>NW_028301603.1:30625000-31250000 GCF_987345545.1 Pholcus phalangioides
GCCGGTGTTAGGTTGAACTTTAAGAAGACACGAACCGCCTCCACTGGCGGGAGGGCGGATATGAGAAATAATTCCCCTTCCGATCATTATGCAGAGGCCTCGGTGATTCGTATCGAAGAGTTCGAGGAGTATTATTATTAGAACCCGGAAGTTTTCAGGCACTAAAAATGGTCGAAATAGGCAGGCGTAAATGCCTAAAATAGGCACTAAAAAGGCATTTATTTTGAGAAGGAAGAAAAATAACTAAAACAAAAGATGTTAAGGGGTCCAAAAACTAGCTTAAAAATTGGTTCCGCTTAAACCGTCCATTGTTTTAATTATAGTTTATAATAACTGCATTGTAATCCAAGTTAGATTTATTTCAAGCCCAAGATAAAAAGTTACCAGACCCTCAGGATTAGGTCAATTCCAGGGCCACCGTTACCAGGCTCGACGAAGCCGGTAGAGGAAAATGTCTGTGGGGCTCCCTCGTGCTGAGCAATAATTCTGATTTATTTTTTGTATTATTTTAAATAATCATTATCATTTCTATAGTTGAAACATGGTCATCTTGTTATATTTTTGTAAAAAAAAACAACTTATTTTATATTAAAACATGTGAGATTCCTTCAAGCGCGGGGCCCTATGTGGCCGCATCTGTCTCACCCACCCCTGAGGACGACTTTGGTCAATTTAATCGAAACTGAATATGCATTAAAATAAGTCATGGCTGTTTGCAGTGCATTTTTGGTGCAAAAACGAAGATCAAAACAACATGGGCCTCCCAGAGCTCCCTGTCTGCTCCAGTCCTCCTTGTGTTAGCCATGACGCTAATTGATGACTTGGGACAGTCATCGGGTCAGATATACATTTCTAATTTTAATCGGCTTTTCTAACTCGGGCTGCCTTCATCTGCAACAAAATCATTCACACCTAATGCCAAAGTTAATGCATGGCAACACCAATCTTTCGGATCACTTGTTTCCGTCTAAATCATAGTTTCCCAAGCTTTTCATTCCATCTCTCCCTTCTTCAGAAATTTTTCTCTCTCATCGTCCCCAACTCAAGTGAACTCATATGATGCTATGTTAAATCCACAGGTTCTATCACCCCCTTGGACCATTCCATCGCCCACCAGGGGGTGATCATTTTGGGAAACACTGGTGTAAATGGGTGTTTGGGGGGCCTTCTCTGATGATAATAAATACCCCCCAGGGCCGTCATTTCAACTTTTTCCAGGGGGGGGGGGGCAAATCACATGTACTCAATGTATATATATATATATATATATCATTTTAGTGTATTTTCGAAAGTCAGGGGGGGGGCAACGGCCCCTCCCCTGCCCCCCCCCTAAATGACGGGCCTGATAAATACTGAGAGTTGGAAAATTTTAAAAAAGGCAATAATTCTTTTGAAGTTCTCAATGCTCAAAATATCCTTTTTACAGATTATGGCCTCTGAAATTCACTAATAAACTTAAAAATATGTTAAAATAGGCATTTTTGCGGCACGAAAATGTCAAAAAAGGCATTTTTACTCGAAAAGTTTGAAACTAGGCAAAAAAAATGGCATTTATGGGGCATTTTGCCTGAGAGAACTTCCGGGCTCTGATTATTATTCTATGCCCGCTTATGGGGTGCTTCGAACGTTAATGTTCCTTTTTATTCAGAATTCCCGTTCCAGCATCACTATACTAGTGTGCTAATAACTAGTTCTGATAAAGACAGGGGAGGGAGGCTGTTTGGCCGTGAGACTCGTGCGGCCACTCGGGATGCCACTCTAAAACGAGCGCCAAATCGAAGTTTAAATGACGAAAAAAATTTTGTCCACCAAGAAAAAAAAAACGTGGTACCACGGTCCTTATGGATAGTGAATTTTTCTCTCCAGCCGCTCCTGAATACAGATCTCATTCAGTGAAATCCAGCGAATACCGTATTTGTAGAGAAGATGTCCTCTTCATTTGTTAATACAACATTCTTCGGAAGACTGGTTATATCTGGAGAATATGATGATTTAGTGGAAAAAAATCGTTTCTGCCTCGACGGGGACTCGAACCCCGTCTCTAGTATGCCACACAAATAATCTACTTCTAAGCTATGGAAACGGAATATTTCCTCCTTGGAGCATGTACGTGCTGAATGGCTCCGTGCAATGACAACCCCGATCTGTAGCAGAAGGCCTCCGCGCGAATCTCATGAAGTCAATGAAGATATTGGATATACTACAAAAAAGGGTGAAGATAGCGCATGCATCGGGCCTCATATATCTAGTGGCTATAAGTGAGATGGCCTTCTTCAATGACGTCACAAGCTTTTTCCTCCTGCTGTAGATGGTGTTGGCAATGGACAGCGACAGCAATCAACTAACAGCTCGTAAATGGCACCACACGGCGACATTTAAGTAAAGAATATGTTCTCTCCACACTCGTTAATTCAAGATTCTCGGAAGAGACATCGGGGTTCGAGACTCCGTGGACGCAGAGATAAATTTTCTTCAGAAAACTGCATAATTTCCAGATATAACCAGTCTTCCGAAAATCCCGAATGCCATATTGATGTGAGTAGGTCATCGGATTTGTGTACCAGACCAGCAGCAACGGCCCACAATGAAATAATTTCACTCCACGTTTCTGGAAAAACTACAGATAAGAGTGAGTGGTATCTACTTCTAAACCGCGCACGCACAGCTCATAATTTCTTACGAATTGTTTACATGCAAAAACGTGTGTGCGCGTGCGCGCGTGGCTCTTCTACATATACTGCCAGAGTTATTATTGCTTTACGTTCTACTCTGGTGCTACCACCATTTAGAAGTGAAGATTTTTGGTAATCTACAGTAAAATCATTCATAGACAGTCTCGAATGAATCGCAAGACGGTATACAGACAATGTCAATCGTCTACACCTGCAAAATGTTGAGCAACTAGTCTCGAGTCTCACATCCGAGGTGATAGCCCCATAGACCGCGATCTGAGTCTATGGGCTATCATCTCGGATGCAAAATCTGAGACATGCACGTCTTTTTGGCGCATTGGCGAAGAGGGTTTTGAGCAAGCTAAATATCTCGACTTTGCCGAAATCGAAAGCATCAAGTTAGGCGAGATATATCGTTGTTGCCGCTGTAAGGGTTAATATATATTCAAGGTTTCTCTCTCTCTCTCTCTTCCCCCCCCCCCCTGTGTGAGATGGCCTTCTTCAATGACGTCACAAGCTTTTTCCTTCTGCTGTAGATGGTGTTGGCAATGGACGGCGACAACAATCAACTAACAGGGATCAACAATCAACTCCCCCCCCCCTCTCTCTCTCACTCTCACATCCTATACAGGGTGTCTTGCAACTCCTAATTCGGCCTTTATCTCATCAACCGTTAGTCGTAGAGGTATAGTTATAATTTATGAAATGCTCCAATAGTGTTCAGAAACCACCATGTACCCGTTTCGAGAGTAAAAACATGGACACCCTGTCAATTAGAAAGAAAATCGTTGCCCTGTCGCTCCTGAGGCCAAACAAAATCACGTTTCCAACAAGTACAATATTCAATGAGATATTTTAATTTTTTAAAAATCGGAGAAATAATTGGAAAGGAACAGTATAAATGAAGAAAAAAAGCTGTTTCCGTGAGTTTCTGCTGTTCTTTCCCAACTCTTTTCTGAATTCAAATATCTCAGCGTATATTTCACTTGGAAACGTGTAATTTCTTCATTGTTCTCGAGAGACACAGCACAACAACTTCCTCAGTGGAAGTTAGAGGGGACAGGGGGAATCATATAATAATTTAGACTTTTTTTTAAATTTTATGACACGCATCCACATATTACACGTAACATTACTCTCTTGTCTTCCCCTTCACCGGGGGTCCTCAAGGGGGCTCCCAGCCTGTATGGTAACTTATTTACCGCGTTAAGGGCCAGACATCACCTTAAAATTCTAATTTTGGTTCTGGATGACACACTATATTTTCACTCTCTAAACTGGTGCAGAGAGTTTCCTGAACACATTATGAGAATTTTTTACACTAGAATCGTATCTCTACCTCCCCCGCACGGTTGATGGCACAGAAGCCGAATTAGGACTTCGTATAAACAGGAATAACTCATTTTGCAACATTGTCGTATTATTATCGAAATAGTATTGCAGTATAAAAATACGCGTTTTCACTCGGATCATCACATGGCGGAACGATAAAATCCACGTCCTCCCTGTAGTGGTAGAAAAGAGATCAAGAACCGCATTATATTCGTCTGGACTTGCAACTTGGTATGGTATAAACCAGCAAAAAATAAGACATTATTCTACAAAAAATAGTGATAGAGAAGGATGTACACACACACACAGAGAACTTCTCTCTCTGTATATACAGAGATGCTCACGATCTTCTCCCCCAAACCCTACCCATATTCAAACCATTTTCTAGAACTAGATTTATTTTATCTTTTTTTTTTTTTCCTTTTGCTTTTTCTAAATCTTTTTTCGCTTCCGTCTCCCAATTCCGTTGTTATATATATATAAAAAAAAAAGGTTTTTTTCGTGTTGTGTCCTTGGAGAACACGAAGAAACCCTTGCTTCTGCATTCCTTACTTTCCAAGTTCGAGGATATTTCAAGGGGGGTTCCTCCCCGTTCATGCCTTCCGGGAATAAACCTGGGCTCTCTGGAAAAAGGCAAAAGAAGCGGAAAGAAAAACTCGGGAAAAAGTTTTTTTTTCCTTACTTTCTTATATATATTGCGTTTTTTTTCTCCTCGCCTTCTCCCGTTTATATGTGAAGGGTATGCCCTCCAGGTATTACGTAAAAACATACGTTGTTCACATGCAGGGTTTGTTTGTTTTTTTCTTCTCTCTCTCTCTAATGCTGGCCTCACTATTTAATATTGGTAGGCGCGTATAGGCCTAACACACTCGCATATTCCTACTGACCACCGGACAGACCGTGGTGATTTATACAGGTGAAAAAAAAAAATCTAGGAGCATAAACTCCGTTTTTTCTTTTTCCGGAGTCTGTGTTACATACATATTTTTTATGGGGGGTAGACAAACTTGAGTTCATGTTCTGCATGAATTCGGAAGCTCGATACTTACTGGAATTGGTGATAGAAACTATTCTAGAAAGATGTATGATGATTTTTTTTTTACTCGGCTAAAGATACATGAAATCAATAGGCTTTCTGGATATTATGCTGAGACTTCACTTGGAAAAAGAAAATATGGTGTTTCTCTCCACCGGGAATCGAACCCAGGACCTATTGCATACCAGGCAAGCACACTAGATTACACCACAGAGAGAGGGTTTTCTTTCCCCCCTCAAAACACGCACAGTAGTGTGATTTTCTGGGTTAAGACTGCAGCTAATGACTTTCAGGAACCCCAGAAGCTACCCAGAAGGCCTATTGATTTCATTCCATGTATCTTAGCCGAGCAAAAATTATCGTGTATCTCTACTGTCACCATTGGCTGAAGTTCAGAGGCTGCAAATCTCTACTCAGCAGGTCACGCTATTGCGTGTGTTTTACGGACGCAAAGGATTATCTCTCTCTGTTGTATAATGGTCAGTGCACTTGTCCGGTATGCAAGATGTTCTGGGTTCTTTTCACGGTGGAGAGAAACGATATTTTTTTCCCCTATTTCATCTGGGCCAGAGGGTAATCCGTTGGCATAATATCCAGAAAGCCAATTGATTTCGTAATGTATAAATAATTCGTGGCGAGTACGTATAAGTGCCGTTAGCGTATGATATGATGTATTTTCTGAATAATAACATTTTCCTTGTATTTGTGTCGAGTACGGCAAATAAGGTGAGTGGCGATATCCTCTCAAATCTCTTTGGCTTAATTTTTTGCCGCAGCATGCGCAAGTAATCCTGTCCGTGAGCTTTGAATCGCTGTCCAAGTTACACGACATGGCCGATAAAATTCCAGAAACTTGTGGTTACCCGAATGTCATGTCGATCAGGAAACCAGGAAAAGATGACGCGTCTCGGTATCGATAGTCACTTGCACCTCCTAACCAAATCATGGCTGTCTCAACGAAGAGATGTAAGCAGGTTGTCGAAGCTATGTTGTAAAGTAGTCTCTTGTACTGAAAGAAAAAAAAAAGTTGCTGAAATTACCATCTTTGCTACGGAAATAGCCATGCCGGAAATTTGCGTTACTAGAATATTGTCACCGAAGTGGTGTGGACAGACCAGGAAAACTGACAGATTTTTCCTGTGCTCCATGCGTAACATTCTGATAGATTACGCAGGCAATTCAGGCATTAAACCTGGGCTGATGTGCCACCCTTTTCTCTTCATAAACTTACAGATCTTATATTCTTGTCTATATGTGTTCCGAGCTAAATGCAATACATAATGAATATGGTTGTTTTTTGTTGAAAATTATTCCATTGAATCAGTGCATTTGTGGTTTAAATTTTGTGGACAAATCATTTTTTTAATTTTATTTTTCAATTGTTATCATCGAAAAAACGATGATTTTTCTCCCCCATTTCGTAGTGGGTACATACACCAGTGGCTCCCAAACTGTGGGTCTTCACAGTCTTGTGGGGATGGGGGTGAGGCACTGTAGTAACAAACTAGATATTCACGAGAGAAATTCCGAATTAAAATCATTCGATAAGAAATTTATTTCCGTCTCCCGTAACGTAAAACAAAAGCAATTAATTAAACCAATATCCCTTGCCACGACTGAGCCAAAACTGATTATTAATTTATTGTTTATTGATTGATTGATTTTTTGTTTATTGTATGCCAAAATATTCTTTATACTAATTAACTAATTAATTACATCAATCAATCACACAATTTAGGTCGATTTCTTCACTGAATTTGGGGGCCTCAGGTGTAAAATTGAAAGAAAAAGGAATCATTAAAAATTAGTAAAAACAGTTAAAATAGAGCGAAAAGTACATAATCCTTTAAGTAGTAGGGAATGGCTTAGCTCAGAGCCGTACGCGGAGGGAAAGGGGGGAGGTGGCACGTGCCGACCAAAAAGTTTTACATATATATAGACTAGCTATAATTCCCGGCACTGCTCGGGTTCTCTTAAATGAGGCTTTTTGGATCACTTGATATCTCTCTCTTTCTTTGAGGGACATGCAAACCGTTTCTAAGTTAACCAATATGGCGACTTCCTATATGGACTCGTGAAAGAAACAAATCCAGATTTAAATAAACGTAGAAATATGATTTTTTTCCCCTTTTTCAAGGCACGCTAGGTATTTCGATCCCTCCCCCACCTTTTCTTGAACTTCACATTATCCATATGTGCCTGTTCCAGCTTCCAAACATGCTTAGTTAAAGCTGTGGAATTTCTTCCAAAACTGTAGATAACATATATATATATATATACAGCCAAACCTCGTTAGTGCGTCACCCAGTTAACATGTCACTCCGCTTACCGGATCACTTCTTGGAAGTCCCAATTATCCTCATGCAGGAATTGGCTCAGCTATGGCTTACTCCGTTTAACGAGTCACTCCACTTATCAAGTCATATATTTTTGCTCTGCCAAGAGTGACTCATTAACGAGGTTTGACTGTACAAAAATGCGTATTTTAGTAAAAAAAATTGAAATATCGAAAGCGATGCCCTTTATTTGCTATATTAACCAATTTCTGTCAATTTAAATGCTTTTTGAGGTGTGGTAACTCAAAATTTCTCGGGAAGAAAATTTTCGTGTTGTTCACCCCCCCCCCCCCCAGAAGACTTTCGTGCTCCCCTACAAAAGTCGATTCTGCGCGCACGGCTCTCACTGATATATTTCATACATATATATATGAGTATCATATAATATATTAAAATTCTAACCTTCCCTGTTACAGAAAAAAGCAGAAAATGTGTGATAATTTGGTAGCAGGTTACAGTGCAGCCACTATTTTATTTTCTTAATGAAGTGAATTATACGGCAGTAAGAGTGACCCTGAAGGGGGAAGGGGATAGCCAATAAAATTCCAATCAAAAAGGGTGTCATTTGCTTCGAAAAATTACGGAAATACTGCTCTACATCAAAACACGAAATTCAGAGAATATATCGGCGATTGGTAACGCGTTATTCTGAGATTTTTAGCTTCAAAGAGAGCAACAGAAATTACTGTGTGAAGATAATTTTGCCAGTGAATCAAAATAAACCCCAAGAAACTATGGGGCTCTAATGAAATTCTTTGAAGCTGGCTTCAAATATTAGCAATCAAATATTCCTCTCAGAGATCAAAGACATCTTATCAATGGGTACGATAACATCGGGATTGATTGGCGATATTCATGCACTTTCCACAGAAAATCATCACACAGTGTACGTATAAATGCATAGATATTTATGATACGTAACATTTATGCCATTATAAAATATTTCTTCAGAGGAAATGAGTTCATCACAGCGAGGAAATTCTTATTCCGGGTTTCATGAGAAGCGAAACATTTTTTTTTTTTTGCTTATCTTGAAAAAAAAAATAATAATAATGCTGGGTTTGTGAAACCTGGTTAAGAGATAGCGACGGGAAAAAAATAAGGAGGGAAAAAAATCCTGAAAATCCGGAAATTCTTACCATTTTCCTTACCGGAGGGAGAAAAAAACGTCTCCTATCTACCGAAAGAAAAACATGTTATTATATCCATGTTGTATCAAAAATGTACCGTTTTTTTTTCCCTTGTTATTATTATGATTTCTATCTTTCGTATTTTGCTGGTCGATGATAATGCTTAAAGGCGTCTCACTCTCACGCTGAAGAAAAAGAAGGAAAAAAAGTAAAGAAGACGAGAGAGAGAGAGAGAAGAAAATTCTAGTCGTGATTATCGTTATATACGAGTGTATTTACTACTCTATCATTTTCTTCTCATCCGCCGCCCTATTTCTCAGGGAGTAGGAATAAAATGATGAACTCATCGATATAAAGGAGGAAGAGAGAGTTAGGATGGAGGAAAGAAATCCCAAACAGCAGCTGCCGTTGAAAGAAACTGGAGAAGAGGATTGCGGGAATATATTATATAGAGTTATTTTGCTACCTGAATGTCTTTGGTTTTACCAACTTCCTTCGAAAATGTCTCGAACAGCAATCCTACAACATCAGATATCAATCATACAAACGTAACTAGTTTCTCCCTTTCGATTCGGACTGCAGATGGCAGCACCACGCGAAATATCGGTTAATTGAAGCTAATTTATATTAATGAGATGAGCGAAAAATTTGTGATCCGTTGAACAATACTTGATAACTTGGAGATTAATCTACGGCCCATATAAATTCGACTTATTCGTTGGTCTAATATTAAGGAAAAACACCGGTGAAATCAATTTTAACATATTTAATAATTGCCGGTGTGCTTCCCGTGTATTTATTATTGCACCAAAAATCAAGAGAATCGACGAACAGTCCGAACAGGGGATCGACGAAAAGTCCCGGACACATTCTAAAACTCAATAAGAAGTCAACCAATTGACATAAAAGGGTACGGTTTGCACTAAAATACTCGTCGTAACCTTAGAGTTTTGCTTCGATAAATTAAAAAAAAAAAGTTCAAATTCCATTCGCAGGTGTCGCTGTAAAACTACAATCTTGACATAATACAAAGAGTGCATAATTAAAACGCGTTGCACATAAAACTATGGTCTTTAAATATACATCTGAACGGGTAAAATGGCGCTCATGTTCGCTAAGCATTTTTTTTTAAAACGTGTCCAGGACTTCTTATCCACCTTGTATTTTTCTTCAATTTGTATACATATACTATCATAGCTGCGAACTCTCCCCGATTTTCTGGGAGGCTCCCGAATTTCTACTCCACCTGCCGGGCTCCCGAAAAATTCTCGTATCTCCCGAGTTTTGACCACGGCTTTGTAAAGAATCCCTATTATTGGGGGAAATAAAATTATTCTCAAACAATTTACCTGGAAGAAGAAAATTGTTGCTTTCGTTTTTAATGACGAAAATGACAAGCGTAACGTTAAATTGCGCAAAAATATTTCATTTTCGGGGGAAGAGTGGGAGGGGGGGGGGAGAAGACGAAATTTGTCAAACAGCCAGCGTCAATTCAGGCTGACCTTTCGACATCCGAAATTGGCGAGATGAATTGTATCTACTTTGACCACATGTCCCGTTACGGCCCGATGGTGATGTTTTTGTTGGCACGAGTTGATTTGGGAATAGGAAAAATCGAACTTCATCCATTGAAGGAAGGAGGATTCGGCAACTGTGTGTGGTTGTGTGCAGACTGTAGTTGGTGTCTTCTAGTTTGGTGTTTCTTTACCTTTTTTAGCCTATACGCTCCCCGCATGGACAATATTTTCTTCTCGTGACCTTCCTCGTCTTTTCCAGGCCCAACCTCATTCAAGAAAGCCTCTGGACTATATGAAATCTCCAATCTTGCTCTCAAAAATCTGCCCTATCTGCCCTTATGACTCTAACCAACATTTTTAATAGCTTGTTAAAAACTTGTCACTTCCCGAAGATATGGAAACTTTCAGTAATCAAACCTATCCACAAATCTGGCTCTAACCCTCTCATAGCCAAAAATTTTCGACCGATCAGCCTTCTGAGCAATATATCGAAGCTGTTTGAACGTATTCTTCTTATAAGATTCAATAACTACTCTTATACGATTCAATAACTACTCTTATACGATTCAATAACTACTCTTATACGATTCAATAACTACTCTTATACGATTCAATAACTACTCTTATACGATTCAATAACTACTCTTATACGATTCAATAACTACTACTTCACCAAACACCAACTCTGGCCATATCGCTATATTGCAATTTACTGCCATTAGTGAGATGGGTTGGAAGTGAAGGCGCTGTCTATCGGTGGTCGCCTCGAGTTCGTTAGGGAACGATTCAATAACTATCTCGAATCTTCTAATTTTCTTCGTCCTGAGCAGCATGGATTCAGAAGAAACCACTCCTGTGTCACAGCTGCATCGAGTCGTAGAATTTGCAATACAAGCCTTCAACCACAAGGAGTTCACCTGCGCAATGTGCTTGGACATTAGCAAGGCGTTTGACTAAACGAATCACGTAACTCTGTTGGCCAAGCTTGTTGAATACGGTTTTCCTGACCACTACGTGTTGTTTTTCAACAGCTATCTTAAAGACAGGCATTTTCTGGTAAAAAATGGAAATGCTTGTTCTTCTGTTCGTCCAATAAGAGCCTCGGTTCCCCAAGGATCAGTTCTTGGGCCTCAGCTCTTCTCCATCTACATCAATGACTCCCCTGCCCCCCAAATGGGCATACTGGGACCCTTTTTTCGGATGATGCAATTATTATCACCAACAACAGAAAATCTGATAAATGCAGAGAAAATCTTCAGGAGACTCTGGAGGAGGTTGAAGACTGGTGTGAGGATAATGCTGTCGAGCTTAATCATGCCAAGTGTCAGTTCATCTGGATAACAAGAAGAACCAAATTCACTAGAGCACCAATCTACCTGGGCAGAGAAGCCCAGTGAAGGAAGTGAAATATTTGGGATGTATTCTAAACCAATCATTATCCTTCGTTCCTCAAATAAATCACGTAAGAACTAAGGCTACCCAAACCATGGGAATGATGTCACGCATTACATTTCCAAGTGCAAGATTAACTCTTAAAAACAAAGTCATATTGTTTAAATCAATCATACGCCGCCCCAGTATGGGCTCATGTTTCAAAAACCAACATGCAGCGTCTGCAAAGTCAACAGAATAAAATACTGAGAACTCTTGTGCGTGCCCCAAAGTACATCAGAGAGGCTGACATTAGAAAAGACATGAAGATTCCAACCATCCTCAGCTACATCCAACAAATCTCAGAGGATCACTTTGAAAGGATGAGGAACTCAGAATACGAGCATCTGAGAGAGATGGTCGATTACAACCCACGTCAAAGACTAAAATTTCTCAGGCCTCAAAACGTGCTGCACGTGCCATGGTCGGTGCGTTAGGGTCTGAACTACTGAGCTGTATAATCTTTGTCTATCTATCATAACATTTTTGTACTTTTAATTTGCTATCGAAATAATAGATCAACTTTATTGCATAGAGTGGCATCGTGATTTGATGCACATGACTGATCTTGCACTGCACCAATTTGTATAATTTCGGCTAACTCAATTGTTTTTCTATGACTTCTTTTGTATGTTAGATTTTTTTTTTTATTATTATTTTCTCATTAGTGCATTATGTAGCGTTTTGGTGAATTGTACATAAGTGATTTCATTTTTGTGTCCATTATAATACTTGTATTTATCGCATAATATATATATATATGTATGTGTATGTATGTGTGTGTATATGTGTATGTATATATATATATATATATATTTTAAACTACTATTGCTTTTACTGATTAACTGCTCTATTTCATAGAGTGACATTTTGATGAAGTTTGGCTGTTCTTTGTGCATTTTACTATTCTGATGGTAGCATTTATCGGACTGTATGTTGTTGTTTTTTTCTATTAACTTACAAGCACTTCACATCTGCACAAACTTGTCTATAACCCCCTTCATAGGTAGCAAGAGCAGTCTGTAAGTCGCCAGGCAGCCCCTTTGGGCTGGGCAGCGACGAGAAAAATTAAATTCTGTCTGTCTGTCTGTCTAAATTACTTCTCTCCAGCCAAGCACGGGTGACCCCAGAACACTTTTTCAGTGCCGGTCTTAATACGTGGGCCTCAAGTTTGAAAAGGGGTGCTCGTGATAACGATATTTGGTCAAAATTTTCGAGAGCCCAATATGTGAATATCATACTAGACAGGCATTTCTATCCAAATACGGTGCCTTAGAAAAATTACTGCATCCAAGAGTGGGGAGGTAAGCCGATGGTGCCCTGCACTATTCCTGAGGAACCATGATGTTGAGACGCCCTCCCCGCAAGAGAGAAGTTCACTGATTTCTAGCCCAGGATAGGCGCGGGCCGAGGTCAATATCTCTGAAAATTCATTGGCTCGTCCAATATACGTATTTTATTGTATTATGTATATAGATATAATTATTATTGCATTGTATTATTGATTAAATGCCATTCTATTATTAGCCAGTTTTATGTGAATGAAATAATTGTGGAACTAACTATTCGCGTTTTCATTATTTCCTATTGGGGAGTTTGATTCGAATAACGAGCTCGTTCACGGAGCGAATTAAGCTCGTTAACCGAAGTTCCACTGTATAAGTAAAAGTATATTTTCATGAAGTATTTTATACATTTCCATTTCAAGATAGAAATCATTATTTTTTTCTTGCGAACTCAGAAATTCTCTTACAGAGAATTCAAAAATTCAAAATTCTTCTTAGGAATGCATTTGATTAGACAAAACAAAAATCCATACAGAGAAAATAAAATTCAAATTGTCTCATGTTTAATGTATTTTATGTATTTGTGACGGAACCTTTTGTTTTATTCCAGATGTAAATAAAAAAAAGCGGGGGCGAAGACACACGAGATGCGAAATATAATATTTTTATACGCAACACAAATGTAATATATTTTTCTACATCAATGAAATACCTCAATTTTTTCGACGCGGTACTACACATTATCGAAAGATGAAGATGGTCTGTGTCACCGCAGGACTTCCAACTTCCGATCCTGGAGGGCACAGGAGAGTAATAGGAATCACTACATTTCTAGGGGTACCTTCTGCATTTTTATAGAGATGCAAATCCTATACATTTCTATAGCGATGGATATCTATAGTAGTTCTAGGAATTAAAAAAAATACAGTATTTTATGTATTTCTAGACTATCATCTATGAATACGCAAGTCAATGCATTTCTATTCTGGGGATTTGCACAAGTCCCCCTAAGCATTTCCATGTCCTATGTACTTCTATGAATACGCAGAAATATATATATATATATATATTCCTATAACACTTCCATGGAAACGCAAGTCTTCTACACAGCTTTTAGGAGAATGCGCAAGTCTTTTATACAGTTTTTAGGAATGCGCAAGTCTTCTATACCGTTTTTAGGAATACGCAAGTCTTCTATACAGTTTTTAGGAATGCGCAAGTCTTCTATACAGTTTTTAGGAATACGCAAGTCAATTAATTTCTATTCTGGGTATTTGCAAGTCCCACTAAACATTTCCACGGTTACGCAAGTCTATTTCTATGAATACGCAGGTCTTATGCATTTCTGGGGATACCCAATTTCTCCCATCCCCCTTGCTTATGAATTAATTTCGAAGGGTAGGCGCAAGTCTACTATGTATTTCTAGGGATTGTACTATGCATATCTCGCTTCAAGTAGAGAAGGGATCCTATTTGAAACATAACAAATTAGGAGTATATTTTTGGTGATTTTGCTAAATGTGCCCAAAAAAATTTTCAAAAAGAAAGAAAATCCGGTAAATGTAATTTTATTTTTAGAGGAAAAAAATGAAATAAACAAAATTTCAAAATTCAAATTCTTACACAGAACCGTGACGGCATAGAGTATGAATGAAAGTATGTTTCTCTCTCTCTCTCTCTCTCCCCCATCTCCTCAAGAATTAAAACCTCCTCTTTTCCCACAAATTCGAAATTCCCTTACGTTACGGAATTCAAAAACTCAAAAAGTTTTTCTTCCGAATGCATTTGATTAGACAAAACAAAAATTCATACTAAAAAAAAATAAATAAAATTCAGATTCTCTCCTCATGTTTAATGTATAATACATATTTGCGTCGGGAAACCTTTTGTTTTATTCCGGGGCGAAGACACACACGAGAAATACGTAATATTATTTTTATTATGCAACACAGATGTAATAATATTTCGTACCGATGAAATACCTCGATTTTCGACTCGGCATTACATATTACCGCAAGGTGGAGCGCGTCTGTGTGTGTCACCGCAGGACTTCCAATTCCCGATGCTGGAGGAGACAGGACAGAAATAGAAAATACCGCCGTGTCCTTCTCTCTCTTCTGTCCTCCCCCCCCCCCGTCCTAATCTCTGCCCAAGGTACACCACTGCTTGTTCTCCGACAAGCCAATAAACATATTCGACGACCATGGGAGACACGCGCGGAGAAGATGAAGGAGGAGGACACACGTCGTGTCCCCGTTGCGTTGTTCCCAAGCCGAAGTTTATTATAAATATACCACAGTGGGACTTGCCCGGAACATCTGGAGTGAATATAAAATACAGATTCTCTCGAGAAGGAAGAGAAGACGACGTGCGCGTCTCCGGGACGCGTTTTGTTATTCATGAATTCAGTGGAACTCGAATATTGGAATTTCCGGGAGTGATTCCGGGGGCTGATGGATCGTCGAGCACTGATCGGACCGTCCTCCCTTGTCCTCCTTTCCTCCTCGTGTCAGGACAAACCTCGAGAGAAATGGATTTTTGTGTGTCTGCGACTCCTTTCTCTCTCTCTCTTTCTCCTCGTCTTTCTGGACGTTTTCTCCGCTCATATTTTCTGTTGATCTCTCACAAGAAGGGGAAAGTAAATGTTTTGTATGAGTAAAAGGTATCGAATCCCATTTTGTGTCCGGGTGTCAAAAGGGAGTTTAGACTTGAGAAGAGAGGAATGAGAATTAAATAACGGGACGAGGAATGTACAATTGAGTGGCTAGTTTCTATAAAATTATATCATTATTTTGTTATTGACTTGGTTTTTATGATAAGTTCTGATTGCTACAATGTACGTGAATTTATTGATTGTGCAGCAGTGGTTCAAACCGTTTTTGTCTCGTCTTTAGGAATCAATTTCTAAGGTTCAGCTCCCCTTTTGGTCTGTTCTTTTCACGGTGACGTCACCGATTTATTTCATTTTCTTGAATGGGCAGTCAATCCCCTGGGAATATCACGTGAACAGGGACAGGTTTGGACAAAATTCTCACTTGTTGGAGATCTCTTTTCGGCACCGCACCGCTTAAATCATAGTTTCCCGAACTTTTTGTTCCATCGCCCCTTTTTTCAGAGAATTTTTTTCCTCTCATCGCCCCCCCCCCAACTCAAGAGAACAAATAGGATCTTGTGCTATAACCGTAGCCTCTACCGCTCCCCCTTTGGACCTTTCCGTCGCCCAGCAGGGGGCGGTATTGCCCACTTTGGGAAACACTGGATTAAAAGATCCAGATAACTCGCAGATATGCCGAAAAAAACAACGCGTACGCGTAAAAAATTACACTTTCCTCGCAAATTATTCCATTTCATATGCTCATGATTAGCATTTTTCAATTTATTTTATCTCCAAAGTTTTCTGCGATAAATTATTTTCATATTTTCTTAAGCTTGATTTGTTCGTACCCCCCATTGCATGCGAGGCGCATTGGGTAGCACAGACCTCAACCAACTAGTTGGGACGCTTGTTAAAGTTCATTACAGGGCTGGTACTTAAGAATTTCATTCGCATACAGCCTTGGAGTTTCTATTTTTTTTAGGGAAGGAGGGAATATTTCCCAGAACTGCTACTTGGGTAGATCCGCTAGTTCTACTACTGCATCTTTCATTTCGTTTCAATGTAGTTTCAGAATGAAACACCTTTAAACTGTTTAATATACTGAAAATCGACCCAGTATCGATAAATTTCTATAGATTCCAGGTTCAACATTGGTGTTCCAAAATTTCAGCTTATTAAAGCAAGTTTTTTAAAATGAATTTTAGTTTCTTTAACCATAACTAAGCCTAATTAAAATCACTGGTTGCGGCACATAAGACGCGATTTCATGCTTTCCCAATTCATCTGATTGTTCAGATCAGATCCAATTCATTGTCTATTCAACTAATTTGATGCGTATGCATTGATACTCACTCTTATGTTATTGATTTTTTGCAGAAGGAAGGGTCCTACCAGTCAATCAACGTCAGAGAGTTTATCCCAACGGCACCATGATGATATCTGTAGTACAACAGGCTGAAGATGACGGGATGTACACCTGCGAGGTGACTTCTGGAAAAGAATCAACGCCAGTATCTGCTACTGTTAGAGTCATCGTTAGAAGTGAGTCTGAATATCAGAAATCAATCGTAACACTTTAAAATTCTACGTCATTAACACTTTTGCAACCTCGCCTGCGGATCTCGTGTCTATCCCGAAGCACCAAGCATTGACAGGCAAAAGAGTTTTCACGTTGTCTGCGAGTGGATCACTCTGCTCTCAGCGATAAATGGTACTCAAAAATCTCCCGGACTGTTCCGTAAATGCGTCAAACCTCATACGTTTATGGCACCCTCATTTTCTCGAGGCTTTAGTTTTCCTTCCTACACTCGTGTTGCTCCAGTGTGAAATCTTGAATTCTTTCAGATTCAGATGAATCGATGACCAGGCTCTGTCGTTTAAGTGATAAAAGGACAGTGCCCAAGAGGGCGTGGTCGTGTCTAGTGGTGTACGCAATGTTTTTTCAAGGGGTGAGGCTTTTTCATCCGGGGGGTGGGTGTCGTATAATCTCGGTTTCGGGAAAGTTTCTCTTTGCTTGAGGCAATGATCGTGTTGGAGAAAAATTCGGCCGCCAAACATTTCCTCTGTACGGAACCAAGTCTTCGGATCCAGGAAAGTTCTTGTGTGAAAACTCGGTAATAGTTCCAGTTAAATCTGGCAAAGCACCATATATTGCCGAAAGATGGAATTTTAAGGAATCTCTGACACAGTGAATTTCCCCAACTCTCAATGCAAATGTGTCCTATCACTGTTACTTCTGTAATAAAAGAAGAAAAGAAATGGAATTTTTGTGCATCCCCAAACCACATGCTCTCTGGCAGTCGGCGCGCGAGTGCTCAAACATCCTAGATACCAATTACATCTAGGAGGTTTTGGACTCTGCTGCAGAGCAGCTGTTGGCAGTGAGCATGCGCAACTTGCAACCTTGGTAGAAATGTTCGAGGGCGGGAGGACTTTACGAGTGATCCTCTATCGATGTTTTGCAGAACTTTCATTACCAGTATTTTTCACTCAGTATAAGCCATTACTTTTGGATACCTTCAGCTAGGACACTCTGTACTTTGCATGAATTATGCGTATGGATGAAAACTTGAAATACGTCAATTGTCCTCGTTGACTTGTGCACCTTCCAGAGCTGCTCATCAACTTATTTGCTTTTCTACTCATAACTCATTTGCTCACTCTACCTGATTCACTTCATTAATCACTCCCTTGCTCATTCAATTGCTCATCCACTTACTCACTATGCCGTTTGTCGATGAATTTTCATTGCCGTGAATTGTTGGCGATGAATTTTCGTTGCCGTGAATTGTTGGCGATGAGTTTTCGTTGCCGTGAATTGTTGGCGATGAATTTTCCGCACACGAAACGAGTCATTTGTTTTTGTTCGACCGAATTTCTTATGGACAAGTTGCTTTGATAAATAAGAGATTACTACCACGCGTTGATGGAATAAACTGTGCTCGTAGCCCGAGAGAGGGAGAGAGAATTTCCCACTGATAATAAATTTCGAAGTTTTATGCACGCCATCTATTGTCAGTATTTTATATTGTCTTTGTTATAATATATTAAATTCTTCGTTTTTTTTTCTTTTTCGATTTTTCCGTAAAAAAACTCGTTCGAAAACAGGACGTGGTACTATATAATTCTCTAGGGTGAAAAATGTTCATTTGGTGCTAAGCTGACCATATTTCTTTAATGAAAATACGGGACATCACTAAACAGTCGCCAAACTACAGCGTAATTCCCAATTATGGCAGGAAACTTTCTAATATACCACAAATAGCTATTTTTTTCCTTAGGCTTAAGATTCTCAGAATAAACTTTTACGGGATCCTCTCTCCTCAGAGAATTCCAAACAATTCGTTTCCTCATTAATTGATTTAAATTTAGGTTTTCCCATCCCCCTCGGGCGTGGTAGCCCAGGTCGACAAAATACTCTCCTAAAGTAACAAAGGATATTAACAGGTGTCGGGAGTTCGATACCCGGTTCATCCTTGTGAGAAATCTTTCCTAGCCCGGGTACAACAGAAAGGTGACATGACCACAGATTAAGATTGCTACCGCAGGAAGTCCCACACCGACGGGTTAGCGCACCAACCTCTAGGTGAGTATGACAAAAACAGACTGCAGTTTGGAATCGGCAATAAATTGTAGGTCCCTGTCCAATTTTCCCTCGGGTGCAGAAAATGACTGTGGTACGACAAAAATGATCAAATGATCCACCCCCTCCCCGCACCATTAAACTTTTCCCCCCTCAAGTGAAAGGAAAAAAGGGTACTACTACAACATTTTCATATTTGCTTACATTTTTACTTAGTGCTCTGAATGTGTTCACTCTGCAAAATGTATGTTTCAAAAAAGGGATTTTCGGAGAAATTCACAGCCCCCATGTCTATGTTTCAATGTTTTATTTAAAAAGCATCAACGTTACTCTGAACGTATAAGATGTTGAATGAATCAAAACTCATCAAATCAACTCGTTCACAACTGCCTGTCAAACGTTCCAAGCAGCAAACTTCTGACAATAAAAAACGTCAATAAGCATATTACTTTGTATGAGTTATACACATTGAGAAATACTGCCTCAGCCAACATTTCAGAAATTTTTACAAATTGATAAAAAGCGAGTTTAAACAACTCGCTTTTTATCAATTTGTAACGCAAAAAAAAATGAAGAAAAAAAAACATATTTTATTACAGTTTTAAAACCGATTTCGAAGTGAACAATTCCAAATAAATTCACTGCGTCCGAATACGTTAATATAAAATCTGTCTGGTGCAAGACACTCAAAATGTTTTCAGCATGTGTAATATTCAGAGAATATATATGTAAAAATCTAAAAACAAGACCCGGTCTTATATTAACTGTTGCTTCAAAAAATGCATTGGGGGTTATTTTCGGGGTATGGCTTATATTAGAGAAGCAACCTGAAAAACTACGCATTCGTATTTTTTGTTGGAATAAGTCCATCTTTTTTAAGGCATTTTTGAATGATAGTTACACAAATATCGACAAAAAAAAACTAAAAACTTCGACATCATAAAACATTTCTTTTGGATGTCGTCGTTCAAAGTAAACTGGAAGTTCGGTTTAGATTTTCAGGACCAAACAAGGTGATGTGTCTCTCCATCTTCCGGAAATACTGGTCGCTTCATTCGGTCCTCAGAGTCGAACTGTATGGTTGTTTATTTATGGCCGGGATTATACTATAAAGATTTGTTAAAAGATATGTTAGAGAACTGGAAAAAAAAAACAATAAGCCAATTGGCCTAATGTAAGCGATACGCTTATTGGTTACATTTTTCAAGTTTTATCAAAGAGCTTTTAAAAAACTTATACAGCAAAATCCCTGTCTCTGACAACGGCATTCATTGGGTAGCCGGATTATTTCATAGGCCGGGAGTTCACTATAAACGTTTTAGAAAAGTTCTTTTATAAAACTTGAGAAAAAAACCATTAAAAAATTCCGTGGGAAATAACAAATACACTTATTGGTTGCATTTTTCAAGTTTTACGAGAGAACTTTTCTAAAACTTTTATAGTGTAATGCAGGCCACATGTTGGTTTTTTTTTTTAATTTGTCATCAGAGACACCGCGAGTGGTAATTTTTTTCGTTATCTTCGATAAAAGTGCCAAATTTATCTGTTTGCATAGGCGTTCACCTCTCGTCAAAGGAGGCCTGTTTAGGTGATTACGAAAATTTAGTTTTTGTTTATATTATAACTTATTTAAATCATAAATTTCAATGGTATCATTCATTTATATTTTTATTTGATAATAAGTAATAATAATAATAAAACCATTATCATTTTATATAGTTCAATACAACCATCATGCAACGACATACTAAATGCTTCTCATTGACGATTTCAGCTAGGGCTTATTTTCGGGGAAACGCGGTAGTTATTGAGTTGTGAAAATTATACCAGTCACTGATTAAATGAAAAATTGAAGAAAACTTCAAAAAGACAAAAAGAAACAAAAACGGGATTAAAACGGGACTGTCCCGAGAAAATACTGAACGTATGATCACCGATCAGTAGTACATTTCTCACTGCCGATATGACCGGAGCTGGTGTGCGGTGAAAAGAAGAAGGAGAAAAGTCAGATTCGGTTCGAGCCCGTTAGCAAGAGCGATGTGGGACAGTTACGAGAATCGTTTTCAACCACTTCACGTACAAGCTTGTGGCATCAAACTTGGATTATCTCTATTTGACGCGAATAGGAGATAAATCTCATAAATTCTAAGCTAACCGCACGTTATAAAACGGAAGGGGGAAACGAGAAAAAATATGCAAAAGGAAAAAATTAACACATAAGACTTTTTTTTTTCACCCTCACATCCTACGTGTTCTTTTTCACTTTAGTATACGTATAATAGAAAGATACATTATATGTGTTTTAAAAAATTCATTAGCAGGAGTGTAGAAAAGAGTACAGAGTAAAGAAAGAGCAACTTCAGTTGGTAACAGTGTTACTATTAAGCTTCGCGGTGCTGAAGAAAAAGGTAAATAAAGCACAGAGAACCTGTTTGAATTTCGTCTACTGGCGTTTGGACGCAACATTAAGTCCATAATCGTGAAAGGGGTTGAAATGTCTTTGTAGTGGATGAGAAGAGTTTGTTTCAAGGTAGAAGGTGAAACTGTGTTACAGAATCATAGCCATGTGTGAATGGGCCATTCGTATTCTAAATTCGAAAGCTATATTTGTTAATTCGAATGGCAAGGCATTGTAAATTTTGGGAGCTAAGGGTGGACGAAGTGTTTTTAAATATCTCTTTTATATTTAAAGGGAATTCAAATATTTCACCAGGTCTCGTCTCCTCAGAGAAATGCATTTTTTAGGAGAGCATAAATTCTTATTTTTATTAAGTGTCAATATCGATTTGTAGACATACAAGTGTCGTAAACCCAAGATGTCTTTGACGGTAGCACCAGATGTCAAAAACCGAATAACTTAAAAGTTTAAAAAATCTATTTTAAGAGGTTATGATAGGAAGTAGGTTGGTTTTATAATCACATCCCCAAGTTGTTATTCCATATTGTAATGAAGATTGTATCCATGCATGATATAATGAACAATTTTTGTTAATGGCCGATTTCAAGTGTAGAACCATTTTGAAATCGGTTGATTCTTTATTAATCACCGTGTATATACGAAAATCAACGACCATACATCTCGCTAAACTTCCATCTTTCATAAGGGACACTAAGTACATCAAAAACTAAAGTAAATATATATATGATATTTAAAAAACTAAATATCTTTGGAAGTCAATATCGCCTAATTGAAATCTGAACAAGAGTTCCAAAAAAATTATTTCGGGATAGCACAGTTACTGGCACATATTCGGAATGTCCCAGAAAACCGGGACATCTGGTCAGCCTATGCAGGGGGTCACCTTGTTTTGGCTATAAGGGGATCGCTGTTTAAAAAGTTTGCGCGCCACTGCTCTATAGGAAGGGATTATAAAGCTGCCAATAAGTTGAGAAAAATGTATTTCGAAATCCAAAGATTATGTGGGAAAATGAGGTGTTATATTTGTATTACCGCATTTTATTCCATTTTAAAATCATCAGTAATAAAATTCAGTTTTCTTTCATCCACTTCAGCAATAACTTCCAGAATTTTCAAATTCCAGCACGTTCAAATACTGCAAGCGATATAATAAATATCCCACATTAATTTCCCATAAACATTCCCCTGCGAAAGTTCCATTAAACATAAATAATGATAATAAAAAAAATACTAGAAGAAAAAAAATCATTATCTCTTATATTTTCAAAGTATTTTCGTTGACGATCCTTACGGATCATCATTAACTTGATTCGCAATTCGCGAGGGAGGGGGGAAAGGACGAATTTCGGAAGAATAAAAGGATCTTATTTCCTAAATTTCAAGATTTCAAAATCTTTTTTAAGCATTAATGAATTTGTTATTCAGTTTTTTTAGTTTGAAACGAAAATAAACGAATTGCAAAAAAAAGAAGTCCGTTTCGAGGATATTTACTCGGTACTTATTCAGCGAATGTTATATTGGATTTTAAAAAGGTACTATATGTGTGTATTCCACGATGAACATTTAATCTAGTTCCGATTTCCTTTTTCCCTCCAATCATAAATTCTTTGAATTCCTGCTCGTTACGTTAAAAATGGATTTATTCCGAATTTTCTTTTCTGTTTACGAGTAATTTGAGAAAAAAAAAAGACTTCCCGCAGGAAAAAAAAAAATTGGAAAAATTGAAGAATTTCCTTTTTTTTCCATGTATTATATCCTTGGAAATTCGATTCATCATTTCCTTAAACATAGAAAAAAGATGAAAGAATAATATCCATTTTAAAGACCATTACCTATTTTTCTTTGCCATTTCCCAGAGAATCTACATATGTATGTATGCATACAGGATGAACTTCACCCAATCTGCCGAACGAAACGGGACTCAGGTGGAGCGCAAAAACACCATAGCAACCCTGTGTCCTGTCCCTAACCGTTTCCGAGTTGGGGTGCATCAGATTTGGTGATGACGATTTTCGTGGGTTTTCAGTTCGTATGATATTGTCCTCGGATGAGTCACCATCTGGTGGGCAGTGTCAGCAATTGTGAGCTTTAGCCTGAGTTAGGTCCGACCGTCCATGTACGGTCCCGTTCAGTGCGCACGAGCTCCAAGGACAGATTGAGATGTTCGTTGTCTCTGTAGTCTAGGACGTTTACCCGGAAAGTGAAAGGACCCGCGTTCGATCAGCACCTCCTAGAGATAGAAGGCCTCAGCAGTCCGCTTGTGATTTCATTAAGTAGTCCATTTTCCCTCAGAATATATTCAGGGGAAAAAAATTCTCTGCTCGTGCCAGTATCATCGTTGTGAGGAAAATAAATGATCGGCATCAGAATTGGCGATTTCTATGTCCCACATCCAATCACTATGCGGCATTTGTGAACCAATCAGGAAGATTCTACGACAAAATAACGACGTTTTTGGCAAACAGTGCAGAGGCCTTCTATCTCTAGGAGATGCTAGTTTGATTCCCCGCAAGGGCAGAGTTGAATTTTTTTCTCTTTCCTAGATATATCTTTGCATCAGCCAGCAGTTAAAAACCTTCGAATTAGATTTTACACATCCCAATCTTTCAACAACGCCTGTTGAAATCTAGAAATCCTGATGAAAAGTGTGTCTCTTTATGGAAAATAATAATTTCTGCTCTTTTTCAAACATTTGCGTGTTGGTCATTCAAAAACTTCACCAATTCAGCCTTTTTTTTCAGATCTCTCTGACTCATTTTTCCTCTATCCATCATAACTAGAAAACGGTTACAGATAGGACAGGGGGTGCTATAGTGTGTTTCATGTTCTACTTCCGCTCCTCTATAACCTCCATTCGTTAGGCAAATTATGTCAAATTCACTCCGTGTTGTATAGCAGGGGTCTTCCACACATGGCCTTCGGGCCACAGGTGTGTGTCCATCGGAATTTTTTGAGGCCCACCGGCTTTTAGAAAAGCCAGGAGCACACACACACACACACACAATGCAAAACGATTAGGTTAGAAAAATCATTTGTGATTAAGCCAGCAGAAAGGCCACTATAATGTGATATTGGGAATAGCGAGATGTTTTACAGATTCAACCAGTAACGCTATGCATTTAATACATGTTACAAGGGCCATCTTAACGAATTGGGAGACATCGAGGCAAAAAACAGTTTTTGAGGCTCTCGATTTCACATTTTTTTAGGACGGCAAAATCGGCATAAAAAAACAGAATTTGCAAAAAAATGCGGAAAAAAACCTTAATGTGTGAAAAAAAAATAATCTGAATTTCTGAGAGAAATAATTTCGAAATCACTAATAGAAATTATGTCATAATTATTAATAAAGTATTGGTGAAATATTCAAAGACATATCTGCATAAATACTGAAAAACTAATTGCATAACTATTGAAAGAAATAATTGCATAACTATTGAGAGAAATAATTGCATGAATATTGGAATTATTAATTGCATGAATATTGGAATTATTAATTGCATGAATATTGAGATTATTAATTGCATGAATATTGAGATTATTAATTGCATAACTATTGAAAGTATTAACTGCATATAAATACTGAAAGAAAAAGTTGCATAAATAGTGAAATGAATAATTGCATAACTATTGGAAGAAATTATTGCATAACTATTGGAAGAAATTATTGCATAACTATTGGAAGAAATTATTGCATAACTATTGGAAGAAATTATTGCATAACTATTGAAAGATCTAATTGGATGGCAATTGAAAGATCTAATTGGATGGCTATTGAAAAATCTAATTGGATGGCTATTGAAAGGAAATAATTGCATGGCTATTGGAAGGAAATAATTGCATGGCTATTGAAAGGAAATAATTGCATGGTTAATTAAATAAATAGTTGCATAATTATTGAAATAAATAGTTGCATAATTATTGAAATAAATAGTTGCATAATTATTGAAATAAATAGTTGCATAATTATTGAAAGAAATAATTTCAAGATATATTGCGAAGATAGTTATTTCAGAATATATTGCGAAGATGATTATTTCAAAATATATATACCGAAATAGAATTTTCTTAATTTTTTCATAAAATGTCCCGTTTTCTCCCTTGTTATCAACGAAGCTTACTCAAGTTTCTGAAATCAAAAATAGAGGCTATTTTCATGATTCACAAATTAACACATTCAAAAATGTTTTTGGCTGTAACTGGCAACCTCATTGTCTTTGACAATTTTTTTTTTTGGCTGTAATAGGCTACTTTATTTCCTTTTGACAATTTTTTTAGATGTAATTGGCAAGTACAGCTTTTTTGGCTGCAATTGGCAACATCACTTTCCTTAGACATTTTTTTTTTTGCTGCGATTGAGAACTTCCATCTGGCAATTTTTTTACGATACTTGGTGTTATCCCGTATGGATCCTGATTTCTTGTATTTTTATAAAGGAAATATAGTCAGTCTAGACTTTCATTGTGTATTGATATTTTCCAATCAAAACACCTTTCGCAGCCGAAGGGATCCACTTGGCACGACGCACTTGGCCAGCGGGCAGAAGGTTCTTTACCACTGATATAGAGCCTACTGCAGGGGCAGGGTTCACAACCTCCAACTTGTGGGTCAAATCCGGCCCGCGAAAGGTTCCCGTAGAGAAGCATATAAACAAACACCCAACACGGTAAACATCTAAGCTGACCATATTCCCTTAATAAAAATACGGGGTGGGGAATCAGAAACTATATGAGACCATCCCCCATTATTCTCAAAAAAGTTGTGAGAGATCAAAGATCTCAGGTAAAGTTGCCATTTATCTCTAAAAAATCGGTCATGGCGAAAAATTTGGGCACTACTGGCATCAAAATGTAATTCAAGAAAAAAAAAGTATTTTAGTTTGACAAATACGCTAGATAAACATATTGTATTATTGTATAAAACAAATAGTTTATAAATTGGATGTGGTTTTTTCCCGCGCTGCGATGCATAATCCCATGTATATAACTTTATAATACCCATTTCGGGAAATATACCAATTAAATGAAGTGTCGTCCTCTATCGATAAAATTATATTTACTCATTAAAGTTAAAAGAAAAAACATTATCTCAATTTTTGAAAACAATTGTTCAAACGATAGCTGAAAATAGTTTAATTTCTTTAATTTTAAATATATATATACTGATTTAAAAATATTTTCTACATCATTCTTTATATGAACACAATATTATAACATATATTAATAATATTATTCAGTATGTGATTTTACAGAACATCTTTTTATTGCTTATCAATACGCTCTTCCGGATCTCAAAAGGGGGTTGCGAATTAAATCTGCAGTATTTGTGTTCCCTCGCTGATCTTAGTACTGTGAAACGAGATGCGTAAATTATGTGATGTCTCGTGGGGAGATTGCAATATTGTACCTATGGGACCAGTTTCTCAAACTAAAGAGACAAACAAACCTCTTCTTCTAGGCCTTGTAAGCTCAAAAACGATAAGAGTATGAGACATGATACATGTAAAACCCACGCTTAAATTACACTTTAAATAGGAGTATGTGAATTGTGTGTGTAATCTCTGTCTGAGATGTGAAACGGGGATGTGTCCGGTCGTTCAATTGTACGTACGTGATTTATCCGGAATTTTTCAATAAATCTATTCTTCGTCTATTTCATTCTTGGATATATGCAGGATGTTTCACCATAATTGACCGAAAGGAATATAAATTCTATGGTTAATTTAAAAATTCAACGGAAATATGAAAAATAATCAGCAAAGTGAACGGAATTTATCTGTGATAGTCGAACCCTTCCCCACCAAAAAAAATCATTATTGGAAGAAATACAAAAATTAAAATTTTTAAACGTCCTCTAATCTAAAAAAAAAAATGTCAATTAGTAAATTTTGCGCCTTTCTTCATGAAACTCAAAGAAACTTAGCCGTGAAATTTGGATCAAAATTCGTCGAGATATAGTCGAACTCGATAGACTGATGATAGTTGGCACTTTTCAAGGAAAAACTTTGTAAGATGATTTTAACCTTCGAGGAGCCAAATGAAGAACATCATTAAATTTATGTTTGCAAAAATGCGTAAAAAAGAAATGAATAATCATTATTTTAAATAATCTTCAAAGTAATTATTCATAATTTGTGCTTATTCATTCAGAAAAATTGTATTTTCTCTTTAAGGGGGTTTCCGATTTGCTGACTTTTGATGGCAAGAGGGGAGGGGGATTTGGATGATGCTTACGTCATCAACCCCACTTTGTGAAGATATGAAATATTCTTAATGACATCTTATTCGGTGCGCCAAAAACGAGAAAAAAAACCTTTCGATAGTTATTGGGCACCCGAACTAACATTCTACCTATTGATAAGTCCCCTACAGAGCCACTTTAATGATCTATAAATGGCTTAGGTTTCAAGTGCTCGAAAATGTTTCCGGATCACTTAAGTAATCTGGGAATGTTCCGCGGGTAACTTGAGTGATGTAGAACAGCACTGGGGCCGCTTAAGTGCTCTAAAACTGTGCCACATGTCACTCAAGGGATCTCTAAATGTGCTACGGATCGTTTAAGTGTTCTGTAACTATGTCGCGGGTTACTTAAGTGATCTTTGAATATGGAAGTGATCTTTGAGGCCTACTTCAGTGATCTGAAAATGTGCCAAGGGCCTCTTAAATGCTCTGGAATTGTGCCACGGGATATTTAAGGGATTTGTAAATGTGCTGCGCTAAGTTCATTTTTGCAAAATTAGGCAAGAAACATCAGATAACCTTCAGGACCACATTTTGTCTGGGGGTCAAGGGTTTACCATGTATGGGTTAAAGGGTGGGTCGCAATGAATTTTTTATAGAGAAATTTTGAGTTCTTACCTTTTAAATAGCATTGAAATTAACAGAAATCGATTATAATTACATATAAAAGTGTTTTCTTCCGAAATTTTAATTTTTTTCCGTCTGGGGGGGGGGGAGACGCTAGAGCTCCCTGTGCCCCCCTCCCGCGTACGTTTCTGATCCCACCATTATGAGTTAGGACGGTAGGGGGCAGTGATGACGCAATTTTCTGACAGGGGGGGAGGGGGTCAAAAATGGCTAAAAATTTGCTTACGTAATACTTGAACACCCCCCCCCCCCCATAATGATTTTTTGATGGTTCAACTATCACAGATAATTTCCGTTCTCTTTGCTGATCATTTTTCATACTTTTGTTGAATTTTATAATGAACCATAGAATTTATATTCTTTTCGGTCAATTATGTTGAAATAACCTGTATGATAGAATGATATAGTAGACTTGCCTTCGACAACTTTATCCGCTGTAACTGGGAACTTCCCTTTGACTATGTTTCTTGGCTGTAATTTTCAACTTTACTTGCCTTTGACAATTTTTTTCGTGCTACCCCGTATTTATATGAAGGAAATATGAACAGTCTAGGTAATCAATCGTTTTGCGTTGTCGTTCCAGCGGGACTTCGAAACCTGCATGCGTTTTTCGCGATTTTCGCCCTCTCAACGTTGTTTGCGACACCATGTTCCATTGCAATTTTTGTTCCTCTTGATGTCTACTAACAACCCTCGGAGTTTGTCGGTCCATTAACATAACACCCTGTATAAGTTTTCCTATTCCGGGTATTTTGCATCCAATAATGAAAAAAATCAACATTCGTACAAGTAAAAAATTATTACAAATTTGTCCGATAGTGTCACTCTGGGGTAGGTTCATATTAAATTCCGATGAAATAAATTGCTGCTAATGGTCACGGCATTATTGGAGTGACTGCGACTGGTTATCTTGGCAAACTACAGAACTTGGTGGCATTCCGTCTGCAAGGAAGACGATGTCTCTATTGAACGTCTACCCATGAAGGATGTTGCAACTCGTCATGTTGGTAAATTTTATGCGCTTTAAGCACTGATGAGATTTATTCCTGTTCCGGTTCGTGGCATGAAAGCGATGAAAATGGATTCCTGATGGAATTTTCACGCCAGGCTTGGCCTCTATTCAAGGTTAAAATATCATTTTCGGCGACAAGCGGAAGTTATTGACGAACCAGTTGCTATGCGAGACATTTTTGATGGATGTTGTAGTGTTATTTCGACGTCCAAATCCTATACCTGCATCTATTAAGTCTCTCTCTCTTCCATCCGGTGTTCACTTCACCGTGCGAAAATATGAATTAATACGACAGTCAAGATTATTTCAGCTACTCTCTTTGGATACGGCTTTCCCCCCTTTTGGTATACTCGCATATAATACTCCTTTCTTCTGTTCTGATGTCCACATTTGCGGGTGATGCAATTTCTTTTCACGAGGTACAATCGTATGTGGGGGGCATAAAGGATTTATCCCTCACAAGACAGCTAAAATTTGGAAGCAGTTTTATGAAGAAATTAAATACTAAGAAAAACTTCTTATAAAAAATAACTTTTTATCAGTTTTTCTTAATTTTTTAAAGCCCGTTTACATGGGCTAGATTGCGGGAGAATGGGGGACACTATTAACTTGCTTGGAAAATTGGGGGGGAGTGATTATAGTGACCGCGAATGACTTTTTCGCTAGTGGTGTTGCCATTTCTCTGACACTTCATTAGGGGGTTTTCATGTTTGTTCTAATGTTTTGTGGCCTCTTTTGCGAATTTATCCGCCATTTCATTCCCCTCAATACCTATATGAGCTTTCACCTAATATGTTGTAGGGCGCGGTAGCCCAAGTCGATAAGATGCTCGCCTAAAGTACCAAAAGATGTTTAGAGGTGTCGCGAGTTCGATATTCGGTTCGTCCTTGTCAGAAAACTTTCCTGACACAGGGGTACAACAAACAACGGCGACTTGACCGCAGCAAAACATTGCTACCGCAGCAAGTCCCCCCATCGAGGGGTTAGCGCACCAACCTCTCGATGAGTATAGAAAACAAGCCTGCCGTTCGGAATCGGCAAAAAATTGTAAGTCCCGGTATAACTATCCCTCGTGTGAAAAAAATGACCGTCGTGCGACAAAAATGATCAATATATTGAAATCTTCCCTCTCTCCTGTTGTCTATCGGTATTTTTCTAATGTTATGCACCAGGCTATGAGGGGATTCAACCATCACCTCCTAGAGATAGAATGCCTCTGCAGCGTTTGCCATAAACGTCATTCAGACTACCTAGCAAGTTTGCCACATTTTTAAGCACAGCATCCTATTTCGTTTCTTCTTACTTTGGCGTAGAATCTTCCTGATTGGCTCACAAATACCGCATAGTGATTGGATGTGGGTCATGGAAATCGCCAATTCTGAGCCCGATCATTTCTTTTCCTCACAACGATGATACTGGCACGAGCAGGGAATTTTTTTTTCCCCCGAATATATTCTGAGGGAAAATGGACTACTTACTGAAGTCACAAGCGGACTGCTGAGGCCTTCTATCTCTAGGAGGTGCTGATTCAACGTCCCATATTGCACGTATACTAGACATGCTGTAGGTCTTTATAGTTGATATTTTTGCAGAATATACTAGTACACCCGTATACATGCAATACGGGTATATTAGACATGCTGTAATAAGTAGTAATAAACCCTGAATGCTAAAAGTAACCCTAACTCTTTTTGTTTCATCCACGCGCACATATTTGAGGTTTGCGTTTTATTCGTTTACTAGACCCATACATATTCCAGGATGATACTCTTGCTTCTATCTCCTGGGACAAATATTTTGCGATGAGAATAAACGCAATTCCATTCATCCAAGCTTATACAAAGACGCTTGTATTTCAAACAACTTCAGAGATCTTTGATGGAAGGGATCCATTGTATGACTTCGATCTGCAGGAGATTTACAAACTATAACTCCCATATAATTTACGTAATTTATCGGCATCCCGGTCCCAATTTACGAAGTAACGTCTCGGATGTTATATCGCATCCATTATAAGATGCACTCGTCCTTATCCACGCGTGATATAGCTGTATAATAATCATGCTAAATTTTCCTGTCGATTTTCTCACGGAGAGATTATTCCTCGAGTAATCTGAGATTTGGTGAATGGATGTTTCTAAACCGGTAGTGTGTGAGTATGTGTGCGATAAATTAAATATACGAACGCAGCATCCATCTGGTGATGGTTTTTGGCCATTACACAAAAAATATATCTTTTCGAAGTTTCATAGATTAAGGTTATTTGTTTTTTGGGGGGGGGGCAGCGTTTCCAGTGGTGGAGGATGTTATCTGGACACATTGCAAATCACTGCAAGAAACTTTATGGCCATCTCATGTGCTTCACCAATCTCTCGAACATTCTTTCGAGCAGTTAAAAAGAGCTTTAAAGTGATTTTTTATTCCTTTCTTTCTTTTCGTTTTATTTCTTTAGGGAAAAGTGAAAGGGCAGGAGCAAAACTCTCTTTTCCTCTCTCTCTTTTACTGAAGTAAATCGCGTTATAAATCTCCTGTAAGTGCGAGTCCGGTTTTGAAATAAGCCATCGTTACATCTAAAGATACGTTATTTTAATTTAATTTCTCCGTATATAAGAAGCTCCATATTATGTGATTTTGGTGAGGAGAATATCGCCCCGGCTTTTTATTTGATTGAATCGACTTCCATCCAATTGATTTATATTTTTGCAACAGCTCCAATATTTTTCGAATTTTGTATTTTGAGGGGAACATGTATTCAATTGATAAATTGGGTATTCGCGAAAGAAATCACCCTGGAATCACAGATCTGTAGACATGTTGCCCTCTAATGTGAATCGGTTCAAGGCGCGTCGGGCCATATGGTGTGTTGCAGTCCCGGGGGGGGGGGGGTATTCTTAGGGTGGGCGAGGTGCGGGTGAAAATCAAGTGAAGGGAGAAACACTACTGGGGTAATAAAGGACATCACAGATTTTTAAAAACATTTGTTACGAAGTATAGGGGGTTTGCACAAAGAGCAACAAGCCTGCAACGGTAAAATTATTCAATCAATACACTTCACTCATAGTTAGAAAAAATCGATGGCAGATGGCAGCACTACACATAACAAACATTACAAAGAAACAAACTGCCCGTTAGATTCACAACGCGTACACGTACATTCCAACATGTACCAATTGGAATGTAGAAGTTCAGCAGAGGATTATAGACGAGGTGCATGTGTGGTTTTGTAGTAGTGGTATAGAAGTTTGAAAAGGCTTGTTTTCACTCATGTAAGGAACGCGTGGCATATGATTGTTGGAATAGAAGAGTGAACTTCCATTCACTCTGACTTTGGAATTTGTTGAGGAGAGTGTGTTCAAATGGCTCTGTAGTTTAGTTTGAATTTCTGTTTCTGAAAATAAGTAATAAATAATAAACGTCTGAAATCTTTCCCTTTATGAGCTTTTACGGATGTCAAGGCCCCGGGAAGACGAGATCCTGAACAATATATTCGTTGACTAACGAAACATTTTTCATCTCAGTGACAATGCTCGCATTATTTCTACTTTTCACAGGATCAATAACTTTAATTCCGGTTGAGGATACACAGTAGCATCTTTTCTTCTTCCATCACATACGTTAGCAGAGAGCCTGAAAACGCTGGACTTGCGCACGGCTTGATCATAGAGAATCCACTGTGCTATATTGTATGAGGAAGACAAAGTTATATGGTCATATGGAGAGGAAACCACTGATGTCAGAAGTTTGCGAACTATGGATTCTATGGCATAAATTTCAAAAACCGCTAGACATCAATATGTTGAAGAGTGTCAAACTGTGAAACAGGCATCTCTACCTGGGCAGGCGATGAAATTATACGTGGGAAGCAACTGGAGTTTTTCAAGGGAGGATTTTCGAAAATAAATTCAGTGATAAACTTTTTATTATCACTTCTTTCATGTACAACGTGATTCAGAACTCATGGACTGATAAAACGCTCATAAACAAGTAATTGTCCTCGCAAAATGCATGGTAAGCCGTGGACGGCACTGCCATTTAACGCTGGTTTCGAAACTTATGGCGCCACTCCTTTCTATTGTAGATTGCATAAAGAATGGAAAGGCGTACATACATTGCATGCATGATGCTACAGACGGGAATGCTCTCGAAGCTCAAAAACTGCACCGAGAGTTGCAGTTCTGTAGGGAGAGTTGCCACCTGCTGTTTATCGACAAGACGCATGCCGGACCGAAAAACCCCTGAACGACTGAACCGGTGTCTACGTGAAACGGGCTTCTTGTGACACCTTTGCACTCCCCCTTCCGTCCTATATCCCGCATTCCGTTGACAAAGAAGCCCGTTTCACACAGACACCTGTGAAATGGCTTAAATGTTTTGCCCTCAAACAAGACCCAGATCAATAAACCTCTGACCGATCGAACAGATGTCTGTGAAAATGGTTGATGTATGTCAACAACATGCGGGATCCAGGACACGCTAAGACAGCAAGGCCACCAAAAGAATCCTGGTAAACACACAGAATCGATCAAATGTTTTTCGATCTGGCACGCGTCTTGCCAGAAAACCTTCCCGTTCTCAGCACCGTAAATGAAATGCATGCCTACCTTCTCCTGATTCGTGAAACCAGACAACACTTCCAAGCCTCAATTTACCCCTGAAACCTTGATTGGTGGTACCGGGGTGCCAAATGTAATTGCATACAGTGCATACCCCCTGGGTCGTGTCCCTGCCAATCCGAGACAGTGGTGCACTTGGTGCCATATGGGTGGTAGATTATTGTGTGAAATTCCTTTGAATTTCAAGGGCCTCAAATAAGAGGAGGTTATTACCCTATAATATTGTTGAGTAATGAGTAGGGTAGCTAATTTATAGGTTGAATACAATCATAAGGTTTGATAGTGACAGTGTTACTACCAGATAAGACTATTATGATATAATACTAATGAGATTAATCAATTTACGACAGAAACGATGATAAGTGGCACAACAGGCGCTTTATGCGTTCAGTGACAACGCCGTCTAGCGGTTCACCGTTTGTGTTACGACCGTATATTGCACGAAGAAAACTTCCTGTTTAGATATGTTCTATCACTCCTTAAATGTTCTGCTCATGAGTTATGAATCCCCCCCCCCCCCCGATGAATCGGTGCATAGGGAGACATTTCTAAAACGTGGAGCTCGGAAAGCACGTGGATATATTCGTTTCTCGGCGAAACCGCCAAACAGTTGATATCTAATGTTTTTTCTCTCATTTTACTAGTTTATAATTATTCATGCAATTCTTATATTACAGTCAAAATGTCCGAAGTCTGACCAAAAAATATCGAAATAGCTAGAATTCGGACACATCGTCAAATATCAATTGCCAATCAATATCTAATGAATCCGATACCGATTCCATTTACAGCCGGTCCGAAGGTGTCGCCGTTCGAGTTCAGAGCCGACCTGCACGAAGGTATGCGGACGGCCGTCACCTGCGTTGTGTCCGCTGGCGACACTCCGTTCACGATCCGTTGGCTGAAGGACGGCATCCCTCTGAAAGACGGCGTCTTGGACGCGACCATACACTATCCCGAGAACGGTTTCGTGTCGACCCTATCGATAGACAAGCTCGCCTACAGGCACAACGGACAGTACAGCTGCCTCGCAACGAACGACGTCGCCACCGGATCGCACGTTGCCACTCTGACAGTCAAAGGTAGGGAATGACATCAATGTTTATTTAATAAGTGCGTTTTAAATAATCATATAATAATAACGGGAGCGACAAATATTCACATGATCATAAAACAATTGATAAAAATCCATCTCGACTCTGTTGTCTCTCTTTTCAAAAGGGACGCGTCACACAATACGTGTATGTTCCCATTTGGAATTTAATTATTTCCAATTAATTTTGATTCATTCGAGAATCGCTAATAAGAAGGCGAAACATTAACGTTCACTGAAAGTACCCTCTCTTCCGCAAAGAGTGAGATCGGAAAAATCCGTATAATGTCGTAACATTTGTTACAATTTTCACTCGCTCTAGAGACGAAAAATGGCGTAAGCGCGTGCAATTTAAATTGAAAAGCCGAAGAGTCGCATTAATCAAAAAGCGTACGCATTCAATAGTTACGTCGGATATATATAATCATTGTAAATAGTTGGGGGGTTTCTGTAGGGCAAAGAAAATGGGAGGTGGAGGGGGGGGTTTCCACGGACGTATTATCGAAACGGCGTTGTCGTTATTACAAAAGAAACGACTTGATGGATGCGGAAGGAAGCACAAACGCGCACAGAATATAATACAAACCCGGCAAAAGACTCGCCAATAATTTCCCCCAACCAAACTAAATTGAAAATTCTTTTCAAAAGCTCGGTATTTCGAAATAGGATAAATCAGCCATAATTGGATTAATTCATCTCTGAATTCTAATTAGCCATTTTTCCCTCCCCACCGGGGGAATTCCCTACGACATGACGTCCGCGTCCTCTTTGTATAGTGTGGAGCAACAACAACGCTCGTAGGTACAAATGAACATTCGTGTTGTCGCAATTAATTATGCGTGTATTAGAGCCATTGTTTTACAGTGTATGAATTATACGTCACGATTTTCTCGTATTATATGGAGAGTAGTATTATATATATGGGGGGAATAATAAGTGTGTATATTCAGGATTCGGAATTATGTGAAATGTTATTGTTCCCTCTCTCTCTCCGTTAGTTCCGCCTAGGTGGGTCTTGGAACCTAAGGATAAATCGGCTGTCGCTGGACGTCCGTCTAGGATCGATTGCCAAGCTGATGGCGTACCATTGCCTCATGTGAGATGGAAGAAAGCAACAGGTACGTTAAGATTAGCACCGCGCTATTTTAAGAGTTGCATAATGGAAAATGTATAAGTTTAAAATATTGTTTGCTTCTATAACACCTTATTTTAAAAAAAAATGGCATTTTGTCAATTCGATTTTGAGAGTACAGAGTGCTTCAAAAAAAAAATCTTTATAACATTTTGAGATGTAATAATTTCGAAATATTAAAGATAGGTTCAAAGAATGCGTCTGAAATTTTGAGTATATACCGGTTCCGAAAATTATTTACTACGTCGACTGATAGGTAGCGCTACCTTCCCTGTGCGGTGTCTATACAGTGGGTGAAATTGCCCTCTGCAAACGCGTGGATCAATCACATTTCGATGCATTCGGAATGGTTGTCTCGCCAAGCAATGGCGTGACACTATAGTCTATTTCAGGTTAACTTTGCAGTGCAGAGAAAGGTAAAGAGTGTATTCCTTCCCCGCAAAATATAGTTCCCATATATCGGAGGTTTACGATGATCATTTATGCAGAATATTTAAATTTTTTGAATGATTGAAAAAAAAAATACTGAAAAAATGTTGTCCTGAATCGATCTTTATTCATTTAAGAATTTTAAATTAGAAAAAAAAATAGTCACCATTATACGTAAAAAGTTTTTCTCAGTGGGATTGGCGAGAATCAGCCATACCTTACCGTCACCGCGCATCGATACATTGGTTGAAAGGCTTTCGTTGTCATAGCAGCGTGTGATGCTGTTCCTTCGTAACTTCCCTTTCACTGCAAAGTTAACCTGAAACGAACTATAGCAAAGAGTGGAACTCAAAGCCACTTTATGCAATGCATCCACTGCAACGAATGCGTGTGTCTCGCAGATGTTGGTTTGTTTTCTGCGGTTTTGCAACTGCGATACGTGAATGTGACCCAGTCCCTTGTTTAAAAAAGTCTCTCCGCTGAGAGCAGGCAGACTTGCAACACGATACTGACACAAACATGAAAATTCAAGCATTTACCATCTTTACATTAAGATATGAAGGGCCACCAGCAAAAACACGAAACGCGCAAAATTATGACAACATAAATATGTTAGGGCCACACACAAGTCGAACAATATATTGTTCGTAGTAAGTCGAGTGCGTATATTAAGGCCATGCATACACTTACACAACACGTCCCGACATGCACCGCTTCGTTAGAAATTCCGCAGAGGAATGCGTACGAGGTGTATGTTCAGTTTAGTAATAGTATCGGGGGGGGGGGGTCCAAGGCTGGGATCTCCAGTGTGACCCTCTATAGTGAATTTATATTATGAAGAAATCAAACACGATAAGAATTGTCTCGTCCCCACAGGCAAGAGGCCCCTGTCCATCGGTAAATTTGGTGAAAATGAGGATTATTTTTTTTCGTCGCGTTAGATTGTAATGTCGAATGCAATGCAGTATAAACACGGAAAGATGCATACAGAAACGCCAAATGAATCGAATAACGTACGGTGACGAGCTTCTTCAAAAGTATGCCTTGCACCATGAGATAGAAAATATCTGTTCCTTCAATATTAACATGCTCATATTAGAAGACTGTCCATTTCAGCTAATTTTGGAATCATATCAGTTAAATAGCATTCACAGCGGCCAAAATTACCGACATAGCCATTCTCGGTAGAACTTCATTTTACCACAAAAGTAAAAAAAAAAAACCTAAAACATTCATATTTTAGGAATTTAAGGGCATTAACAACATGAGAAAAGTCATGAAATTTCAATAATTTGTGATAAATCGTTTGGGCGTAATCACATGTCAAAGTAGCTACGTTGACTTATAGATAGCGCTACATTCCTTCTGCGGTGTCTTCAACACCGTGAATGAGATTTTTTATTTCAAACGTGGGGGTCAATCACATTTCCATTCCTTGGAATGGGTGGGCAACCATATGAGTGACCAATTGAATGGGATAGTGACTATACGAGTGAACAAGTGAGTGGGCGGCTGATATGAGTGAGTGCCAGTGAGACCGTATGAGAGCCCAAATTAGTGTGGTCACTCATAAGGCCTGCTACTACTGCTGAACCTCGTCCATTAACTCATAAGGCCACAAACTCGATCAAAAATACAGTCGCTCATACGGTCAGGCAATTGTTAACTCATGCAGTCACTCATACAGTCCCTCAATCAGTTATACGGTCACTCACCCGGTAACTCATATGGTCAGGGCAGGTGCAATGTTAGCAGCGAAATGTCTAGGGCCAATTGCACGGGCGAAATTTCTGGGGACGCAAATACCAGGAAGGGAATATCGAGGGCGAGACGTCGGAGTTGAAATATCGGTGGTGAAATTTCCGGATCCCCCAGCACAAACAGGTGACTTATTACAGCTCGTAGTAGCTTCCAGTAGACGATCGGTCTAAGAATTCTGCCCTGTAATCCAGTTTTTCTCCACCTGGGGGGAGGTCATATGGCCATCATATGGCCCTTGCGGTACTGAGATATTCTAAGAGAGCCACGGGTAAAATTCAAATGGAAGTCATGGAAGATACTTAAGGGGGGGGGGGGCACAGACAGCTTTGAAAAAAACAACAACAACTAAGATGTGGAGAAATGAAGCGCTTTGAAGTGAAATATTGGTTTTAAAAGGCGTGACACTACTTTCAGAATCTAGCAGAATCAGTCTAGAACATAGTGCCCCAAACTTTTTGTTCCATCTCGCCCCCTCCATCAGAAATTTTTTCCTCTCATCGCCCCCCAACTCAAGTAAACCCATAGGATCCTATGTTAAATCAGTAGGTTCTATCACCCCCTTGGACCATTACATCGCCCTCCAGGGGGCGATATTGCCCACTTTGGCAAACACTGCTCTTGAACTATATACATATACACAGGGCTACCTTTTTTATAATCCGGTACATGCCCGAAAAAACCATGTCCCGGGGGGGGGGATGATAGTTGTCCCCATGATAAGGAGATGTTATGCTACAATTTCTCAAAGTATATAAATCGGTAGGCTGGCATTTCCAGCTAAATGGCATCCAGAAAAATCTGGGGCCCCATGGTGATGTGTTGAGATGGCCCTGCCAGTTATATCTTTTCCATAGAAGAGCTCACAATGAGATCCGGTTCAATGAATTTCCAGCTCAAGTATGTAAATATGCGACATATGCAACGATATCAAATGCTAATGGGCCTTCGAAAAATTCTGTAGACCCCGGAATTTCACTTTGCCCGAGGCCTATTATGTTGAAACGGCCCAGCATAGAGCACACAAAGAAAAAAAAAATAACTCTAGCATAGGGGGTCCCGGAGCATTATTCATAAAAAATAACCTTATTCATAAAAAAAGTTTCACGGTATAAGTTTACTCAAGAGGAAATTATCTCGCTCCTGACTGGGGTGGGGGGTGACCCTAAGTAACACGGTTGTGGGGGCCCACGAGAAGAAAACATGGTCCAAAGGTGTCATGAGTGGAAAAAGGTTAAGAAACACTGCTATAACCGTATGAACAATTTTGAAATTAATTTGAGATACGGGCTTTTTTTTTTTTTTTCAAAATATTTTCCAGGGAATTCGCCAGAGAACTTCAAGACCATCGTCAGTAGTTCGCACGTGCACATCCTGGTGAATGGTTCCCTGAATTTCCAGAGCGTCGAATTAGCCGATGCCGGATTCTACGTGTGTGAGGCGAACAACGGCGTCGGGATGGGACTGAACTCTGTCATACGGTTCACCGTGCACAGTAAGTATATTGCAAAAAGTATCTCACAATCTCCTGCCACCTGAAAGCTAATTTTGTAAAAATGAACTATACGGCACGTTTGCAGATCGCTCAAGTGGCCCGTGATAATTCTAGAGCAGCCCGAGCCGAAATTTTCAGATCACAAGTAGGCCTCGGCAAAGTCACAGATCAAATGAGTGACCCGCGGAACAGTTCAGAGATCCCTTAAGTGACATTTGACACAATTTTACAGCACAAATGGCCCGCACTGCAGTTCTACATCACTCAAGTTACCCGCGGCACATTTCTAGATTAATTAAGTGATCCGCGGCATATTTACGGCATTGAAGTGAAGCGTGGCACCGTTCCAGAGCACATTAAGTGGCCCCCAGTGCGGTTCTACATCACCCAAGTTACCCGCGGAACATTCCCAGATTGCTTAAGTGATCCGTTTCACAGTTCCAGAGCATTTGAAGGATCCGTGAAACATTTAGAAATCACCAAAGTGGCTCTGTAGGGGGGGACTTATCAATAGGGAGAATGTTAGTTCAGGTGCCCAATAACTATCGAAAGTTTTTTTCCCGTTTTTGGTGCACCGGATAAGATTCCATTAATAACATTTTCTATCTTCATAAAGGGTGGTTGATGACGTAAGCATCATCCAAACTCCCCTCCCTCCTTGTCATCAAAAGTCAGCAAATCGGAAACCCCCTCCCACATTGATGATGACGTAATACTTGAATGATCCCTAAGCTGCTGACGAAATTTTTCTGACGGAGGGGAGGGGGGGGGGTTCAGTGTTTTCTAAAGGGTGGTGTCTGCATTCTACAGGGGTGGTTGATGAAGTAAGCATCATCCAAACCCGCCTCCCCCCCCCCGTCATCAAAATTCAGCCAATCGGAAACCCCTCTCCCCTATCGATGCTGACGTAATACTTGAATGACCCCTAAGCTGCTGACCGGGGGGGGGGCTAGTGTTTTTCTGACGTTTGCTGACAAGGGGAGGGATAAAAAATGGCTAAAACTCTGCTGACGCAATAGTTGAATGCCCCCCCCCCCTAAGTTAATCTTATGTCTATGGAAATGGTACTAAAAAAAATGTACCAGCAACAACCGACAAATTTTCTCACAATTCAAATAAAATCAGAAAATTATTCCAAGGGTAAAAATGAAATTCAAACAAAAACACATTATCCCCCACCTCTAGGCCCCAATACAAAATATTTATGTATTTGCAATACGTTAAATTCCACATGAAAATTTGTTTCGATAAGGGGGGGGGGGAAAACATTTTTAAATTTAATATTATTTCGAAAATTAAAGATGGGGGGAAAAAGAGATTTCTCTCTCCGAGGCTTCAAAAAGGAAAAAGGGAAATTTTCCCTCCCGGTATTTTTCTTTGCGCTCATTAGAAGCAATGGCGGAGAAATTGAAAAGCCATTTGTTTTCGTTCAAAATCCTAACTTCTGAGACGAACAAAAATAAAATAAAATAAATGAATTGAACGCGAGGTAAGCTTTTGTTCTGTTTCAGTGGATAAAAGAGGACAATTGGGAGAAATTATTCAAGGATGAGGTAGAAATTTTTCTCCGGGGGAGGAAAGAAGTTTTGTATTTTCCCTTTTTTTCCCACACGGAAAGGACTCGGATAATTCAATTCTTTAGATTTCCGATGTTTTGAAGCCCCTCAAGGGAAAAATATAGCCTGTAAACTCTGTCGAAATAATCGATGGGATTCGATCCTTTTTGTAAGTGAGAACAAATAAATAAATAAATACATGGTTATGATTTAGAGCCCGGATTATAACTAATAGTTGAATGCCCCCCCCCCCAAGTTAATCTTATGTCTATGGAAATGGTACTAAAAAATAATGTGCCAGCAACAACCAAAAATAATAAATTATAACTTATAACTTATTATTTTTGCACTAAAAAAGTGGCAAAATATGCTCTAAAAATATGCAAATATGCAAATAAAAATGCCAAAATATGCGCTCAAAATGCCAAAATAATCACTCAAAATGCCAAAATATGCACTCAAAATGCCAAAATAATCACTCAAAATGTCAAAATAATCACTCAAAATGTCAAAATAATCACTCAAAATGCCAATAATCACTCAAAATGCCAATAATCACTCAAAATTCCAAAATAATCACTCAAAATGCCAAAATATGCACTTAAATGCCGAAAAATATGCACTTAAATACCGAAAAATATAAATATTCAAAAATGCAATTAAACTGCCAAAATATGCACTCAAAATGCCAAAATATGCACTTGCAATGCCAAAATATGCACTTAAAAGCCGAAAAATGTGCAAAAATGCAATTAAACTGCCAAAATATGCACTCAAAATGCCAAAATATGCACTTGCAATGCCAAAATATGCACTTGCAATGCCAAAATATGCACTTGCAATGCCAAAATATGCACTTGCAATGCCAAAATATGCACTCAAAATGCCAAAATATGCACTCAAAATGCCAAAATATGCACTCAAAATGCCAAAATATGCACTCAAAATGCCAAAATATGCACTCAAAATGCCAAAATATGCACTTGCAATGCCAAAATATGCACTTGCAATGCCAAAATATGCACTGAAAAATCATGAAAAAGTTAAACATCGTCAAAAAATGAGAAAATATGCATTTAAAAGAAACACTATGCAAAAAAAGCAGATGTGTGGTTGTAAAATGAATATTTTCTATTAAAGATGGTATCTCATCGTTTCACGTTACTAATGCGTGTTATAAGGAACTGAAAAGTATGTCTCTGCTGTATTGGTTAGCTCACTTGTCCGGTATGAAAGGGGATTAGGGTTCGATTCCCGGACAAGACGAATCACTTTTCTTTCCAAATATTAGTTTCGGCATTTTACATCCAGAAAAAATTCAATTTCTCTGAATATTTTCTATTTCTTATAGTGAGTATTCATTTACAAAAAAATATCCCCGCATATGCAAAAAAAACTTCTACACATTTTTTATTTAGGCATTTCTAATTTCTAGTTTGTTACAGCTGCGCTCAGTAACAAAATAATTTCGACACTATTTCTAAAAAAAATGAACACTTTTGACGCATCTCTAGAAATTTCCTTAATAATAATTATTAAGGCTAATTATTAGAACACTTGATATTTGGAAAATACGAAAATCTCTATTAATTCACTAAATTCCACCTGCGGCAGAAAAACCGATGTTATAAAAGTACAGTGAAATCCTCTCTTAACGGACACCTCTCAGATGCAGTCTCACCCTTCACGGCCAAATAATATTTCCCCGTTGCATAATAGAGGTATGCATTTCAAATCCCTGCTCAACGGTCACCCCTCTTTTACCAAATTAATTTTTTTGTCCCGCCGGTGACAGCAGAAGAGAAGGTTAAATAAAGTTTCAAAAATATGTTCTTATATTCTGAAAATTCATCGATTTTATGCATTTATATGCATTAATGCTAAAAAAGGCCAAAATATGCGAATGCGTGTGTACATAGGCAAAGTCTGGGCTCGACGAGACTCGAGAAGGGTCTGGGGGTGCCCTCCCGAGGGCACCCAAGTCCACTCTCGACTCTCGTGAGCGGGGCTCGAAGAGAGCCGAGGGGAGGGGGGTTTGGGTGCAGTGAATGCACACCCCCCCACCCCGCCCTAGGAGCCATATGTAGATATGAGCATATACATTTGCGTATAATCCGGGCTCTAGTTACGATGAAGCAGAAGAGAAAAATTTACCAAAAAAAGGATATTTCTTTTAAAATTTTTATAATTATCAATTTTTTTTGGCGTTATCTATGATCATGCTTTTTCGATTCATTGAAACATCTGTAACATCTGTACTGGGTACAGTATCCTTCAAGACGAATATCATCTTGACACATGCGCATTAATCACTAAAGTCACTCTTTTATAACAAAGATTCTGCATATTTTTTTTGGTTACAATAGTCGTTGACGGCTTCGAAAAATCTTTTTTAATAATACAAAAGTATATATAAAATATTAATAAACTTTCCTCTCTCGTCGAAAAACTTAAATTTTCTGCATTGTGGTTTAGTTGGCCATATCTGATCTAGAAATACAGTTGAATCCCCCCCCCCTCCCCCCTCCAGATAAGTTTACATAGGAGCAACGCTAAAACCTGGAATTCCTTTATAACGAAGTGATTCCTCTCTTGGAGTTCGTTAAAACGGAATTCGACTGCATATATACCAGTGTTCTCCCATCACTGGTCCATGAGAGAGGCAGCCCGATTAACATAACCGCTCCATAATTTTAAATTTATTAAATGAAATACAGTCTATATATTGATTTTTTATTTCTGTCCTTGCCGTTAGGAGGTCTGCTAATTGATTCTACGAATTTTTTTTGCCGGTCCGCAAATTATTTGGAGAAACTGGACACTTATTTCCGTTAAAAATCTTAACTTCTGATGAAAAATAAATGAATTGAACACGAGATACGCTTTTGCCCCGTTTCAGTGAATAAAAGAAGGCGGTTTTACCGAAAATTCATTCACCGCCATGCACTTCACCGCTAGGAGAACTCATCGCTAAGAAAATTCACGGACAACTGTTCGGACACGAGTCGGTGAGCGAGGAATGACTGTGTGAGTGAATCCGTGTAAATGATACAGTAGTGAAGTAAGTGATAGATTGGTTAAGTGTTGGTGAGTAAGCAAACTATTGAGTCAGCGAGTAACAGTGGAGCGACCTAGAGATAGAGTAAGTGACCTAGTGAGTGAGTTGGTGGGTGACCTAATGAGTGAGTGTAGTGGTGCTCGGGTAGACTCAGTGGTAGACTGAGTGATCTAGTGAATGAGTGAGAACAACCTAGTCAGTAAGTGAACGATCTGGTAAGTGAATGCATGTGACAGAGTGAGAGACCCAGTCGGAGAGTAACAGAGTGAGCTGCCTAGATAGTGAGTGAGAGTGAGCGACCAAGTGAGTTGGCGATAGAATGAGTGACCTAGTGAGTAAATGAAAATTGAGTGACCTAGGGAGTAAATGAGTGGCTAAGAGATCAAGTGAGTGACCGGTCCTTAGACCGGTCCTCTAGTAGGTGTACAGAGTGATATAGTGACATAGTGAGTGACCTAGTAAGCAAGTGACCTGGTGAACAAGTGACTTGGGAAATAAGTGAGTGAGCAAGTGACCTAGGAAGTGAGTGAGTGATATAATAAGTAACCTAGTGAGTGAGTGATATAATGATTTGCCTGGTGAGCGAGTGATATAATGAGTGATTTGGTGAGTGAGTGATATAATGAGTGATTTGGTGAGTGAGTGAGTGAGTGAGCGAGAGCGAGCTAGCTCTAGTTAAGGCCGGTTTCGCTCATTCATTCACTTGCTCACTCGATCATTCATTCACTTGCTCACTCGATCATTCATTCACTTGCTCACTCGATCATTCATTCACTTGCTCACTCGATCATTCATTCACTTGCTCACTCGATCATTCATTCACTTGCTCACTCGATCATTCATTCACTTGCTCACTCGATCATTCATTCACTCGTTTATTCACTCATGCCGAACTGTCACTCGCGTGAATTGTTGATCGGTGTGTCGGAATGACCGCTAGGTCATTTTGTTAGCGGTAATTTTTTCGGCGTCGGATTTTCCGGACACGAAAGATGGCGATTGAGAGAAATTATTCAAGGGTGAGGTATATATAGAAATTCTTCGAGGGAGGAAAGAATTTGTTCTTCTAAACAAAAAGAAAAGACTCGGATAATTTAATTATTTTCACTTTCGATGTTTTGAAGCCCCTCAAGGGGAAAATATAACCTAAAACCCTTCGGAAAATCGATGGGATGGATCCAATCTTTTTTTAAAGCGGGAATCAAACACGGTTATGATGAAGCAGAAGTGGGAAATTCCACCAAAAGTTAATGTTTAATGTTCCATTAAAACATTTTCAAATTATCAAAATCCTATTTTTTAGCTTCATCTATGATAATTTTCTTGATAAACTGAAACGATGAATTGCTACACTAGAAAGGGTATTAAGGAACACCATCTTGACACATACGCATTGATCTCATTAAAATCAAACTCAATTATAACAGATAGTTTTATGCTGACTTACGTTGTTATAATGGTCGTTGACTGCTTCAAAACTTTCTAAGATAAGAAATATTGGCAAATGCAATTTTGGATGGAAGGTGTTTAAACAAACAATTTTACAATTTTCTCTATTACGGTTTAATTGACCATATTTTATTTAGAAAAGTTGGTTAAATAGTATCATGGATACTAGTTTTCTCCAACACCTGGTCCGTGAGAATTTCGTGTCGGCATTCAAAACGATTCGAACCGATTCACATCTGTTCAATTCCGTGGGTCCCAACCTTTTTTAATAGGCAATGCCCCACCAAAATATCTCTGAAATCTCTTGATGTCAGAGCCGTAACTAGTACTTTTTGCAGGAGGGGCTCCATTAAAACTTCATAGATCCATTGCAAAGATTTTTTTTGTAATGTAAAAAATCATTCTTTTTTGCTTTGCATTTTTAAATTTTACCACCCGTGGGCATTACGCACCCTAGTACTCTCTTTCCCCCCCTTAGGGGACATTCAAGTATTTCGTAAGCATATTGTCAGCCATTTTTGACCCCCCCTCCCCCCTTGTCAACAAAAGTCAGCAAAACACTGACCCCCCCGCCCCGCCCCTGTCAGCAGCTTAGAATATTTCGTATCTTCAAAAAGGGGTGGTTGATGACGTAAGCAACCTTCAAACCCACCTCCCCCACCCTTGTCATCAAAAGCTAGCAAATCCGAAACCCCCTTCCCCCCCCCCCCTCGATGCTCACGTCATACTTGAATGACCCCTTATTTGAAATCAAAACTTCCCTTAAGGGTGTGTGACAAGTGCGAAAGGTTTTTTATTGAGAGCCACACACTTACTTTTTATTTCTGAATTTTGTTCTCCGTTTTGGAATTATATCTTTCATAAATTTTGAACTTTCTGTAAAACATTTTTGAACATTTGGGCATTTATTCTGTAATTCTAAATTTTTATCCATTCTGGAATTCCGAATTCTCATCAATTCTGGAGTTAATTCTTCCATTTATTCTGAATTTTCATGTGGGTGCTGGAATTATCTCTCTCGAATATCGATTCTAAATTTTTATTAGTTGTCGGACGATTTCTTTCATTAAGTGCAAATTTTAATTAGTTTTGGAATTATTTCTTTCAACAATTTAAAATTTTATACTGTTCGAAATTTCCTTTAATTGTCGTTTAATTTCGTCTATATTTTTTTGTATGAGTATTTTCCAGCGTCCTTGTATATTTTTAATAATGTGTGAATTTTTATATATCTATTCCCACCCTCCAACCACAGAATATATAAAATCGGTGCTAAGAGGGGCCTCAAAACTGTTAAGACGTCTCTGGCCTCACAATTACTTTCGCACCGGGTCCCGCGTCTGCTAAGGACCAGGCCTGCTTATAATTCTTTTTGTTCGAAAAGTAAACTCCTATTCAAGTTGAGGGAACCAAAAATGTCATTTACTCAGTCATAAGCAGTAGTTCTTAACCAAGAGTCCTAGGAGAAACTCAGTGATAGGGGAAGGGAGTCAGTCAGCAAGGATGACAAAAGAATTAACTCATTATTTTTACATTTCTTTATACAAGTTATTATATAGGTAACCATATAGGCCCACAAAATCCTGTATTATATTGTGGAAAAAACAACCAATAAACCTATGTACGAATGTAACCGATAGGTTACAACGAATAACTTTAATGGACAAGGAAAGCCATTATGAGTGATGGAATTATTAGTAAAATTTGTAAGAAATTTTATGTTTTTAAAAGTGAATTTTTTTAAATCTTGGAATACCTCGGATTATAATGGGATTAATACTTTCTACAGATTAAATTTACAACACTTAGTGTTTCAGAGCCCTCAAGTGGATAAAAGCAAAATGAAGTTGAAGATTGGGTTAAGAATTTTTTAAAATCAACAGTATTCATATCAATCAAGGTGTTACAGCTTATGTTATTGAAATGAGAATTAAAGTCTTCAGCTAAAATGTTATCGTCAGTGCTATCAGGCATATACATTCTTACCATTGCTACCAGTTAAATTATTTATGAAAGACCATTGCGTTTTCTACTTGTGTTGCATTTTTTTTAAATTCAGAACAGAGATATTTATTTTTTTGCAGTAATAATTCTTAATTTAAGATTTCGAGCAACTGATTTGTTTTGACATTTATAAATTTCATCAAAAGAATGCACATACGGCATTTTTTCCAAAGTTTTTCTTTGCGAAGAATTAATTCATAAATCTGATCATCGACCCAAGGTTTCTGTATTTAAATCTTTGGTTTTTATTGAAACTAAAATTTTACTTAATAGAATCTATAGCATATACGAAACTATTATATTGGGTGTTTAGATCAGTGATTCCCAAGGTGGGCATTAACGCTCCCTGGGGGGCGATGGAATGTTCCAGGGGGGCGGTAGAAGCTACGGGTATAGCATACGATGTTAATACGTCGTTCTAAGGCTAGGTACCGTTTCGTCTTTTCCCGATTCATCCTTAGGTCAAAATAGTCCCGTTTCATCCGATCTATTATTCTCTCTTCTCCCACTTACCTGGATTACTGTGAATGAAGACAAAACACCCCGTGGTTTCACACTGAGAAAGGCGAGTGATTGACGTACCAGCAAAATGTCTGAAACAATTCATATTTGACCATATTACACAGGAATGTACCGTAATTTTAGTGATATTCCCGTGTTTCGGCAGTGCTGGTTTCGGTCGTTCTCACTTTTTTTATAAACTTTCCAGTTTTTTTTTTTTTTTTAACGAAGCTTATCTGAATTGGCATTCTCTACTGAAAGTATGAATGAAGATAATTTTCATCACTTGTAAATTATATTATGATAACTACGTATAAATATAAATATTCATCTAAACAAATTTTTTGCGCTCTCTCCAAATTTCTTGTATTTTCTGAATGAAATATGTTGGATGTATAATAAAATATACACCCACAAGTCATGTTGAAATATATCTACTAAAATTATTATTTTTTTAATTGCGATCTGTAGCAGCTCTGTCGGGAATTTCAGCAATAATTAGAGAAAATTCTTCGTATATTGCGGTTTTGTTATTACAATTATGTCTCGTATTATGGATCGCAATTTCCCGCATTTTTCTCCTTGAGATATGTTTACCCTTAGAACGAAAATGTCTAATTTCCCATCGTCAATCACTCGCCTTTCTTCTCGGTGTGAAACCACGGGGTGTTTTTTTTTTTATTTTGATTGACAGTAATCCAGGGAAGTGGGAGGGGAAAGAATAGATCGGATGAAACGGGACTATTTTGACCTAAGGATGAATCGGGAAAAGACGAAACGGGACATCACCGCATACGATTCTATGGGTTAGATTGCGTTGGGAGGCGCTAGGAGAAAATTTTTTTTCTGAAGAAGGGGGCGATGGGATGAAAAAGGTTGGGAAACTATGGTTTATAGATTATCAGAAGAGCAAACAAATTCATAGTTCGAGAGAAAATGATAAACCGCTTTACAGTTTATTGAACGAGTTACGTGAATGAGTGTCTCGTTGATAAAATTAACCCTGCACGCAACTGCATAATGATCAGTGACATCATGTTTAAAAATGCTTGATACAACATCCATATGTTTTGGAGAATAACGAACAATTAAATGTATTTGCAGTGACTCTAGTTGGTTCACTGTATAGAGAGATCAGTCCATTTTCAGAGAGATTGGTTGAATAAACAATGATGTACGGTTGATCCGATAAAATATCAATATTCAGGTCACCTATTAGTATTAGATTATCAGCAGTAATGTGCTGGATCAAACTCATGAATTCATTATTGAAATACTCGATTGTATAAGCATGCGAACGATAAACAGCCAAAATTGAGAGATTGAACTGATTACTACGTAACAATACGTATTCGGCAGTTCGCAATAAACGCATTTCAATCTTGTATATATGAATATTATATCTTGTATATATTAAATAGGTAACCATATAGGCCCACAAAAGCTTGTATTATCTTGTGGAAAGGTCCGTATGGCCTCCATTTTCCTCTATTTCATTGGCATATGGGGACCGTTGGCTTCATTTACTGACACAAACTATCCAGGTTACAGTGCTCCTGGTCAAACCCCTCGTAAAGAAAACACTGAAAGAGGAAAAATATAATAATAATGGTTGAAAAGAAACCGTTTAAAAAGTATAAATTTTTGATCTCATTATAAGAATGGTGGAAGTTCTGAATTGTTCCAAGCCTAATAGAAAACTCATTATCAATTTGCCGCCACCCTTGTGCGGCGTGTGCCCCACTTTGGGAATCACCGGTTTAATTGGAATTAGGCCGATTTACATAGACCCTACATAATTTCAGATTCAATAAAAATAAAATACATTCTATATACAAAAATTTGGTTTTCATTACTGTCTCTTTGCCGTCAGAAGGTCTGTGAATTAATACTGAAAATGTTTTTGCTGGTCCGCCAATTATTTCTCCGACTTTTGCCGGTCCATAAATTACTTCTTTATTACAAGGATGACGTCACTCTCCGCTACCATACGAAGGTTTTTAACAACTGGCTGTTGCGAAGATATATTCCGGAAAGAGAGAAAATTCAACTGCCCCAGCGGGGAACCTTCGTATGGTAGCGGAGAGTGACGTCATCCTTGTATAAGTCGCCATCTGGTGTCAGCGTCAGCAGTTGTGAGCTTGGCATGAGTCTGGTCTGGCCGTCCATGTACGGTCCCTTTCAGTGTACACGAGCTCCAAGGTAAGATTGAGAGATTCGGTGCCTCTGTAGTCTAGTGGTCTAGGGCGTTCACCCGGAAAGTGAAAAGACGTGGGTTCGATTCCCCGCAGGGGCAGTTGAATTTTCTCTCTTTCCGAAATATATCTTCGCAACAGCCACCTGTTAAAAACCTTCGTACTTCTTTATTATATTAATATTTATAAACAGTTATTATTTTTAATAATTACTATTAATTATTCATTAATATTCATGGTATTCGTTTTTGTTTGTCTCCAAACTATTCCTTCACTTTATTTAGGTTCTTTCTTGCCAAATTATTTATCTTTCTTTTGATGGTCTGCAAATTATTCCTCCTATTTACGGTATCTGTTTTCATTGGTCGTCATCGGCCATCTAATTATTTCTTAACTCCCATCTATTTATATTCTGCCGGTCCGCAAATTATTCTTCTAATGTATCCGACCCGCAAGATCATTCACCTACTTCTACCGGTCCGCAGCTGTGAAAAAAGAGTGAAGAGCACTGATAAATACCGGACATCAGTAACTGTGGGTGATATCATTAAATTTTACTTATGGGCCATCTTTGATCTATTCGGACTCTGCCTCCGCTACATCTTTCCTATTTTGCATTCTCACTATAGAAAAACATTGACCTCAGATCCGTCGAGTGCATTTTAAATGCAGCATTTCCTGAATGACTCCGATATATCACCCTTAGAAGTACAGGGTGAGCAAAAAGTCCGTAGAAATTTTAAAAATGAATAAAAACCGGAAAAATAACCAAAATAAAAAACGGTTTGCAGGGTTAGCATCGCTAGGTCACGGAAATTTTTTTAAGACAGGGAAAACAGAACTAAAAAACAGCCAATAGGTGGTGCTGGTACGAGCGACTTCGGTAGAAATATGCAAATGAGACGGTTATAAGAATTTGTGGCTCCTAATCCACAACCAGTTCACCGTTGTACACCGTGTATGCGAACTGCTGCACTCTGTCGTTGCTAGATTTGTGACTCACCTGCAATGTGTTATCCGCTGTGGTGGAGGTGGTGGTCATGTGGAACACGTACTGCTTTAATAAACGATTTGGAGGCATTCTGTTCGTTATTTGCGTATCTGTTCTTTGACTTGCGTACGTCAGCTCCACCTACCGGCTTTTTTTGAATTATTTTTTCCCTGTCTTAATAAAAATTTCCGTGACCTCTAGCGATGCTAACCCTGCAAACCGTTTTTTATTTCGGTTTTTATGAATTTTTAAAGTTTCTACTAACTTTTTGCCCACCCTGTATATTCTTCCAATGAAGCATTAGCTCATTCGATGCGACCGGTCGGTATTACTAAATGATCTTCATTAGTAAGCCTTTAAACCAGATTCGAACCAGGGCCATATAACTAGGGCTGCCTCATGAGGCGCTGTAGTCGGTACCATGCCGCTGTTGAGTACATAGTCGATACTACCCTTGGATGGGGGAAATAAAGCCGGCTGCAGCAAGTCGTAGTGCTTTAAAATACATTTCACGGGGGGAACAACTTGAATATTGAAAATATGTGAAATGGTTGAAATATGTGAAACAATTTTTAAATTATGCAAATTATCTTCATCCCCAATTCGAGTGAAGATTCTAAATCTTGAGTAAGATACATTGGTGGAAGGGGGTGGGGGGAAGGAAACGAAACGTCCTTCTGTAAATGAAAAAGAGGAAATACGAGAATGTCCCGTATATGGGTCGTGGTCATGTCAATCAACACATACAGCATCAAACATGTAATAAATCTTTTGCTTTTAAAATGTCGGGTATCGTTATATCCGACGTCGTTGCGTTTTCACTGAAAATGTTAAACCCCCATCCTAAATTCCATTCCATTCTAGTTGTCATATCGCGTGAGCTACTACATCTGGCTTTGAGTAGTCTCGGTTTAATTATGGGGACACCCTGTACGTCCAGGCTCTTGAACAAGATTCACTGCGATGGATCGCCTATTGATTACCCCTCGATATGAGCAGGCTCACTGTAAATTACCTTCACCAAGTGTCAGAGATACGCAAGATGGCACCGTTTCCTGTTATTTCGGAAAGCATTGAGAATCGATTAAACAAATCAGGGATGTTTACTCATGGGGACAGAAATCGATGATGTTCAGCGAAGAGGAATTGCAGGGCCACCCTTATAGGTGAGAGAGTCCGTATTCAGTGGAGAGACTTTTGAGATAACAATAATGAGAACGGGGCACTTCACTGGTGGTATCTCCCGGCACCACTACATGGATGCTCTATTTAAGATATCGTGCCCGAAAATTCATCTCGTTACAAAAGTGACTACACCTATTGCATTTATAGTTAGTTACATTAGATACATTTGTAGTTGAAACAGTGTGATTGGTATAAGTAGTAGTAGTAGTAGTAGTAGGTGTGTGTGTGTGTGTAAATAATTAATATGCAAAATTTGCATTGCCCGATTAGATGGTGAAGTAGAGTGGTGGAAGTAGTGATTCGGTAGTAGAGTGTAATTGCAGCTATGGTGGGTGGTCGAGTGGTCATAGCGACGGACTTGCATCGAGCGAGGGGATCCGGGCTCGGCTGAAGTTGGTTTACTGTGGTTCCAAACAGGGCCGTCTTAAGAGCATCACGGGCCCCAGGGCCAAGTGATTTTTCTGAGGCCCTACCAGACAAATTCTTAAAAATTTCCCACCAGATGTATTTTTTTTTGTGAGGCCCTCTCTTCTCTTGAGGCTTTCGAGCAGTGCGCGGGTGGGCCCCATGCCTTAAGACGGCACTGGTTCCAAACTTCGAGGCGCGAATGAAATCCAATCTCCCCGTTAAAAAGTCTCGCCAGAGAGAGTAACAGACCTACACATAACGGTACGATTATTCGAATCATGACACTTCACTCATAGTTAGAAAAAATTGATGGCAGCCCTACACAGAAACGAACTTCTCTCACGTCATGTACCAATTCGTTATATACTCCGTAGATGAATGTGAACGAGGTGCATTTGTGGTAGAGTGTAATTAAAGTAGTGTAAGACATCGGTATACTAAAGTCACTACATCTGATTATATAAGAAGTATAGTTCGTCTATAAGTATCATCGGTATACAAAAGTGACTAAAGACCATCAGATGCAGTCACTGTGTAAAAAAGTGTAATTTGTATAAGTAAAGGAAAGTCATTAGTATGCAAATGTGACTACACTCCTGATTAGGTGTATTCGTTGTGTAAGGAATGTAATCCGTGTAGAGTCACCCGGTGTACTAAAGCAGAGGTTCTCAACATTTCTTTTGACTCGCGGAGCCCTTTTCAATATATAATTTCTATGGCGGAGCCCTGCATGACTCGAGGATCCCTCTTTCTTGTACATAATTTTTATGGCAGAATTTTGCAGGCCTCTCTTATTTGTTTATCTATCAAATACACTGATTCATTTTATTTTCCTCGAGTCTCCGCGGAACACCGGTTGAGAACCACTGTACTAAAAAGACTACTCCTAATCAGAGATACAGACATAATGTAAGTCATCGGTATGCAAAAGTGCATGTGACTGACCAGATACACTCGCAGGGTAATAACTATGAATCATCGGTAGGTCTCGTAATTAGTGCACGACATCGGTATACATCAGCGGTTCTCAACCTTTTTTAACTCGCGGAGCCCTTTTCAGTACATCATTTTTATATCGGAGCCCCGATTGTATATAATTTCTATGGCGGAGCCCTGTTTGACTCGAGGAGCTCTTATTCGTACATAATTTCTATGGCAGAACCTTGTAGGCCTCTCTTATTTACTTATCTATCAAATTCACTGATTCATTTTATTTTCCTCGAGTCACCGCGGAACCCCTGAGAGGTGCACATGGAGCCCTTGGGGCTCCACGGAACACCGGTTGAGAACCACTGTACTAAAGTGACTACTCCTAATCAGAGATACAGACATAATGTAAGTCATCGGTATGCAAAAGTGCATGTGACTGACCAGATGCACTCGTAGGGCAATAACTATGAATCATCGGTAGGTCTCGTAATTAGTGCACGACATCGGTATACATATGCGGTTCTCAACGTTTTTTGACTCGCGGAGCCCTTTTCAGTACATAATTTTTATATCGGAGCCCTGTTTGACTCCAGTAGCCCTGTTTGTATATAAAATTTTTATGGCGGAACCCTGTAGAGCCCTTCTTTTTCATTTTATATCTCTCTATCAAATTTACTTATTTATTTTATTTTCCTTGAGTCGTCGCGGAGCCCCTGGGAAGTGCACACGGAGCACCGGTTGAGAACCGCTGGTATACATGAATACACCGCGTGTGATATCTTACGGGGGGGGGGGGGGCGGAACGAATCCGAGAAACCGTCACTCTGTTTTTTCTACTTGTAGGCGTGACTTTCCGTATATCGTTATCTCTCGCCATTACTCAGTGACATTACGACACCAAAAAAAAAAAAAAAACACACAACGTGTAGAAAAGCGGGATCTGGTTCCAGAGAATATGAATTAAAGCCCCTCGATCCGTGAAAAAAAAAAATGTCCAACAGAAACAGGGAATGAAATTAATACAAAAATTGATATGGTCCGTGCCGTGGCCGCGAACACGGGGATTAATAAAATATTTGCACGCCATATCCATCTAAATCATTACGAACCACGTCTCTCGTGTAATGGGTCTTCGACATGATTTTGATTAATACGTTCCATGTGAGAGATAGATCCTCATTTCAATTACCCGTGACTCTCTGCGCGTGTGTATAGATATATCTCTACACACACACCCCCGTGACGGAGTCACATTATCTGTGTCTCTCTCTCGAGTAAATGAAACAGGAATATTGCGTCTCGACGCAATTTGACGTTCGTTTTTTTTTTTCCCTACGAGGAATTTAATTAAAATTCTGATAGGGTCTTTGAAATAAAATTAGAAAAGAAAACGTATGTGATTACCTACTTTCTTTTTTTCCATACCCATGGAACGCTCAAAGTCGTCCGTTGCCGATAGAATGGCAGCGAGAGAGCCCTTTTCCTGCTGATGAGTTGGGGCAATGACGGTAACTCGTGAGAAATTCCCCATATTCGTGGGAAAAATTGGCAGAAATTGGTCCACGAGGGAAATTTTTTTTTCCGTTTGCGGGGAATTTTGAGAGTTCGTCAAACAAAATAATTTTTATTGAAAAAAAAATATATTAAATGCAAAACAATGTTTTTCTATAGTAAAATATTTGACTACATATTTCCGCCGATAGATGGCAGCACAATTTTCGGAATGTGTGCGTGTGGGGGGGGGGGGATTTAGTCAAAAGTGAAATTTTTTCGAGGGGAATTTTTACCATCGCTGCATTGGGGTCTGTAGACCAGTGGTGGTCGGCTGAAGTTAGTTTTCTGTGATTCATCTCCCCCGTTGAAAAGTCTCGTTACAGAGAGCAACAGGCCTACAACAGTAAACACTTAAATCATTTCCACTTCACTCTTAGTTAAAAAAAAAAAGATGGCAGATGGCAGCGAGATACACACAAACAGCATTACACATAAACAAACATGTCGTCAGGTTCACTACATGTACACGCACATTCCAACGTGAGCCAATTCAGAAGAGGAATATGGACGAAGTGCATGTTTGGTTCAGCAGTTTATTTTAAGTACCAGTAAAATATCACACACAACAATATACACGCACTGAGAATGTTAGGTACACGCACTTACGCTCCCGGCACAACTCAATCGGTAGTAAATTGCCGATGGTGATAGACCGGAGTTGTGCTCGGTATGAAAAGAAAGAAACAAACAAAGTAGGTACCAGTCGTGATCGGATTAAGTTGGCTTTCTGTGGTTCCTAACTCCGAGGTGAGAATGCCAGCCAATCTCCCCATTCAAAAGTCTCGCCACAAAGAGCAACAGGTCTACAGTGGCACAAATATTCAATTATTGCACTTCACTTCTGCAATATAGATGGCAGCACTGAAAACACAACACTAAATAACATACTCAGACTGTTAGGTACACGCACTCACAATTCCGGCACAACTCGCTCCGCAGTAAATTGTCCACGACGATAGACCGGAGTTTTGCTCTGGAAGAAAGCAAGTAGCTTCCAGTATATATATATATGCGTACTTTTATTAATTTCAGGTGCTCCGCAGTTTCTGTCCAGTTTCTCCGTCCTGACGACTCGCAGAGGCCACAGGACTCAGATATCTTGCGATGCGAAAGGGGAGAGACCGATGGTCTTCAATTGGTTGAAGAATGGCGAGCTCGTTGATCCGGACTCCGAAATACGGTTCGTATTAGCTCCGATATTAGTCATTTCTATCACCTGTTTTTTCTTCTTTCTTGCCCGCAAGTCATTTCCACACTTCTTTCGAAATCCCAGGCTGTGTTCTCCGGTCCTTATGTGCCACTGGGCGCACGTGCAATTTGTCTCCCTAAGACATTTGATTCAGTCACCCATTTTTGTCAAATGGCTTATATGTTGCATTGAGTTGATGGCTGTCTTCATGGGGAGAACGACGCGAGTAATTCGAAACTTGCGAGCACGGGGCAAGGGGAGCCACCTCTATAAATCTTTGCTTTCTTTTCCGACACAACTCTGCCTTTTGAGGTAACAGAAGTAAGGTGCTTTACATCAGTCCGGGGCTGTGAGCGGTTCTATCTAACTATCTATCACCTGCTTTGTTGACGGTGAACATTATCAAGATGGGCTCCCTCTATCTAGGATGACAAAAAAAAATTGCTTTCAAATATTGTGAATATGAAAAATATGATTGCTTTGCTTTATAACCATATACTGCATTTTACAAATTTCTTCCACAGGTACATGGGTATTTGTAACACCAGCTAGGCGCTGTCTGCCCATGTTTTTTGAAAACATCTATGCATATTCGTGCTTATCTGTGCATGTTCATACCCTTTCTGTGCATGTTCATACCCTTTCTGTGCATGTTCATACCCCTTTCTGTGCGTGTTTGAGTTTTCGTTAACTTTTTTCCCTCTTTCTGTGCTTTTTTTAAACTCATTTCTGTGCTTATTTATTTTTTGACGTCATCATTTTTGTTTTCTTTTACTTTTTTGAAACGCAATAAATAGTGGGGTTGCAGACAGACACTGGGTGGGGTGTCACTGTGGGTGGGGGTCGGCGGCCGGTCTCCCGGGAGCGAGGGACATTGCCAAGTTTTTCCAGCATGACCCAGGTCTTTGGCCACCTGCTTATATATCTCTTCGTTGAGACACAGCGTCAGGCCATGCTCTGGTTAGGAGGAGAAGGAGGAGGATGGCAAAAGCACTGAGTGAAAGAGTTTATCGTGTCATTCCAATGCTTCAAATGCCTCATCTACGGCCACCTGGCTATAGTGTCGCAACTATAAGTATGCAGCAAGTGTGGTATGGAAGACCATAAGAAGAAAGATTGTCAGGGCTGGAGCGGCATTCCGTGAACTGCAAGAGAGTGAAGAGAACTGAGACAAGCCATTATGTGAACGGCCGAAAGTGTCCCGTGTACGCGAATGAACTAAAGCGAGCGTGAACTTGCCAATAATCAATCTTAAATTTTAATTATTTCACCTCAACTCTTCTTCCAACTTCTATTTAAAGTTTCAACTTTAATTTCACTCCCCCACTGGGGTTGCCAATCTTCTAATTTTAATTATAAATTTTATAATTTAATTTGTTTTTAAATTTTTGGCCTAATCGTGAGGGTTTTTTTTTAATGAAAATCCTCGGCGCGTGGCAAACATTCCAGTAAAGACCCGGAGGAAGGGGCTCCTATTCTTTTGGTTCTGGCTGCAGTTAATGTAATCTAATAGGATTGCTACGCGGCGTACCACCTATAGGATGGCCCGGAGGGGAGTCACATTTGACATCAAATAACTCCGCGGGTCAGGAGTTATTTGATGTCGCTCACGATGAACGACCAAACTACAAGTGGTCCACGAACGTTTATCAAATGACTTAAGCTTCACGCGACACATTTCTAGATCATTTAAACTGCCAACGGTTCATATCCAGATCACCTAAGTGACCCCAGACACATTTCAAAATCACTTGAGCGACAAGTGACACATGCCAGTTTGCTTACCTGGCACGTGGTTCTGCTGTTGATCCCCCAAGTGACCGGCGGCACATCCTGCTCACTCGAGTGGCCCGCGGCAGGATTGGAGATCACTTGAGTAGTTCGCAGCACACTTACAGTTCACCTAAGCACCCGCGTCGCATTTACCGTTCACTTTAGCGGCCAGCTGCATTTTTTATGGATGACTTTAGTGGCTCTTGACACATTTCCTGATCACATGAATTGCCCGTGATTCATTTGGATTCGTTGACGATCTCTTAGGCTGTGCCCGCTGCACACCTTCGGATGACCCAAGTATCAGATCACCTGAGTGACTGGTGATCAGATGACTCAAACGGCCCGCTGCACTTTGCACTTTCAGGCAATTTCAGTGAGTCGCGTCACTTTTTCAGGTAACTCAAGTAGCCCGCAACACATTTTCAAACCAATGAAGTGGCCCGCATTCCCCAAAAGGTCAAGCAGCCTTGGAGTAAAACTTTCTGATCCTATCACTATTAGTTGCGTGGGTATCGTGCGATCCACATGACGATCAGGGGCTAGTTTCTGATCCCCCGCGACCACACAGCACTAATCGGCTGAGTTTGAGAAACTACAGAAAATGGGTTGATGGACCGCTCTCACATGATGCCAAATTTAAATCAGCCATTGAATTCATTGTAAATTCCAGCAAAATCAAGGAAAGTCTTCCCCGTGCAAAAGCTTTAGAAGCCGATATATCAGTTGATGAAGAACCACAGAAAAAACATGGAGCGATGCAGCAATGTTTGTGTGGTTCCGTCGTAACTGCGCTGCAAACAACGTCAACGACGATCGAAACCTATTTCCCGACCACGCTTCGCTAGCCACCATTTTTTTTTTACCGGATGTTTTCGAGTGTCGAGATATCAGTTGGGCATTTCACGCATTTCAAAGCACGTTCATTGAAAAGGACGGACTTTTTAATTAAACTGCGGAAACTGCTCCTATAATCAGAATTTTTCTTCGCTCGTTTCGTGTAGAAAGATTCTGGGAATCTAATTTCCGGGGTTTTTTTTCCTCCCTTATTTTGATTTTTGTCACCAACATCTTTTGCGGCTGTGGCCACATTTATTCGTATGTTACTCTAGTTCGTGTTTCAACACCTTTTTAATCCGTGTGTCATTACAATTCGTTTCACCGCGTTTATTCTCGTGTTGATCTAATGCATGTGCCACTACGTTTACTCTTTTGTTATTGCAATTCCGTATGACATAACATTTAGTTTTATGTCAATCCGACATTTCATATGTCAGTACGATTCATGTGTCACCATGTTCACTTTTTTGTCGATCTATTTCATTCGACATGTTCACTCTTGTTCTAATCGATTTCATGTGGCAAGTTTACTCTTGCGCAAATACAATTAATGTGTCTCATCATATTTACTTTTTTTGTTAATCCAATTCATGTGTCACCACATTTACTTCTTCTGCCAATCCAATTCATGTGCCATTACATTTACTTCTCTCAATCCGTGTCACCACATTTACTTCTCCTGTCAATCCAATTCATGTGCCACCACATTTACTTCTCCTGTCAATCCAATTCATGTGCCACCACATTTACTTCTCCTGTCAATCCGTGTCACCACATTTACTTCTCCTGTCAATCCGTGTCACCACATTTACTTCTCCTGTCAATCCGTGTCACCACATTTACTTCTATCCGTGTCACCACATTTACTTCTCCTGTCAATCCGTGTCACCACATTTACTTCTCCTGTCAATCCGTGTCACCACATTTACTTCTCCTGTCAATCCGTGTCACCACATTTACTTCTATCCGTGTCACCACATTTACTTCTATCCGTGTCACCACATTTACTTCTATCCGTGTCACCACATTTACTTCTATCCGTGTCACCACATTTACTTCTCCTGTCAATCCGTGTCACCACATTTACTTCTCCTTTCAATCCGCGTCACCACATTTACTTCTCCTGTCAATCCAATTCATGTGTCACCACATTTACTTCTTTCAATCCAATTCACGTTTCTCACAACGTTTAATCTTATGAGATTTCAATTCGCGTGCCACTAACTTTTTCACTTTGCCACAGGATAACGTAAACTATTTCATTGCTTCGAAAGAGTTTAACCCTTGGATCAATGATATGTAAATGCAACTTGTAATGCAGATTACTAAAAACAGTAGGATTGCCGTATTTGAAAGGCTTCTTCAGTTAAATTATCATCAGGGTGTATCGGATTTGAAAGTTATGTCCCTGATGATGAAATATGTGTTGATTTCCAATTCATGTGTCAGTGTCACCGCATTTATCCATGCGTCATCCCAATTCGTGTGCCATCTCATTTACCTTTGTGTCATAACGATCTATGTGTTTGTCCTTATGTCATCCCAATTCGTGTGCTATCCCATTTATCCTCCTGCCATTCAAATTCATGTGTCACCCCATTTATTCTCGAGTCATCTCAATTCATATATCATTCATGTCATTCCAATGCATGTGTCACCCTATTTATCCTCGAGTCATCCCAATTCGTGTGTCACAGCATTTATCCATGCGTCATTCCAATTCGTGTACCACCCCATCATTCTCGTGTCACTGCAATTTCTACGTCTTACTTCACCAAAATTTTCTTCAGGGGTCGCCTTCATTTTCATAGCAGGACAAGCGTGGGAGAATAATAACAGCGACTCCATTCATGTAACACATTGTTTTCGCTAATACCTTATATAACTTGATGGTTTCTTTCACAATTAACACGTGGCACTCAATTTCATCATCACAAAAAAAAAATTTCATTGGAGATATATATGAATATATAAACCTATATTTTAATTTATAATTTTATTGCAATTGTAGATAGCGTTCCTCTTCTCAATATGTGCCACCACTACCAAAAATCCCTTCCAGGCATATTCGGGGGAACATTCGTTTAGGATTTATTTGAAGATGCAATTAAAAAGCCGTAAAATGCTTGTCCATTAAACCGTCCATAGAATTTAACGTCAGTTAAATCAAGTTACTAATCAAGTTTTACTGTATAATACATCTCGAAAAAGAGCTGAATGAATTCTCCGAAGAATTTCTGTATACCATTGTAATTTTCTGTTACGTGTTCCGGTTATATGGAATACAGCGGACGACCATTTGTTCCTGATCCTGTGTCCAACTTTGTTCGTGCTGTTCGCACGGAGTGTTCTCCATGTTCTCTAGTCGACTCGGTGGATGTTCAAGGGTGTTCGTCATAGAAAACGAGACGAGATCAGCTCCCTTTAGCCTTTGAAGGCATCATTTATTCAATTCAGACAGACAGCGAGAGAGTACATTCCACCGCAAAGTTATTTGAGTTTGCTCGAGGGTGGACGGGCGGATAAATAGGCTGCGCGTCAATTAAAGGATGCATGAGTTCACCCTCGAGAAAGTTAACGAGTTGCTTGGAAAACGCGTGTTGCGTCGGAAATTCCGAGTCGCGGTTCAATTCTGCTACGTATGCAGTTACCGTCTTCATTATGGAAAAGACATACGATGCATATGTATGCACAGATATGTACACATGGGATAGCGTGATGGATGCTCCTCTGGGCGCTGCAGAGAGGCGATCGGAAATATCTTCAATCTTCTGGTCAGGTCACCGTCGCTCGAAGTTACGAGTAACTTTGAAAGTCCACTAAAACACAATGACTCTGTCTGTCACGTTTGTGTGTGACTTCGAGGCATTGGAGAGCGAGTCTTCAATCACGTAAACTGTTTCATTGCCTTCGAAAGAGTTTTTCCCCTTGGGCCAATGGTATAGTACGCAGTAAATACAGCGTTTACAGCTTACAAAAAGAAAGGAAGATTCACATATCGGAAAGGCTTCTTCTCAGACAAATTATTATAAGGGTTTATGGGATGAAAAAAGTAATGAGAGGCCCTGACGATGAACTGCATTCAGCGGTACTTAATCGGATGTCAACGATTCCAGCACACAATATATCTGATTAAGCAGAACATCCGATTATGTGGGGGGAACGATTGACATTTTTACAACGTTAATATAGTTTTTATATTGAAAACTGATCGATCGATATAAATAAAATTTAGCGAATAAATTAGACATCAAAAATGAGATATAAATTATGTTTAATTACAATGCGTAAGATTAATATTTTTCATTAGGAAAGTTAGTCTCCAACAGAGAACAAAATCTTAATAATCAAATATTCGTAATGAAGATAACTTGTGAATACCTGGAAGCCAGTTCTTACCCTCACGAATGTGTTTTTCTTAACATATTAATATGTTTCCATTAATTCTAAATATTTACTTAATTAAAACATTATGTGTATAAACAGTTGACGTGTGAAGCGTAACATTTGGTTAAGCGGGGGAGAATTTGAAATTTAGCAGGGACCTTTAAAATTCTCTATGGGAGAACAAAAATAATTGTAGGAGGGGTTTATCCCTTTATAAGTGGGTGGTATACATCCTTTTCCCCTTTTTCTCGGTAAAGTGGGGCCGAATGCATATGTACAAGTTGGAAGCCCATTGTTTTGACAGCTGCTTTATGTCGTTCTCGAAGAGAGGCCTTGGCTATGAAAACAATCAGTCCCAGCGTCTTAGGCCTCAGTCCCACGAGAGTGGGTTAGGGGACCCTTGGTAAGATAATTAAAGTTAAAGATTATAAAAGTCTTTGTCAGGATTCGCGGTCGTCTCGGACCTCGGAGAGCAATAATTTTTATGGCTTTCAATACAAAGGCAGCGGAACGACCGTCTTCCTTTGAAAATGACCGGACAAGTACGGATTACTTCACGCCGGATCACGCCGGCTATGGGTTTTTGCGGTTTACGTTCAACAAAGACTTTTATTATCTTTGGACTTTTATTAACTTTAATTACCTTACCAAGGGTCCCCTAGCCTACTCTTGTGGGACTGATCCTTCAGAGGCAACCCTCCATTCTTTCAGTCTTTTTTTTTTGAGCAAATAGCTGGGGGTTGGCGATTGAATGCTCACAGTGTCATAGATCCAGAATTTAGGATTACTGTTTTCCAGCAAAATATGTCAAGATTCAAAAGAACACAACACCCATTCCAAGAAGGGCTGGATGAAAGGTTACCTTTGCACCAACCCTCAAACGCAGAACTGTCTCCAATACCATAACATGCCGCTGCAAGAAAGTAAATACTTCGGGGGGGGGGGCCGTTTCACCAGCCCATTGGATGATTTCAAAAATCATAGTACCGACCTCATTATCATGGATGTCTCCACGTGAAGCATAGCCACATGCGTTAAAACGTTCTTGTCCGAATCTTAAATATACTAGTGTGTACCGCCTTTTGAAAGGTAAGTCCTGCCGACCCCCCTCCACTAGGGGGTCATTTTTTATCGAAGAAAATGCGAAGTATCACTGGTGACTGAATTCCTTGGGCATCAGATAGCCAGATTTATTACTTACGTTCCTAGTGCGGGTCGATGGCAATCGAAGGAATCCATAAAAGGGTCGCTGCTGATCCAGTTCCGTGGACATAAATGACCAATATTAGTTTTCTTTTTCCGGAGCTCTCGTCAACTTTGCATTTGATCAGACCAAATGGTTTCAATTCTGTAATAATGCTCCTCTATGATTTCATTGCAGGTACGTGATTGAAAAGAAAGAGACCGGCGACGGTGCGATGACAGCTCTGGTGATCACGAAAGCGGAAAGACAGGACTCGGCTCTTTTCACTTGCACGGCCACCAACGATTACGGAGAGGATTCCGCCAACGTCCAACTCACTGTCCAAGGTGAGCGTCTCTCCACAAACACGACAATATTTTTACGTAAAAGTTATTCAAAGATGATACGTGTTATAAGAGTAATTATCGTCCTCTTCACACATGCACACAAGGCGAGCAATCACCAAGAAACGCCGAATTAGGGGGGGGGGGAATCCCACGAGAAATAACGTCATTGAGGTGATTGATCGCTCCAGCTCGATTGCGCTGTAATTAGACTTTGCTAACAGCCACACGTTCGCTCAACGTCCTTCAAAATTAATACCGGGAATCATCATCATTACTCATCGTCCTTTTTCTGAGGGAATTTTAGTCTTAACACTGGGAGACACACGATAATCAGTTATAATTATCGTTTATGATCAATCAATATGATACCTCTCGATAGTTAATCATAAACTTGATCCAATTATATTTGCAGACATTCCAGACGCTCCTCAGAGTCTCGAGGTCCATGATGTTCTGAGCAGAAGCGTTCGCCTGACGTGGAACAGGCCGTTCGACGGGAACTCGCCGATAACTACCTACACCGTCGCTTGGAGGCAGCTAAGTGGTATAATTTCATGACTTTATATCGTGGGGGCACCTATTTCGGACCCCACTATCTGACCCATTGCAGATACTTATTCGATTCGGAAAGCAGTTTTAAACAATTACTTTAATGTTTTTACGAGTAATACAAGTGTTACGTCAACATCTATGGGGATTTCCAATTTTCTGACTTTTGATGACAAGGGGGAGGGGGCTTAGATGATGCTTACGTCATCAACCACCCTTTATAAAAATATGAAATATTCTTAATGACATCCCGAACTGTGGTTTGTGGGCACCTGAACTAACAATCTCCCTATTGATAAGTCTCCTAGAGAGCCACTTCAGTGATCTCTAAATGTTTCGCTGATCCAAGTAATCTGGAAATGTGTCTGGGCCGCTCAAGTACTCTCGAACTATGCCACGCATCATTCAAGTGATCCATAATCAGGGCCGCAACTAGATGCTTGGTCACCCGGGGCAAGCGCGCATTTTGGCGCACCCTTGTAATGTTGAAGAAGAGGTTCCACAATGAGATTTGCGCCTCCTCGGGTCTAGCGCCCATGGCACGAGACCCACCTGCTCCCCCCTAGTTGCGGTCCTGTCCATAAGTATGCCGCGGATCACTTAAGTAATCTCGGAATGTGCCGGGGTAGTTTGAGTGATGTAGAGCCGCACTGGGGGTCGCTAAAGTGCTCTAGAAGTGTGCCAACTGTCACTCAAGGAATTTCTAAATGTGCCACGGATCGCTTAAGTGCTCTGAGTCACTGTGTCATGAGTCACTAAAGTGATCTGTGAATGTGCCACAGGCCTATTTGTGTGATCTGAAGAATGTGCCACGGGCCGCCTAAATGATCTGGAATTGTGCCATGAGTCACCTAAGCGATCAGTAAATGTGCCGCTTAGTTCATTTTTACAAAATTAGATTTGAGGCGGGAGGCCACATTAGATGCCCCCCGGGCCACATTTCGTCCACAGGCCAAGAATTTATCATTATAAGGCTTAGAGGGTGGGTCACAATGAATTTCATAAAGGGAAATTTCGAGTAGTTCTTAGCCTTTGAACAGCATTGAAATTAACAGAAATTTATTCTAATAACATATAAAGGCATTTTCTTTCGCAATTTTGATTTTTTTAAATATATTTTTTGCATTAAAAAATGATTTTTTTGATCGTTTTGGGTGGGGGGGGGGCAGGAGCGCCATGTGCCCCCTCCCCGCGTACAGTCTCCGATCGCACAAATATGTAATAGGAGGTGGGGGGGACAGAGATGACGAAATTTTTCTGACAAGGGGGCAGGAATGGGGTCAAAAATGGCTGAAAATTTTCTGACTTAATACTTGAACGACCCCCCCCCCCTAATTTCCAATTCCATTGCGTCCTAGAATTCAGCATTTATATACGGCTCTCGAGGAGTTGATTCGATTTTGATATTATACAGCGGCCCACAAAGATTGATTCAGCATTCAAAAAGAAACTAAAAGAAGAAATGTTTCAATATCTATACAGCCTCTGAAAAAATGATCAAGTATTTATACAGCCTTTGAAATATTGTTTAAGTATTTGTATAGCCTTCAAAAAAAATTTGAGTAAATATTTATACAGCCATTGAGATATTAATCGAGTATTTATCTAGATTTTTGGAAACTAATTGAGTTTTGATATCCTCTTCGGAGAATTAATTCAGCTTTATTTCTCTTGAATCAGCAGTTCAGCTTTCACATTTTTCGCTGAAAAATAAATAATTCAGCATTTATACGGCTCTCAGGAAAATAATTCAGCTTTGATTTCTTCCCACAATATAATAGATTCGGACTTTACATTAAGAGAAGAAATTGATTAATTCAGGTTATATATTTCCACAGAAAAATTATTTCACTTTTTTGATTCAGTCTTTAGAAATTGATACAGCTTTGACATTGTTGTTGGAGATTTATCTCGGCTTTGATATTTTACTTGATGAATTCATTCAGTATTTATACAGCCCCTTGAATAAGTCATTTCAGTGTTTAGACAGCCTTTGAAGAATATTTCATTATATACACTCATGTCCATAAATTAAGGATAATTCAGAATCACACGGAAATCGAAATCTAAAGTGAAAATTTCACCTGTAGAATTATCACACACATCTGCAAGAATGATATGCAAATTTCAGGAAGCCACCAGATGATGCCGATAGTACGTCACAGTGACGAGAGTGTAAGAGGGGGGTATATAAGGAATGGTGGCAAAGAAGTGAAATTGTTCACAAGAGTTGTGTAAGGCACTCAGTGCCATAAGCGAATAGTTATGACACAGAGGACGCATGTGGATGATCGGCCGCCTGGAATGTGGGCGTACTCAGATGGAAGTATCCGAGGAACTTGGAATTGCCCAAAGTGTCATCTCTAGGCTTTGGCAACGATTCCAAGATAAAGGAAATGTCAGTAAACGTTACAGTACAGGTCGCTCCCGAGTTGCAACGCCGAATGAAGACCGGTATTTGGCAGTAACTGCCAAAAGAAGCGGACGGAGCACAGCATCCGACCTGTCTCGTCAGCTATCTGCATCCACGGGTACCACAGTTTCAAGACAAACCGTGTACAGACGTTTGGGAGATATTGGTCTATATGCTCGCAGGCCTGTCAGATGTGTTCCGCTCACGGCAACTCACTGTCGGCAGCGATTAGCCTGGAGTAGAGAACATGCAATGTGGACATCGTCACAGTGGGCTTGTGTGATGTTTTCCGACGAGTCCAGGTTTAGCTTGCGGTCTGATTCACGTCAGACTTTCATATGGAGAACGCAAGGTACCTGTTACCACCAAGACAACATCATTGAACGACACCGTTACGGTGGTGCAGCATTGCTCGTTTGGGGTGGAATTATACTGGGTTCCAGAACAGATCTGCATGTTCAAACCGGAACCATGAAAGCCCAAATTTATCGGGACATCATTCTAGAACAACATGTACGTTTGTTTAGGGGTGCCATGGGCGCAGAATTTGTGTTTATCGATGACAACGCCCGTCCTCACCGAGCAAACATCGTAAACGAATACCTTGAATCTGAGGATATAACCCGTATGGAATGGCCAGCATTCTCACCTGACTTGAATCCGATAGAGCATGTGTGGGACATGCTTGGCCGACGAGTTGTAGCCCGTCAACCACCTCCTACATGTGTACCGGAACTTCGGAGAGCATTGCTTGCTGAGCGGAGTGATCTTCAGATCGATAATTTGATACTCAGCATGCCTAGGCGTTGTACGGACTGTATTTCATCGCATGGGAGACATACAATGCATTAACGATCATACCAACCATGTAATAGAAAGTTTTTGTAAAGGAGATATTTTTTTACATTTGCTCCAGGGAGCAAAAATCGTAGTTTTTATGAATGGTATCATACATACACCATCGTTTTTGTTTTTTATCTTTTGTTTAATAAATGGGCTTTATGAATAAGTAACGTTTGTTTTGTTTCTGAACCTTTATTTGCCGGAGCTGGCATTACCTCAATTTATGGACATGAGTGTATATGTAACCGGCAAAGTATGAAATCCGTCATTATATAGGGGAATTCTTCTGGGGGAAAAATCGAAGAAAACTGTACAAAAATTAAATTTGACGAAAAATCGGATACTTTGTACCACCCTTTAACAAATCCGCACTCACGAGAGACACAGCGAAACATTTTCTGGAAGGGAAAAAAACGTATCCTGTGGCTTATCCACCAAAAATATATTGAAATTTACAATTCAACTATAATCGATTATTTTATTTGGCACATTTGGCATCGTGCGGCGTATGTGATGAAAATTTTGTCTATATCTGTTTTGCACAAGAAGGTATTTCATACTTTGCCTGATTGTGTCTAGGCATTCTATAGAATGCCTGGATTTCATACTTTGCCAGTAACATGCATACATCCCGTGAAAAATTATTTCAGCGTTTGAAAAAATTAAGTTTTGATATTCCCACTGAGCAATTAATTCAGCTTTGATTATTCCCCGTTGAGAATTGATTCAGCATTTGCAAGGCCACTGAAAGAAGAAATTAAATTTTTATACTTGAGATATCCAGAAGAGATATTTCAATACTTATACAGTTATTGAAAATTATTTCAGTACTTATACACCCTTTAGAAATTATTGCAGTATTTTATACAGTCTTTGTAAAATTCATTGAGTTTTTATACTAACACCTTCCTGGTTTCTTTCGCTGGAAAGACGTGATATATATATTTTTTCCCACGAGTTTACTAGTGCTGGGAGTCGATTAAAATGTTCAACTGGTTAATCAAAATACCAATAAAAAATACATTTTTTTTTATTAACCAGTAAAACATTATAATCGATCAATCGAAAATTTTCAAGTGCTAAACTTTTGTAGCAAACGTGGCAAATACGTCATGTATTGTAAATGTGATAAATCGGTTATTGTACATAATAACCGATTATTATGCATACTTACCAATCATCTTGGTAAGTTTGATAAAGTTATCCCTTTTACCAACGAATAAGCATAACACCAAAGTGTCGTTAGTAAATTTGATAATACAGTCGGCTCCCCCCCCCCCCCCCCCGCCGTATTCGCGGTGGTTACGGGGGTGACGGCGAATAACCGAAACCAAAGTTTTAGTTTTTTCTTATATACAAGTACCTCGTTTATTGAACAGCATGAGAAGAGCAGGGTTCCCCCACATCCAATCACTATGCGGTATTTGTGAGCCGATCAGGAAAATTCTACGCCAAAATAAGAAGAAACGAAATAGGTTGCTGCGCTTAAAAATGCGATATCTCTCTGAGATGGGAAGCGGGGTGCGTCCGATCCTTCAATGTTCAATGTGCTTAAAAATGTGGCAAACTCGCTAAGTAGTCTGAATGACGTTTATGGCAAACAGTGCAGAGGCCTTCTATCTCTAGGAGGTGCTGGATTGATCGATTAACATGATCAGGCCTAGAGAGTTTTCCTTGGCTTTGATATTCAGAAAGTCCTTGATGAACAGGTTGATTATAATCAAAGTAGTTTTTTAGTCCAAAGAACGGGAGCTACATAGGTTGGGTTGATATATACGCTACATGGTCCATGGGAAAATCTAATAAAAGAGCGCCACTTTTTCACCCGGTAGTCGAAAATTGAACTATTTTTTTATTTTGTAAATCTCACTGCCATGGTTTCATTAAGATATCCTAAAATTTGTCTGTATTCGGGTGAGCAGTTTTTGAGAAAAACCGCCCAGAGTACAGGAACTTTAATTATAATCACCCTGTATTTGTGGGCTGAGAAAAAGTCACATCACTGTTGATAGTTCGTCACTCGCTGAGTGTCAACATTTTCTTGAGAGCAGAGCATGGCATTAACTAAATGAATAGGGGGAGCTTCAAAACTGCAATATATTTCAATTTCGGATGAAAATGAAGCCCACGGGTTGTGCCGCGTCCTTATCGTTTACGAATGACAAAAATATTCGAAACTAAAATTCTATTTTTAAGCACAAATATTCCTTGCGATATTCAAATAATTCAGTGGAAATCATTTGCGTGTCCGATCGACGATACACATGTTGTGTTAAAAACTCTTCTTTTTTTTTGCAGACGAGTCATCCGGGGGGCCTCAGACTCTGCCAGGAAGCGAGACGTCACTGACCGTCCGAGGTCTCCGGCCAGCGACCCGTTACTTCTTCAGGGTGAAATGCGAGAACGAACTCGGCGAGAGCCAGTTCAGCGCCGAAGTCGCAGCGACAACACTTCAAGAACGTAGGTATAGTGAATAAATTTGTATCACATAATAATAATAGCCACTTGAGATCGTAGCGTCGGAATACGAGTTAGGTAGTCTCGTCACCGAGAGTCTCGGACTAACCAGCACTGATGACGACGGCATACTTGCGTTCTACTACTGCATAATACAGGAAAGGGAGGGAAGGACTTGTGACACTACAGTTGCGTTATCTTAATCACCCACTCTCATTAATTCACGACTGCTTTCCTCTTCCTACTAGTATACCGTATACATTGCGTAGTTACAAAACATTCTAGACCTTCCTGGTGTTTTCTGTATCCCACCGGGCCCTCTTTTAGCAAACACATCTGAAGTAAACGATCTGTGTCAGAAAAGAGATAACGTGAGAAAACAGATAACGCTAACAAAGAGATTTTACACAGAATAAAATGAAAAATATTTACGGCAGAACCAGGAACCAGAACAGGCGCGTATCCAGGTTATTGTGTTCAGAGAGGCGATTCATTGTTTTGGTTCGTTGAATCGTCCCGTACTTCACGGGACAGATGGATTTTTGCTCCGTTTTTGGCTCTTGGGAGGGGCGATTGCCTGCATTACCTTCCTCTAGATCCGCGCATGAGCCTAGGCAGACATCTTCAGCTGTGAATACAGCATGGGATGATGTTTTCGGATATGAAAGGAGCCGAGGCAGACTATCAGCGGCAAATAAAGCTGAGTTGTATCTACAGCTACAAATGAAACGGAGGCGGACATCTTCAGCGGTAAATGTAGTAGAGGCGCACATCTTCAGCCTAGAACGAAGAACAAGCAGGCATCTGCAGCTGTGAATGTAACCGAGGCAGACATTATCATTTGCGAATGTGGTGGAGGCAGACACCAATAGGTTCGTTGAATCGTCTAGTATTTTACGGGGCAGATACATTTTTCCCATTTTTTTATTCTTGAGAAAAGTGATCACCCCCATCGCTCCCCCCCCCCCCGGATCGATGCATGAACCAGAAAATTCCGATTAAATGGAGCTCAATATTGATTTCTGACAAATATTGCACGCAGGCCACTCCGAAAATTTCTAGCAACAGACTCTTACTATACAGTACTGATGGGGCTTAAACAGCACCTCCTAGAGATAGAAGGCCTCCACACGCTGCTCGTGACGTCAGTAATTAGTCCATTTTCCCTCAGAATATTCAGGGAAAAAAATTCCGCTGCTCGTGCACGTATCATCGTTGTGCGGAAAATAAATGTTCGGGCTCAGAATTGGCGATTTCTATGCCCACATCCAATCCCCATGCGATATTAGTGAGCCAACGACTAAGATTCTACGCCAAAATAAGAAGAAACGAAATAGGATGCTGGGATTAAATACGTGGCAAACTTTCTAGGTAGTCTTAACGATCATACAGATGAACTTGGCAACCCGTGTGGAGGCCTTTTAACCCTAGGAGGTTCTGGTTAAAACCGCTATTTATTTCACCAAATTTATTTTGTTGCTTCTCCTGGAGCCCATGGATCTAATGCAATGAAGTGCATGCAATATGAACTGATATATTTGGATTCACACCTATGAGGAAAGTTGGGAGAGAACAGCATAAATTAGGAAGAGGAGCTAGTTGCCCGTTAGTTTTTACTGTTCTTTGCTAACTTTCCTCCGATTTTTGAATTCAAATATGTCAACGAAACATGGATTTTTTTTTCTTTGGCCACAGAAAAGACGGGCAACAACAACCTTCTAATTGGAAATTAAAGGACGGGGAAGTATTTTATGATAGACTGCATTTTTACTCCCGAAACTGGTAGAGAGTGATTTCTGAACAAACCTTGAGCATTTTTCAAATTACTACTATATCTCAACAACGAATGGATGCTGAGCTAAAAGCCGAATTATAGGACTTAACAGAACACCCCGTATATGTTTGTTTGAAACTATCAAACTTTCTGACGTTTCTCCTGAATAATGATCACGCCATTTCAGTATTCCTGAATAAACAATCAACATGTTGTGATTTTTGTTTCCATCTTGCTCCACAAAAATTGCTCTCCCGGGGGGGGGGGGATGCCAGTGTTGCGGGCGGTTAAGAACCACTGCCGTCCTGTGATCGCAGCCGCTTCTCAACTCGCCACAGAAACAGCAACAGGCCTACAACGGTAAACTCTTTAATCATTACACTTCACTCATAGTTAAAAGAATTGATGGTAGATGACGCAACACACTACTACACATAACAATCATTACGGAGAAACAAACTTCACGTCGGGTTGGGTTCACAACACGTACACGCACATTCCGGCATGTACCAACTCGTTAGAAATTCCGTAGAGGAATGTGTACGAGGTGCATGTACGGTTAAGTGGTATTAGCAGCTGCCACTCCAGAATTTTGAAAAGGAAACGCAGCATATGCTAGTCACTTTGGTAGAGTCATGACATGCATGAGAGAGTAGACCATCCAGTGACATCAATCCCCCCCCCCCTCTTTTTTCGGAATCAGCCTTCACTTAGTTCAGAAGAAAAGTCTCTTTTTGTTTTACTTTTGTTTTTAAAAGTTTGCTTTTGGAGCAAACAAGTATATTCCTGATTGTCCATGATGATCCTCCAGACCAACCATGGCTCCCTCTCTGTCCTCCTAGGGAATATAAGCTGGTTCGTCTCAGGAGACGTGGGCCATGGTGGAAAATCCGGCATCCAAGACCGGCAAACCACCCGCAGCAGGCCGGACAGCCCCAAGCCAACCAACAGCAGGACTCCTTCCACAATTCCCCCATTCACCGTACAAAAAAATGTATTAAATACAAAGATATGGGTGGGAACATGGGCAGGTGCACAGACGCACATCGCCTGCAGGCCACGAATGGGGCCCACGAAAAACAGTTATACAAGTTATTATGAGTATATATACAAGCATATAAACATATAGACACCGTGTCAGAGTCCATGATGATCCCAATAGTTCTACGCAGCCATAAGCGGATACAGACTCCTCGAACCGGAGGGGCGAATCACCATGACATATATAATGAACGGGAGGGTGGCAAATGTCCAACTCCGCCCCACCGCCTATGTCAATAATACAAGTTTTCACTGAACAGGGGAGGGCGATCACCCCCACCACCTCCCTCAGCATCCGCCCATGTACGCGGCGACATATTGGAGGGCTGCTAGAAACTTTCCGAGTGGCCTTCGCGTGTTCAATGAAATCCCTAATGTATAAACTGAATTATTGAAATGAATTTTTGTGTGAGACACCTATTTTGATGGCATCTTTGTGTGTTTGAATCGCAGCGCCGACAATGGCACCGAGCCTGGTCAACGCAATCCCTCTGTCTTCGAGCTCGATCAACGTTAGTTGGCAAGTGAGTGTCTCCGACTGCGGTTTTACAAATACTGCTTTCATTTATATGATGGGAGAGGGGAATGTTATATATAGTTCTGAATATAATCTTAACGTAAATCGTATTTTGTAAGCTTCCAGATGATCCTATAGGCGGCAGCAACATCGAAGGGTTCTACATCGGTTACAAGTACAAGATGTCGCCGGACCCTTACACGTTCCTACCGGTCAGGGCGCTGGTCGACAAGAAGCGACACCACGCGGCGCTGTACAACCTCAACCGGCTGTCGGAGTACGGGGTCGTCGTGCAGGCTTACAACAGCAGGGGTGCTGGACCTCCTTCTCAAGAAGTGACCGTCAAGACTTTCGAACATGGTAGGTAGTGTTGAGAATCAGCTTCTATCCTGGTGACTACGCGATCTGGAGTATTAGAAAATCGTGTGCGGAAAATTCACCAACAACAATTCACCGGAAGGGAAATTTAGCGCGGGGGAAATTTTCCGCCACGCAATTCACCGACATGACAATTCATCGCTAGAAAAATTCATTGACAAAGTGACAGACAGTGAGGGATTAATCAAATGAGTCAGGAAGTCAGTGAACGAGCGAGTGAGTGAGTCACTCATGCGATCACTCACTCAATCGTTCACTCGGTAACTCACCCACACACTTGTTCATTCTTATGGTCACTGATTCGCTCAATCGCTCAGTCACTCATTCATTCAGTGGTTCATTCACACGGCCACTCAATCGCTCATATATCTACTCACTACTTCACTGATATAATCACTCAGTCAATTGCTCACTCACCCACTCATTCGATCACTAACACTGGTTCTCACTTACTCTGTCAGTCACCCAATCATTTTATTACTCATACGGTCACTCACTTACTCACGCACTGATGTCGTTGTTCACTTACGCACTCACTCAGTCACTCATGCAGTTTTTCACTCATACACTCACTCTCTCGATTTATCTCTAATTCGTGTTCGGTCGTTTACTCGCTCACATATTCACTCACTTGCTCAATGACTCGATCACTCAATCACTGGTGATGAACTGCGGTCGGTGAATTTTCCCAGCTGTGGTTTTTCCTATCGGTGAAAAGATTTTCCGTAATTCTTAGAAAATGTATTGCTGTTTTGTCTTTCAGATCCACCGAAAGCCCCCATCATAAAAATACAGACAGTCACCTCGTCGAGTATCAACGTGTTATGGGAATCGCAATCGAGGACAGAAATCCCCATCTTGGGTGAGTACCGATAGTTTAATTACCATGGGAAGTGATTAATTGATCATCTGGATCGAGTAGCTTCTCAGTAACATAGGCACGGATCCGGAGGAAGAGGCGATAGAAGCGATCACCCCCCTTTTTAAACACCAGATAATATAGGAGTAGGGGATTAATCTCACCCATGAAATACGAGACGCAGTGGCCATTACTGCATGACAATTCTCAACCCCCTCAGACACATCACCCTGAATCCGCGCCTGCAATGACTTGGCGCTAGGCCGAGACCTAGAGAAATTTTTTGGTATCGCTCAAACAAGTTATTTCTTTGTTTCCAATCCTAGGTTGGCTCCTATACCATCGCCCAGAAGGTGGAAGTTGGTACGAGAGCAGAGTTTCAGGTGACAGGAACAGCTACACCCTCAAAGACCTGCGCTGTGGAACTGTTTACTATTGCTATGCCATCGCCCACAACGTGGCGGGACGGAGCAACGCCAGCGAGATCCTGAGCGTCAAAACTGGTGGAAATCGTACGTACACCCCTTCATGAATAGCTACATTGAGCTGATCTGAAATGCTCAACATGTACTTCAATCATGCTATTTAATGTCAAATTTTCATGAATTTAGGAATATTCTTACCCGTCAAATTAAGGTGTGCTTAAAAAAAGAATTGCCAGGTCCAGAACGTTCTGCACAGTTTCACAAACATATTTTATTAGTATTTTGCATTTCTAATCTTGGAGTGAGGGGATCAATGCGGCTACACCCATCACTCACCGCTAAGGACACCCACAAAAGCCGGCGACCAACAGGTACGGGAGTGTACGATAGACTAGTGGCAAAAAGAAGCAACTGTATTGTTTTGTTCTACACTGCGCATACTAGAAAAGCGAGGCGAAGGAGAGAAAGAGGCCACTCAACGAGGTGCGCGATCTGAACAAACTTTTTTGCTTTCATCTCGATCTGCTGATTTTCGCTATCTGTTGATCGGTTCGTGTTTCTCTATTTTTTTTTCTTTCCCTTTTCTGAGCAGAGATGATCATCATCATCACACATTTCAGAACCCCTCCGGCCATTTTTGTCTATACTCATTCTACTTTGCTATGTGCGGGCACCACTTCCTCCACCTCTATGCATTTTTTCCTCCTATAGTCTCGAGTCTAGTACCTCTTCTCTCCACTATGACAGCAGTCTAAGTGCAGCTCTGTTAATTACTGGTGCCTTGATAAAATACAAAATCCCTTTCGGCACCTTCCACAATTCTCGGCCACAGGCACCACAAAAAAATCCGCTAGACAACATGCACGTAAGTACCCTCCTTCAGTTACTCAAGACATGAAATGCTACTAAAGCTTGTCAGAAATGGTCTGTTGTGTTTTAAATTCGTTAATAGGAAGCTATATCCTGAATAGCGTGAAGTGTCACATCTTCTTAATTAGCTTTATAATTACCGATTCGAAAATTCTACGAACATGCATAAAATGTTCTAATGGAGGGGCAGCATGAATGTGTCCCCCACCCCGCCCGCCTGCTTCTATAGCTTCCTTTGTCTCCACTCGAAAATACTCGAAAAATATTTCCTTACGTCGGTTGCCTTTTCAACAACTCCGCAGTCGCCGCCATCTGATACATACTGAATACCCCCGTGTCGTTTTCTTCGGAGCAAAACCCACGGGGAGGCGGAAAACTGTCACAACACAAACGCATGAGGTTCGTTCGTAGATCGGACAAGACGGATGGACGCCCAGTGAGGAGAAAACGAAACTCGCAGCGCAGGCACCCCCCCCCCCTCCCCCCCCCACGACGTCCCGATAAGACAATTTTCATTAATCATTCCCCGCATTATGACAAACGGTCTTTCATTTAACGTTTCCTTATGATTAATTATCAGCCCGAGCAAGCGGCACAATTAAAGAACTTAAGTCCCAAAATCAAATAAAGCCACTTGCGGCACCCAATCCTCCATCACTCTCTCACTCCCTCTCTCTCTCTCTCTCTTTCTTCCCTAGCTCTTAATTAAATTATATACTCTTCGTTTCTTAAGGAATAATGTTCTGGAAAATTTAGGAGGGGGGCTGTTGAGCCTAGAAGGGGAAGAACTCGAGGAGTATAGGCAAAGTTTTCTACCGTCTCTCTCTCTCCCCCCCCCCCTTTGCCTCCGACTCATTATTCCGTCGAACGTCTTTGTATAACATTAGTAAAGACGCCAACGTCTGTTGATTGTTGATTAGGAAATTAGCTCCGTTCCAGTAATAATAAGCCGCTGCGTCCGTCGCTCTAGGAAGGATATTCGAGCTTCATTCAAAAGCTTATTTCTGAGTTTAAATTCTATCCCCCCATTTACTTGGTTTTTCGTCCAACAGTGAATGCGAGGATTGTTTTGTTAATAGTGGCAACACTGGGAATTTCGTTTGTATTCCCAGATCAAATACATAGCCACTCTGTCCCAGAGTAAATAGATTTACCTTCTCACTACAAGAGCATGTGTAAAGACGGCAAGAACACGGGGTATTATGAGCGAGGGGTATAACGTATGGGGTTTCTTTACGTTCTCAAAACAGCAGCAGGGAGCTATCTGAAATTTAAATGTTTAAAAGGTTGTTTAGCTTTCAAGCGTCCCCGAGGACTCCAAGAAGAGTTCGAGAGCGTCTGAATTACATTGAAAGAAGAGTAGCTTGAACATTGGACAACCCTCAACATGGAAGACTTGTTGGAGACAAGAATTATCTGATGGATTTCTGCAATTGGTCTAAAGTTAATTTCTCAACATGGATATATTAGCCGTCGAGATATAACCTCCGCAACTGTTCTGGGAAGAATAACGGGATGTGTGGTTCCTTTATCTTAGCTATCGGGATTGGATCTCTGAATAAGAATGACAAGATGTGGTTCTTCATCTTAACTCTAGGTGTGTGCAAATGTTCAGGAAATAATAGCAAGACATTTTCTTTTTTTCTTAGCTTCAGTCTAATAATAGCTACTGGGATTGGGCGATTGCCACTGTTCTGTAAAGAATGCAAGATGTGATTCCTCCACATTAGCTTCAGCTTTATAATAGCTATCGGGATTCAATCACTGTGTAACTGTTCATGAAAGTGTGGGAACACGTGGTCCCTTTAAATCAGCTTCAACCTTATAATAGCTATTAGGAGTCGATGTCTGCAACTGTACTGGGAAAATTCACAAAATTTGCGGCTCCTTAACCTTAGTTTTAACCTTATATTAGCTATCGGAATTGGGTAACTGGAACCTTGCTAGAAGGAACGACAAGATGTGACACCTTATAAAAGCTTCAGTCTTGCTTCAATAGCTATAGGGATCGTGTCTCTTAAAATGTTCTGGAAAGAATAGCAAGATGTGGGTCCTCCGTATTAACTTCATCTTCATCCTTATAATACTTATCGGTGATTGGGTGCAAATGATGAAGAAGGAATTGCAAGAGGCTTTCCTTTCACCTTAGCTTCAGTCTCATAATAGCTATAGGGATCCAATCGAGTGTCTGTGACTATAATGGAAAGAACGACAAGATTTTTAGTTTCTCCTCCTTAGCTTTAACCGTATAGTAGCTACGAAAATCAATCTCTGAAACTGTTAAGAAATGAATGGCACGATGATATTCCCACATCTAGCTTCAACCCTACAATAATCATCAGAATTGTAGGATTGCAAGAATTCCGGAAAAAATGATATGTTGTTCCTGTATCTCAGTTGCAACTTTATTATAGCTATCGGGATTAGTTGTCTACGCCTCTTCTGGAAAGAATGAAAAGATGTGTAATTCTTCTGTCTTTGCTTCGGCCTTATAATAGTTATCGGGATTGCATCTCTGCAACTATTTTAGAAAAAATTACAAGATGATTTCCCTTGATCGTAGCTTCAGTCTTATAATATGTATTGGGATCTCATGTTTGCGCTTTTTCTAGAAGAATGACAAGATTTTCGGTTCCTCCAATTCGGCTTCAGCTTTTTAATAGCTGCTGAAGTTTTGTGTATGCAATTCTTTTGGAAATTGTGACAAGGTGTTTGGTTCTTTATCACAGCTTCATTTTTATAATAGCGATTGGTATGGGATCCATGCAACTGTTCTGAAAACTACACCACGATGCGATCCCACCCCCTCCAGCTTTAGTCTTATAACAGCTATAAAGATCGGGTGTTTGTATTTATTCGGGAAAGGATGACGGACTGTGGCTCCTGCAGCTTAGCTTCAACCTTGTAATATCTATCGGGATCGGGTTTTGTTGATGGAGAAACCAAATACTGTCATTTTTTCCAGAACAGTTGCAGACACTCCTGATAGCTGTTATGAGGTTAAAAGACACTGTTCAGTCGGTCGTTGTCTCCAACTCGTTAAGCTTACATCGTTCTGCAAAGTAACGTAGATTCTCTCGAAGTTCTTGGCGCCACTTTAGAGCGGCAAAAACCTCTCTTATATCCAATCTGTCAGATGCGTACGCTACTGACAGTGTTATAAATAGCCAGGCTGCCTTGCATTCGTTTCTATAACAACCCTCGTATATCCTTCAGTAGCATCAGGAAACTTCATTTAATATCCAAGGAATGATGATGAACTGAGTTCTAAACACTGAGTTCAAGCAGGCCATTTAAAGCAAAGAATCCCTGAAACACTGTTCCAAAGATTTAGAAAAATGACGTTGTATTTGAATACGATGGAACTGTTTGAAGTAACGATATCCTGGGGAACGATAAATCCCCAGGCGATACATTATATAGCACGGCGCCATTGCCATTTTTATTGTCTTCTTGAACAGTTTGTATCTCCCACTACAATAATAAATCCTTTTATAACGACATATTCACGAGTTCGGTGCAATACCGTTAAATTTTTATTACCTTTATTTAATTTTATGTGATTTTCATGGTAGAATAATACATGGTTGTATATGTTTCACTGCATTATATATATTCCATGCACAATTTTCAATAAAGATGAGAATGAAGGCCTTCAATAAGACCCTTAATCACTTATAAGAGAATTGGATATCCCCTCATATTGTGCGCCCGTGTGGTGAGGGGGATAAGTAAATCAACTCTCTAGATCAAAGATTCACAATTCTTGTATCACTGGATTTTTGATTCCTGTGTCGGAGGCGTACGTACCACTTGAACTGCCCAGTAAGCATCCCATCCCCGAGAGAAAAGTAAGGAAAGCAAAGGAAGAGGAAAAGTGTCAATAAAATTCCACAAGTAAATTGCGCATAGAAATGCGTGCAATATTCTCATGCTCACGGAAATGCTTAAGAAGATTGCGTACCCACCGCTAGAAGTACCCAGGAAAAGTTCGGTAACATAAAAATTCGTGGAAGATGCGCATACACTTAGAAATAAACGAGTGCAGTTGTCAAATAAAACGAGAAATAAACGAGGCCACCTTGTCAATGTTCAAGAAAAATGACGTTGTATTTGATTACGATGGAACTGTTTCAAGTAACGATATCCTGGGGAACGAAATACCCAGATTATCAGCATAATGATCAGCTGCAGCATCACGCGCAGGGACAACATTCCGGTGTATAAGTCGCACCAGTAAATTGACGCAGAAAACTCGTAGATTTGTGTCCGTCACAAGTAATGTGGTGAAAAACGGGTAGCTTAGTCATTACAATTTTGCCTTTGGTCCACTTCTTCATAAACTGATACATATCAATTGTTTATGTAGTTCCTAAGAGATATTCCTTGGAGATAAAAATAATTGCAGAAAAATGTTTTTTTCTGCAAAATTCAAACTGAATGTAATTGAATGGACTAATTTGCAAAAATCACTGGTTTTTGGTTTTTTTGCAACTTAGTCCATTCAATTCTCATTCTATTCACAGTTTGAATTTTACAGAAAAAACATTTCTCACACATCAACATTAAAAATTATTTTTATCTGTACCACTTGATTTGGCTTCCGGGCTTGATTTGGCTTGGCCGCGCGGGTCGAATAGGCGCTCAAGGAATTGCAATTTTCACGCACCGGTAGACTTCGAGAGTTTTATTGATGAGAGAGAAAATGAGAGAGACAAAAGCTAATCTTGTAGATAGAATTCGTGAATCATGCGTAAACCCGCGATGGCACAAAGGTAAAAGGGACCAAGCAGACTACCTGAAGATGTAAAAGGATGCGCACACGTACCATGCTGCTCCTGTATGTCCATGAGATTAGGTTTGCGTTACATGAATTCTTATTCACTTGAGCTACGTTCTTCTTGAGACAAAATATCGGTATTTTAGTTTGGGAAAGTGTTAGCCATTGTTTCAACGAGGGAATACACCAACGCAAGCAACAGCAAGCACCACGTGGTGTGCATACTATGTCGAAATTCAGAGATATGACTCTTCTCTGTTTGCGACACGAAAAATCATCGTGTCTGGGTGTGGAACTGTTTTGTTCAACGACACAAAATGAACCCGACCATCCCATCTGACACATTTTTGCTCTTTAGAATAATTGGGGTCCGTGTAGCCTGGTCGGTTGTAATTTTCGGGTGTCATTGTGGTTGGTGTCCACTTCGAAAGCGTTTCGTCAATGTGAGAGCAGAACACCAAATATTCATTCAGCTCTACAGATGCAGAGGCCACAAAAAGGCAACCACTTTCTTCTTGAACAGCTTGTATCTCCCACTACAACAATGTCTTTCCATAAGGGGTCATTGAAGTATTACGTCAGCATCGGGGGGGGATGTTTCGGATTTGCTGACTTTTGATGACAAGGGGGAGGGGAGTTTGAAGGTTGCTTACGTCATCAACCACCCCTTTTTAAAGGTATGAAATATTCTAAGCTGCTGACGAAATTTTGCTGACGGGGGGGGGCGGGAAGGGGTCAGTGTTTTGCTGACTTTTGCTGGCGGAGGGGGGGGGGGTTGTAGAAGCTCGGGATTTAGTGTAGGCCCTGATGGGCTGACTTGAGCTGGGGTGGAGGCGATGAGCAGAAACAATTTTGAAGAAGGTGGGCGACGGAACGAATAGTTTTGGAAACTGTTTTAGATGGATATATCGTTGATTAATGTTTTCCTCCATTTCAGCACCAGTCGCTCCGGAGATGCAGTCATTCCTCAACGCCCAGACGACGTCGGTGACAGCGAAGTTCAAGAGCTGGGGCAACGGTGGATGCCCGGTGGTGTCGTTCGCGCTGTGGCACAAGCGCAGCGACGGCAGACCGGACGAGTGGACCCTGTTCGCGGAGGACATATCCAGCTCCCAGGAATCAGTAACCGTCGACGGGCTGAATTCGGGGCGTTGGTACCAGATGAAGGTGCTCGCCAAGAACGACGCGGGAGTCACAGACACCGAATACGAGTTCGCTACTTTGACGCTGGACGGAGGTGAGTATTGTCAGATTTTGCCGTCAGTGTGAATCTACTTCATGATGAGATGTTGAAGCGGCATCTCCATCATATCTCTCTCTTATGCATGATCAACCCACGGCATGAATTTCAAATGAGTTTCGTGAATGTCGGAACGTGGGTGGTATGTGCTATGTACCTAAAGTGTGAAGTTTGTTTTTGTTTTATTCCTATTACGTATTCAAGAAGTGCTGCCATCTGGCTTCTTAATTGTGAAGCAAAGATCTGGGCAAAAATATTTTATCTGTTGTATTATCAGCTAGGCCTGATTGCCCTCTGAGGAAGTTGACGACGACCACTATAGATGTTCCGATACTTACTTTGTAGCTGTTTAACCGGTATCTATTCAAAGGACTGCGATCTGCATAACTCTAGGGTCTAGATCAGTGGCACTTAACCAAGAGTCCTTAGAGATTTTTCAGGGGTTCGTAAGATCGGAGGAAAAAAACAATGAACTTTTTTTACCATTACCATGTGCTGAAAATATTATCCTGCAAAGAGGTCCGTGACTTTTATCTTATCGACACAGGGAAACCCTCCTCCGTCTTATTGGCCCAAAGGGTCCGTGGAACACAAAAAGTTAAGAACCCCTGGTCAAGATTAAAGTAACAACCTTCCGGCATCTCATTAATTAGGTTCGTGATCTTGATCTTATCGACACGGGGGTGGGAGGGGGGGTAATTTGCCTTTGTTGCACTGATAGTCAACGGAACACAAAATGTTCAATGTTCCTCGCCACAACCTTCCAGTATCTCAGAAATAAGGTCCGTGGCCTCTGTCTGATCGACACAGGAAGTCCTCCGTCTAATTGGCACAAAGGGTCCGTGAAATACAATTAATGCCTGAGAGCCCATGGCCAAGTTTAACGTCGCAAGCTTTCGGCATCCCATCAGTAAGAGCCTTGGCCTCATCAATTCATCTTATCGACAAAGGGGGTCCTTCGTATTATTGGCACAAAGGGTCCCTATAACATCATAGGTTGCGATCTTCTGGGTCAAGATTAATGTCATAATCATTAATTGACCCAGAGGCATCTCATCAATAATATATATGTATACGTGGCCTTCATCTTATCGACGCAGAGGCGTCCTTGACCTTGATTTTATTGGCGTGAAGAGTCCGTGGAACACAGAAGTGTGAGAGCCCCTGGGTCAAGATTAACGTCGCGACCTTACGGCATCTCATCAATAAGATCCTTCATGTTATTGACAAAGTGGGACCTTGACCTCCGTCTTATTGGCACAAAAAGTCCATAGAACACAACATATTTTGAGTCCCTGGTTAAGATTAACGTTACAACCATGCGGTATCATATCTCCTAGCCATCTAGACCAGTGTTTCTCATTGTGGGGCCATATGGCCCCCCTTGTGGCCCTGGGATGTTCCAAGGGGGCCACGGGTGAAAATCAGATGGAAGGGGAGCCACGACAAGTGCTGAAGTGGCCACAAAGCAGTGTGAAGAAATAAAGCTTCCATGTGAAATATGGTGGACAGAAATGTGACTTCTTTCATGATCTAGCAGAGCTGTCGTTGGTACCAGAGCAACTTTAATCCATATGTATATAGTCTGGGGCTTCGTGTCCATCGGGCCTACATCAGTGTTTCTCAAAGTGGGCAATATCACCCCCCTGGTTGTAGATGGAATGGACCGGGGGGGGGGGATAGAAGTTATATAGAATACATAGGACGTCACTGGTTCACTTGAGTTGGGGGAGGGGTGATGAGAGAAAAAAAAGTTCTGATGAAAGGGTCGATGGGAGGAACGAAAAGTTTGGGAAACCATGACCTACATGATAAAATCTGGTGCTATGATTTTCGAGTGAAGTATGCAAATATGTAAGCTTTTACCCAGCTAAGTGTGTCCACAGGAACATCACTCTACCCATGATATTGAAACTGCCATACATAGAACCCCACATGAAGGATGCTCACTGAACTCTAGCCCAGGGTAGGCAGCACAGATCCAGGCTGAGAACCCAACGGGTCGGGAAGATGGAATTATTGCTTAGGTTGGGATCGTTCCGTATTTTAAATTTTAAAGATTCATATTCTTCCCATACAATTAGCCTATTGGGTGGGAGGTAAAGTGGATCTATGCTTGGCCTTGGGTTCCAGAGATAGACTCTTTTTACAAATTTTTTTTTCCTTATAAATTTAGTTCTAACGGAATTCAATCCAATAAGTCGAAAAAGTCTCAGATAAAAGTATGGGGTAAGACTAGGAGGACCACACACACGAGAGTAAAATATGGGCCAAAGGGGCCACGGGCTGAAATAGGTTTGAAAACACCGATCTAGACTACGCAGACCTTTTTTTCTTTTTTGTTCTCGGTATCAGCCTATGGTCACATTAACGTAACTCGACAGCGTATCTCTATGCAACGCGCGATCAATATACTCATATTTCAGATGTTTACACGAGATACCCTCCAAGTTTTCGTGACAAAGAAAACATCGGAAAGGTATAAATAAGAACAAAAATGATAATTATAATCTCGTCACCAGTGACGACGACGTCTCTTCTGCGCACAGCACTTAACCCTGGAACTATTTTAATGCGTGATCTTCTCTCTCTCTCTCCACGGGAAATAAAAAAAAAAAAAAAGATGATGGCATTAGAAAAGAGAGATAAAAAGGAAAAGAGATATTTTTTTTTCTCTTAATGGCGACGAAAAGATAAAGCATTTTTACTAAAAGCGTCCATTTTTTTTTTGGTTCTCTCTTGCCTTGATAACTATTATTCTCCAGGACGATACTCATTCTAACTCATTATCCCCCCCACGGACCTTAATGATTCTCTCTCTCTCTCTCTCCTACGTGTGCATCTGCATAACTTAAAGGTTGGATTGTCCGAACCGTATACACATACATACAGTAAGAGCCTTTTTACGAGGGATTTCCCACCGTTTTCACCCTACGTCTTACCCTCCCTCCGCCTACTTTATTACAACAGCTGATTTCATTTCCAAGGGACATGTTATCGTATTAGGAAGCCTTTAATAAATGCAAAAGTTAATTTCCTCTCCTAATCGCGAAAAATTCTTTGCATTTTTTTTTTTGCTCTCTCTCTCTCTCTTTGGGTTGTTACCCGCCATCGTTCTAATGGGAAATTTTGTGTTTCCCACTCTCTCTCATTTCTCTCTATGGGAGAGAAGAGTGGGGGAAATTCTTCCATTTTTGCTCTCTCTCTTTCCATTTGCGCTAACTTGCCGAAAATGGCTTTGAGCTAAATTATTATTAATTGTCGTTAACTAGTTTCTTTTTCTCGGTTTCTTTATTGTTTTCGCATTTTCGTACGAGGTATGGGCACGAGGAGGGTTCGTCCCCCCCCCCTCCTCCTCTCATTCTCCTCGGTCTCGTTACAGTGACATTTAATTAAAATGTTTACCATTATTCGTCGGAGTTATGCGCAGGAATGCTCGCAGAAACTATTCTGGGATTTCAAGTAGCTGTAATAATTATCGAGACCGGTGGGTGTGCGCCGGTTGAAATTTGAAATTGGATGTTTGTTCCGAGTCTTAAATAAATTTAAGAAAAACAAAAAAATTGTGAGATTAATCTGTTTCTATTGCGTAACGTGAAGGTAAGTTATTAGGTTCGTTCGCGGAATTGATATTCGCGGCAATAAGTCACGGACGTTATGGTGATATCCGTGATCGTTAACTCGTGCCATTCGTGATATGCATGCTAATGATTCCGAGGTAGTAAAAATCTTCATTAAATCCGGCAAGGATTTGGTTTTTTTTTTGGATTTTAATTAAAAGGTTATTAGAAAAACCTTGGATCTGGAGTTTTTAATTTGTTCTCTTCATTTTTTTCCCCTTTCTGATGGAACGTTGCGTTCTGAAGTGTACAGTGGGTGGCCGGCTAAAGTTGGTTTTCTACGGTATAAGACGAATTTGGTATATGACGTTGGGCCAATAAGACGAAGGCCAGGGTCTCCCTGTGTCGATAAGGTAAAAGTCAGGGACCTCTTTGCAGAATAATATTCATAACATGATAATGGTTTAAAAAAAAACCTTTCCCCCCCCCCTCCGATCTTACGAACCCCGGAAACCTCTCTAAAGACTGCCGGTTAAGTACAACGGATCTAGACCCTATAGACTTATGCAGATCGCAGTTCATTGAATACCTACCGGTTGAATAGCTATAAAGTAAGTATCGGAAGAGATCTATAGTGGTCGTCATCAACATCCACACACAGTTTCGATTCGCGAATGCAAAAAAGCCGGTTTACCAGTTAAAAAAAAGTCTCCTCAGAGAGCAGGCAAACCTGCAACACGATACTGACAAAACATGAAAATTCAAGCATTCCCATCTTTACTTCAGAAAATGGTAGACAGATGGCAGCATGAACACGAAACAAGCGCAACATACACACGTTAAGGCCACACATTCAGCCAGAACACACATGTTGAAGAATGTCTACGAGGTGCATGCATGGTTAAGTAGTAGTAGTCTGAAGTGTGGATCATTGGATATTGGAAATTGGAATCATTGAATATTTGAAAAAAAAAATTTCTTCAAAGTATTCAAAAAAGATCTAGTTTCTTTACGTATTTGTCTGGGATCATTGCTATTTTATGGGTGAATTTGTTGTACGATATTGCAAATGATATGATTTCCAACTTGAAGCTTTCACTTTTTTCTCTTCAATATAATTTTTTTCCTTCTGATTAATGAAAATTGTGAAATAATGAGATAAATAATTTCAGAACGAATGAAAATTCATTTTTTTTTTAGAATAAAGAAAATAAACTACTTGAAAGTTAATAATAACCACGTAACCACGTTAACAGTTTTGTATAAAATAAATAAATAATTTCATAACTAAATAAATTTCTGAATTAATGAAGAAATAGTTTCAGAACTATATGGCGGGTCCGTATAAATTAGTATTAAATATATAGTTCCAGAATTGGCGGAGAATACTAATTTCTGAATGAAAAAAAATGAAATTATTTCGAAATTGATGAAAAAATTAATAGGAAAAAATATTTAAGAATAGATGGGGAAAATTCAATGAAAAAAAAGTAATTAAAAATTAATGAAAAATTGAAGGGAAAACGTATTTAGAATTAATGAAAAAATTGATAGGAAAAGGTATTTAAGAATTAATGAAAAAATTGATGGGAAGAATTATTTAAGAATTAATGGGGGGGGGGGGAATTGATCGAAAAAAGTAATTAAAAATTAATGAATAATTGAAGGGGAAAAAGTATTTAGAATTACTGAAAAAAATTGAAGGGAAAAAGTATTTAAGAAATAATGAAAAAATCGATTGAAAAAGGTATTTAGTACCTAATGAAAAAATTGATGGAATTCTTTTTTCAACAATTAATGAAAATAATGGATAAAATTCTTATAGAACTAATGAAGCAATTATTTCAGAAAAAAATTATTTCAGAATTGATGAAGCAAATTATTTTAGAATTGACGATACAAATTATTTTTGAAGCTATTTCAGAATTGCCAGTAGCTGTAATTATCGTGACTGTTGTGTGTGTGTGTGTGCCTGTTGAAATTTGAATTTGATGTTTGTTCCGAGTCTAAAACAAATTTAAAAAAAAAATGTGAGATTAATCAGTTTCTAATGCGTAACGTGAAGGTAAGTTATTAGGTTCCTTCACGGAAGAATCGACTTGGTATTCACTGCAATAAGTCACGGACGTTATGGATATATCCGTGATCATTAGCTCTTCCCATTCGTGATATGCATGCTAATGATTTGAGGTAGTAAAAATCTTCATTAAATCCTGCAAGGATTTTTTTTTTTTGCTTTTAATTAAGAGTTTATCCTTGGATCTCTGGAGTTTTTAATTTTGGTTTTTCTTCTCGGATATTTTTAATGAGTTATTGTTATCTGGAGAGTAGGTTGAGATCATTGAATATTCTAAAAAATAATCAAAATATTCGAAAAGATCTTGTAATTTTTTTTCAACTATTTGTCTAAGGTTATTGCTATTTTTATATTTTATAGTTGAAAGAATATGTTGTACATATTTCCTTCTCTCATGTTTCTCTATATTTTCTTCTCTATCCTCTCTTTACGAAGCGGTAATTTGTAATCACTATATTGCAAACCTGAAATGCAAAAATGAAATAAGCCTTGGCTATGCATGTCGATGACGTCATACCAGAAATCATTTGCATTAAGACGACTTAATATACTGTGTATTAAGAAGTTTAAATTTGCATACCACTTGGTGAAAATAATGTCATCACGTGAAGACTAGCGTAATCTTTTTTTTTTCCCTGTGTTTTTTTGCCGTAATTTCATTTCTTATGAATATTAATATCGTTTACATGTTTATAATGCACAGCATCTGAAAGATAAAGTTGAAGAACTGCCATAAATTTTTATTCTTTATTCCTTATTGTTCCTTATTACTTATGCTCGTAATTTTTTTTAAATATTAAAAGAATGAATGGAATTAATGAATTAAAGAATAATTTCATATAAATCATATATAAAATCATCATATCAATTTTAAAGCTTTAATAAATCTTTCTTTCCAATTGATGAAAATTATGAATGAAAGAAAGAAGTAGTTTCATTCAAAATTAATGAAAGAATTTATTTCAGAATTCAGGAAGAAAATTATTTCAGAACTAAAGAGAAAGAAGTCCTCGAACTCCTATACAACGAATCAGATAAACTGACGTTTTTATTCGTTAAATCGAGTAAAATCATTATATCAGGGATTACATAATACAAATATACGTACAGGGACTTCCAAAAAAATTCGTTAAACCAAGGTGATTCGGATATTAATTCATAATTCGGAATTATGGATAGCAATTATAACGAATAAATGAAAGAAATTCTTTCAGAATTGGTGAAAGAAATTCTTTTAGAATTAGGGAAATAAATTATTTTATTAGTAATGAAAATTCAGTTCGTTTAGACGCAATTACATGATACGAAATTGGGTTCGGATACCAAAATTTTTCTACAATGCCCGATGTATGCCGGTGGACAAAATCCCAGGTCCCGTCCTAAAATGCTGTTCCTCATGCTGCATAGAACTTTCAAGTAATATCTAGTGATTTTTTTTTTTATGTGCATATTCACCTATATGTTTTCAGAAATTCCGCCGAAGCCAAAGGATTTGAGGGATGCCAGCGGTTTGCTTTATCACCACCTCACGATAACTGTTCCGGTTATCAGCTTGGCATTTCTGCTAGTCCTCGTCATTATTACTGCCTGCATAGTCACCAGGAGAAGGATACTCGCAAGAAGACCCAGCAACCCAGATGGTAAGAATCGCAGTCCCTAAAAAAATCAATAGAATAAGAAACAGTTCAAATTTTTGCAATATTAGGCATCGTGACTCTCGCAAGGAATAAAACCAATAAGTTCTCAGGTGCCAACGTCTTATTTTTGTATAGGTATATTCGAATGAAACCGATTATGCTGAAAAATGCCAAACAGTATGATCAAGAGGTGGTAGCGCTGCATTGTTTGATATTTTTAGTCAGTGTTCAAGACACTTCTGTTTTGGGTGGAGGGAAGCATTTCAGCAGCAGTGGTGGTGTGTGAGATGGATTCGATCAATTGGGCACAGAGTTAAGTGATCCGATTCCCGAGAATTCTTCTCTATCATATCCAGATCGGCTACCTTTTCTTGGTCAATACAATGTGCCTGCCCAGGTAGTAGAACACAAAGGCATCGGAAGTGTTTGAGATCTGTGGGTGCTCAATTTGACTTTCATTTGCGAATCAATTCTTCGATACTCGGATTCGTGCCACAATATGCTGGAGGATTTGATTTTTGAATCAATGCTGGGATGTTCCCCTGCTATTACGCAGAAGCTGAGAACGATAATCCATAACTTCTCTGCACTCTTATGCCACTTCTGAGGACGAGAATCCATGCCCCCCCCCCTCCCCGGGCTTCTTCTCCACTACTGATGACGAACCACCTCCCATTTCCACGCTCCTATGTAATTATTGTTGACGAGCATCCACAGCACAGAGATCAGAGATCCTACGCCACTGCTGATGACAAGCAACCGCATTTCCCGGTTCATACGCCACTGCTGGTAACAAGCACCCACAGCAACGGGGATCCTATGCCATGGCTTATGATGACCACCCACATGTCCCAGACTTCTGTACCTAGCGCCCAAGTGTAGTGATGGTAAGATGCCGGTCTACCACCGAGAAGGTTGCTGTCACGGTCCCGGGTTCGAACCCGAGGGAGGATATAGATACGATATTTTCCCTAATGAATTCGAGGTGACCACCGATAGATAGCGCCTTCATTTCCAATCCATCTCACTAATGGCAGTAAATTGCAGTATGGCGATATGGCCAGAGTTGGTGTTTGGTGAAGTAGACTTCTACACCACCGCTTATGATGAGTGCCCAGATTCCCCGGCTTCTACCAAACCGCTGATGGCGAGCGCCCACAGACATCAGTTCCTACGCCACTGCTGATGACGAGCACCCAAATTCCTGGGATTCTACACCTTTGCCAAGGACGAGCACCCACACCATCTGGGTTCCTAACCACTGGTGAGAGCATGCGCCTACATCACTGCTAATGGCGATTACCCACTGCCTTTAGCCCCCTACGCTATTGTAGGAGACCTGTCATGGAGTCACCTTGGAACTCGACGCAACATTTGAGCCCATTGCTTCAATTCTTACTTTTGATGAAAGATTTTACTTGCTGAAATGCATTAGATACATAGGAATTGTATCATGCAGTATTGAGAATGCCATTTTCTTCAAGTCATCATGAGAGTTACTTTACTGTTCATCTCACTGAATGTTTATGTTTCATACGTTATGAATAACCTAACCGTAATGAATAACACGTATAAAAGAAAAATATTTTCATCACAAATGTAATTATATATTAATTTTACCAAGTGAAAAACCTCAACAATCCTGCCGTAGGGCCAAATACTTGCCAACCTTATGTGGCATAAAGAAAACAATTGCCTTTATTGATTATATGGATTTCCTGCCAAAATTTTTCGTTTCGTTTCATCTCTTTCACAAAGGTGCCGAATCAACAGCTCAATCGAAACCGGAGCAATTGCCATTGTCAGTGACTTACGAAAGCAGCCAAGAGCCGACCTATTACCCTTCTCCCTACGCCACTGGTCACATATATCAACAGAGCTACCAGAACAGAGAAAATGACAGCTCAGTTCCAGAGAAGAGGACCGAGACAATCGACAGTAATGCGAGCGGATGCAGGATAGTCTTCTCGCCGCAAAGGAGGGCAAGTGTACTTCACTAAAAATACATAGGAAGGAAAACGAAAATCCCGATTTTTTCTGTTTTTGTTTACGTAGGGACGAGTAGATTTATTTATTTATTCTGTTTTTGTGTGCATAAGAGCTTCTTTTTCCTGGAATCACTTGGGAGCATGAGATATCCTCAAGATGCTTCCTCAACGAATACATAAATCGTTAACTCACACGTAATCATTCCATTTATCATTACATAATATGTATTTGCCCGAAACGAAACCGGAGTAAGAGAAACAAGAACTCATATTTGATTACGGATTCTTTGCAGACAGATAGTCACAGAGCGGCATATGAGAAGCCAGCACCAAATGCAGCCGCAGTATGTTTCCCAATATATCACCCGGGAGGTAAGTTAATAACCTTTATACTCTTCCATCTTTTATTCTTCTGCTTCAGAACGCAATACTCTATTTCTCTTTGTGAGTGTTTGTTTGATCTCCTTTTTCCTTTTTTGCGGCAATGATTGATGATGTTATTGAGGGAAAGCGTTTTTGATTATTGGTTGCTGTCGACAAAAGAGGGTACCATTACAATCTTTTCGGTATATCGGGGGGGGGGGGATAAAAATTCCTTTACCTCCATTGTTTCCAGATTGCCCATCAGGCACCGTGAATACAGCATTTGGTGGGATATTTCGGCTGGATATTGGATATGCGCTATATAAAACGTTGCTAACTAGAAAATTGGTCTGTGGAGACGGCTACACACGTAACTGCAAGCTTGCCGCGTGTTTAATTTTTATTTTTTATTTTTGTAAAGCATGCTTGAGTGTGTGTTGAGGCTTGAACGTATTTTGATAATGCTCAAGCATGGGCTAGAAAATTCACCAAAAACTGTTCGGCAACATTGTGAGTTAGTGAGCGAGCAAATTATCAAATGAGGCAGTCAATGAGCAATCAAGTAATTGGGTGAATGAGCAAACAAGTGGGTGAATTCATTGATCACGGGAGAAAATGAGGGAGTGAATGAGCAAGAGAGTGAACGAATGAGGGAGTGAATGAGCAAGAGAGTGAATGAGCAAGAGAGTGAACGAATGAGGGAGTGAATGAGCAAGAGGGTGAAAAAATGAGGGAGTAAATGAGCAAATGAGTAACCAACTGAGGAAATGAGTGAGGGAACTGAAAATTTGAGAGCGACTGCTTTAATTAGTCTAACTTACTGAATGCGCAATTATAAAAAAAAAGCCGGACAAAATCATTTGCATAATATTTTTGAAGTCGAGTCTCACCCTATGGTGGCGGAAAAAAACCAAATTTATAAGCGATTTTTTTTAAAATAGATTAGGATGAGACAGTATTTTTTTGGCCCGAAAAGTGATTTGTCTCTTCCGGTAATCGAACCCGAATCTCCTTGCATACCGGGCAAGTGCGCAAACAAATACACCAGAAACACGCTTTTCAATTCTTTATAACACGCATTAGTATTGTGCGCTGCCAATGTGTATTATAAGGAATTGAAAAGTGTGTCTCTAGTGTATTGGTTAGCGCACTCTTGCCCGGTATGCGAGGGGGGGGGGGCTACGGCTTCGATTCCCGGAGGAGTCAAATCATTTTCCTTTCCAAATATTCGTTTCGGCATAACATCCAGAAAATTCGATTGCTCAGTATAGATTGGGAGGAGTTCACTCATTTTCATATGGAAAAGAAAGCACATTCTCATCAAGAATGACAGTTTAGTATTAGTGGAAGAAATAATTTCGGAACCAATCACAATTCATTCTTTCAGTAAAGAATAATCTATCGATGAAAATTTCTGATTAATGGGAAAAATAATAACGAATCGATTACAATTCATAGTTAATGGAAGAAAAAATTACCGAATTGTGAAAAATCAGAGTAAGTGAAAGCAATAATTTTGGAATCGATGCGAATTCATAGTTGGTGAAATAAATACTTCCGAATCGATTAAAACCCATATTCGATGGAAAGAATAATTAATCAATGAAAGTTCATAGTCAATGAGAAAATATTTCATCGATGAAAATTCATAAATGATGGAAAAAAACAACTATCGAGTGACGTTCATTGGTGACTGAAAGAATTTAATGGATAGGATGGTTCCTTAAAATGATGGATGGATAGGTTCATAGTTGAAGGAAAGAATTCAATAAAGTTAATGGTTGATAAAAATAATTTAATTAAGTTAATGGTCGATGGAAATAATTCAATAAAGTTAGTTGGGAAAAAGTTAGTCGGAAAAAAGTTAGTGAAAGTTCATAGTTAATGGAAGGAATTTAATGGGGCTAGTGGAGAAAAAATCTTATCCACGAAAACTCATAGTTAATGGAAAAAATTGAATAATCGATAGAAATTCCTAGTTGATGGAAAGTATTTAATCGATGAAAGGTCACAGATAGTGGAAAGTATTTAATCGATGAAAGGTCACGGATAGTGGAAAACATTATCAAGGAAGTTCATAGTTAAAGAAATAATTTTGGAATCAATTATTCAGATTATCCACTTTTCGATCAAGAACGTAATATTTCGTCAATACTCTAGTGAAAAAAATTCACTCACGTTCTCTCTGTTTTCTTTCCTCTCTCCTCATTATCACGAAGCTGTGTTGTAAACCCTATATTTTTTCCTCTCTTTCCCCCTTGTCTTTCCTATATCCTGATAGTGAATCCTTTTTTCCACGCATGATATATGTCTCAGTCACATGAAAGAGTGAAAGTGAACAGGTTAGAGGTACAAGAGAAATCTACTTCGTCTCTACTTTATTTTATCATCTCAATTGTTATACTGTTTTACTCTTTCATTTTTTCCCTTCTTTTTTCATTTCTATTTTTTCCTTCTCCGTCTACTTTTTTTCCTAACGTGCGATTAGATTAGGACGTGGTTACCATATTTATCACCGGTTCGTCAAATATAGATCATCCAAATTTGTTCTCAATCACTTGTACGCGAAAGGTTCAAATGAAAGAATATATCTCAGAATCGATAAAAGTTCATAGTTAATAGAAAAATAAATGATCGATGAAAATTGACGATCAGAATTAATGGGAAAAAATAATTTCACTACTGATTGAAATTCATAGTTAGTCAAATAAATAATTTCGGAATCTGTGAAAAATTAGAATAAATGAAATATACAATTTCAAAATCGATTAAAAATCAGGAAAATATGAAAGATTCAATTTCAAAATCGATTAAAAATCCGAAAAATATGAATGATTCAATTTCAAAATCGATTAAAAATCAGAAAAATATGAAAGATTCAATTTCAAAATCGATTAAAAATCAGAAAAATATGAAAGATTCAATTTCAAAATCGATTAAAAATCAGAAAAATATGAAAGATTCGATTTCGAAATCGATTAAAAATCAGAAAAATATGAAAGATTCGATTTCGAAATCGATTAAAAATCAGAAAATTATGAAAGATTCAATTTTAAAATCGATTAAAAATCAGAAAATTATGAAGGATTCAATTTCAAAATTGATTAAAAATCAGAAAATTATGAAAGTATCATTTTCAAAATCAATTAAAAATCAGAAAAATATGAAAGATTTCAATTTCGATTAAAAACCAGAAAATTATGAAAGATTCAATTTCAAAATCGATTAAAAATCAGAAAAATATGAAAGATTCAATTTCAAAATCGATTAAAAATCAGAAAAATATGAAAGATTCAATTTCTGAATCGATAGCAAATGAGAATGAATGCAAAATTCTATTTACAGAATCGATGGGAAAAAGCAATTTTAGAATTGATGAAACACGCAATTTCTGAATCGACGAAAAATTAGATTTTAGAATCGATGGGAAAATTAAATTTCAGAATCGATAAAAACTTAAATTTAAGAACCAATAAAATATTAAATTTGAGACTCTATGAAAAATCAGAATAAACGGAAGATTCAATTTCTGAATCGATTAATATTCATATTTAATGGAAAAAAAAAGAATTCTGAAGTGAATTTATTTCCTTTTCCAAATCTCACCCTGTGCTTGCTGAATTTAGATGCATTTCTTCCAACCAGACTAGAATAATTCAACTAATCGAAAAGTGATAAGATATCCAAACACAGATAGTAACCCTAAATCCAAATCGAAGAGGTCAAATAAAAGAATGAAAATCACATATCTACGAGTAATTTAATCTCCCAACGTTCGATAATATCTCTTCTACACTATTAAGGACCACAAACAAGGGGGAAAAAAGTCAATTAGAGACATCATATTCTTCCAAATTCGACTCGATTGCGCTCAACCGATCAGAAAAAAAGCCCATTATAATTCACAAAAAAACCGAATTATTTAAAAAAAAAAGTGAAATATTAACATTTTGTCTTTTTTATAGATTTTTTTTTTCCCCACCGTTTTCAATCCGCACAGTTTTATTATTTTTATTATTATTATTATTCTTTTCACTCGATGCAATTATTCTGTCATTAACATCACATTTGCATAAGCTAAGATTCTTTGCCTGAACGATCAAAGAGTAATAAGAACAAAAAGAAAGAGCGTAAAAATGCTCTTTTTTTGCAAGATGAAAGAGAATGGAATATTTCGAGGAGGAATCTTTCGAAAAACGTCATTACATTTTTGAATTATTTTGATTATTTTTTGGCTTATTTTTGTTTATTTATATTAGTTTTTTTGGAAAAACGCTTTAATCAATGCTGTTTCACTCTCAGTCCATGGTTTTTGTTTTTTAGGAAAAAGAAATATTTCTGTAATTTTCTATTCTAGAGGGGTTATAAATCATTATCTGAAACTTGAATGCATTAAAAAAGTTTCTTTTGCGCTCTTGTTGTTTCTAATGGATATGATTAATGGTGAACGGAATTAATGATATATTTCAGAGGCATACATTTATCTGTAAAATGTTTAATTTAATTACGGTTTATTTTTTGCTGTTGTTGTTTTTTTTTCTCGATTGCTTTTAATGTGTTACACAGGCTTGAAATGGAATCGAACCGATATTAGGGTTCAATGTTACAGCTTCTGATATGGAAAAACTGTTTTGTTTTTTTAGTTTTAATCGGTAATTTAGATTTCTTTTTCCGATTTTCACTTAGAAATTTTCTAATGATATCTGCGTTTTTTTTTTCCCAGTACGTTCGTTTTTATTATCGCTTTGTTGTATGAAACATTAGAAATTCTAAAACGAATTTCTTGCTAGAACTGTTTCGATATTAAAATTAAGCCTCCCCTTTTTCTCAAGTCATTTTAGAATTTTTAGGCTGATTTTTCAGGTATATGATACAGTGAAACCTTGTTACAACCGTACTCTACAAATCCCTCTACAACTTTTTTTTTGTTTTACTGCACGACTTTTTTTAAATCTTGTTTGGAATTACTTTTAGGCTAATGTTGAACACATCTAGATGCAAAACGATATCCTTTACTAGGTAAATCCCTTTATCCCAATAGTTTTTAGCAAATATTGAAACTGCTATAATGATACTTTTTATCTTGCTCTACATTAGTGTTTCTTAACCTCTTTTTAACCCATGGCCCCCTTCTGGACCGCATTTTCTAGTTGTGGGTCTCCCTCCCCGTTGTTTTTTTTTCAGAATTGAAACGCTTTTCTCTTATTGGATTTAGTCAAAACTAAGTCTTTATTTCACAAAAATATCACAAGTAATGTTGAACTTTGAATTCCTATGCTGGTTTCACATCAATATGAGAACGATCATTCCTCTCAAGAACCGAATTATGTGGGGCGAAAATGGTCATCCCGAAAAATACGGGGCCATCTAACGAACCTACACAATGAATCGCCCTTCTTGACGTATCACATTAGCTTCGAGCCTACTCTGGGATAGAGTTCAGTGAGATTCAGTGTTATTCAAAAATATAATTTTGTTGTGTAATTTCACTCCTCTCCAAAATTTCGAGAGGTATTTTTGTGAAAAGAAGGGTATTTTTTTAATCAGTTAGAAATAGGTATTCTAGATCATTATAACTCATGTAAAATGTCTTTTTTACGAAGTAGATTTTGTTAAGCTTTTTAAGTAGGAATATAGGTAATGGAGAATCGAATATCTGGGTTCGTCATCGGTAAAATAGAAGAATTTGAGAAGACGAGACATCTCGTCAATGCCTGTGAGAAGGTTAATGAAGTGGTTGACATCGCTACTTTCTGGTAGCATCTGATCATAACACTGCCTCTTGAGTTTGGATATAACGACAATCCCTCTACACCGGTCGTTCTTAAGTAAGTCGTGGACTCCTTGGGGGCTTTTGGAGGGATTTCAAGAGGTCTGTCAGATTGTACGAATTAAAAAAAAAAACATTATTTTTGCATTGATATATACTAAATATTATTTTGTAAAGGTAACTATGGCCTTCATTGCACAGAATCCGCGGACTTCATCTTATCGGTACAAAGGGTCCGTGGGACACATAAAGTTAATAGCTGCTCTCTTTACAACGATTTTTGTTTTTGTTCGCAAAGTGTCGTTGTATGAAAATTTCTCTGTAGTCTCGCATATACGTAAGCTGTTCAATACAGTGAGCCCAAGTGGAGTTTGTATTTTAAATTAGTGATTTCCAACGGGGGCGGTAGAAGCTACGGGTATAACATAGGATCCTATGGGTTGGATTGCGTGGGAAGCGATGGGAGAAAAAAGGTTGGGAAACTATGTTCTAAATCCTCAGTATAATGATAAAATTTTTAAATTTCGAACAGTGCTACTGACGGAAGAAGTTAAATTGTATCTTGCGGGATTTCGTTGGTTCGAAACTATCTACAGAAATGGCTGATGACTAACTTTTGTGATAAAAAATCATTTAAAATGGGAAAAGAGATGGCAATCACTTAATAAAACACGCGGTTTCTTGAATCGGCGAAGTGGATTTATTCGACTAAAAGACAGAGTTCCCACAACGTTTCTTCAGATTTTTTTTTTTTTTGCCATCGCTCTCTCCCAACTTGAACCGATCCATACAATCCCATGTTATACCCATAACTTCTACCGCTCCCTTGGACCATTCCATCGACCTCCAAGGCGGCTATAGAACCCATTTCGGAAAGCAGTTTCCTTAGAGAAAAAGCGAACGAGTCTAGTGATTTTTTATCTCTGAAGATACACTTCAGAAAATATCCAATTTGTCACACATATTCTTTTCTTTGAAAGCAAAAATAATTACAAAAACAAAATAATGAAACATCCCGGTCACATTGATGTTGTCACCCCTATATCTGTATTCTTTACTATGAAGCTATCATTGTTAAAAACCTCAATTCAATTTGCTCATTCTTCAATTATACTTGTTCATGGCAGCCCAGCAGACTCAGTTACACCAGCCAATTTACGAAGTCCCAGACAGAGTTAGGAAAAGATACGGCGAAGGGCCGTGGGGGCAAGAAAACGACGACTGGTGAGTATGGCTGTGTAAATGCAATTAAATAATACCATTGCATTGAATCCACTCTTCAAAGTAAATGAATTCGACGAAATTCTCTTCATATAACAGCAATTCTAGTGCCGAGTCCGACCATGAAGATGTCCCGTATTCTTGGCACAGAGGAGATGTCGCAAGAGACGAAGCAAGGGAGTCCGAAACAGAATGTGACAGGCTATGTGAGTATGTCCGCCATATATAATTACATTTGTCAATCTTATATTTCTAAAGAATAAATGTTTAAAATCAAAGTTAATCCAAATAAAAATGATTATTAATTTGAAAATTCTTTTAAATTTAGATACTTTCAATGCTTTATTCATAATCTCGTAATCAGAGGCAGATTTACGGTTTTTCCGTCCTTCTTTTATCCTGATCTAATTTTCTTGACAGCTCATTCCTCGAATTTGCTGCTCTGTGCTATAACCCACTGGGTCCCACACTCCCACTCCAATAAATACGCCAGTGGCTGAAGTCACTGTTTTGATTATTCACATGATTGCGTGCTCTTTTAGTCATTCCCATGCTTGCACATTATCTATATCACTCTTGCGATCTCATACTGAACTGGTCCCTTTCTTTCTAGGTCACGCATTTGGCCATTCACATGCTTGCACACTATCTATATCACTCTGGTGATCGCACACTGACCTGGAACCTCGTTTCCTAGGTCACGCTTTTGGTCATCCACGTGTTTGCAACCGCTCTACGTCAGGCTTTTGGTAATTCACGTGTTTGCAACCGCTCTACGTCAGGCTTTTTGGTCATTCACGTGTTTCCCACGCTCTACGTCGCGCTTTTGGTCATTCACTAGCTTGCCACACGCTTTAGGTCACACTTTTGGCCATTGAAACGTTTGCACGCTGTCTATGTCACTCTATTGATCCCTGACTGAATTGGTCTCCAGGCCATGCTTTTGCTCACTAACCATATTTGCACACACACTTTTGCTCGCTCACATGCTTGCAAATTCTGTCACTCGCTTGGCCACGATAATGCGGCTATACAAATTCTGCCGCTCTTCTCCTATTCTACTAATTTTCTTGACCATTCATCCCTCACAAATTTTCCGCTTCTTCGAACTCGCAGCCCTGGGCTACAGCCCTTCCTGTAAATACGTCACTACTCATTACCAACAAATCACCCTATGCAAGCTGAATAATAAAAATGCCGGAAAATATGTTCTGTCTTTTAAAATTAATTCTCACGGTATACCTACAAGCGAAACTAAGAGGCACTTAAGTAATTAACGCAACGAGACCCGTCCATTAGTAATTACTTGCGGACCGACCGCAAAGGGGGAATATCCTCAAAGGCAATTAATATAATAAGCGATGTATCAGCAATGGTCTTCCTTTGCCCCCCCCCCACTTCCAATATCATATTGTGATGAATATGTTGCATGTGTGTGTGTGTGTGTGTGTGTGTTACTTGAGTTTAATATTTGGGTGTTTTTTGTTTCTCCGCAGGGAAAGCATTCGAAGAAAACCAGTATGAAAGCAGGAAACGTTGGGCTGAGGGTCACGTGATACTTTCGTAGCAACTGCCTAGAGTTAGAATTGAATGTAATTCTTACGCTTCTTTGGAAATTTGGATTCAATTTATTTTTAGAATAGATGCTTTGCTTTTTTTCCCCCCTCGTTATTGCGAGGGTCGTCTTAATGAGGTTTGGAGACGCCCTGAACCCCGATTTAAAAGTAAAACCCTATTGGAAGGTGAGAGTAAGCATATATGGAGCAATACATAAATTATTACATGGGTGTGAAGAGTGCTCAAAATACCAAAAAAAAAAATAAATAAATAAATAAAACGAACAAACTGAGAATTGATGAGAATTCGGAATACATGAAAGAAACGACTCCAGAATTATTGAGAATCTAGAAATATAATGAAAATTCAGAATTGAGAGGAAAAATAGTTTTGGAATCTATGAAAATTCAGCGTCGATGAAAGAATTTATAACAGAGTTAAACCTCAGAGTTCGAAAGAATTATCTCAGAATTAATGAACGAATTCATCTTAGAATTAGAGAAAGCATCCATCTCAGGATGAACGGGAAAATTATCTTGAAACTAATGAGAGAATGTTTATCTCAGAATTACTTCAATTTGAGAGTTTGTAAGAGAATATGTCTCAGAGAATTAAAGAAATATTTATCTCGTAAACAGTTGAAAGATTTTTCTCATACATGATAGAAATTTAGGTTTAATAAAATAAATTTATCTCAGGTTTAATTAAAATCCAGACACAGAAATAATTTGTTTCTGAACTAATGAGAGCATTTATTTAAGAATTAATGAAAGTATTCATCTCAGAATTGATGAAAGTTCAGATTTTAATAAAATAATTTACCCCAGAATTAATATAAAAATTTGTCTCAGAATTAATATAAAAATTTGTCTTAGAATTAATATAAAAATTTGTCTCAGAATTGATAGAAATTTAGAGTCAGAGAGAATTTATCTCAGAGTGAGAGAACGAATTTAACTCGGAATTATTTGAAATTGAGGGTCAATAAAAGATTTAAATCTCAGAGTTGGAGAAATAATTTATGTCAAAATTAAGGAAAATTCAGTGAACGAAAGAACTTATCACAGAGTAAGAGAAAGAAATTGTCTCAGAGCTATAGAAATTCAGAGTTAATGGAAATATATTCATCTCTCGAAATTGACGAAAATTCAGAGTTAATTTGAGAATTCGTTCCAAAAAACCAGTTAAAATTCGGGAATAAGAACACCAAAATCAGAAAGCTCATAAATATTGAAAATGTTAATCAACCTCCACCCACATCATCATGATGGGGGAGTCAATTCTGTGGTTAAATGGCGAAATGTCACACACAATTCACTTTTCCCAAAAAATTGAATTGTTTTCATTCTGGAGTCTCGTTCGTCAAAATTTTGGAAGGTGACACAATTTCGTCCATCTCTTTCGGTTTATGAAGAACCAACGGAGGCGAATTGCAGTTAAGTCAAAAAGCCACAGTATCAGGTTTTTGCAACATATTCTTTACAAATTTGCCCTCGTGAAACTTAAGTGGCTTATTACATTTTGCCATCTGAGCACAGAATTGGTCTAATATAGGTGTACACATCATGTGTTCTGAAATCACCGCGCTTCTTCGTCCAGAGTATTTACTTGCACAGCGTTCGAAATCATTGGTGGTCCGCGACCAGTGATTGCACGATCGGACCACCGGGGAAAAAGTTGTTGGTAGCGGTCCGCGCCACCAGTAGAGGGAAACGCCACCAATCAGTCTTGGGTGTCTCGCGGTTTCTTCAGTTCTCCATTCAGTTTGACACACGAAAATGCCTTATTTTTTTTGCTGAATAAGCTAAAAAAACATGCATTTAATATGAATGAAGTTATTTTCTTTTAATTAGTTTATAATCAATGTTGTTGAATCTTAGCAAAGAAAAAACTCTATTCAGTATATTATACTTCCTTAGTAGAAAATATGTTTTGCAATGTTTTCTGAAAATGCAATTAAAAAAAAGGAATGCCTTTTCAAACCTCCACACACTTATCTATGTATCACTAAAGCCACAGAATCAACATTTGTGCTTCATAAGGTTTGACTACAGTTCTAATTGTTTTCTATGACATTTTGCACCCTTGGTGGTGTATCACTCTTCTAAATGACAATATATTTAGGAAAATTAATTACTGTAAAACCTCTTTTTTGCGGCCATCGGCGGGATAAAAAAATCCGTCCGTTAAAGAGGGGTGACCGTAAATCAGTGGTTTGAGAAATGCAAATTTTTGTTATAAAAGGGGGGGGGGAATTACTATTAAGTCGTAAAAGAGGGGTGACCGCATCTGAGAGACGTGTTCTTTAAGAGGGGTTTTACTGCATTATTATTCAGGAAAGATTTTTCGTTTTGCAGACCACTCATGATGTCTGCGGACCAGTAGGTTATAGTATTCACTGGTCCGTGGAACAAGTGACTTTTAGTTTTGAATTCTAACGCTGTTGCATATCCACACTTTTGGGTTCCCGAACTCGTGGTAAGATAACATTATTTCAAAACCACCAAGAAACAAGTGCCTGCACCTAAATTATGTGTGAAAATGTTATAAACATATCGCATGAATAAAAATTGGTCATCTCTCGGAGGATCTCAGCCATCGTTTTCGTACACGACACCTGGACTGGTAAGGGAGTCTCCGGGTTGAGTTCTGGTCATCTGACTGTCCACCCACTGACTTTGAAGATGTTAGTGGGCAATTCAGCTCCATGTGAACCAGCACGCTGTTCCATAAAAGATACATCGATTGTCAGTGTCTGGACTACATATCCGAACTTTCGATGAAATGAACTATATTGTAGTTCCACCGAAACTTGATACGGGGCCTTTGTTCTCTGCACTAAAAAATTCCACATATTTTCTAGTTTTTTCCGATTGATTTCACAAAAATTCAAATCATACTACCATAGTTGAATGAAGCGGCTGGAAAGTTCTCAATCAATTCTAAAAACCTGAACATTTATTTTTTTGTCTCTTCCTAATTCATATAGATAAATGGTTGCCTTCGATTTTTGTCATTTTTGTCGACGTCCATTCATGTAACTGGTGCTTTGATATATATGATACATCTTCCTCCTACTCCTCTTCATGACGGAGTTGAAGATCATTTTACACCAAGTGAGCTTACTTCCATTGTTGGTAATATTTTAGTGTATTTGTAGATAGTGTGACTGTTATTTGTCATTTAAATAAAAATAGTTTATCAAATAAGATCAATAAAGTAAATGGCGGCTCTGATTAAAACATTCAATTTATTTTTTTTTACTCGTGACCTCAAAGACAGGCAAAGACAAAGCTTGAGATAATCGATGCCCATTTAAGTTCTAGTCAAATTTTTTCTAAATCGTTCCAAAGAAAAGCTCGATGTAACGGAGAACTAACTATTGTACTATAAATGTACCGAGTGGGAAAAATTATTTTAGCAGTATTGAGAGAGAAAAAGACATAATTTCAAGAATTGATTAAAACCATAATTAAACACGATCAAGGACGCAATATTGCGTCCAAACGACAGTGAAGTAAACTCAAACACGTTCTCCCTGTTTTCGATCCTCTCTCTCTTCATCGCCGCGATGCTTTATTTAAAGTTACCATTAACTCTATTATGAAAAACTGTTCGAGAATAAATGTAATTTTTCAATAATCAGCAGGCCTCTGTTTGACTCGGGACTCATATACCTTCCCGTAAAGATACAAATAGCTGTACATAAGTGCTTGTGAATCTAGATACCATCTTACAATTCTAAATACAGCATCACAACTTGTTTGCCCCCGTAGGCTCCATGGAATATTTGTCGGAAAGTTTGAGAAGAATCCCTTCAAGTTATTCTATCGCACACATGTAAAACAATTTTTGCAATTTCTTCTCTAAATATTTGTTTGTTTGTTTTCTCCTTACAGGTAGTTGTGGTTCATGACCGTACAAGATGGGAATGGAATCTCAAGCCCAGCACACTCAAGTTCAATCAAACTATTGAAAGAGTGATCCACTTTTACCGTCAACCACCAATCTCGAACGGAACAGATTTTTAACAGAATTCAACAAAAACGTAATTTGTTGCGAAACGATTGATGATGGAGAGGAATTTTGTTGCAGAATTCGGAAAACGTGTCATCGATGAACGAAAAATATTATCGTTTTATTACGGGTTATACCAGAAAAATACGTGTCTCTGTATATCCATTAAAAAAAAAATGGCTACTGATAAAAAGACAAACTTTTTTTTGCATGTATCGAATCCATGACGATCAAAATCATAATTTTACGATAAAGTAAGCAAAAAAAGCAATGAGAGAGAGAAATAATAATTTCTTTCATGACTATAAATATATAAACACGAATAAAAATGTCTTAATGGGGAAATATATATTCAATTTCAATGAATAAAATGAATCGAACATATTTCCCCTTAACCAAGTATTTGTTGCTAAAATTTCTAAAAAAGAAAATCAAATTTTCATTACAAAAATTTCGAAATTTTTATCCTAGATATAGATTTTATTCTTGTTTTCCATATTTTAATGCAAAGGAATAAAGTTTTCTTTATAAAACGTTTATTAAAATCGAATTGGATATGAATGTTGCCTAACACTGAATGATTATAGAATGTTTGTAGAAGAAGATTGTACTATTGGTGATTTTTATGTTTATAAATTTTATAATTAATTCGATTTTATAACAGATTAGAAACGCACGAGGAAGGATTTTATTCGACGTTGTTTTATCTCATTGAGTCATAAATTAGTGTCGTGACGATGTACGGGTTGATTATAAAATGAGTCTTCGTAATTTAGAGTCCTCTTGAGAATGTGTGATCTAGTGATAACATTTATTTGAAAGTTTGCATTCAGGCTACTCAGATGATGGGGAAGAGAGAATCTTCCAATTGTATACCACACACCGGTTGCGAAAGCCAACATTACTTCATGAAAGAGATTATAGAAAAAAAAGGGATAATTCAAATCTTCATTGTTTTTCACCGTAAATTTTCTCACATTTGAATCCCCCATGGACTCCAATAATTAAAATTGACAAGGCAAAAGTAAGAGATAGACAACTTTTTCCTTTACATGTTATAGGCCGAGCAAATAATGGCCTCTACTGTCGCCACCTGAGGGCCTGTTAAGTTAACCCATCGATGAGATATATTTTTTTCTTCAAAGCTAATTAATTTAACATTGAAAAGCAAAGGTATTTTTGTTAACTCTCATTGGAACAATTTCCCTATTTCTCTTACTTCGCACTAGCTGAAAATCGAAAGAAAGCTTATTTCATTAAAAGAATGTATTACATTTTAAAGGGGGTTTTAGTGCTTTTTACTTTGCTATGGAAAGAGTTGAGGGAAGGCTACTGTGTCTCGACACAGTGCATGAACTATGCGTGTTATAAGATAAGAAATATTGTGCCTCTCTGGCATATAACTCGGTGAGCTCTTGCGGATTTCAAGAGCACCAGATTCAATTCTCCGCATCTTTATTCAATCATCTGCACTTCGTATACTTACGTTTACGAGGCGAATATATGGTAAAGTTCCTCGCGAACTCAGAGCCACTGTAACCTGACGTGTGGCTAACATCTTCCCTTCACTGCACTAACAGTCTAGCACAGTCTTGGCCTGTCGCAATAAAGATATTTTCCTGCCATTTCACTTCCATAAATTTCGCTTCGTCAGAATTTATTATTATGGAAAGCTTGATTATTTTTTACGTTTCCCTGCATATACCTATCTTCCAAAGACGAAACCAGCAACAAACAGATATTCTTATGAGTGCAATTTAAGCATAGAGAGAATATTTTTTTCTATAGAGAAGACGAGCCCCCCAAGCTTCACGAAGTTTGGAAACCACAGCTAACCACCGCTGTGCCGCTTGTGGTATTCGAACCAGGAACCTCACGATGCCCACTTAATCACACATGTCTCAATCGCAGGGCTCATTATCTCCTGAGAAATCATTGCGTAACTGTTGAATTTTATTTCCTCTAACGGTATTTCGATTGTTCCTCAACAGAGAGGAATAACAAATTGAAATTAAATAATAATTGTATAATCACTACAACGCTTTCCAGAATTCTCTAATCGTTGGGGGGGGGGGGCTGTGGTTGCTCATTTTATAATCAGGCTGTATGTGGAAATATTTCGAGTTGTTATGTATGAACTGAATGTTTGTAATATTATAGCATATAAATAAAGGTGTTTAATCTGGAGTGTCCATGAAGATTAAGAAAAATCAGTTTTTTTAATGTCATCGTGAGATCGTTACTGACCACAGATGATTATATCATTCTCGTGTACGGGGCGCCATCCGTCGGACAAACTGGATAATTTCGGCTTCTAATATACGTTTCAGTCGATTTTCCATCAGCAATTTCTGCTGCGTACCTGTTCGTGGATGTGCAATGACGCTTCGATCTATAGCAGACTATGCGTTAATCAACACAGTTAAAGAAGAAACGGTGTGTTAATCGCAATGTGTAATATGTTGCATCTTCGGACACCACTCGGTTACTTGTTGCGTCTTCTCCATATTAACTGTGATATCGATATAATAAAGTGTTACAAAGAGAGAACTACGGTGTGGTGATTGTTAGGTGACGGGACACATACGTGTGTGTGTATTATAATATTGGTTAACATCTGTGATAAGATACTATATAATAAATTATTACGAGTTTATCTGCAGTATTAGTGTTATCATGAGAGCTCTATTATACTGTGTGTGTGTATGTGTATATGTGTGGCAAAAAAAATTTCATATAAATCAACATTTGAACTCGTGGGAAAGATTTGTTCAATTTCAATGCGTGTGTAATAAATTCATTTGTAACATTAACTATTCATCACTTCGTTGTTCGTTTGTTGATAGAAATTGTATGAAAAACAAACAAAAAAAATGAGAATAAATTTTTAATTACAAGTTTTTACGTTTTCGTTCTTTTCATTCCGTATAAAATCACGTCATAACAAAAAATATACATGAAAAATTTTAACAACTGAATGAGAAATTAACGAGTTGAAAAAAAAAGCGATTTACACTTAAATATTTGTCATGGATTAGAATTTTTTTTCTCGATAAATTAAGGAAAAAAATTTAAAATTTCATTCAAAGATGGTGCTGTATCACAATAACTCGATCTGATAATATACATAAAATGTGGCAATGGGGTTAGTGATTCTCTGCTTGAATGATTAGACGATATGACCCTCACCCCCTTCCGTTATAGCGATCTCGGTCTACAGATTTTTTGATTCCTGATTCGGATTTACCGACTTCGGATTATACAGATTCCTGAGGTTCGAACCCCATCGACGGCACAGTGTTGGTCGGCTGAAGTTGATTCCCTACGGTTCTCCAGCTTCGAGGCGCGAATGCGAACCAGTCTTCCATTTGAAAAAGTCACTCCGCAGAGAATAGACAGACCTACAACACGATACTGACATAACATGAAAAATTAAAGCATTTCCATCTTTACTTCAGGAAATTGAAGACAGATGGCAGCATGAACACGAAACAAGCGCAACTCGACAACATATGTAAATACGTTAGGACCACACATACACTCATTCCGGCATGTACCGATTCGTAAAAAAATCCGTAGAGGAATGGGTACGATGTGCATTGTACGGTTTAGTAGTAGTACTAGTAGTACAGATTTTTGGCCGCCTTTGATTTCTTCTTATGAGTCAGAATTACTGGAAGGATTTATATTAGAATTAATAGAAGAATGTTTTTCTCGGAGTAAATTAGAGAATCCATTTCAGTTGATGAAAGAAGTCACCTCAGAATGTGAGAGAAAGAATTTATCTCAAACTTAATAAAACAATTTATATCAGTTGATAAAAGAGTTATCACAAAAAAATGAGTAACTTTGCCTGGTTTTAATTTATACAAAAATTGCCACGTTTTTAAGACAAATAAATTACACTGGTCGAATGGTCGACGCGTTTCGGCTCTTCAATGGAGAGCCGTCATCAGGACCTCGTGGTCAGAACTCACACGAATGAAGAGTGATGTTTACGTCTGGTCGTCCGAAGAGTTCGCCTTTGTATTTGCTGCGTCCGAGTGGTCTTTGGATGCGAATTGGGGAGCCATCTGTTGTAAAGTGTTGAAAGTTTTTTCACGACTGAGGTTAATAAAGCCTGTCCAAGCTGACGAAATAGGTGGTGTGTTTCTTCCATCATTAACGAGGAAATTCTGGCATGTTCTGATGAAGTATCCCTCGAGAAACTTCAATTCCGAATTGTGTGTTGCTTTTTTAAAAACAAATGCTTTGTCAAAATCAAAATGATGTGAATGTTGCCAGCAGTGTTGGGCAATAGCCGAATTATCCGTCCGTCCCTTCTCAACATGCTTTCGGTGTTCGAGAACTCGAATATTTAGATTTCTTCTAGTTTGTCCAATATATCCATTTTCACAATTCTTGCATGGGATGAAGTAGATACCAGATTCTTTGGAGGGTGAGATAGGATCTTTCAGATGGGAAAAGGTGAGTATATTTGTTGGCTGGAATATTGTATGGAAGTCAAATTTCTTGAAGATAGAAGAGATCATGAAACTTGAAGAAACGAATGGAAGAACAACGGTATTAGAAAACTGTTTTGAGTCAGCTGGGAGCAGGTTCGTGGTGCATGTCTGGGTCATTTTTCTGAGGACCTTGTCGATGATAAAAGGTGAAAAACCCCGATTAGAAGCGATGTCACGAAGGATATTGAGTTCATTCTGGAGGGAGGCTGAATCACTGCAAAGTTTTAGTGCTCGATGAACAAAAGAAGAAAATGCCGAAAGTTTCTGATTGGGAGGATGAAAGGATTTTGCATGAGGTGGCATGGAGATAGCGAATGGCTTACGGTACACAGATGTATGAAATTCAGTGTCTGTCTTTTTAATGAGCACGTCGAGAAAAGGCAGTATATTATTTTTTTCCATTTCATAGGTGAATTCAATATGTGGGTCAATAGAATTCATAAAATTGAATAACTCAGTGACATTGACATCAGTCTCATCAACTAAAGTGAATGTGTCATCAACATACCTGATCCAAAGTTTGAAGTGGTGGGTTTCCAAAAGTTTTGTTTCGAAAAAATCCATATATATGTCACAGAGGATAGGCGAGAGTGGGTTGCCCATGGCAAGACCTTCTGTTTGGCGGTAAAACTTTCCAAACACTGAAAAATAATTGTGCGATACACAAAGTTGGGTGAGTTGACATATTTCTTCGATTTCAATCGAGGAGAAGTGGAATTCTTGCAGACGTTGTTTCAGGAAAGAAATTGCACCGCTGATGGGAATGTTAGTAAACATGGATTTGATATCGAAGGAAATCATTGTAGCGTTATCTGGTTGAATGCTGCGGATGATGGAAACGAATTCTGAGGAATTCTTTACTGTGAAACGATGTTTTTTTTAAGAGTTAAGTAAAAATAAAAGAGTTCTTCCCAGAATTAAAGATGAAATGTGTCTCAGAATTAATGAAAGAATTAATCTCAGAATTAATGAAAGAATTAATCTCATAATTAATGAAAGAATTAATCTCATAATTAATGAAAGAATTAATATAATCTCATAATTAATGAAAAAATTAATATAATCTCATAATTAATGAAAGAATTAATATAATCTCATAATTAATGAAAGAATTAATATAATCTCATAATTAATGAAAGAATTAATCTCAGAATTAATGAAGGAATTAATATAATCTCAGAATTAATGAAAGAATTAATCCCAGAATTAATGAAGGAATTAATATAATCTCATAATTAATGAAAGAATTAATCTCAGAATTAATGAAAGAATTAATCTCATAATTAATGAAGGAATTAATATAATCTCATAATTAATGAAAGAATTAATATAATGTCAGAATTAATGAAAGAATTAGTATAATCTCAGAATTAATGAAAGAATTAATCTCAGAATTAATGAAATTTTTAATATAATATCAGAATTAATGAAAGAATTAATATAATATCAGAATTAATGAAAGAATTAATCTCAGAATTAATGAAGGAATTAATATAATCTCATAATTAATGAAATAATTAATATAATCTCAGAATTAATGAAAGAATTAATATAATCTCAGAATTAATGAAAGAATTAATCTCAGAATTAATGAAAGAATTAATATAATCTCAGAATTAATGAAAGAATTAATATAATCTCAGAATTAATGAAAGAATTAATCTCAAAATTAATGAAAGAATTAATTGATTTAGAGTTTATTATTAAATTAATGGAAGAATTTCGTAAAAATTTAAAAATTAGAATTAATGAAACAATTCAATCATAGAGTTAGAAAAACAGTTATTGATCGTTTACTATAAAGAATTATTCTCAGATTTAATAAAATAATTCATTCCAGAATTAAAGAAGAAACGTATCTCAGAGGTAATGAAAACAAAATATTTCAGAACTAATGAAATAATTCATTTCAAAATTAATGAGAGGATACATTAATCTCTTATCCGTTATTATTTATCTAAAAAATAATGGAAATTCAAAGTCGATAAAAGAAATTATCTAAATAATAATGGGAATTCAAAGATTCAAATTGATTTATTTATGAAAGAATTTATCTCAGAATTAATGAAACAATTCTTAGACTTCGTCATGGAATAAAAATACACTGCCTATGAAAATATAGTAATCATTCGTTACAGCATGGATAGTTTCTTGTGATTCTTTAAGTCAATTACAACTTGCAATATAATCAAAGTTCTTGAAATATCCCAATAAATAGCGTCAACAAAAAATGCCGATGAATATAATATGAGATGAGAAATGCATTAAATGCGTTTCTTTTGATTGGGGAAAAATAAATGACCAAATAACACGAGTACGTAATTCGCATCGTAATTCAGATCTAATGGAAATGCATGTAATAGATATCGTAGACACATTTCTCTATTTTGCTTCATAATTCGATTTACTTCATTTCGAAATCTATAAAGGGAGAAGAAAATTCAAATTTCCGTAAATGAATTTATAATTATTTTTTCAAAATTTTAAAATACAAATTTGAATTCAATAAACAATATTCTCGATGCATTCAATATGCACAAAGAGAGACATGAATTATATATATTTTATTCAATATAACTTTAACTTCAATTTGAGTTTCGAAGGTACACTACATTGTGAAATATATTCGCACACATTCTGAAATGGATGTATCAAGGTAATATAGGTAGTCAGATGGCGCATTCTGTGCAAGAAATGGTCGAGCATTGTCTACACTATTATTCATACTTATTATGACATGAATGTCGCTCTCCACTTGTTAATACAAGAACTGGATGTTGTGAAGATATTTATTATTTGAGATGTTAATTTTCTTTAATTTTTTTAAGGAAGGAAAAACTCATCTCTGCTTCTACCGGGAGTTGAACCCGGGTCCCTCGATTGCCGGACGAGTGCTCTGACCACTAAGCTACAGAGGAGATAGCGATTCTCCTTCGCTAGAGCGTATATATGTGCCGAACGGAACCGTGCAATGGACGGACATATATATATATGCCATATATATAGCTATCTGGTGGCTCGTCGTCCATGAGCAATTAGCTGATCGGTTCACCGTCCATTGCACGGTACCGTTCGGCACATATATACGCTCTAGCGAAGGAGAATCTCTATCTCCTCTGTAGCTTAGTGGTCAGAGCACTCACCCGGCAATCGAGGGACCCGGGTTCGACTCCCGGTAGAGGCAAAGATGAGTTTTTCCTTCCTTAAAAAAAAATTACCATCTCAAATAATAAATATCTTCACAACATCTAGTTCTTGTATATTTATTATGGTCGTATTTATGCTGAAGAGGTTGAGTTTATATATGCTTTTATCAGAATGCTACAGGGAAGAGATTGAGAGCTTATATACTTTTATCATAAAGCTGGACGGAAATGATTGAGCTTATATGTTTTTATCAGAAAGCTCGACGGTAAAGATTGAGCTGATATACTTTTATCAGAAAGCTGGACGGGAAAGATTGAGCTTATATGCTTTTACCAGAAAACTGAACGGAAAAGATTGTGTTTATATGCTTTTACCAGAAAACTGAACGGAAAAGATTGTGTTTATATGCTTTTACCAGAAAACTGGGCGGAAAAGATTGAGCTTATGTCTTTACCAGAAAGCTGGACGGAAATGATTGAGCTTGCCGTCAACCAGGTGGCCGAGTGAAGTTGGCTTTCTGCAGTTCCTAACTCTTAGATTTTCCCGTTAAAAGTAGAGCAACCGGACTACAACGGTAAAAACATTTAGTCGTTAAACCTACTTTATTTCACTTTTGAAATATAGATGGCGGCAATGAAAAATCACACACCACACTAGATACGCACTCAGACTGTCGGGTACACACATTTACACTTCCGGCACAACTCACTCTGTAGTAAATTGAACACGGCGACAGACCGTAGTTGCGCTCGTTTCGAAAGAGAGAAAGGGAAAGTATATTGAGCGTAAAATGAGCTTGCCTGTTAATTTCTGCTGTTATTTCCTCTCATTTCCAGCGTGTTTTGAATTTGAATATCTCAGTGAATATAGAAGTTAGAAACATGAAAATTAGTTGTTGTTTTTTTTTGCCTCGAGAGAAACAAGGCAACAACTTTCCAATTCGATTTCTTTTAGAACAGGGTTTACGTGGGGAAAGGGTTCGTGCCGCACCCCAAGCAGACCAAAAATTTCGAAAAAGTTAATTTAAACTATCGAAGAGAAAATACATTTCATATAGTATTTCAACGAATGTCTGTTAATTTAAATGCTTTTTGAAGGGTGCCAACTCTCTCCCGGGAAGAAAATTTTTGTGACCCCCCCCCCCCTTAAAAAATATATATTTCTGTATCTTGCATTTTGCGGCCCTTAATAAAGTAAATGGCACACGGGCACGTTATTTAAATAGTTTTTTTTCTGATTGTATGTTTCTATAGCTAATGGGTTATGAGTTATTGGAGGTGAAACTTATATTAAGTTTTCACCCTGTATATCCGTTCAATTTACTTTTCCCATGGAAAGAATACCGCGATTACACGGCATATATCCGGAAGAAGAAAAGCCATTCCTAGCATGAAATGCCGCAAGAAATCGCAACCGTGTAATCCCAGCGACCCATAACACAGTGGGAACAAAAATATCTACACCACTGCATGCGAGTAGAATACCCGCAATGGAGTACATAAAAATAACACTAAAAGAAAACGCCTATATATAACTTAATCGCCAGGAAAGTGAGACGTTGCGCCATATTTCTGAGGCAATAAAAGTCTCATAGTCTCATATTTTTTCAGGAGTAGTCTCAAGTAAGTAAGCACTTGCGCGAGAATAGCCGCGTGTAAGTGGTTATAACTCGATATATTTCTTGCCTGGGCCATTTTCTTCCATTTATTTCCAATATGTTCCAATATATAAATGAAAAAAAAAAAAAGAAGAATATATCAATCAAACGGCCATTATTTGTTTTGACGCTAATCTTTTTCTGGTTCCGCAAACACACGTACGTACTCCACATACTACTCACATACTGTCTGTGGGAGTGCTTGAAACGGGGAGTAGCGGCGTGTGGAAGTTATTGTACACACATAGGTAGTGACAGGTTACAAGGGAAAGCACTACCTCTTAATATACGGTCGGATTGGCCTCTTATACGTATGAGGTTTGCTCATCACGTTGGGAGGCAAGGCAATAATACACCACACATGATGAAGGTTGATGAGCGTCAGGGCATCTCGATGAGGATTATGTCGTAACTTTATCCGCTCTGTATCGAAAATGCTTTTGTGTGGATGGATGGGCACATATTTCTATCTAAAGTTGAATCTCGTTAGGGGTGGCGGATGGCTCTTCGTACCGTGTTGATAGAATCCAGACAAATGAAATTTTCCGGAAGAAAGAAGTCGATCCCGTTAGTTTCAATGACTTTGATATTATATGAGCAACTCTCTACATTTTGTGCTAGATCTATGATTTATTTAGTGAATGTTTTGAATGGAAGTGGATATAAATCTTTAATTAGATTAAATCAAACGTGTTTAAATGTTTGAAGAGAGCGTGGGACTGATTTGAAAACATGTGGCGGGCCACGTAAACAATCTGGAAATGTGCCGTGGCTCGCTCAAGTGCTCTGGAACTCCGTCGCAGGTCACTCAAGTGATCTGATAACAGGACGCGTGTCGTTTAAGACACCTGGAAATGTGCCGATCATAGTACTGTGTCGCACATTCTGCGTCACTTTAAGTACTATGGAATTGTCACGTCGCTAATCAGTCAAGCGGTCCGTAAACGTGCAGAGGATCACTCAAGTAAGTGATCTCCCAATGTGCCGCGAACCATTAGATTAATCTGCGGATTACTTAAGTGCTCAAGATTTGGGCCGCGAATCACTCACATGATCTAAGTAACTATGCCGTGAGTCACTAAAGTGATCTGAAATTGTGCAGCGGGTCTCTTAAGTGATATAAAATTTCCCGTGCTCTAGTGCCCCCCCCCCCCCCGCCAAATGTTCTGGAACTCTGTCCCGAATCACGCAAGTGATATAAATAAATATGCAGCAGGTTATTTAAGTGATCTGAAAATATATCTTGGACCGTTGAAGTGCTTTGGAACTCTGTCGCGAGTGACTCAAGTGATCTGGGATTATGCCGCAGGCCGGCAGGTGCACCGCGGGTGGCTTAAGTGATGAATAAATATGCCGCTTAATTCATTTTTGCAAAATTAGGTTTGAAGACGGGGAAACATCGGATACTCGGGGGCCACATTTGGCCCGTGGACCATGGGTTAAGCATGTATGGCAGGGGTGACGGTGGAAGTTATTTTACATAGATAGATAGTGAAATGAGTGACAGGTACAAGAGAAAACACTACCTCGTAAAATACTGTCGGTTTTGTTTATTATACGTATGAGCAGTGCCGTAATTAGGCAGGTGCACTTGTTGCACCTGCCTAATTACGGCACTGCACCGCACAGGTCCCAATTGGAAGGGGAGCCAAGAATAGGCTTAAATGGGCATTTCTGGTTTCAAGAATGGGCTGGGGGTAGGCTGAATGCAAATTCTTGCACAGGGCACAGGAATGGCTAGTTACCGCACTGTGTATAAGGTTTGTTCATTACATTGGAAGGCACTGATACGCCACCGATGAGTGTCAGGGCATCTAAATAAGAGGGTTATGTTGCAACTTTATCCACTCTGTACCGAATATTCTTTGTGTAGATGGATAGATATATACGGAACTGGAAAATTGAATTTCATTAGCAAAAAAGACATTTCAATACCGGGAAATTACATATCATTACCAAAAAAATGTATTTTAATACCAGAAAATCATATTTCATCAGCAAAAAAAAACAAAAAAAAAACAGAAAATCACATTTTATTGGCAAAAAAACATCAGAATATCGCATTCCATTAGCGCAAAAATTACCGGGAAATTACATTTCTTAGCAAAAAAAAAGAAATACTGAAAAGTAAATTAGGATCATTAGCACAAAATACCAGAAAATTGCATTTCATTAGCACAAAATATCAGAAAATTGAATTTCATTAGCACAAAATACCAGAAAATTGCATTTCATTAGCACAAAATATCAGAAAATTGCATTTCATTAGCACAAAATACCAGAAAATTGCATTTCATTAGCACAAAATATCAGAAAATTGCATTTCATTAGCACAAAATATCAGAAAATTGCATTTCACTAGCACAAAATACCAGAAAATTGAATTTCATTAGCACAAAATACCAGAAAATTGCATTTCATTAGCACAAAATATCAGAAAATTGCATTTCATTAGCACAAAATACCAGAAAATTGCATTTCTTTAGCACAAAATACCAGAAAATTGCATTTCATTAGCACAAAATATCAGAAAATTGCATTTCATTATCACAAAATACCAGAAAATTGAATTTCATTATCACAAAATACCAGAAAATTGAATTTCATTGGCACAAAATACCAGAAAATTGCATTTCATTGGCACAAAATACCAGAAAATTGCATTTCATTGGCACAAAATATCAGAAAATTATATCCCATTAGGGGCCGCTCAAGTATTACGTCATCATCGATGGGGGGGGGGGAAGGGGGTTTAGATAATGCTTACGTCATCAAACACCCTTTATGAAAATATGAGTTAGGATTCAGAGGGGCAGAGCTGATGACGAAATTTTTCTGACAATGGGAGGGTAGGGGTTAAAAAATATCTAAAAATTTGCTTACGTAATACTTGAACTGCCCCTTACCAAAAAAACATTTCAACATTAGAAAATTACATATTATTAGAAAAAAAGACATTTCAATTACGGGAAACAATATCCCATTAGCAAAAAAATGTAATTTTAATACACGGAAATGACATCTTATTTTAACATCGGAAAACTGCATTTTTTACACACACACACACACAAAAAAAAATGCATTTCCGAATGATATGGGAAATAAGGATACTTTCATACCAAAAAAATAGAGTTTTTTGGTACAAAAATATAACGTCATGCTGCTGCGTGCACCGCAAACGTCAAAAGATACAATTCAAATCCAAACAAAATGTATATATGTGATAACCTTTTCCTATATTCAACGAATACCATAAAATATTAAAATATGCGTATCCAAGAACACGCGTCATTCCCGATGCACGTATAATCACCTCTTCTCCGAACTCTGATTGAGAATAATTAAGCATCACGCGAAAACAAATTAAATAATTAACTTCGGACGCGTTTTATGAATGTCGAGATAAACTCGTATAATTAGATGAAAACGGCTCGGATATTTATTTTGTATAATAATTTTTCCTTTTGAATTATCTAAAGAAAAAAAACAAAAAACTCTAATTAAGTCAATTTAATTAGTGTTTTATATATTCATGAATAAAGATGTTTGCGAGAATCGGGTTTTTTGCCGCCTCCCGTGCGCGTTGATGTTCTGCAAACACGGAAAGATGTCGATATTTGTAATGTTATCATTATTATTATTATTATTATTTCTCTCTTTGGTTCATTAACATTATGATTTGTTCATCATTTACTGCTTTAATGAGCCGCGAAATATACAGACCGATCGCACTGTTTCTATGAATTCCCATGGAAGCCGATTTTGTCTTCTTTTTTTGTTATAATTCCTGATTATGATTATTTTATTACTGAGACTTAATATACGTGGATAAATATGGGAGTAAATTAAATTTTTTAGTTAATTAATGTGAGAAAAAAAAAATTATGTAAATTAGTGAGCATGTGTTTGTAGAGTTTGTGTGTTTTATGGAAATTTATTTAAATTGATTATATATCTTCTTCGTCTTGTAGAAACGCATCTGAAGGTCAGACGCGTTTCTCTCTGCTGTCTATAGATTATATAGATTTTATTAGTTATTTGAATCAAATACAGGGTTTGCATAAATAAAACCATTTAAAAAAAATTTATATTTTCCAAAACTGTTATACATAGGATGACCATACGTCCCGTATTTGCCGGGACAGTCCCGGTTTTTTTGTTTTTCTGGCTGTCTCGAATTTTTTGAAAAAATATCCCGGCTTTTTTACGTATTTTCAACGAAGCCAACTTGACTTTTATTTTTTAAATCAACGATTGAAATCATCTTTCCAACTCAGAAACTACATTACGATAATTACGACTACAAATTGGAATATTTGTTTCACATATTTGTGATGCTCTTTTTATTTTAATTCACTGCAATTTGAAGTGACACTTGATTTTCCTTGATTGACGCGTTTTTGTCATCATTTTCAGATGTTATATTGGCGATATACCCTATTTTCCCGTATTTCGAAGCCCAATTTCACGTATTTTTCTCGAGCAAATATGGTCAGCCAAGTTATACATAATATAATCTGTGATACATAAAAATAAAGAGAAAAATTGAGTTTTTTTTTTTCAATATCGCTCAATAGGTGCCAACACTTCCATAGAATACAGTGACTGAAATTGAACCATATTCTTCTCTTATTTTTTCAGTTACAAATTTCTAAATGCATCCTGTACAGACGCAGCGGAAACAATCCTTCATATTCTAATACACATAAACTTTTTCTTTCTCATTGTCGTCATTTTTAATTTCAGTCACTGCGTTCTATATATGGATGTATCGCCATCTATTGAGCGATGTTGGAAAAAAAGGAGAGGTAAGGTAGACATAAAACACGATGCTGGCAAAACACGAAGATTCATTCATTTATCGTCTGTCTTCCATATTTTACTTCAGAATATGGAAGACAGATGACATTACTGAGAAGAAGACGAAACAAGCATAATTCTAACCAACATAAATATATTTGCGCCTCACATGCACCGATTCATTTGAAAATTCCGTACAGGAATAAGATATGTAGTAGATTCCGTAGATAAGAATAAGATGAGGAGAGACATGTTTAAATGGGAGACCGGTTCGCGCGCGCATTCACACGCCTCGGAGTTGGGAAACCGCAGAAAACGAACTTCAGCCGACCACCAACGTGTCGTCAACGGGGTTCGAACTTGAGTCCTCATGATGAGAGTCCAGCACGACGCCCACACTAACGCGCAGCACCGAATAGGAGAACAGATTTTTTTTTCTTGAAAATATTGAGTGGTTCCATCTAGAGGCTTTTGAAGAGCTAGAGACCGATTTCCGCACGGGAAACGGAGGTATTTGCCCACTGCCCCGTGTCTTAGAAGCTCTCGAATTTATTATAGTTTTCTCACTCATATTTTTACCCATTTTAGATTATAAAATTTTTTAAAACTATTAAAACTAGAATCGTGATTTGGAATTGGCCGCTCAAGTGTTCTGGAACTGATTCAGGGTATGTCCTTGTCCTAGATATTGTGATAACAAAGGTCTATACACCCGAGTTTAGCTGTACAGCAAAACTTCGGATTACGAGTGACTCGGTTGAGAGGGGGTGGCGCCACCCCCCCCCCCCCGAACTTGACTGCGCTGGCACTCGATTCGGTATTTATTCCGTCTCCCCTGTCGGAGTTTGTTCAAAGCAGGATGGTGACGTCAGATCAATAAATTAGCCTTAATGTCCTTAGGGGTGGGACGGGGGTGCGTTCCATGACTTACGAGTTACTCGGTTTACGAGATTGTCTCTCAAATACCGATTTTTTTGGCTTTGATGAACTTAAAATAGCCCACAATATGAATAATACCAAATACCAAAGAATCTAGATGAGGACTTTTGCGTAATCACGCTTTCTTTCGAGTATCGTGATGTGATCGCAGTTGACCCGACTTGACGGTTCGCCTTCCTTCACTACAGGAAAGGAAGTAATAGGGTAAATTCACATGTACAGACACTCGCCGTGTCGTATCAGACATGGCAAACATTCTTTAACATAAAAATGTCACCCGGAACGGATCTTATTTCATTCAGAAATACCCACTTGTATGCACGCTCAACAGGTAGGTGAGGCAGTTTTCCTTGGGCTTGTGCAAAGGATGAACCCATAGAGCTCGGTAAGGGTACCCTAAATCGAAGAATGTCTCCTAAACTGTTGTGTTTTATTTTATACGGATGTGTGTTCACATTATTATTATTATTTTATTCGGTCTTTCATGAATTGGAATAAAAGCAGTGTGTGTGTGTGTCGAGAAATGTTTGAGGCACGCTTCTGTACTCGTTGAGGATGTTTCCCCATCTATACAGACACTCACTGTGTCAGGTCAGACACGGCAAGCATTCTTTAACATGTAACCAATGAACATATTCATATCTATCGCATCGTGGCTACGCAGACAGACATTTTTATGTTAAAGAATGTTTGTCGTGTCTGTGACGGGGTGAGTGTCTGCAGATGGGAATCGATCCTCAACGAGTGCAGGAGCGGGCTAAAGCATTTCTCGACACACACCGCTTTTATTCCAATTCATGAAAGACCGAATTAAATAATAGCAATGTGTGTGCACATCCGTATAAAAGAAAATACTCAACCGTCCAGGAGTCATTGTTTGATTAAGTGGCACCCCCTTTACCGAGCTCAATGGGCTCATCCATTGCACGAGAAAGATTGCCTCACCCACTAGTTAAGCGTACATACAAGCGGGTACTTTTGAGTAAAACGAGTGTTCGACAATTTTTTCACAATGAATAATCGAATTTATAAATAAAAGTTTACGGCTTCAATATAAAACATAAATATACTGGTTGAACAAAAATACCAAGCACATATAAAAAGTTAATATAAAACTCATTAATTTTTCACAAGAAGTGCAATTTGTGGCGAAATGCCTATATACCATAGAATTATCTTGATAAATTCAAAATAATTCAAAATTCAGATCACAGGTAGCGCTGCATATATCACAAAAAAAAAAAAAAAAAAACATCATACAAAAGGCTACACGAACTGTGTATAGTTGATGTTTACAACCATTTGCGTTGAATTGCCACTTATCGGATTGAACATCCTTTGGAACTCTGGCTATATCTAAATGACACTTGTTGGGCACAAGTGAGGTTGAAACATTGTCCTTGACGCATTTTCGCGAGAAGAAATCGAGGAGGCTTAAATCTATAGACCTAGGCCCTTAAATCTGGTGTTACACTAGCAAAACGGAGAACATTCTTTGAATGTTATCAGCCCTAAATTGGTGAAAACTCTAGGAATTTTCAGGAGCCCTAAATTGTAGAAAATTCTAGGAATTTTCATCGTAGCAACGGAAGCAAGAGCGTCAAAAAATTTTATCGTTATATCCGAAGTCGTCGCATTTTCATCGACGTTATAAGAAAGTTACTTTAACGTTATTTTCTTTGAGAATCAGCCAGGAGAACGATTTATTGTCATTATAACGGACGCATCGTTACAACAGAGGTCGTTTCAACCCAGTGTAGCCGTATATTCTTATATCCATGAAGTCTCTCACCTTAGAATTCAAATTTCTAGTGCGACTGCAGATTTCACACTAATCCAATTCTAAGACAACCTCCGGAGCAGTTTAATTCACTGTTTGAGTACAACTGAGGGGGAGAGAGAAAAGATCTACATTCCGTTTAATTTCCTTCGAGAATTCAATACCTCTTAGGAGATAATTTTCACATCTTCAGCACAAAATGTGTAAAAACTGATAATGCAAACCAATCAATTTCTTTTTTTCCCCCCTTCATTCTCCTCGCGTATCTCTCTTCTTTTTTTTCCTTAGGATGATTTCCGTTTTAATCATCGTGATTTCGAGAAATTGGGAGAGAAATAGAAGTGTGTTTGTTGTGCATTTGCTTTCGATTCCCCTTATTGCTGCCCGGAGAAGATAAGAAAAGCAAGAAAAACGGCAAACGAGATAAGGACCATCCTCGTTAAGATAGAAACAGAGAAAGAGAAGACGAGGCCCTTATTTAACAACCATTCGTTTGCCGACTTCCGATTAAAAACAGAAGAAGGACTTCCTTCAGAATTCCTCCCAGAGAACTTGGAAATTATACGGGTTTTTTCTCTCTTCCCCCAGAAAACAAGTTTCCCGTATTTCTTATTGCATGGCCAATAGCAAAGCAGCAGCAGCAACAATACTACGAGGACACTTAATCCTCTGTTGTTTCTTTGTTTGCTGCCGCTGAATAAAATCAAGCTGAATACGTATTGTCTTTCGGGAGAATAAATGCCGAGGTACAGCTAAAACAACAGGTTCCATTCCACCGAGACTAATTTTATATGGAGAGCCTTCTCTCTCCTTCTCTAAGTGCGTTCTCCTTGTTTGTTCTCTCTTTTTTGAAGCGATAAAGACAAGAATTATCTTTTGGCTTCGCGGCTGTGATTTACATGATGCACAAGTTAACTGCCTTTTTTGTGTGTTGCTCGGTCATAACACTTACCGTGTGTTATATTAAGCCTTTCTCGGTATATGAATGGGATTTCACGGAGTTGTGAGAGGATGAGCCGTTTTGTTTCATTTGTTTGAAATCGCTCTTATTGTGTATTTTATCCATCTTATCTCGTTCTGAGATAAGATTTTTACCGTGGTTCCCTAGCAGTGCGTTTCAGACATGTGTATATGCCTTTACAATGGTTTACCAATACTTTAATGCTGCCAGTAGTATGCATGAGATAGTTCATGCCTATGTAATGGTTTGTCACTTTTTCAATCCTTTCAGTAATTGAAGAAAAACTCGGGCAGCGCCGGGTATTATAGCTAGTTTTTAAATGAAAATGAATTTCTTATTTAGAAGTTTTATTTTGGAGACTCTCTTAATAAATCCGGTTATGCATAACCACCGAACGTTTTTGTAAGTTTGTTAAATTTCCATAAATATATGCATTACAAATTGCAATTATACATAGCACCCAAGCGTCATTGGCAAATTTAAGAAGTACCAAAAAAATATGTAGCGACCCTTTCCAACTATGTTTATTATTATTGTTATTATTATTTAGTTCAGTGTGACAACATGTGTATTTTTATTAAGTCATAGCCGACTATCACTGTATATAGTTTACATTCGTATAATTGGCATTAGCCGAAAGCCCTGTATAATTGTAGCCCTGTATAATAATTGTTGTATTGCATTATTGGCACATGCCTATCACACGCTCCTACTATTATGTTTGTAATAATTGTATAAATTGTGAATAAAACATGTAAATAATTCAGTATCGATACATTCAACTTGTGAGCTCGCTACCGAACGACGTTGCGCCTCCAACACAAACAAATAGTATCACTTTAACTGACGATTATGCATTCTCCCGGCGGAACGTCGTTGGCAAACATGATAAATCGTACTCTATGACATATTCACACACATGTGTTGTATCATTATATCGGGGTACGATCGTAAAATTTGCTATGATTATATCGGGATCAGACTACTACATTAATCACACATATTCTAGACTCATTTAGAGTTTATTTCATATTTATCAAATTCATCAATTATACAAGGTTATTATTAGGACTCGGACTTTTATGCACCTAAGGATGAAACGTCGTTGCTGATTGGTGAATTCAGGTTTTTTTAACCTATCAGCAACGCCGTTTCATCTTTAGGGCATAAAATCCGAGCCCCAGTTATCATGCATAATCACAAATTAAGCGATAAATTTCAAGTATTTATTAAATTTAATAAAGACGCTTGAGTATGATGCATAATTTCCGGTAAAAGTAATAACCCATTTCTGTTAATTTAAAATGCTTTGTGAAGGTAGCTCAAAATTTCTATGAGAGAGATTCCTTGTGTTTCCCAAACCCCAATGTGTGTGTCCCTCTAAAGGTCGATCTTGCGCACGAAAATGCTCGTCACCAGGGCATAGGGCACCGACATGAAGAAACCATGAAGAACATTGGGGGGGGGGGGGCTAAAAGTTGCTGGTTGTCCCTTATATACGGGACTCGAGTGAGGACGCAGGAGAGAGAAGGGGAATTGCATTATTTTTTCACAAAACAATTTGGGGGGGGGGATTTAGTCCCTAGGCCCTGGTGCCTATGGTATACGGCAGCGCGGTAGATCTTCTCATGGTGCAACCTGGGTAACTCAAATTCTACCACAAGTCATCGTACCGTTTGACCATTGTTTGGCGCAGCATTACCTAGATGATCCTTGCATCGATATAAAGCAAACTCCAATCCAAACCGAATGTGCATATGCACCCTCGAATGGTTGATAGCACATATCGCAGCAAATCCGTCGGAAAAATTTGTTATTTGTTTCTGGTGAAGTGCTGTTGTGCACTCTCCAAAAACGCCCTCTACCGTCTTTGCTATTGAGATTCGATAGCACATTTGTGATGATGAAAAAATGCTTGTTTAGGTGTCTTATATCACATCTCGAAGTTTTTACTATGGATTTAGAATCACCTTGCATTACATGTGAGAAACATCAATGAACTGGAACCCCTTTCGTCATCTATCAAACAAAACTGTTAAAATTCTTCGATTAAAATCGCCAAACTCAGAGGGTTGTTAGTAGGCATCAAGGTTAACAAAAATTTCAATCAAACATGGTGTCGCAAACTACGTTGAGAGGGTGAAAATCGCGAAAAACGACTGCAGACTCTGAGTACAGAGGAGACGAAAGGTGGATAGTCAGTTGATCGCTGAATGCGTTCGTGTGTTCGCTCACAATATCTGACGTAAGCAGCGTCGCGAAACGCATGCGCTGGGGTAGGACCACGCGCTGCGGACGACGAAACGGACATCAAAAGCCTACCTGGTATCTTCGAAGTTCGTCCGGGAATCATTTTTACGTCGTTGTAGACTGTGCACCACGGTCCATTGCAATTTTTGATAACTCCTTGATGTCTACTAACAACCCTCTGAGTTTGTCGGTCCATTAACAGAACGCACTGTATAATACTGCATTGTAGAATATTGTTATCAATATTTTCTAGAAGGTATATTTTTACTGATGAAATTTTATTTTTACCCGTTTATAGATTATGGAGATTATGGCCAAAAGTGCCAAATAAAGGCATCATTTTTTCATGGTGAAAAAGTTCACAAAATATTGACGTTTAGAGTCTGAGAATGACTAAGAATGCTTCCGTGTACACAATTTTTTATGTTGCGCGGAAAAAAATTCCCTATATTGAAATAAATAGGTAACATGTAATTTTGTCCTTCCGCACAGATATCGAAAATTTGTGAGCTGAAAAACATGTCTGTGCAGGTAAAATAAAAGGTCATGTGCCAGCTAAAACACAAACGCGTAGCGTGATTATGCAACACGTTTCTGCCAATAGCTGTGAGATGAATAGCATTTCAGCAATGAAAAGGGCTGTATTTACCTGCACTCATTTATCCACTCGTGCTTTCCCTTCAACATTATTTGGATGCTTAAAAATTTGCGAGAGTGAAAACACCGTTATAAGTGTGTCGTAAAAAATGTCGCCCCTGTAATCATGCTGCACTAAGCTGCCGCCTCATTCCTGGCGCCGGCCCTGATGTCCACATAGGTAAAATTGTCCAATTGTGTGCAATTGCTGTAAGTCCTATAACTCGGCCTTTATCTCATAAACCGTTCACTGTAGAGGAATGGATCCGGGCCATTCAACTCGCAAGAGAACCGTGGGTTGTTCGAACCAAAGTGTGCGACCATTCACTTGTCAACGCTAAACGTCATGCCCCATTCATTTGCCCATGCTGCAATCCTGTTTAAGTTGGTCTGGAGCGACTCCGTATCGCTTTGATTCCCGATTACCCCCATTAGCTTCACGTCATCTGCGAATTCACTAGCAATCGTATCGATACCCTGATCGAGTTTATCGATAAAAAGTGAAAAAAAAGTATGGGGCCAAGGACACTTCCTTGAGGAACTCCACTTGTGACGTCTGTCCAACCAGAGAATTCTCCGTTCACCATAACTCGTTGCGACCTATCTCTTAACCACGATTCTATCCAATTCAGCAAGTTGTTGTCGGCATAGTTGTTGCACAACATCTTTGTTGTCCTATTTGGGACAGTCAGTGCGGTTTTTAAGATGTCCATACATGGAAATTTAGTTTTTTATTTTCGTGCTCAAAACTGTTGAGGGATGATTTTTCAGCGCATTTTGAGCATTCTTTAGATTAGTTTCCCAACCTTTTTTTCCTCCCATCGCCCACCCCCCAAACGCAATCTAACCCATAGGATCCTATGTTATACCCGTAGCTTCTACCGCCCCCTTGGAACATTAAATCACCCGCCAGGGGGGCGTTAACGCCCACGTCGGGAATCACTGCTCCACAACGAACGATTGATGAGATAAACACCGAGTTAGGATTTACGGGACGCCCTGTATATAAAAAGAAGAGAAAGAATTGTAGTAAACCGGATTGCTGCACCTATCAATGTTTTAGTAATATGGATTGCTACACTTGTAAATGTTTTGTTAAAATACAGTATTGCAACCACTAATGTTTTACTAAAGTCTATTGCTTCACCTATCAATGTTTTAGTTATAAGGATTGCTGCGCATGTGAATGTTTTGGTAAAATAGATTGCGGCACTCATCAATATTTTAGTAAAATGGATTGCTGCACCTATCACAGTTTTGGTAAAATCGTTGATCTATCGATATTAAACACACGTATATAAAATATACCGTGTTGTGTGACGCATTAGATGCCTCAATTCCGTCCTGCCCAGATCAATCTGAAAAACGTAAAAAGGAAAAAAAAATAGTAGTACCTACAAATCCTCCGCAAGGGAAGCTGCACATGCATCATTTGCCTAATACGTTTTCACTGTTTGTATTACAGAATGGCGTGTCTGTCACTTCGCGATAATCATACAAATTTCGAGTTCAAAACTGATTGCTGAAAAACACCGGAATAAGCAATATTCCTCGCTGTTCAGCCGAATATCTGCCCATCGTCATCATTCCGTCACTTGAGATGCATCCACACAATAAATAATTCAGCCGGAGAAAGTTGGGGGAAATACTCGTAACAATTCCAGCCATATATACAATTGGCAAAAGTCACGGAATACTAGCTCAGTCGTGAAAATCTAGCCGGTAATAATAATATTATCGGGTGATAGAAATATCCATAAATAGCACAAAAGAAACGAGTGGTGTGGGGGGGAGGCTATATAATAAATGCCTCGACACTCCTTTTCGCTCTCGGTGGCGACTCCCACCTCATTCGCGGAAAATCGAACGGAAAGAGCGAGTCTCTAATTTTCGATAATAAAAGGGACAGAGAGAGACCGAAGAGAAATAGTTTCCGTTCGGTTCTTTGCACATGAGAGAGAGAGAGAAATTTATTCACCAAAGCTTTATATAGGAAAGCTGAGCTAGCTTGTAATTTTCTCCCGATTCCAGTAAATTGCCTTTGAAATACGTTTCTTGGATGAATTGCAGACGTCGATTATGGAGAGATTTTGGGAAAACTATTTTCCCTTGAGCGAAAGGACTCTGTTTGCGAAAGATTACTTCAAATATATACACGCGCGTGACGTCTCTGGTCCCCTGTCTGCCAACCTTGTGGATCGGATAGCATTCTAGTACGAGTTCCAGTCCCTTATGGACTGGATTGGAGAAGTTGCCAACAGCCGCTAAATTTCTATTATGGAATACATGTATATAACACTTGGCGAACACTCGTCACTACTTTTTTCATTGCAATGTTCCGTGTTGGATTCTTATTCTCCATTTAATCATGTCAACAGCGTTACATTCACGAGGACTGATTGAAAAATTAATCAGCGGTCACCAACGAAACAAGTGAGAGACATTCGATCGCATTGGTCGATGTCTTTTATTTTGCCGAAACCGCTATCTTTCCAAACACACGGATGTAACACTCGCAAGATAATTAATTCTTTTGGATGTAATTGGCAATTTCACATGCCCTTGACAATTTTTTTTCTGCTGCATTTAGCGATTCAACTTGCATTTGACAATTCTTTTAACTGTAATTGGCAATTCAACTTGCCTTTGACAATTCTTTTAACTGTAATTGGCAATTCAACTTGCCTTTGACAATTCTTTTAACTGTAATTGGCAATTCAACTTGCCTTTGCCAATTCTTTTAACTGTATTTGGCAATTCAATTTGCATTGACAATTATTTCAACTGTAATTGGCAATTCAACTTGACTCTGACAACTCTTTTAACTGTAATTGGCAATTCAACTTGCTTTTGACAACTCTTTTAACTGTAATTGTCAATTCAACTTGCTTTTGACAACTCTTTTAACTGTAATTGTCAATTCAACTTGCCTTGTCATTTTGTTTTGGCTGTAACTGGCACTTTATTTGCCTTTGACAATATTTTCGGCAGTAAATGGTAATCTCACCTGCCCTTCTGAATTATTTTTGGACATTCCCCGTATTTATATGAAGGCCTAGGTATTTATCGTATTGTGTAAATTTGTTATTTATATTAATTATTGTTAATTAATTATTGTTATTAATTAATTATTGTTAAATTAATTATTGTGTATTGAAAATTTTCTACCAAAACAGCTTTCGCGGGTCTTATGGAAACCCTTGGCGGGCGGCATTTTGTGCACCCCCCCTCCCCCCCAGGTAAGAAGCATCTTGATCTTCATTCCCATTTAAATTACAATGTCGTCTTTCGAATACGCATTTCCATTACCGAATCCGAAATCATTTCACGAGTAATTTTAAATCAGTAGAAAACGCACAGAAAATCATTTTACCCAGTTTTAAAGTGATTTTCTGCGCGTTCCTGCGATCCATCATTAAATTTTGTTCGAAGAATCAACGGCAGGTATAAACGCAACGTTAATTAAAAAAGCCAGCGGCACTCACCAATATGCGCGCATTTGATCATCAACATGTTTAATAACGTGTGCACGTGGTGGCCGCGTAAGTAAGAGAAGGCAACATTACAACGTTATTAGTCGTGCAAGAAAAGCATAATTGCTCTTCGGGAAACGCCATTAAAAACGAAACCCTGCGGAAAATTCCTTCGGAAATTACTGTGTAAGGAGTGTGGAGAAAAGTCTTGAGAGAGCGAGATCACGAAAAATCCTGTCGCGATATTTTACGGTTACTGCGACATCAGTAAAAATGGAATGTTGGGGGGAAATAGTTCCTAATGTGGAAAGGGAACAATTTTTTTTTTTTAATTTTGGTTTTCCCTAGAACACAATTTCATTTATATCCTCAGTGCGGGTAATATTGAGTTCGATAACACATTTATGCCAAATATAAATGCGTGCAATTAACGTTCGGAACAGATCTTTGATGGTGTACCATCAACACTTTTGATGTTCCCACCATCAAGAAACTACCGCACGTAAAAGTCGGTCCGTGAGAAGCAATTAGATCGAGAGAAAATCGCAATTAATCGAATGGTCGAGACATGAGATCAATTTCTAAGACGTACTCTCATTGCATTAAATATCGTATAAGATGCCCCTAAAATTTCTTGAATTTAAATTTTTATATAAAATATAGGCTTCTCAATAGTCATAATTTGTTTTTAAAAACGTGAATGATATATAAGGTGGCGTTTCTCAACCTTTCTGGATCCAAGGACCAGTGAGATGTCTGTTACAATTCACGAATTATTTTTGTCCCGTATTATGGGACGTTCCTCTATTTTTAGTGTTTCCGAGTTTTTTATATACAGGGTGATTATAAAAAAACTATCCCGACATATGGGCCCCTAACTATCATACCATTCACAGAAACTGAATGAAATTTTGGCATAAGGTATTTTGAGGCATGCGCTCAAGAATGATATGGAAAACAACAGTGTAACTCTAACAGTTACGGTTACAGTGAGAAAATTTCGAAAATATCAAATGGCAACACCAAGTTTTTTGTATTGGAATGCGATCTCCATACTGAAAAACACTAAATAGCGTTCGAACGGCAACTGTATCATGAAAATCACCGGCGGTAGATAGGCTAAAAGTGACAAGGAATAGGCTAAAAGTGATAAGGACAGAGAAGCAGCATAAAATAAAGCATTTTATTGTGTTTCACAAATTTTCCACATGACCTTGTGGAGGACTAATCAGGCTGGGATCGAAGAAACGGTGTGACGAATGAAACGAACATTAATGCTATGGTGCACGTCCTTTTTACTTTTTCCTTGCCTAGCTCCGGGGATTTTCGTGCTACAGGTGCCATTCCAACGCTATTTAGTGTTTTTCAGTATGGAGATCGCATTCCAAATTGGTGTTGCCATTTGATATTTTCGAAATTTTCTCACTGTAACCGTAACTGTTAGAGTGACACTGTTGTTTTCCATATCGTTCTTGAGCGCATACGTCAAAATACCTTATGCCAAAATTGCATTCAGTTTCTGTGAATGGTATGATAGTTAGGGGCCCATATGTCGGGATAGTTTTTTTATAATCACCCCGTATTTATCCCGTATTGCCGGTTACAAATTCAAATGTGCATTTTAATTTGTAATATTTATTGAAAACGTGAATAAACAGCATTTTCATAACTGTTATTATTGTAATTATGGCTATAGATACAAATACGTATCTGTGCTCAGATGGCAAAATGTAACAAGTCACTGTTAAAAAAAGTTAAAAAATATTTTGAAAAAATATGATTTCTCAAAGCTGGTTCAACCAATGCTTATTAAATTTCTTAATTATCACCTATTAATTAATTAACTAATTACTTATTAACCAAACAGGGCTATAGAACGAACCTCAATCTTCACGACCGAATGGAAAAGTGTAAAAATCTAAATTTTGGATTCAAATTAAAAAAATATATATTCTGTCCCATAATTTTGCCAAGCCTTAGGTTCAATTCAGTAATACAGTACATTAGTATCTGGATCCTCAAATTTCGTTTGCCCCCTGACCTATTCTACTATAATTATCTATTAAGTGCTGAAGCATTGGGACATGAATGCAGAGCCTTTTTTTAGATCGTTTCTCTTCTAGTGATCCATACGCGTAGGGTGAGCGGACGTCTCTATTGGGATGACCTATCCCGTTGTTCCAAGAGAAAAGAATAAAATTCATGGAGAATATTCTACATTCATCTAGAATAGTCTACTATAATTATCTATCATATTTTGGCCGCATTACTAGAAGTTTATTTCGGTGAATTCATTGCTGTCCAGTTTCCCGAAAGCCAAATAATAACTAGTAAATTGATTCCACTTATACCTGCGAGGAAAATAAATAGATTGTTCGATTCTGCGGAACGAAGCCACAGACCAGTAATGGAATTAGCAGTCAAATAAAACTAATAAATACAAACACAAAGGCCACAACAGAGAAAGTGCCCAACGAGGTGACTGAAAAACAGATGGCCATAAAAGATATGGATCTCACACAAATATAACCAAAATACAGGAACCCAGTATAAAAGCATATCGTCACGTGTGTGTGTGTGTTTTCACTATAAGGTGACGATGCATCACGAAAGGAAAAAAAAAACAACTAATAATTAATACACTACCCATAGAAAGATTATGGTTCTTATATAAGGTATTGATTTACCCCACTAATATTTATCGTGCTTCTTTTTTGAACGTACATATGAATTGCGCTACAATTAACGACCCCAGGAGGTAAGCAATTCCATTTACTGACAGCCCCATTAGAGAAAAACTCACTGAGACACTACAACCTGGAAATGTCTCTTACTAAACTGGTGTCCCCTTGCTGAAGCTGTTGATTGACATTAATAACTCATGGTCCATCCTATCCGTCCCGTTGAATATTTCGAACACTTCGATGATATTTCTCCGACACATGCGTTCCTTCAATTCAACAAGCTGTCCGAATCCCAATCTCATGTAAACACTTCAAGAGTTTACCATGTCGGAAACCGACCGAATGCCTTTTGTAAATCAAGAAAAACAACATCGACGTTAAACTAATTATAAAACGCATATAAAAACATCGATTGCAAATGTCTTATCAGAATGACATGTTGATAATGATACTCAGTACGAAGAAAAATCTTCATCCAGTGCTTAAAAATTAGATAATCCTCTAAGGTGTTTTTAATTAGTTGGAGTTTTACCGTGTGCATAGAATGTGATCGCGATAACAATGAAACTTCTATTAAGTGGCAACTATATCAACTGCAGTTATTCATCAGGAAAATCAGATGTTACATATGGACAAAAATTCCCAGCTACCCGCCAACTCTAGATTTGAAACTCTCATTCGCAGGAGAGCCGAACCAATTTTTTTTATTGAAATATTATAGTGTCATCTCATTATACATACAATGTCTGGGGCTATTCCAGCGGAACATTTCGAAGAAAGTTACTCCGTGGCAGGTGAAAATAATGCGTGTTCGTTTAAAAATTTGCTCCGTGGATAACGTTAGCGCGTCTTCTCCCTTCTGCTTCCACTTCATATATACACACACACACAAGACACAATACTTTAAATTGCCCCGTTTTCATATCCAGAGGAAAATGAAGTTTCTCGAGTGTTTCAAAAATATTAAAACAAACAAAAAAAAAAAACCCACTTTTTTTCTTTTTCCTCCTTACACACAGCAATAACAAGCCGGGGAATCTTGTAAGGATGGTTGGTGGGGAGAAGAACGTGTTCGCGGTTTTATGATGAACATCTGGTGAAAATAAGAAAAAGCAAGCTAAAATTTTTAGATGTGATAAGAAAGGAAGGAAAGCGATACCTCTCCCTTCACTCCCACACAACAAAAGAGCGGAGATGAATGAATAATTTAAACACGGAAACTCGGTTTTGTTATAGGGAAACAAGGGACTTGAAAATACTCGTAAACTTGTACATTATTTTCTTCTTTTTTTTTCTTGGAGGGATATCAAATTTGAAACAAGATGAGAAATCTTGAATACAATGTATATACATGATACATATATATTTTTTTTTTCGTTTCAGAATCATGCGTTGCATGTTGTTTCGGTATAAAAATAAGACTATTTCGTTTTGTTATACTGGTGTTTTTTGTTTTTTTTTTCCTATGAAGACCGAGTTATTTCTAAGGATAATATTGTGCTTATTGGAAAAGTATAAGACTCATTCTTTTGGCTGAAGATGGGGTTGTTTTACGCGACTCAATGGAAATATGCTACTGGTGATACTACTACTACTACTACTAAACCACATATGCAGCTCTATGTGGTTTAGTATTCCTCTGCGGAACTTGTAACGAATTAGTACATGCTGGAATGGTCGTATACGTGTTGCGAACCTGACGTGAAGTTTGTTCATGTGTTATGTTTGTCGTGTGTGGTGGCGCCATCTGTTTTTTCTAACTATGAGTGAAGTGTAATAGTTGAATAACTGTATCGTTGTAGGCCCGTTGCGAGATATTTCAACGGGGAGATTGGGCCCGTATTCGCGCCTCGAAATTTGGTACCACAGGAAACTACCTCTAGCCGACCACCATTGGGGGTTTGAATCCGGGTACGTCACTATGATCTCTCGACCGCCATAGCGCAGCACCTCCTAGAAATAGAAGGCCTCTGCACTGGTTGCCATAAACACCATTCAGTTTGCCGCATTTTGAAACACAGCATCCTATTTCGTTTCTTCTTATTTCGTCGTGTAGAATCTTCCTGATTGGCTCACAAATATCGCAGAGTAATTGGATGTGAGGTATAGAAATCGCTATAATTCTGAGCCCGATCATTTCTTTTCCTCAGAACGAGTGATACTGGCACGAGCACAAGCAATTTCTGTTTCCCTGAATATTCTGAGCGGCACTGGTAATGCTAGTGAACTCCCTTGGGTCGCGCGAAAATTCTACATGTTGCCGATGAGGGTATTTCTGATGTTTTTGTTTTATATTGTTATTACCTACTTTTGAATTTATAAAATTTTTCTCTTATTTTTTGATAAAGAGTAACCCATAAATGTGAAACGACTTTAAAAATCACCAAAAATAAAAATAAAAACAATTAACGTATCGGATCGCGATCTGTATCCTTAGACGTTGCAGAATCGGATTTTTAAAGGAGGCGTGAAAAAGGTTCAAATTCATGTCGATAGATGGCTCAGTAATTTGTCACGTTAACGAAATATGTGCCAAAACACGTAGGTCAGGAGTGGCCCACTTCCTTCTTTTCGAGGGACAACATAATGTTCGGCTGTCGCGGACCGTATGAATGGTACCATTCTAGTGTATACTTAACGCTACTTTTTTTCCCCAACTTTCTTCAATTTTTTGAATTCGGTTATCTCAGCGAATATTGCCTTTAGAAACGTGGATTCTTTTTGTTGGCCTCAGAACAGACAAGGCAACAACTACGGCCCACTTGCAGATCACTCAAGCAGCCCGCGGCACATTTACAGACCACTTTAATTAACCTGCACGGTGCTGTTTCCAGATAACTCAATTAAATGATCTACACCCTCCTATAAAAGTTAGAACCCCCTAGTCGTAAGCATTGCCATAGTTTATTTTTATACAACTAGAACAAGAAAATTAATTGAATATATTTCGAAGAGGCTTTTGCGGAATCGAATTAATGGTGGCAAGGACTTTGGAAGCGGACATGGGGAATAGAATGCAGTGGATGCAAAAAGCATATCTCATCATCTATAAATATCTCATTCGTCCACAGCTAGTTTTAATCATCCAAGTAAATTTCAAGTTTCACAAACGAAAACAAAAGAAAAAGAAAGAAGAAATTAAATATTTCGTCCTTGTAGGCATCTCCAAAATAACCAGAAAATTCTCCAAATTCATCAAGAGAAATAGCGGGAATAGAAATTGTTTTGAGATGGAAAAAGAAAAGAAAGTACAATTTCATTTTCCAAATGAAATTAAACTGATTGCGCGTATTCAAACATTCAAAAAGGGGGGATGAAGGCCGTATTTTTATGCAAACGAATCCTCTTTTATTAAAGGTAGAGAAGTATAAGAATAAAATTAAGGACTTTTTTCATGAAAGCCGAGTTTTATTTAGACAACCAAGAAACAGCATTAAACTCGGGTTTTTTACGGTGTTTTCTATACCACTTGGGTCGTGAAGAGAATCTATTCGAGAAGAGTCTGATACAAACACGTTCAAAAGTGGATGAAGGTATTCAAAGTCAATATTGAATCAACGTATGTATTTCGGAAGAAGAAGCTTTTTATTTCTAGAAATGAAAGAACGAGTAAACACACACACACACACAATATAAATAGTATTACAAAAATAAATCCGAAGTCCTTTACAACAATTACTTTTGTCTGATATCGATCATAAAAGCTTTAGAAGAGATTCAATATTTCCATTCTCGTCTATTCCACTTTACATTTATGTAGTAAAGTGTACGTCGATATATACAATCGTGTCTGGAATTTGAATCATTCTTGCTGGTGTTTGAAATAAACGTGTTTTTTTCATATTCACGAATGTCAAAGAATGCTATCATGGCTTCATTTTGAGTAATAAATTCGGCATTATTTACTGATTTATCTATGGATATGTTGAGATATTTTTAGGATAAGCATTAGGTGAATTTCAAATTTCGCAAACGGATATAAAAAATAAAAATATAATTTTCCGTCGCGGTGTAAGAGATATCTTTTAAACATAGTAGAACCTCGATTATCCGAACACATCGGGACCGAAAGGTGTTCAGAAAAGTGAAAAGTTCGGTAAATCGACTTCAAATCTAATTCGATAACGCAAAGGAATAAATTGAAATTCGGCAAATGAGAACTTTTTTGTTATCAAGAAGACTCACTCCTCCCTCTCATTAAGGCACATCCATAGGATTGAGATGAGTTTGTGGGTAAGTAAAGATAACAGTTAAATCTGCTCTTATTCACACGGTTTTTTTGCTTGTCAGTCGTTCATAATTACATTAACTATACCCGGATTCACTTCTACTTATATCTATAGCTCACACGTACGGTATGTTCAACCGTTTGGAAATGGATTATTGTTCATTAGAAGGAAGCTATCGAATTGGGAGATAAGATGATTCACGTTCAAAGAAAATACCAACTGTTGAGCATCATTGACTATAGAAAACTGAAAATGAGAGGTTGGAAAGGTGTTCGGTTGACCAATTTCATCGGATAAACGAGGTTTGTTCGGATAAATGATGTTCTAATGTAATCAGAAAATTCTCAAACCTGAAGAAACTTCATCAAGTGGAATAACATCATAGGCGGAGATAGACTTGGAAGTCTGGGTTGGAGTGGGGGGGGGGGGCGATGATGACGTCAATTCATACATACACATATATATTAGATCAGTCGAATCTAGCTCCGACGCCCCCCCCCCCCCCCCGTATCTCCGCCCATGAATAACAGGAATAGAAATTGCTTAGAAATGGAAGAAAACAGAACCAGAATTTAATTTTCCAAATGAAATTAAACTGATTGCCCGTATTCAAACATTCAAAAGAGGGACCAAGTGCGTACTTTTATGTAAGCGAATCCTTTTCCATTAGAAGTAGGGAATCAAAAATATAAAAATTAAGGATTTTTTTTCTGGAAGCCAAGCTAGAAACAACATTAAACTCTGGTTTTTTTAGTGTTTTCTATACCACTTGGATGGTAAAGAGAATCTATTCAAGTCTGATGTAAACATGTTTGAAAGTGAATGTAGATATTTTCAAAGTCAATATTGAATCAACGTATACATCGGAAAAAAAGGAAACTATTATTTTTTTCTGGAAACAAGTTCGGGAAAATAATAGAAACAGTACAAAAAATGCATTTCAGCTATTGATTTGAACACCAATTACTTTATTCTGGCATTGATCACAAGAGCTTTAGAGATTCAATATTGCCATTCTCGTCTATCCTATTTCCATGAAGTGAAGTATACGTCGATGCAATCTTGTCTGGAATTTGAATTATTGTTGCTGATCTTTAGAAAAAAAAAAATCGTGTTTTTCATATTCACGAATGTCGAAGAATGTTGTCATTATCGCTTCGGAGCTGTCTCGTTTTTTGTGTTACAAATTCGGCATTTTTTTACTCTTTTCGAAGATGTTGCGATGTTTTGAGGAATAAATTTTCTTATAACAAATTTGAAACTCCAGTCAAATATTCTTCACACCTCAGTCACCTTCATATATGGAAGGATTGTTTCCACGAAGGGTGTTTGAAAAAAGGATGAAATATCCATGAATGATTTGAAATTGAAATAAATTTAAATTTATCTAAAATTGAAGTGAAATATGAAAATTTCACGTCTCATTTCTTTCCACTTTTTCAATGTGTATAAATTGTTTCGTAGCGAGGGGTGATTATGCAGGAAAAACAAATTGATTCTTTGACGATTTCTTTCCTGTATTCACGTTTAATGAAAAGTTATTGTTATCGAGAAAAAATAAAGAGCTTCGAAGGCTGGTCGAACGCATCCCCGCAATATGATTAGTTTAAATGTTATTTATTACCAGATACAACCATAAATTGACATAAAAGTTATTGGAATATACGTACAACAAACACTTCGAGAAGAATCTGCAGCAGTTGTTAATCCCCATATGCAAATTCCATTCACCAATATTGAACCCTTGAGGAATAGAAGGGGACGGGGGATTTGCTGGTCACGTTTATCGAAATAAATGTTGATTTTTTCCATAAATCTTCAAATTTTTCTTCTTTTTTCGAAAAAATAGTTTTTAGGCGTGAATATGTCTTTCAAATCATTTGACAATAATGAACGCATTTTGAGAAAATTGAGAAACGAAATGATTGGATTTCTTATATCTGTGGAAATATTCAGAATATATCAGTGTTTTTTATGTCTACGGGCAGATCTCGTTAACGCAAATCCAATTATAGTACTTTCGTTTTAAATACCTCTTCTGGTCTGGGTACCAGCACCCACTTTCGTAACAAAAACTTTTTACGCTCTATCTCGGGAGATTCACAAAGCAAATACCATGAAACCTCGGCTAATGAAAAATATTTTCCCGCAATTTTAACTGCCTCGGATTATGAATACGGATTCGGCTAACGAACATTGCTGACATGGATGCACGTGCTAATACAACGCAGTCGCATGCATGTGAGCTAAACTTTCGCTCAAATCTTCATTAGAATCACTGTCACTCGAGTCCGATTAATTTATGTCCGCGTCCGCGATATCTTTCTGGGTGCATCTCCACTTCCTTTTCATAACGTTTTTGAACCTTTATCCTGTAAACTGAAACATTAAAGCACGGGGGGGAAAAATAGGATAAAAGGGAATAAAAAAGAGGTTGCCTTGGTTAGAGATTTGTGACATCAGACTAAACGGTGGTGATACACGTTATTTCAGTGCTTGTGGTGCTTACGGTATTGATGCTCTTAGCATCAAATCAAACGGTCTGGACATTCCAGGAGCTTATCTTTTCCATCTGCATGTATGAGACACAGAAATGAGCTGATAAAATCACAAATCAATGGGGACACCTAAGAACCCGACTGAGTTGTGCACATAGTATGTGTTGTGTAAAACTAAAACATCTTCCTTTGAATCCTCATGTATAAAATTGTACCTTTAGTCAGTGTTAGCCAAGGATCAGTTTTTCTGTCTTCTACGGTGTTTCTTCGATGTTTCATGAAAATATTATTGCCAATTCTTCTGTAACTAAACTTATCTTTAAATTTTGTGCAGTACCTGGAACGAATTAAACGATTTTGCATACACTCCCATAAAAAATCGCGTTTCGGCTAACAAAGATTTCGACTTACGAATGTGATTTCGGAACGAATCGTCTTCATTAGCCGAGGTACCACTGTAGATGCTCATGGTATTGTCTGAGAGATATTCTACAGGAAAATCCGATGATAGTGCACTGGTTTTAATACCTATTCCGTATTGGGCATAAGACCCGCGGCCCGCTTTCGTAACAAAATTGTTTTACGCTATATTTGGGAAGTTGCAAATGCAATTAGAAGCCAATGGTGTGTGGGCGGGTCTGATAGATATTCTTGAGCTAAACCCAACGATAGCCTACTACTCTGGTTTTAATACCTGTGATAAAATTCAGGTCAGGCGGGAAACTTCCAAAAGGTTCAAGATAATTCTTTCATCAATGAGCTGAGGTCTATCGAGAGTTTAGTTTCGGCGATAAGATCCCTATATTAAAGCTTGGAATGGTCGTAATATAATGAATTTTTACGATATCAGCAACCGTTCACTATACTCTCCAAGCTAATGCATGCAATTTTGCATTTCCGAAATGCCCTCTTTCGTACGGGATTTGTTGATACTTTCTTGTTAAGATTGAACTATTTCAAATTAACAGACATGACCAGGAAAACACAAGTAAACACTTTCCAAAGTGTTCTAATTTTTTTTTAACAAACGGGTGAAGAGTTTCTGGTAATATGTACTTATTATATTTTGACCATCCATAGATAGATCGAATGATAGAACCGTTCACAACCCCGAACTGATGCAAAGCACCTTACTTTCGTTACCTCAAAAGAGGCAGAGTTGCGTAGGAAAAGTTAGCAAAGATTTATGGTGGTGACTCCCCTTGCCCCGTGCTCGCAAGTATCGAATCACTCGCGTCGTTCTTCCCATGAAGATAGTCATCAACTCCATGTAACGTACAAGCCATTTGATTAAAAGTAGAGAGAAAAATTGCACGTGCGACCAGTGGCACATAAGGGCCGGAGACCGCAACCTGGGATCTCGAAAGAAGCGTGGAAAAGACTTGTGGGCAAGAAAGAAGAAGAAGTTGTTATGTTGAAGTGGAGTGTACAAAATATATATACAGCGCCTCCACTGTGATGGGAAAAGAAAAAACAAAGCATCCGTCCATAGTGCTGGGCAGTTTTGTTTCTCTTTCCTTTTACGGAATATGCAATATACACACATAGAAAACACACTGCGACGGGAATAATAAAACAGAACCTCCGTTGACAGTGTTGGGCATTCACATTTGAATTACTCACACATACACTGAAGAGCCAAAAAAACTGGTACACCTGCCTAATATCGTGTAGGGCCCCCGCGAGCAAGCAGAAGTGCTGCAACACGACGTGGCATGGACTCGACTAATGTCTGAAGTAGTGCTGGAGGTAATTGACACCATGAATCCTGCAGGGCTGTCCATAAATCTGTAGGAGTAAGAGGGGTGGAGATCTCTTCTGGACAGCACATTGCAAGGCATCCCAGATATGTTCAATAATGTTCATGTCTGAGGATTTAGGTGGCCAGCGGAAGTGTCTAAAGTCAGAAGAGTGTTCCTGGAGCCACTTTGTAGCAATTCTGGACGTGTGGGGTGTCGCATTGTCCTGCTGAAATTGTCCAGGTCCGTCGGAATGCACAATGGACATGGATGGGTGCAGGTGATCAGACAGGATGCTTACGTACCTGTCACCTGTCAGAGTCGTATCTAGACGTATCAGGGGTCCCATATCACGCCAACTGCACACACCCCATACCATCACAGAGCCTCCACCAGCTTGAACAGTCCCCTGTTGACATGTAGGGTCCATGGATTCATGAGGTTGTCTCCGCACACGTCCATCAGCTCGAAGCAATTGGAACCGAGACTCGTCAGACCAGGCAACGTGTTTCCAGTCCTCAACAGTCCAATGTCGGTGTTGTCGGGCCCAGGTGAGGCGTAAAGCTTTGTGTCGTGCAGTCATCAAGGGTACACGAGTGGGCCTTCGGCTCCGGAAGCCCATATCGATGATGTTTCGTTGAATGGTTCGCACGCTGACACTTGTTGATGTCCCAGCATTGAAATCTGCAGCAATTTGCGGAAGGGTTGCACGTCTGTCACGTTTAATGATTCTCGTCAGTCCCGTTCTTGCATGATCTTTTCCCGGCCTCAGCGATGTCGTAGATTTAATTTTTTACCGGATTCCCGATATTCACGGTACACTCGTGAAATGGTCGTACGTGAAAATCCAAATTTCATCGCTACCTCGGAGATGCTATGTCCCATCTCTCATAATCGAATCTCTTAATTTTAATATTTTTTCATGTTTTAAATGATTTTAATGACTTTTTAACGGTTTTGAATGGTCTAAACGATTTTTTGTCAATTAATCAATCAATCAATCAATTACAAAATAAAGGCATACAATAAAAGCAAATCAATCAAAAACAATTTTTTTAGTCAGTGTTGGTGCAGGTTTTAAGAGGTTAAGTAAGCGGCAGTATTCAGAAATGGCGTGCCCGAGTGGCATGGTGGTAAGATCCTCGTGTACCACTGTAAAAACTGCAGTCACGGTGCCGGGTTCAAACTAGGAGATATGAAGGAGTATATAGATATACGATGTTTTCCCCAAACGAACTTGATTCGATCACCGATAGACCACCAGTGCCTTCATCTCCAACCCATCTCATTAATGGCAGTGAATTGAAATATCGCGATATGGCCAGAGTTGGTGTTTGGTGAAGTAGTATTCAGAAATGATCTGTTAATCGAAAAACCAGAAATTTATAGGATTCTGATTTGCTTATTTCCACTGATTTACTTTCGTGAATCGCTCTCTTTCGAGAACTTTCCTCTCTTCTCACCAAAAAAAAAAAAATCCTCTTCGTGAGAATAACTTATCCGCATTCATTAACACTAATGAATGATATAGTAGTAATATAATATAATATGTAGTAATAATATATAGTATAGTAAATAAATCAAATTTTTAATTTCTTTATGAATTTATGGGCCACCATGAATTCTAATGCACAACATCAAACGCAGTTTTTCTTCGTACGTAGGAAAATTTACATTTGGAATGTCAGTAAAGTATTTTCCGCACATGAAACGTGAGCACGCCGTTCATTCTGTGAAACACCAGCCCACATTTTGATAAAACAGGAACATAAAAGTGTTGACTGAAATTCATCAATGATCATAACCTCAAATCCTCCCCCGTCTCGGGAATTGTTCAAATGGGCGCTCGCGGCTATTTGGATGCATGACGCGGGTCGTGTGCTCTCTCTCTCTTCCTTTTTAAACAAAAATCCTCGATTTTCCATTTGACTCAAGTAATACTACTGAGACTCTTGTTCCAAGAATCTGAAATGAGAAAAATTTAAGGAGAAAAAAAAAAAAAAGTAGAAACCTTACTAGTAGCAGAGGGTTTTTTTTATTCCACTCGCCTCGTTCGCCGTCCTCCAATCTGTGAATCGATTCAAGCTCATGCACAACATCGATCTTTTTCACTCTCCATTTGTTAAGGAGAAAAAATAAAATAGATACACACATTCCGGTGGTTCCCAGGACTGTCCTAAAAGAAGCATTAAAAAGAAATCTATCGGGAAAACTATCGGTCTTTTTTGTTGCTCCTTAGCATCCGAATGTGCCGCAAAGAGAAGAGGAAACACAAAAAAAACAACATACAAACCGCGACATTATTTCCATCGATTTTATTTTATTTTTTGTACATTTTGTTGTTTTTTTTTTAAGACTCATTCTATATCGATTTATATTTGTATCACATTCTCTGTCTCTCACTGCTCCTAAATCGCTGCACATCTGTCTTTAAAAAGGAATTCGGTGCTTTATCTAATCTCTGGATTGTGGTTCCGTTTTTTTGTGCAATGTGGTTTGATACGGAGCGGGAAGGAAAGAAATAACAAATAAACCCCCTACACCCCTTTAAAAAAACGTTATGTTAGTTCTGAAATAAAGTTGAAGTAAATATATTTGGATTCTCCCGCTGGATTCAACTGTGGAGCTGGATTTGACGCTCCAGCCACTCACGAGTTTTCTGGGCCTGATTTCTGCATGGTGAAGTAGGGACGTTTTTCCGGGGCCGTCATAATTTCGGTTATTGAAAATTTGATAATTTTGCTTAATTGATAATTTGATAATTTCCAACGCTATATGCGTTGCAGCACCTAGTCATACACTGATGAACCAAGCATCTTTGATTCTATCCACGCCCCCTTCCCCTTCCTACTAATTGATATTTTGTTTGGGGCACGGGGGGGGGGGGGTCTTAACTCAATCAACTCCTATGACGTGACGTTCACGTCCTTTCGTGTTAGCTATCTTGGAAGTTACATGAAGGAAGATATACATACTCGGCGCGTAACGTTCATGTCAACGGCATCAAAGGCCCAGTTACGAAAGGAAGTGGACGTCACGTCATACGAGTTGATTGGGTAATATCTGAGTGCAGAGTGTTTGCACATAGGGTATTTTAATCAGAGTTGAGATTGGGTAAATCTTTCGCTTTCCATGGGCACTTTGTGCCAAGATAAAGTTATACAACCCCGTGCAAATAAGATGCAGTTCACTGATCCTCTGCGCCAATAAAATGAAGAACATAGACCACCTCCAAAGGGTGAACCGAACACACACAACCAGTCTCTGCCACATCAATTATTTTAACACAGTGTCCCAAAGGATTTAGTCGAATCGCAAAGAAAATTCCAGCCGATCGAATCCAACCCTACCTCCCTCACCAATCAAGCACACTCCTCCAGCATGATATGAGAAAGAAAATATAGCTAAACAATGGATAAGCATGCTTGTGGCCACGAAAACAAGTGTACAAAATACTGATGGAGAGTATCTTGATGCAGAGAGACCCCCTTCCCTACAATACAGTTATTCCTCGGCTTACGAACGTCTCAGCCTGCGAACAATTCAGTTTACGAACAGCCAAAAATTTTTCGGTTTACGAATTTATCCCGGTTTACGACCACGCCAAACGGTCTAAATCCCGGAAGAAGCATTTTTCTATTGTTTGAGATTACGTTTCTTTTTCTCGATAGAATTTGATTGAATTCCCCCTTACCTCATGAGGGAAAATGTTCCCGCCACCAAATACGGCTTCTCCCATCCAGCCAAATGGATAATTTTAAGACCATTTCAAACTTTATAAAGATAATTTTTTCAAAGATGGTTCGCATTAATATCTGACCTGACGGAGAACTAACAGTCAGTAACTTCTAGAGAAATTATTTTTTCATCCTACAATTGTATAAATCTTATTTGCAAAGCTTGGCAGCAAGTATCTAACAGAACTATCAATTTGGCTTGGAGTATATCTTTGTGGGCTTTGACATTGATGTTATAGATGATACACATTCACGAGACAGGACTTGCCCCCTTGCATCCTTTTTCATTCCGTTCGCATTTCCTCTATTTCGAAACATGGTAATTTTTTCAGTGTGTGTTTAAGGATAACCATATTGACTATGCGCAGGAACAGCACAGTAGAAGTTCGCCCTAAAAATCTTCGGAGTCCTAGGAATGAATTAATTCATTTTACATTGTCGAGTTCGTAAACCGAGGGTTAACTATATAATGTTCAGCATATAGGGAAAATAATTACAGTAGAACCTCTCGATAACGTTTACCCGTGGGACCACCAGACAAACCATGACCCTTGCTCTATCGCTCTATCCCCCATGCGGATATAAGCTGGTTCGACTCAGGATCCCGGATTATATACACTAAAAAAGTGGCAAAATCTGAAAGTTGTAACGCTGTAGAACGCACTAAAAATTGTTGAAATATGCACTAAAAATAACGATAAATATGCGCCAGTAATAAAAATGAATCTGCACTTTAAAATGCCAAGATATGATATGAAATCAAAAATATGGGGTACAAAATGAAAACAAAGCCATCGGATAATGCCAACTGCATGCGATGTATATCACTAAAAAATGAAAAAAAATATATATAAGCAGAAAGGAAAAACTTGCATTCAAAAGTAACGAAATATGCATAAAGTAAAATCAGTGCCTAGAAAATTTTTCAATACTCCTATATATAAAAGCATTCAAAAATGCAGAAATATGACACAAAATAAAGTATACAAAAAAATTGAAAAAAAGTATGCATATTAAAAGCACTAAAGTATCTCCTAAAAGAAAAGAAAAACATGCAGTAAAGCTAATATACAGTTTAACTAACAATTTTCTAATCTCCCAAGATAAGTTTACATAGGGGCATTTTTAAATAGCCTGGAATTCTTTTATAACGAAGTGATTTCTACTGTCTTTTGAAGTTCGTTATAACGGGATTCGACTTGGTGGAAAAATTTAGAGGAAACCTTCATCCAGCATTGGATTGAAAATGGTTGTTGTTGATGATATATTGAAATTAAGAAAATGAGCAAAAATATTCAAAAATGCCAAAAAATGTGCCCTAAAAGAAACGATACCGATTAGTGAAATATTTTCGTGAAAAAACTTGAAAATTTGAAGAATAAAAAGATAAAAATAACCGGTGAAAACTTTAATACTGTAATGCGATTAAAAAAATACCGCTGAAAATATGCACCTGCTCTAAAATTTCAGTGATTTTACCGGCATCTACTATAAAAAGTGCTGTAAATATGCAACTCCTTATGCTATCTACCATTACAGTAGCATACGTAGTGCCACCGACTATTAAGCTCTAATTCTTTCTATTCATATAAATTCCCTATTATAAACTGAACTGAATTAAAATTATTTTGCCAGTCCCGTGGCACAATATTTGATGGCCGCTCTACTGGTCTTAGAAGCGGGACACTAAGGGAGTGGCCCAAAGCTGTATAAAAATCTCGAACCGCTTTGGAGTGGGATTATAAATGATTTAATGAACACCAATTATATTAATATTTCCTTCCGGTCACGTTGTAAGCTTGATTACATAATGTTATTACGCTGTTTTTATGCAAAACATTTGACATAATAACAAAACTTCACCATCTGCTGCATTGCACGTGATAAGCTTTCAGTCAGACGGAATTTGTAAACTAGTTACAGAGTTCGGCAACAGATCACGCTGCAGTCGGAGGAAAAACAAGTGAGATATTCATTCACTCGCAGCAACCGCATATTACGTAGTCTCAAAGTGTATCAAAATTTACAGATAACCATGCAAATATCGGTGCTGGGATAGGCTTAATTTAATTCAGACATGATGTTAGAATTAGTTGCAATATTCCCCAACAGATGGCACCAAAATATCGAAATCTAGTCTATCGATATCTAGGTTTTCCTAGGAGTAGGTTTCTACAGCGTGTTAAAAACCTGAAATTCAGGTTTTTTTAACCAATCAGCGTTTTCACGCTGCATACGGCTCAACAGTTGTACTCCTAGGAAAACCCAGCTTATCTCAGCTTTGACATTTGCATAGGCTTCTGCCAATTTTGTTCTGAGATTACGCAATCTTATTACTGCGAAGAGTGGGCACTTCTGAAAATTTTTCATACCACTACTGCTACCGTAACCCCCGTCTTGCGGACACCCGCGGGACAAAAGAATCTGTCCGTAAAATGGAGGTCAGTTAATCAGAAGGGGATCTCTGTTTGCAAATAAACGAAAAACGAGATGTTGACCATATATAAGATGCATTTAAAGTCATGTAAGTACATAAGTATTGCACAGAAACACGATGAATATTAAAAAAAAGAAATATTGTATAAAGTTCATAACCTGAATTTACATCTTTTGGAAAAACTGATGAAATGGAATTTGGTGGGTTTTGCTGAGAGTAAATTCAAACTCCTTTTCAAACATTGACAGCATGCAGCCCGTGGATCAGCTGCTGGCCACCCGTGGTATATAGCATTGGCTGAATATTCCCCTCGATAATTTTCGGCAAAATTGTTTACTCCATTCTTCTGACATTTCATCATTGACATTGGTTTCTGCGATTGTGCGAAATTAAGAAAATCAGCAAAAATCATCGCACAATTTCTCAAATACGTTGTCGTTACGCACACGAAGACTATCCAACCAAGCATTTGAAGCTGGTGAGTTCGAATTCTTCTGCAGCTTCTTGAGGGTCGGAAACAGGTAAATTATTTTGTTTTTGCTGAAATGAACAAATCCTCAGAAATAACCAATGAATAAGGCGAAATTTTTCGCATGTTTGTCTCAATCTTTGGTGATTTCTGCGTATATTCTTCCAATAAAGGAAACTTAGACACAACTGCATCTGAGGGTAGTAGTACAGGGCCGTCATTTCAACTTTTTATAGAGAAGGGGGGAAGCAATCATTGTCCAGGGGGGCGCAAAGCACATGTACTCAATGTATGTATACATATACCATTTTTAGTGTATTTCTAAATGCCGGGGGGGGGGGGGCAAACGGGCCCTGACCCACCCTAAATGACGGGCCTGTAGTTGTAAGCAATTGTGTTTTAATCCATTGGAACGATTGATGAAAATGGTGTCCGTGATCGTTAAACAGGGGATCAAAAGACATTACTTAAATAGACTTTATGTCGAGATATTTTTATTTGACGTTAAAAAAGGAATGATCGCATCTGGGGGGGCGGGGGGGGTGTGTCCATTTAGAGAGGGTGTTTCCGTATTTAACTGTTAACTTTTAACTCTTAAACATTCTTCCGTAGAATTTCTAATGAATTGGCACAAGCAGGAAACCCTTCGTTGAGAGAGTTATGCTTGTTTTGCCTTATACTGCTGCTGCCATCTGTGTTCCATACTTTTAAATTAAAAGGAGAAATGTTTCAATTTTCATGTAAGTATTGCGTTGAAGGAGCTGCTCTCTGTGGAGATACTTTTTTTTCAAATGGGGGGGGGGGACAACCTCCACCTTGCAGCCGGAAAAACATACGACAAACATCTCCAACAGACTACTACTGTGTGGCCAGCGGTGTGCTAACCTGGTTTCCCAAGATGAAAGTTCACCGCACTGCCAACACGACCGCAAAACTTCCAGTTTACCCAAGCTATAGTAGCATATGCGCTAAACAAGCATATACATAACATAACAAGCATGACACAGACACAAACTTCACGCCAGGTTTCACTACAGTATTGAGCATGTTCAATGTGGCGTCCACAATTTTTCTGAAGGCAAGTTAAATCGCATTACTGCGTTCTCAACAGTAGCTCTTAGCATATCAGGAGGAATGTTACGGGCATGTCCCTGTCTCGGTGTTTCTCATTTTTCAATTCCGCCAAATTGCTTATGTTATCACTATAAAACCGATGTCTTTTCATGTCATATTTCATTTAACAATATTGCATACAGCGCCATTCCCCGCTGGTGATGAATTTTTTAACTACAGTCAAATCTCATTAGTGCGTTACCCTACTTAAACGTCACTCCGCTTACCGGGTCACTTTTTGGAAGTACCAATTGCTATCAGGAATAGGCACAGCTATGGCTTACTCCGTTCAGCGAGTCACTCCGCTTACAAAGTCATATTTTTGCTCTTCCAAGAGTGACTCATTAACGAGGTTTGACTGTCTATATACATCATCGATGATCATTTTTTAGGTAGCCAAATCCGTACGAGCGAAGCCTTACTAGCCAGTAAGTGTATAAAATTCAAATATATGAGTTCCATGTCGATTTCATTTCATACAGTTTCGGTAGAATCTTGTGTCAAAGATATCTAACTTCAACAACATAAGAGCGAGCAAACAATCTATCTAAAATACGTACATTCATGTTTATTCCGAACTCCAGACATTCGTCTGAATACTCATGAAAAAATTAAAACTATCTTTCGAGGCCTCCTAAGTATAGAAATATCTATACTAAGGAGGCCTAATACTTTCTACACTACCTCCGTAGTATAGAAAGGATTTCACCTAATTCAATTACTAATATAATTCGGAATTCGAATTTATTCCGAATGAAACGGACAATAATGCCTGTGCAATTAAATTATGAAAAGGGTGAAATTTGTGGGTCTATCTCAAAACTATCTTTCACCACAATTGATATTAGCGGACTAGACTAGAAATGTTTTTCTAGACTTTGGGATAACCCTCTGTAGACTTGAGGTTATTATGCCGACTCCATTTGCAATCACTTTTAAGTATAGAAAAATATACTGTAAAATTGGAAGGAATACAATACACAAGTAAACATTTTTGTATGTTATATAGGCCACGAAAATTACACGCCAGAAACGTATGTTAGAATTAAGAATCAAGTTTCATCTATAAAAATAAATAAAACATTGAGCCTAGAAAAAATTGACTTTAAAATCCGCATAATTGAATTTCTTTTATCCGACTTTATCCATTCTTCATGGATTCATGGAACTTAATCGAGAGAAATTGAATTTATTTGGAAAAGTTTTTTTCTATATTTCAAAGTAACACGACTTTTGTAGCGGAACATCATTCCTAAACGGGCTGTAACATTGGCTCAACCCCATGTAAAATTGCAACTTTTACCTCTTTAAATGCATAGTGAAATGAGAAAAGAATTCGACCAATGCACGAGTCACTGAAATGACACAAAATGAACCTCATAGGAAGCAAACAAACTCAAGAAGCAAGTTTCAGTTTAACTTCGGGTGTGGCTGAGGTTACAAGTACCGGGACAAATTGGGTGCATCCTGTTTTTCAAGAAACTGAAAATTTAAATGCAATTACTTTGCTATACATAAAATAAAAGTTAACCAGTTAAAGAAAGCAAAAGCACAATCGATTTTCGTTACAGAAAGTTTTAGTGGGGTCAGTTCGGATAGGGGGACAGTGATTTCTGGAGGTACACAAAACTTTCACACGCTTAATGGGCATAAGGGGAACGCAAACTTCCCACGCATTTCAAGGGGTACGGAAGCATTCTACGTTTTTAAAGAGGTGACGTCATCGTTCTACGCATTTCCAGGGGTGACACGAGTCTTCCATTTATTTCTAGAGATGAGAAGATTTCCACTAGTTTCTAAGACGCAATCTCGATGCATTTGGGGAGCTACTCAAGCAGACAAAGCATTTTACGGGAAACACGAGCCTTCTACGTATTTCCGTGGGAGAAAGAAAGTCTTCCATACACATTAATGGAGATAAGCAACCGTTCTACGCATTTATAGGAGGTAGAGAGGCATCTAACGCACTTCCAAGCTAGCCTTCTACATATCACTAGAGATAAGCAAGCCTTCGAGATATCATAAGAGATACCTAACCCTACCACGCATTTATAGGGGGTAGAGAAGCATCCACTTTACAGAAATGATCAAGCCTTTTAAACATCTATATGATGATGGAGGGGGGTACACAAGCACCCTCACCGCAGTGCCGTCTTAAGGCATGGGCCCACCCGGGCACTGCCCGGGGGGCCTCAAGATAAGAGGGGTCTCACAAAAATAAGATCTGGTTGAAATGTTCGAGAATTTGTCTGGTAGGGATTCAGAAAAATCACTCGGCCCGGGGGCCCATGATGCTCTTAAGACGGCCCTGCCTCGCCGGACACGAGACAACATATCAATCCTTCTGACGGGAGTTCGGTTAATACCGTAATAAACAAGAATAATTCCTCGCATTTCTGGAGATGAACAAGCATTTCTAGAGATAAACAATCATTCTACGCATTTTTTTGAAATGAACGAACCTTCCTGTTATTTCCCCTGAGGTACGCACGCCTCAAACGCATTTCTTACTGGTACACAAGCATCCAAACGCATTTCTTGGGGAAACACTAACTTTACGTAGGTATTTTGAGAGCTACGCAAACTTTTACGCATATCAAGGGATAAACTAGCCTTTCACGCACTTGTAATGGTGGGCACATTGAATGCTCCCCCCCCCCATGGATTTCTAGGGTACACAAGCCTTCCACGTACTTACAACGGGATACTTAAATCCTGGAAGATCGGGAACCACTGCTCTATTACACGGACGTGAAGAAATCAGTTATTTGATTGAATTTAAGGTATATAGAAACTCGCGTACCATTCACAGTCTGAGAAACGTTATCGCCCGGGTTTCGCAACCAAAGATAACATTACGCATACTACACACTCTTATTGTCAGCTCACATTTCCGTAATTTCCAAGCTGTTTGTGACCCGAGCCGATCAGAAAAGCCCTCATTTCCTCCCCCTAGAATGGCCGAACAAAGCACGTCTAAACGCACTGTCGCTGCATATGTCACCACCTCCAATTCATTCAGCACTTCGCGCATGCGCGTCCGAAGCAATTACACCCTCGCCGGACACGAGACAACATATCAATCCTTCGGACGGGAGTTCGATTAATACCGTTCCAGTGTTTACTAAATAGACATCCATTAAAACCGAACTCGGAGAGTATAATTCAATGCTATGCTAAGAAGGAGTGTATGTATGTACAAGTATGTCTCTCTCTCTCTGTGCGTGTGTTTGCGCATTAACATCTCCAGCTCGATAACTCAAGCCCTCTTAGTGTGTATTGCGTGTGCGACTGCAACGATTAGGCAAATCTTGTTGTACGTCAGCCATACAGTGCGCTATTAATTGCGGACCGAAACCAGATTTCAAGTTGGTCCCTGAAAATTTAATGTTACATATTGTAACAATAATATATTAACCCCGGCCCCCGCAGCTAACCTTGACCACATTGGACACTGAGAACGACCTATAAAATTTAATGTTACCGTTATGAAATAGTCATTTTGACAGTAAATTTGTAGGTTTGGGAAAGGGTTTCTGTCAGCCATTCTTCGTAAAAATCGCTTGTACTGTCCTAGGCTCATGAAAGCGGATCATCACTAAAGGTATCGTGACTCATCTCGCTTTTACTTGTGCTCACGGGATTTAAATCCACCCTGTTTCACTCAGTAAGTCCTGTGGACAGTGGCCCTAAGTATTATTCTTGAGAATTATTAAGAATTATTCTTGTTTATTAAGGTATTAATCGAACTCCCGTCCGAAGGATTGATATGTTGTCTCGTGTCCGGCGAGGGTGTAATTCCTTCGATGCTTGTGTATCCCTTCCCTTCCGCATATAGATGTTTAGAAGGCTTGCTTATTTCTGTAAAATGGATGCTTCTCTACTCCCTATAAATGCGTGGAAGGGTTAGGTATCCCTTATGATATCTGGAAGGCTTGTTTATCTCTAGTGATATGTAGAAGACTTGCTTATCTCTAGTCATATGTAGAAGGCTTGCTTATCTCTAGTCATATGTAGAAGGCTTGCTTATCTCTAGTCATATGTAAAAGACTTGCTTATCTCTAGTGTTATGTAGAAGGCTAGCTTGGAAGTGCGTTAGATGCTTGTCTATCTCCTATAAATGCGTAGAACGGTTGCTTATCTCTAGTGTTATGTAGAAGGCTAGCTTGGAAGTGCGTTAGATGCTTGTCTATCTCCTATAAATGCGTAGAACGGTTGCTTATCTCCATTAATGTATGGAAGGCTTTTTTTTTCCCACGGAAATGCGTAGAAGGCTTTTTTTTCCCCACGGAAATGCGTAGAAGGCTTGTGTTTCCCGTAAAATGCTTTGTCTGCTTGAGTAGCTCCCCCAAATGCATCGAGACTTGCGTCTTAGAAACTAGTGGAAACTGGGAGCCGTCTAAATGTACGACCGTATTTTTTCCAGAGCTGGTGCATAATCTTGAGAAACACCCTTCCACAATCAGAACAAGAACTAATGAAAATTCAGAATTAATGAACGGAATCATTTCAGATTTCATCAAGGAAAGAAATGAGTTCACGATTTGTGTGTGTGTGCGCGTGCGCGTGTGTGTTGAAAGAATTATTTCAGAATTAATAAAAATTTAGAATTTATGAAAGAAATAATTTCAGGATTAACGAACAATTATTTCGAAGTTAACGGGAATTCAGAATTTAAGAAATTAAAAAATAATGAAAGAAATAATTTTGGAATTGATGAAAATTCCTCATTCATGAAAAATTTACTTTAAAATTTATGAAAATTACCACGGAAAAAAAATATATTGTATTTTTTTTTCAATGAACTATTAGTACTGTATTATTATTATTTAATGGAAGAGAATGTTTTCACATTTGATGGGAAAAATTATTTCTGATTAAATGGGTAAAAATAATTTCGGAATTAATGAAACTTCGTAATTGATGAATGGAGAAATTACAGAAATTGTTCGAGTTTCGGAATTGATTTTTTTAAATAATTTCAGAACAGATGAAAGAAATAACTTGAGAATTGATGAAATGGACGTATTTAATGTATTATTAGTCATTTGGTGAAAGACATTGTGACAAGATATTGAAGGACCAGACACAACCTGGTTCAAATCTCAGAGAGATATCAATCAAGAAGGGCAAAGAGAAGAGCAAAAAGAAGAAAGGGGAAATAAGACTTCTTGTGTGTGTAGCTTAATTTATTTCCTATGCCAGTGGTTCCCAAACTGTGGATCAACCAAAGGAATTAGAATTCGGGGGGGGGGGTGCACGAGAGATTCTCCAGAATGAAAACATCCAAATAAGAGATTCATTTTTATTTAAAAAATGTCAAAACTAAAAAAACACCTTTACTCAGCTAAGCTAATTACCATGTACCATACAATGCAATTTTATCAAATTCTACTTACATAATAATCAATTCATCGAGTTAATACATGTACAAGGTGACTCAGAGAGCTTGTGACATCTACAGGGCGACCCGCTTACAAAACAGTATATTTATTATAATTTGAAAATGCAAAATAAAAAGTACAGTAATATATGTGAATTGTAAGTGGATAAACGTGTGAATGAAATTTTATGAATTTATTAAATTTTTTTGTTAATTGTCGATTTCATGTGTAGAATCTTTTTGAAATCGGATGATTCTTTCTAAATCCCCTTGTATACGAAAATCAAGGGCCATACACCTCGCTATACTTCCATCTTGCATGAAGAAAACTAAGTACATCGGAAAACAAAACAAATATTTATATAATATTTAAAAACATGTTGAATATCGTTGAAAGTCAATATCACTTGTAGTTATCCCCTTTACGACCACAGACGCAATATTGCGTCTTAACGCCAGTGGAATAAATTCAATCTAACTGACTTCCTTCAACCTCTTTTTTTCCCTCATGGTGAAGGTTTGTTGTAAATATATGAAACAAAGTTGTGTATGTGTTCCCCCACCCCTCAGTTCTCCCACCACCATCGTGATATCTCAAAGACGTTACGATAAACTGATAACGAACAACTGAGATAACGAACAACTGAGATAACGATGGTGGTCCTCCTCAGCTTATCCCCCTTCCCCGTTCTCCACGGCTTCCCCCTCCCCACTATGTACATATACTGTACATAGAAGTGAGAAAGGGAACAAGGAAAATAAAACTACAAAACAAGTTTGTAGGTGAGGAAAAGCAAGACATTTTACTAAAAGTCTATTATTCAATATATCTCTATTGTTCCTTACCCCAACCTTATTTCTTTTCCCTTTCTTTTCCATTCTTCCTTGTTTTAAACAGGTTGCCTTATTTATCATCTATACTAGTGTTTCCCAAAGTGGGCAATATCGCCCCCTGGTGGGCGATGGAATGGCCCAAGGGGGCGATAGAACTTACTGATTTAACATAGGATCCTATGGGTTTACTTGAGTTGGGGGGCGATGAGAAGAAAATATTTCTGATGAAGGGGGCGATGAACAAAAAGTTTGAGAGACTGTGATCTATACGTAAAACACATGCCATTCAACTTTATCGCCAACAGCTTGACCGCGAAGCTGTTAAAACCAAAAGTGTTAAGGATCACATCGAATCTACTGGCAAAAAATCGGAATGTTTCAGAATTTGTTGTATCGAAAATTGTTATCAATGTTGTATCGAAAATTGTTATCAATGTTGTATCGAAAATTGTTATCAATGTTGTATCGAAAATTGTTATCAATGTTGTATCGAAAATTGTTATCAATGTTGTATCGAAAATTGTTATCAATGTTGTATCGAAAATTGTTATAAATGTTGTATCGAAAATTGTTATCAATGTTGTATCGAAAATTGCAAATTCTGTAAAAATCAGAAAACCGGCATATATGGTCAGCCTATTTAAGGGGTCGCTTTTAACTTTTTTTGGTCAGAAGGGGGGTGGGGTCGAGCTCCAAAATGTTTGTGAACCACTCTTCTATGCAAACGACACTCAGTTTCAGTTCCGTGCTATTTTACAAACCCGCTGAGCCAGACAAAGAATGGAAAAGAATTACAGCCGTCAAAGCTGTTATTTACAATACAAGAGACTTCCATCACAGAGAGAGTGGGAGAGAGAGAGAGAGAGAGAGCCCATGCTCTCGGATTAATACTAAAATACCGATTCCATGTTTTTATTGAACCACGTGGTCAAAACCCATCTGATATCCGCGGGGAATCGCGTGCAAGTTGATAGAATATACATAAATATAGGACCAAAATCGATCTTTTTTCCCCCCTGACGGGAGGGTTAAACAAAATAAAATGCAAGAAAATAATATCAAGGCTCTCTCCCTTTTTTGTTGAATAAAGCGAATCAATCAACGTAATTCACGAGGAGAAACTATCTAAAATGAAACTTTAGGAGTTTCGAAACCAAGTGGGAATATCGGAATAGAGATTGTTACTTACTTACTTACTCCACTGCCTTCTCATATGCGATTTATATGTACGGGTGTGTGTCCTGTATACGAATTACATGTTTTACTACACGTGTTTTATTTTCGGCACGGATATACATGGTTTTTTCCAACGGGAACGCAAATGTGAGCGTATGGATGGAGCCACGCCCGATTAGGTTTCGGAATATAACAATATTTCTGTTATTAAATCAGGAAAAAGAGACGTAAAAGGACTGCTCTAATATAATTTTTGTTGGATTAAACTATCATACACTGCATATGTCGAATCCGTTTTCAATTACAGTAGCGTATTTTTTTTTATAGGAGGCCTATGATTCCCATGGGTCGAACAGTGCCAATTCCATTCGGGTAAAATGTTTCTGTATATGCCTATGTGTAAGGAACATAACCTGCCATGCGGAGGGAGTTTACATTATATGGTTCCTTTGATCTGCAATTTTACCCATTATAGTAAGGAATGGATGATAATGTGACGAGGGTAAATGCGTATACTGCTTGGAACTAACTGCGTTGATCTTGGGGGCACCCATCGATCCTATTGTATCCAGCGTACGTGCTTGTAACCCTTACAACGTCAATCACGAAATATCTCGTCTAACTTGATCTGCTTTATTTTGGCAATCACGGAATATCTCTGGTTTTAATCTTTAACCCTGTCATTTCGGCATTGACGAGCCCGATACCCTCTTGAGTTTTCTTCTCCTGATAACATGTTTTAATTCCCCCCGTCCTGTCGATCAGCTGCCAGTGGGTGGAGTCAGCTTTTGTCCAAATTCTGATAGCAGAAGGGGGAGAGAGAAAGGATGTTTTTCCTTAGCCTTCAACTGGTGGCCTCACCACGCCGTTGCTCAACATGCCACTCCCTTGAAAAAGAAATGCATCCAATGCATCCCGTTATCAGTAGGCTGACCGATATTTTTTCAAAAGAAATACGGGAAATTGGAATTCCAAATACGGGACATTGCCAATTATCGCCAAACACTGACGCCAAAAGTAAACAAAGTTGCCAAATATTGAAGAAATTACATAAAAAAATCAAATGGCGGGAAATAAAGCATTACTGAAAATTGCAGTGGATTTAAATGAATTCCACGAAATAAAACGTTAACCAAGACAAATGTGAGAGATTAATATTATTATTTATAATTGTAATTATCATATAATTTATGAGAGGGAAAATAATTTCATCCTTTGACTTCGATGAAGAATAAAAATTCAAGTAAGCTTCGTGTAAAAAACGGGAAAAACCGAGACACTTGCACTAAAAAGTCGGGACAGCCAAAAAAAACAGAAAAAAGCGGGACTGTCCCGGGAAATACGGGGTGTATGGTCACCCTAGTTATCCGTATTTTTCAAGCTAGTTGTTTACACGTGTTTGACAAATTTATGAGGTTTTTCTATTTTTTTCTTTCCGTTATTTCATTGGTCAGTTTCCATGGGTCTGACGGCCGTAGTGTTGAGATACAAATCGCGTTTCGGAAAAGCGCTAGTTTTATCGATAATGGACTCAAATTAGTGGGAGAAAACATCGGATATATTCGAGGCGAACACGAGGATAGTGCTGTTTGCAAGTATTGTATTTCCGACTTGGAATAAGACCAATTTTGGTGCTTGTGAAAATAAGTAAATATTATTTTAATTTGTAAATTTTATTTTATTTTATTTTTTGCATATGGGGATCATGGAAACTAGCGAAATGGGTTATAATTGTTATTATATTCACGTCATATTTAATTTCCTCAGTCAACATCTGTGCCCCATACCAACACCACTGATACCACTCATTAATATAATCCCCTCTAATTTTCAAAATATTGTTTCTTGCACGTTTCAACTACATGCATAATAATAACAAACGTCATCTTATGGTGTTGTTTTCGCTTTCTCTCCCTATCTCTCTACCTTCTTTCGCTGAGTCACGCTTGACCTTCGCACGTAGGCAAGTGTACTTTTCTATATTGATATACGTACTGTCTTCTATGTAATCAGCACACTCCTTTCCCCTTAATTTCTCAAAATTCAAAGCGTCCTTTGTCTAATCTTCTTGAACATGTGGATTTAATACGATGGAGTCGCATGTCGGTGTAGCTCCCCTTGGGAGCTGGCCCAGGGCCGTCCTAAAAATTCCGTTGAGGTAAGAATGCTCCTGAGACGACGAAGGAGAAATAGGGTCCAGGGTGTCTCGAGAACCCAATTCCAATTTTCCCCATTCTCCATAACAATGTCTTTCCGCTATGGAAATTCTTCAGAGCAGGATTCGGATCAAGATTAGGCGGATTTAAATCTCGCGTATATTGCAAAAGCATATAGGTTTATAGCAATACATGGTAAATGAGGCGTAGCAAAAGTATGGTACACAAGAAACGACACTCGGTATGAATCCGAGGAGTTAATATCTTTTTAACGAGTATTGCTGAATAACAGAAGGGGGGGGGGGGGACTAGTTAATGCTCTTCCCTTATACTGTTCATTATCAAACCTTTCATTTAGCCACGAGAAGAAATTTGAAAGGAATAAAAAAAAGGAGTCGTTAAATCGCGATTAAATTCTTATTTCTACCTTGATTTATCGGATTACTCGCTACTGACGACGCCCTTTCTCCACTTCGCCTCACTTGTGGGTGGTCGTGGTATACCACGGCATATTATCGGTTTCTCGGGCTGAAAGTCAGCTGCTGTTCAAAGAAAGAAAGGTTTCATTAGGATCTCACCAGGAACAGATATAATGGATTTTTTTTTTTTTTTTTGCAGGGTTTCTTTATATGATTCAAATTTCGAGAAACATTGTCTAGAAATTTTAGAAACAAATGTGTTATCAGTAGGGAGCATTCATTCTTATGACCTAAAAATCTTAAAAATATGCGAAAATATGACGGCTTTTTCTTTATTACATCTTACCGTTTCAAGTTGAAAAATAAACCAAAAAAAAAAATTGATCAATTTTAATTAAAATCATAATTAAAATTATTCTCTCACTAGCTTCAAATGGAAACCACGCCCACCTAATGCGCGATAACTGTTCTTAAGTTTGTTCTGGAATCGCGTTGAATTCAATGTCATGCAGTTTCAAAAAAAAACTGCTATTGTTTGTGACATGATGTCGCTGTCCATTTGTTAATGCGATAGGTGAGGAATTTACTTCCTCATTTTACTGTCAATGCTATTTACTTTGGCAATTTTTTCGTCTGTAGATGGAAACTTATATAAATAGCCTTTAACAATCTTTCCGGCTGTAAATTGTGACTTTATTTGAATTTGACAATTTTTTTTTTCTGCTGAAACAGGTACCTTTGCTAACTTTTTGGCTGTAAGAGGTGACTATTTGCCTGCCTGTGACAATTTTTTCGGCTGCAATTTGCAAATTTTTTTATTTACCTTCAACATTTTTTTCAACTAATTTGTGCAACTTAAAATAATAACCTTTTAAAATATTTTGGCTGTAATTCACTACTTACAGTCGACAAATACAATAATTGGTGATATTTATTTCCATGTTTTTATGAAAGAAATATGGTCTGCCTTGGTAAATATCGTGCCGCGTGTGTGTGCATTGCTAGTTTTCTACCGGAACAAGTGTCGCGTTCCGGATGGGGCCCCCCCCTGGAAAGCCACATTTGGCGCATAGTAGAAAAGAGAAAAAAATTCTGAAGAAGGGGGAGATGGAACAAAAAGTTCGGGAAACTACGCTCTGGGCAGTCAGCGGTCATGTCTGTCTGGGTGCACATTCTTCCTCGGATTCTCTGCCGAATGTTGCTGTTCCATGAAGCGACTGATTCAACTGGAACAAGTTTTTCTTGGGCGACTAGAACAAGACTTTCGGGTTACCTCACCACGCAATTGTGAAATCGCTTCCGAGCATCAAATATTGTGGATTTTGGAACGCAGAAGTTTACGAATAGAATTGTTGCTTTGTCCATCTTAGATAAGTTTAACGACCCGTTATTTTGTTTCCAGGGACATTTACCTTTTATAATCCATTTTCCTCACTTTTAAAGTTGCGAGGAAAACGATTTTGAACTAATATTCAAAAATACAGCTCCAGAAACAAGAAAAATTCACCCTGTCAAACTGTTCTTTGAGCTTTAACTGAATTCCTTTTGGGGGGAGGGGAGGCGGCATGTTATATGCCCTTTCTTTCTCTATAAAATTTACTCAGTCGTAAGAGTTAGGCGGAGGGACGTCATACAAAGTGGATTCCGATTTGCATAATATGATTTGTATTCCATTAGAAAGGGGGAAAAAAACGATCGTCCGACATGTTTTTGAACGCTACTGTAAGTATAGAAAGGGAACTGTCATATAACGCGAACAGTAAACCGGAGACTTGCGTTTTTTTTTTTGGTCAATGTGCTGCCATCTGTTTCCAAGCCAACATTCATAAGAGAATATATACCTCAAAAAATGCAGTTTTTTCAGCTTATAAATATATAGAAAAAGAAGAGAAAAGCTGTTATGCGGAATTTGTGAAAAATAAACAAGGAAATTGAAAAAATTTATAACTAACAATTTCTATAAGTATTTTTTACCTAAACAAATTTAAGTTTCACTGATGTTAGAAAACCTATTTGTAAGTTGCCAGACAGCCTCATCGGGCTGGGAAACGACGAAATAAATTGAATTCTATTATTATCCTTTCGGCTCTTTTTTCATGACACACGCATTTACATGCGCGCGCAAAGCGCTTTCCTTCAGTGTCTACTGAAATTTCTTAACCATGTGCACGACTGTCACGAAATAATCCATCGCGGGACTAGGAACGCACATCAAACGAAGGGCAAACTTCGTGACGATGGATTCGGAGTGGGGGAACTTGAGTTGCGCCTCTTTGATTTTGTTGGGGGCCCAAGGCTGCAGAGAGTCAGCAACGTGTTGTGCGGGAGAAAGAAAAGAAGAAAGAATGTGGTGAGACAGCAAAGCACCAGGAATACATATATTTATCCTAGGGTCCTTAGAGAATGTGCTACTTAACTGCTGGGGCCAGTTGCACAGATTTGCGGAAGTAGTAGGGTTGCTGATAGTATCGTCCCAGGGTAATTGGAGGGCAACTTGCTGAATTGGATAGAATCGTGGTTAAGAGATAAGATCATAAGGGATTATGGTAAGCGGATAATTTTCTGATTGGACAGGTATCTAAAGTGGAGCCCCTCAAGGAAAGTGTCCTTGGTCCCATTTTTTGCACGTTTAATCGATAAACCTCGATCAGGGTATCGATGGGGATTGTTAGTAAATTCGCAGATGACGTGAAGCTAATTAAATAGGGGTAATCCGGAAACCGAGAGATAAGGAGTTGCTCCAGACGAACTTGAATATCAGCATGGGCTAAAGAATGGCGCATGGCCTTTAGTGTTGATAAGTGCGTGGCCACTCATTTTGGTTCGAAAAACCCCACAACCCACGTTTCACTTACGAAACAAATGGTATTACTATCCCGGACCCAGACGCAACTAGGGTCACCGATCCGGAAATTCTCACAGACAAGCGGCTTAGGTTTTCTGAACATTGTTCAGCGGTGGTCGAAAAAATCGAATATAATGCTCGGTGTCATAATTAAAAGTGTCTCTTCGCGTTCACATAAAGTCATTCTTCCGCTATTCTGGGGCTTAGTTCGTCATGCACTGAAGTAAGGTTTTGGAGACCATACCTACAGAGACGCACAGACTTGGTTGATTGGGTGCAGAGAAGAGGTACACGTGCTCTTCTTGCCATACGAGGCTTGAAGAAAGACTTGATTTCTTGAAAATGCTTACATTGGAGGGAAGCAGGTGTCGTAGGGGATATCAGCGAAGTGTTCAACGAAGTTTCCAATGAATGGATAGGATAGACCATGAGTTATTAATACGCCATCAATCAATTGCTCGACGAGAGGTCACCAATATCGTTTAGTAAGGGTTGTGGTGTCGCAGGGAGTTCTTCTCTAATAGTGCTGTTATTAATGGAATAGCTTATCCCCGGGAGTCGTGAATTCTGACACAATTAACACGTTTAAAAAGAAGTACGATGAACATATTGGGGTAAACCGAGATGCTATCCATACTTAGGTAACACAACCACAATCTTTTTTATGTGCGCATTATATATTATTATTTTTAGTAAGGGCCGTTAAAGTATTACGTAAGCAAATTTTTTGCCATTTCTGACCCCCTCCCCCCCCCTTGTCAGCAAAAGTCAGCAAAATGCTGACACCCTCCCCCTTCTTGTCAGCAAAATTACGTCAGCAACTCTGCCCCTCTGAATATCAACTCATATTTTCATAAAGGGTGGTCGATGACGTAAGCATTATCCAAACCCCCGTCCGCCCTTCCCCCTTGTCATCAAAAGTCAGCAAATCGGAAACCCCCCCCCCCCCATCTATGATGACGTAATACTTGAATGACCCCTAATGCAGTGTGTATGCTTTTATATTGGGTTGCTGTATTTTTGTTATTTTACATCCATACTTTTTATGGGCATAATTGTTTCATCGATTGGCAGTTTGCCAGCTGTGACATTTGGTATTTTATTTTCCTTGATGAGGTATGGTGAACCGTACCTTAAGTATGAATTTATAATTTTTATTCCAACCCATATGGATATTACTAATATATCAATTACAACAATTAAATCATTTTTCTTCAGTTATGATCAAATTATTAAATCTGCCGGCGGACCAACTATGCTATCGTCGTGGACCACAGGTTGAGAAACGTTGATATAAAACATTCATTAATTCTAAGCATATAAAATATGGGTTCCCGTGAGCAATTTTTGATATGCATGATACCTAATAAAATCATTCTTGGTTAATTAAACATTAATTTTTTTGTTCATTCATTCTTAACTCATATACACATCCAAAAATTAAGAAAAAATGTATATATATGTATACATATACACAGGGTGTGCAAAACGTCCGTAGAAACTTTAAAAATTCATAAAAACGAGAAAAATAACCGAAATAAAAAACGATTTACAGGGTAGGCATCGGAAGGTCACGGGGATTTTCTTAAGAGAGGAAAAAAGAACTCATAAAACAACCGATAGGTGACACTGACGTACACAAGTCAAAGAAAAGGTACATGAATAACGAACAGACCAGAATTGAATTTTGTCGGATTCCCAGCCCTATGGGCCGCCTGTCAGCTTACAAACTGTCCATGAAGGCCTATCAACGAATAACGAACAGAACGCCTACAAATCGTTTAACACAGCAGTATGTGTTCCACATGGGCAACATTACAGGGGATAACACATTGCAGGCGAGTCACGAATGCAGCAACTTCAGAGTGCAGCAGGTCCGAATGTATACATGACACCTCTCGGCGGATCACATCTTTCAGTTTCGACAGATTGGATAGACCGGATTTGCATATTTCCACCGAAGTCGCTCGCACCAGCGCCACCTATCGCCTGTTTTTTGAGTTATATTTTTCTGTCAAAAAAAAAACTCTCGTGACAGCGATACTAACCCTAGAAACCGTTTTTTTTTAATTTGGGTTATTTTCCCTGTTTTTATTCATTTTTAAAGTTTCTACGGACTCTTTTCTCCCACCCTGTATATCGATTTTGTACTGCTTGTATATCCGTACTCATCGAACCAAATCTGTATCAAAAATGAAATTTAAATATAAAACACTAATCATAAAATAAAAAAATACAAGAATTATTATTATTATTATTATCATTTTATACAGAAAAGACAGTCATTGAATTTGTTCGATACTTTACCAAGGATCATTTCCTTGTACGTATTTCTAAGAGGTTAAAAAAAGTATCAAATAAAATAGCGGAAGAGCTTATTTTTAGTTGAGTATTTACTGAGGTATATAACAGAGAAGTGGGTTTAAAATTCTCTTCAAGAGGAAAAATGAAAATAGATTTGAAAGCCACTTATAGGATTAAAGTCATAAGAAAATATATTTAAAAAATAAATGAATTTTCCTGTTTTATTTTTTTGTTCTTGTGATTCTCTAGGATATTCGAGCGTGAATGAACTGTAATTGAAACAAGATGAGAGCAAGAAATAAGTAGAAAAAAAAATATTTTCTCCTGAATTCTATTATTTTTTTTTATGGTACGTCTTTTTTACTTTTGAAATCATTATTTTCGATTTTTGTTTCCTTTTATGATGAAAAATAAATGACTATGAAGCATGGCGTATGTTCTTGCTCTGATGCCATCTCTACTTACGCAACATGATCCAAATTTTTATGACAAGGATTCCAATGATTTTTTTTTTCCTTTATTGGTATCTGTTTTTTGTTTTTTTTGGTCATGCAGAAAATCGAATATATTTACTTGCTTTTCGCGTACTTTTTACGCGATCGATAGACTTTTTTCTTCCGTCCCGTCTTATGGAAATGTATTCAGCATTTTTAAGGAATCCTTCGATATTTTATTTCTGAATCCTCTCGACAATGGTGAATCAGATCCACAACAGCGAAAATACACTCACTGAAACATTCGTTTTTTAGATTTTTCACTTTCGATTTGAAGGACAGCTGGTGGCAGCACGTGACACGTTTTATAATAGGCGCGTTTAAATTCTTAATTCGATGTGTGAATTGATGATTATCCATGTAAAACGTTTCATTGTAGTAAGTGAGGTCCAGATGCTGGTGTTTGCAAAGATGTGCTGACAATGAATCTGCATTATTTCTTCAGCGTATACCAAGTTAGACTGATGAATCAATTTTGGTGTTTTGCCATTGGTTTCTGGAACATAATGTCGAATAACCAGCTGCTGCGTTTAATCGGCCGTTGCTGGAATGTTCCGTCAATGAGTAAGCGGAGGGATTGTTCGCATGTTTAAAATCTTCTGCCTGGAGCGATGTCAACGGACCGGTTATAACGTTTTAACTGTGTATTGGTTTCCACTGGAATGTCCTGAAAACGAACAAACTGATACTTGTGCATTGTTCTCATGTTCGAGATCTTTTGCCAGGACGTTTTGACAATGAACTTGCTTTAGCGTTGCGTTGGTTGTCGCTGAAATGAACTGACAACGTAGATATAAGGTGTGTCCAAAAGTGATGAAAACCACGTACAATCTGACTGCACAGGATTAAAAAACTATAATAATAATTTAACATAAATCTGCATTTCTTATGCCAGAAAGAAAATTTAGACCGATTAGTGGAACCAAAACCTTGATAAAGCCACTCGAAAAAAGTCATGTCCAGTTATATTTTCAACGTTCAATAAATTCACCGTTGCACTTTATTATGTCAAAAACTCGTCTGGGCATCGATTCAACAAGTTTTTTTTTGGCAATACTGCAGGGGAATATCTTGCCACACTTTGAATATCACCCGTTCAAGTTCTGAGGCACTGTTATATTGCTTGCCATGCTCATAAACTTTACGTGCCGCTGCAGCCCCACGTGTTTCCCATCGGATTGAGGTCTGGAAAACATGCGGTCGAAACCATCACTGGAATCCCATTTGCAAGGAACCATTTCCAGGTCGAATTTTCATTGTGAAGGGGGTGCATTGTGCTGTCGAAATTGAGTTGTGGAGTCATTTTGAGATTCAAAAAAATGGAATTAGATACTGATTCAACAGTTCCTGATATGCCTGATCATTCAGACGTTCAGACATAACACACAGCTAACTGCACTTTTCCACTAGCATTGAACGCACCCCAATCAGTAAAATCAGTAAAAAAACTCCCGTGACAGCGATACTAACCCTACGAACCGTTTTTTTTATTTGGGTTATTTTTCCTGTTTTAATTCATTTTTAAAGTTTCTACGGACTCTTTTCGCCCACCCTGTATATCGATTTTGTACTGCTTGTATATCCGTACTCATCGTTGTTGTCTCATCCGTCTCATTGTTGACGCATTAAGGTAGCTTAGTTCTTCTTTCTGATATCATTACAATAATATTTCCAGCAATCTGAACTATCCAAATTAAACATTTTTCAACACTCTAAATGACATTATGCCACTAGGAACTCCATGACGTATGGTATTTCGCCCAACGAAATCTTTCCTAATTATGATGCTCACAAAGTTTCGGAAGAACAAGCATTTTGTGATAGCCAGATGCATTTACAATGCCGACGAATGAAATTAACTGTATATTTAGATACATTCACTTCAGGGAAAGATGCTATTTTCCTCAAACCTATGGAAGAGCTGCTTACTTTGCGTGGAAATACACTTTTCTGGCGTTTCGTCAACGCAGGAGGACGACTTCTAGTCTTTACGGTGCCATACAGTTCCTTTAATTGCAAGTAATTAGAAACTACTGCTCGGGATTGGCAAACTGACTTCGAAAAACGACAGCTTATTCTAATGCAATTCATCAATTTTGTGTCGTTCTCGAGGTGTTAAAGATTTCCCTCTACCCATTATGAAAAAGAAAACAACGCAAAAGTAAATTTGATACAGGACACTACTCAGTTGCCGATACCATACAGCTGGTTTTTGTCTTCCCCTCTAGTTTAACAGCAAAGACAATGCGCAAACGTGGCAAAATTTTCATGGCGGTGCGATAAACCTAGGTGGCTCTATTATTTTGCGACACTTTCTTTAAGAGAAAATATTCGATAATTTTTCATCCTTAGAAATTTCAACAACAAAAAAATCTGAAAAAGATTTAATACAAGCTAGGTATGGGTATTATATAGCAACTATCATCGAGAAAAGCTTATATTTAGGAAAAACTGAAAAATGGTAGCTCTATCATTTTGGGACACTCCTTATTGTGTTCTCATGTTCAAGATCTTCCCCCGCAACGTGCTGACAACAAACGAACCAACTTCGGCGATGTATTTCTCGTTCCTGGAACGTTTTATCAAATTACAGTCGATTCCGTTTAATCGGGTATCAACGATTCCAGCAAACAATATCCGTTTAAGCGGGGTATAACATGTGCTAAATATTTGATCCGCGGACCTAATGTGGCTCTGAAGGTTATCTGATGTGGCTTGCCCCTTCAGACACAATTTTGTAAAAATGAACTAAACGGCGCATTTAGAGATCGCTTAAATGAACTGAATGAATGAACGCCAGGGTCTCTGCCACCGGACTTATCCCATTGCAGAGATCTCTTCCAGCCCAGCTTCGTGGCAGAGTCTGGAACAAAGTGAGTGTGTACACCTAACAGTCTGAGTGTGTAGCTAGTGTTGTGTATGATATTTCAGAGCTGCCATCTATACTTCTAATTGTGAGTGAAGTGTAATGATTGAATATTTGTAACGTTGTAGGCCTGTTGCTCTCTGCGGCGAGACTTTTTAACGGGAAGATCGGCTCGCATTCGCGCCTTGAAGTTGGGAACCACAGAAAACCAACTTCAGTCGACCACCACTGTGGGGTTCGAACCCGGATCCTCGCATCGCGAGTCCGTCACTATAACCACTCGACCACCACAGCGGCCGCTTAAATGAACTGTCGCACTATTCCAGAGCATAAACGTGGCCCGTGGCACATTTTCAGATCACCGAAGTAGTCTCGTGGCACATTTTCAGATCACTGAAGTAGTCCCGTGGCACATTCAAAGATCACTTAAGTAACCCACGTCACAGTTCCAGAACACTTAAACGATCCGTGGCACATTTAGAGATCCCTTGAGTGACATGTGACACAATTTTAGAGTACTTAAGCAGCCCCCATTGAGGTTCTACATCACTCAAGTTATCCGCGGAACATTCCCAGATTACTTAAGTGATTCGTGGCATAATTACAGATTACTTGAGTGATGCGTAGAGCAGTCCCACAACACTTAAACAGCCCGGAAACATTTCTGTACCACTTAAGCGGCCCGAACAAATTTCCTGAGCACTTGAAGGGTCCGTGAAACATTTAGAGATCGCTGAAGTGGCTCTGTAAGGGATTTATCATCAGGAAGAATGCTAGTTTAGGTGCCCACAAACTAGCGAAATATTTTCCTCATTTGTGGCTCACCGGATAAGACGCTATTAAGAGTATTTCGTATTTTCATAAAGGGTGGTTTTTGACGTAAGCATCATCCAAACACCCCCCTCCCTCCCTTCCCCTTGTCATCAAAAGTCAGCAACCCCCATCGATGCTGACGTAATTCTTGAATGACCCCCTTACGAGTTATTCCCACTCATGAATGCTGATGAACTTTTCGGACGCTATTAAAAATATTCGAAATAATTTTCCTGACACATCTTTTATCCTAAATACTACAAACGATAATGAACATCTCATGAAGAAAACAACAAACAAAAAAACATGTTCTGGCGGAATTAATAGCAAAATAATGTTAAGAACAACATTATAATTCAGTTTCCATATATTTTTTCTCCCCCAACTCATAATGATCACGACGTTAATTTAGTTTTCTCTCTGGAGCGGAATATTCATCAGCCAATGAGATAGAAATTATTTTCCTCATGCACTAATAAGAGATTCAAATGAAAACGGATTCACAGAAAAATAAAATCCACAAAAATATATATTTATATATATATATACATATTATCGAAAATTCCAGATGCAGAAATCGTTTCCGCATTCTGAATCAGTTTCGTATGTTGCCCTCCTGTAATTAATGAAATTAATGAAACGAGCAAATGGCAACGAATAAACAGGCACGAAAAATGCAAGGATTCATCGAAGATTAAAACAAAAATACACGCCGCGCTCGAGACCTAATAACTAACTAAAATCATCTCTCGGCTAATGTGAAATTATTCCGATGCATACTAAGTAAATTTTCCGAGAGATAATTTCTTTCTCTTATTTTTCCCTGGCAAATATGGAGATTGATGAGCTCCAACTGACAGCTTGTTATTAATTTAGGCATCATCTGTGCGCCACTGCAATTTTCGTAACATGTTGCATGTAATAACACCCCCCCCCTCCCCCGCGAAGAACACGAGTCTCTTATTAATTACATCTTGCAAATGGTTATTCTCAGGAGCCATTATATTATCCCCGAAATTTCTTCAGAAAGCATCTTACGAGGGGAGGGCAAAGGAATGAAGAAGGTTGAGGGGCAAAAATTAAACATTATACCCCTGGTAATGGATCTTAAATTCACGGAAATCGAGTATTAGAGCGCGTTTAGTTCCAGAGCCGGGGATTTATTTGCGATGAAGAGTAAATTAGTTTGCGAACGTGAAATTTGTTGATGTTTAGTGATAAAGGATGCACCGAGGTTTCTAATGTGTAAAAAAATTTTTTCTCTTCGCGTTTCTAGGTGATACGACGTGAATCGGCAAGTAGCTATCCTCGTGGCGTGCCAGCTGGTCGTGAGGATGGAACGCTATCCTGTTACACGGAATGACCGTAGTCCGGCGCAAACGCGATTCTCTTCCCTACGAGCAACTCAACATGAATTATCATGGATGGAAATGTGAGGAAATTCGAGTATTTTAGCACCGTGACGAGAATGCGAGTTGTGTGGGGATCAGTTCATGTTCACGGAAGTGAGTACGTTAACCTTTAGTACTTACTGAGGATTAAAACCAAATACACACATTCCAAGTTTTAAATTACAAGACTATTCTGGTTATGAGATTTTAAAAACGTACAATTTCAAAAAAAAAAGAAAATTTCAAGTGTATTTACTTTTCATGAAAAATTCTTTTTCACTGTCACAAATCAAGATGAGCCATCATCGGAATAGACTCTCGCGTTATTGATATGATAGCAATTTTAGGGGCCGTTCAAGTATTACGTAAGCAAATTTTCAACCATTTTTGCCCCCCCCCCCTCCGTCAGCAAAAGTCAGCAAAACTCTGACCCCCTCCCTTCCTTGTCAGCAAAATTCGTCTTCAACTCTGTCCCACTTAATCCTGAATCCTAACGCATATTGGTAGGATCAGAGAAGTGCACAGGTGGGGGAGGGCATAGGGAGGAGGAACACTGTTCTTATCTCCCAGATAAGTTTACATAGGAACTATGCAAAAAAAACTGGAATTTCGTTATAACGAAGTGTTGAACCGAAACTCCGGTCTCTTGGAGTTCGTTATAACGAGATTCGACTCTATATCTTTCAAAAACATTTTCTCAAAATCTTTTAAATTTATATATATATATATATATTTTTTCAAGTCATTTACTTACACATATTTTACATCATCAGTTCTTTTTTCCTCAAAGTCTTCCATTTCTATTTCTTGAAATTCTTCTACTTTTGTGCAAATAGATTCTATTATATTAAAATATGCAATATCTACTTTTTGAAAGTTTTCGATTTCTAATCTTTTTAGTATCCAATTTATACATTTTTCAAAAATACCCGATTTATACACGAAATTTATTCACGAAACAATAGCATTATTTACACACAAAACCAAATTTACAGTTCAATCAAAAACCTTCGCATTCAGACACGTCAGAATAACCATCAGGCTGATAACATCGATATTGCCCACAGCGGTAGATAATCCGCATTTTTCAATGTGTTTAACCGCTTTTTTTTAAGCATATAATCCACGGATTATACGAAGGAAAATATGGTATTTTTTTAAAGTATGCTATTTGATATATATATTTTTTCCTTCAAAATCTTCAATTTAGGTATTCTCAATTCTTTAATTTATATAGTTTTGTAAAATCTTTAATGTTTTATATTTCTTAAATCGTCAATTTCTATTTCTTCAAATTCTTTCAAAAATATTTCTTTCTTTTAAAGTCTTATATTTATATTTTTTTATCTTTAAATTATTTTTAAAAAAAATCTCAAATTTAAATTACGTTTTAAAATTTCGATCTTCATATTTTTATAATCTTCAATTTCTGGGAAAAAATTTTTTTCAAAATTTTTCATTTTTATTCAAGTTCTTCTTTTCTTCTAGAATCTTCGACTCCAGAGTTTTTAAAATCTTAAATTTCTATATTTTTTTCAGAATCTCGAATTTCCATATTTTCAAGGTTTTCGTTTTTTATTTTTTCATAATCTTCAATTTCTACTCCTCCATATAATCTACAATTTCTATTTTAAAATCTTCAATTATCATTTTTAAAAGTCTTCAATTTCTTTTTTTCGAAATCGTCAATTTCTTTTTTTCGAAATCGTCAATTTCTGTTTTTTTTTCTCCCAAATCTATCATTCTACTGTAAAATTTTCATGTTTTTTTGAACCTTTTATAAACTCATCAAATGTTTTTTCTCAATCATTTTCCTTAAAGTTATCTTCTTAATCTCTCCAAATAGTTTTTTGTCCAAACAGTTATTCTCGCTTTACGCGCCTTTTTATCGATTATTCGGAGAGCTACACAAAATTAAACACTTAAAATCACACGATTAGTAAGGTTGATTACCTTCAACCATGCTCGAGTTTTCTCTCGGTGAATTGGCTTCTTTCTGATGAGGAAACCATTGGCATCTAAGAAAACATTCTTGTAGTAATATACGGGACAACACGTTCTCAAAGATCGTCTTTTCATTACACCAGCAATAGTAAAGGATCGATTTTGTCTTTCTCAAACAAAATAAAAAAATACCTTTTTTTCGGATTCCTAGAGCTCATTTTTTTTTAAATCTCTCACAGCAATCCCATGAAATATTATGATCGAACATAATACCAGAATAAATGAGAAATAGTAAAGTGTTAAATTACATACATGCATACTTTTATTAATTTGGATACGGAGCCAGTTTCAAGGTGGATCGCAACACAAAACACATTTCCATTTTTTTTTTACAGTTATTTAAAACAAGATTAATTAGAACAAATATGAAACAATTAGCAAATAATATCAGCATGAAACAATTACAGTAGAACCTCTCGATAACGCACACCCGTGGGACCGATCCCCCCTAGGGTTTAAAGTAAGCGGCGTCATGTCGATAAAAGAAGCTTTGTCCAAGCCGGTGGGAACATAGTCCCAATTAGAAGAAATACAATCTCAGACCGATGTAAGTAGATGGGGCAGTCGCTATTCGAATAGGGAACCCCTTAGTTACCGTCACAAAGCGTCTGTTCGGTTGTGTTTCAGGGGTGCCCTGGGTTGATTGCATGTGTAATATGGTGTTCAGGTTCACGAATTTAAATGTTTTGGGGGGGGGGGGCAACCGAAGAATTAATTAATTAATTTTTGAATGGAGTATGAAGCGATTTTTAATAAGGATGGTAATATGGAAAATACAATTGACATTAATGAAATATTCAATTAAATATAGAAAAATAAACTAATTAATTTTCAAGCAACTCGCGCATGACTACTTTGTGTCAATTTTTTCCCTGGGTTATACTTTATAACATGTATATACAACACACAACGCTATAGAAAGATGAGAACGGTATTTTGCTACGAGAACGGTCTCAAACCCGAACGGGTTAACATTCTGTGGCCGTGGGGCCCAGACCGATGTGTCAAAAGATAAATTATGTGCGAGTAAAAGTTGTATAGTGACCTTTAATCCCGTATTTTTTCGGAGAGAACCATTGCTTTCCATATCATTTGTCTCATTACACGATTATAAGATAAATGACAAAAATATTTGTCTGTTGCAACAACTTGTAAACAAAAATCGACAAAATTGCAAAAGGAGCAAGCACCTCGCGCGTTCTTCCTGCTAGTAAATTGATTATTAGCATCACACGTAAAATTTTCTTCACTGTTATAGCTGGGTTGGGGGATGGAAGGGGTCACCATAGATGACGGGACTCCAAGGGTTCAGGTCACTTGAGCCATACGAATTTCTATGAAGCGTGCCCTCAATAATTCATGAACTTACAAACAAACCAATGCACGTACCTTCACCGCATGCTCTACTGAATCTATTATATGAAGGCTGAAGTTTGTTTTCTGTGGTTCCCAACTTCGAGGCGCAAATGCGAGCTGATCTCCCCGTTGAAAAGTCTCGCCACAGAGAGCAACAGTCCTACAAACAGTACAAATATCCAGTCACTACACATCACTCACTTCACTTCTGAGATATAGATGGCAGCACTGAAAAATCATACACAACACTAGATACGCACTCAGACTGTTAGGTACACGCACTTACACTTCCGGCACAACTCACTAGGTAGTAAATTGCCTATGGCGATAGACCTGAGTTGTGCTCGGTTTGAAAAAAAAAAGAAAAAAGAATCTATTATATGCCAGATGTCTGTCATCCTTAGTAACCCTTCATTGTTTCGCCTTATCGGAACCCCTGAATGGGAGGTGGGGTGATGAGAAGATCAATTAAAAACCCCTCGCGTGGATGGCGAAGAGTGACACCACCCTTCCATAAGTCGCCATCTGGTAGCAGTGGCAACATTTTGTGAGCTTGGCCTGAGTTAGGTCCGACCGTCCATGTACGGTCTTTGTACTCTAGGGCAGTGATTCTCAACCGGGGCCATATGGCGTGGCACTGGGGTACTTCAAGGGGCCACAGAAGAAAATGGGGAAAGGGGCCATGACAGGTCGTTTGGAGGGCTGCAGAGAGCTGAGAAGAAAAATTAAGGTGTGAAGAAATAAAGCTTAACCCATAAAATCAGGGCCGTCTAAGGGCATGGTCCCACCCGGGCCTCACCGCATTTTACAACAAGTTACCTAACGATGGGGTTTTTCGTAGTTCCCCGGCTAGATTTTTCACAGACTCCTCTATATTAAATTTAGTATGAAAAACAAAAAATGATGAAAACCATACCAGGCCCCGAACTGCAGCTCTGTCAGTCCCACTCTTGTGAGGGGTCATGCCCATTGGCCCCACTGTGAAGGCCCCACAGTCCATAAGTGACATCCACCTTATGATATTTTGTATAGTACAATTAATTTTGAAAATAGGTAGGAATAATGTGGGCTGTTTACTTCCAGCTAAGTATGGGAGTTTGCCTGAGGGGCCCATGATGTTGAGACAGTCCTGAATAGAACTCGGACTAGCGGGGAGATAAATAAATTCTAGGCCCGTGGTCTGGAGGTCAATCTTCTTTGCAAACTTTTCGTTCAGTAAAATTCACTGAAAAAATCAATTCAATACGTATAAAGGATCTTGCTTCTAGATGAAAGTTGAAGACTCTGGATAAGACAGGGGAATCCACGAGAAAAAAGATATGGTTCAAAGGAGGCCACGGGCATAAAGGTTAAGAAACACTGCTATAGGATACCTACCCGGCAAGTGAAAGGACGTGGGTTCAATTACCCGCACGGGCAGTTCAATTTTCTTTCTTTCCTAAAATTCATCTTCGCATCAACCAGCTGTTAAAAACCTTCAGATGCTTATTGGTTGGTAGTTTCCGTATTGGTTGTTTGTTCTTTAATGGTATTGACAATGATATTTGGAGTTTTATTATCTTACAAACATACAGATTTATTTATAAATTTTCTCGAGTACATAACGTGAGAAACGAATGAAGGACACAGTGAAAAGAGATACGCCGCGGAAACTTTACGACGCGCATCTGCTTGAAGACCTTGAATACCGAATGCGCTGTTCGGGGATTTTATGGATATTTCAAGTTATCGCCTCTTCGAAGCCGAAATCTTCATTTTACATCAAACGCCTCCAAAACTTTGATGCTGACACACGTCTTATAGCCTTGCGAGAGGTGAATAAAGCGTTGTATGTTTAATGGGGGCTTCCGCCTGGGAGCCTCTGTTTTACATCTCTTGCATGGAAACGTGAATCGCATGTATGTCCTCGTTTGGTGCAAGGTTTCGTGATTGTTTACAACGTGTCCTAAAAGAAATAGATCACACTCTCAAATGGTCAGGATCTCGGTGTTTGTTTTGTCAAATCAAAAGTATTTGAACTCATGATCAGGCTCATAAATGTGGTGTAAATTTACAATAGCGCATTTATACTTATGGTGATCAGATGTAACCATGAGGTAGCAAAAACATAATTGGAAGAACATCACACAAATAATAATAAAAATACTAAAAATGCGAATAATCAAAATAAAACGGACGTAATAATAATCAAAATAACACAGACGTAATAATAATCAAAATAACAGATGTAATAATAATCAAAATAACAGATGTAATAATAAAAATAACACAGATGCAATAATAAAAATAACACAGATGCAATAATCAAATCACATAGATGCAATAATCAAATCACATAGATGCAATAATCAAATCACATAGATGCAATAATCAAAATAACGCACAAGTAATAATTACCAAAATAACGCACAAGTAATAATTACCAAAATAACGCACAAGTAATAATTACCAAAATAACGCAGACATATTAATCAAATCACACAGATGCAATAATCAAATCACACAGATGCAATAATCAAATCACACAGATGCAATAATCAAATCACACAGATGCAATAATCAAATATAACCGATGTAATAATAAAACCCAGACCTTGACGTAGTGACACCAGCTGAACACACGTAACAACCAAAAGACACAAGAAGTTATAACCAAACTGTAGTAATCAAATGAAACCATAACATGAGGGGCAATAAACAAAACAAAGCAGATATGAGTATATCTTTACAAGTAACACCTCTCAAGAGAAGTCTAGACATACACACAATCATAATCATAAAGAGTATATATAGACTGATTATTAATATATACGAAGCAGCAAATGTGTTTCGTTATGACATGGCGTGAGCGGCAAGAGATGTAATCACCATAAAAACGAATTCGTAATCTCAGATGTGAAAGTGAAAATACAATAGTCAATTATATATAGGCATCGATGAGTTCTGGTTTCGGTGTATCAAAATATTTTTTTCGTATGATTAGGCTCATAAATATGCTACTACTACATAACCAGACATGCACCTCGTTCATATTCCTCAGCGGAAATTCTTACGAATTGTACATGTTGGAATGTGTGTGTGTGTGTGTGTGTGTGTGGATGTAGTGAACCTTCCGAGAAGTTTGTTTGTCGTGCTGCCATCTGTACATAACAATATTGCACAGAAATAAACTTCAAAATATTCAAACAGCATAAATATGCTGTGAGTTTGGCGCATTTAAGCTTAGTATTCATCAGATGTAACCATAAGGTAGGAAGGATGTAATCGAAAGAACATCAAAAGATATAATAATAAAAATAACACATGTGCAATAACCAAACAACAGATTCAATAATAAAAGCAATGCATGTATAATAATCAAAACAATGCATGCATAATAATCAAAACAATGCATGTATAATAATCAAAACAATGCATGTATAATAATCAAAACAATGCATGTGTAATAATAAAAACAACGGATGTGATGATCAAAATAATACATGTGTAATAATAAAAACAACGGATGTGATGATCAAAATAGCAAATGTTTGTGATCAAAATAACAAATGTTTGTGATCAAAATGATGAAATGATCGAATAACATATGAATGATCAGAATGATGTAATAATCAAAATAGTGGATGTAAGGATGTATCAGAACCATATAATAATCAAACAGACAGATGTAATGATCAAAATGATTTAATTATAAAAATATATATATGCAATTATCGAAATAATGCGATTTTCAAAATAATACATGTGGCAATTATAATTATGTAATAAATCAATATAAGAGATGCAATGATTATGTAATAAGCAAAATGACAGATTTAATGTGGCAATTAAACTCAGATGCAAAATGATAAAAATGATGGAATAATCAGAATAGCCGATGTAACAATCAGAATAGTGTAGTAAATAAGAATAACAGATATAACAATCAAAATGATGTAATAAACAAAACAAATGCAAAAAATCAAACCAGAACTTGATATATTAACACGACAGAGGCGACGTAACAAGCAAACAAACAATAGTCAAATATGCAAGGGTGCAATAAATAATTCAGAACAAACCAACACTAAGAACAGTCCACACATAATCATTTAAAAAACGTTCTTTGTGTTACCAAAACAGCTGTTGATGTTTATTCATGGCGTGCAAGGCAAAAGATGTAACAAAAACAAAAAAAACAACAACATGAAAGCCTCAAACTCAATAATCAAAGTAGTAAAAAGAAGACATGATGATGTGCAATAAAGATAATCTAAGTGCGAAAACGTCTCTCTTTCAATGATAAATTACACGGAAATGCACTTTTTTTAGACGAGGTTATAATGTACACTAAAGTATTTGTACTAGAGATAATCTAGGTAAAAACCGTCTCTCTCTTGAAACATTCCTCTAAAGTATATGGAAAAAAAATTCACCTTTTCTTGAATATAATGGATATATTGTACTTTTAATAATACACTCTCACTATAAATTTTCCATCAAGCATCGGAAAAAAATGAATATTTGCGGTTATCCTTTTCAAACGTTTTTAGATAGTTCCTATTGAAGTAGATATTTACTTTCAAACGAATGGGACAATGTACTTTTCTTTAAAAAAAAAAAGAAAAACTCTTTTAAATATGCATATTTATTTTCGATTTTCGAAGCTGGATATTTTCTAAGCATACTTCAGTACCGGATACTTGCATATACATATTAATAATGCAAGCGGAATCCGCATTGTACTCGATAGATATATACGAAATACAGAAAGAAGAAAAATACGCATGCATGGAAATAGAAGAAATACCTCTCTCTTCTATATACTGAACCTTCATTCTGGAAGAGAAAAAAAAAAGAACTATTATGCAAAAGATCGGAAACTTCTCTCAACATCGGATTTACGTAGAAGAAAGAATTTCCTATGACGGTAGGTAGAGAAATAGAAGAAAATGGTAAGAAAATCGGTAGAAGCGGTTCACCGATGCTTATCCTGTAACGAAGGAAATTCACCTGAACGATAGTTGACGAGGATTTTATTTTTCTTTTGCTTCTTTTGTGGGGGAAAAATAGAGGAAAAAATATTAAAGAAAAATCTCAATTTTTTTCCTATAGCCAAATGCAATGAACAAAATTTTCTTTCAAACATCGAAATAAGAGAAAAAAAAATCCACTTTCAAGGTGGAGAAAAAACTGGAAATATCTTATTCTGAAAAGGAATATATAAGATAGGTACTACTCCTCCTCCCTTCTTTTACCCGGATCTTTCCTAAGCCCGTCTCTGACAGGTGAGATCTTCCTCCCGGCGTAATAAATAAAATAGGATTTAGACTGAATTTTTCGGTGCGCCTGATAAAAATATCGATCTTGTCCGATATTGTAGATCATTATTTTAAAGGAGGAATTATCTTCATGTGTCTATTAATCCCGTTAATTCTTCGTCAAGATCTGCTTAAGAAATATCAATCCTTCAACCGGCATGGTCATCATTGGTGCAATGGAACAAAATGATGCAATAATCAACGCAACAGATGCAGCTGTAAAAATGATGTAATTGTAATCAAAATTAATAATCGGGATAACAGATGTAATGATCAAAATGACGCGGCAAACAAAATAGTATACGTAACGAATCAAAATGATGCAAGAATCAAAATAACAGATGCAACGATCTAAATGGGGAAATGAATCAAAGTAATGTAGATGTAACAATCGTAATGGTTTAATGATCATAATAACAGATGTGATAATCAAAAGGTGCAATATTAATCTAACGAACCAGAATGATGCAATACTCACCCAAAATGGCATGTAACGATCAGGATGGTCCAATAATCAAAATAACGGATTGGAATAATGTAACGATTAAAATGATGTAACGATGAAAATAAGAGATGTGACAATGAAAATGATAAAATAAATCAGAGTAACAGATGTAATGATCACAATGGTTTAATGGTCATAATGACAGATGCGATTATTAAAATTCTGTAATATAGATCTAATGAATCGAAATGATGTAACAATCACAAAATCATATAACTATAAAAATAACAGATTGAAAACCAAAATAATATGATAGTTAAACTTACAGATGCAACGAAATCACAATGATGATAATAACAGATGTGATTTGATTATCAAAATGATGTAATATTGATCTAAGGAATCAAAATGATGCAATAATCAAAATAACAGATGTAACGTTCAGAATGACATAATAATTACAATAACAGACGAACCGAAAACGAAACGGGACACATTTAAAGCAAGAATTATCTGATGACTGTCTTCTTATGTCTATTTATCTTGTTACATGATATGCTTTAAAAATTTTAAACACTTTAACCGGGACAACAAAAATCGCTGTTAAATGTAAATATGTATATATACAGGGCGAGCAAAAAGTCCGTAGACACTTTAAAAATTCATAAAAACCGGGAAAATAACCGAAATGAAAAACGGTTCGCAGGGTTAGCACCGCTAGGTCACGGGAATTTTCACGGTGATCTTCTAAGACAGGGAAAAAACCTCAAAAACCGCCGATAAGTGGCGCTGACGTACACAAGTCAAAGAAAAGATACACAAATAACGAACAGAATGTCTCCAAATCGTTTATTACAGCAGTATGTGTTCCACATGACCACCACCACCACAGGAGATAACCCATTGCAGGCGAGTCACAAATCCAGCAACGGCAGAGTACAGCAGGTCCGGATGCATACATGACATATCGGCGGATCTCATCTTTCAGTTCCGACAGATTAATATATATATATAAGGGAGATGTGTTTCATTGAGAAACCAGCTTTACAAAATATCTGGGACTGTTATTACTAAAATAAAAAGGCTTTTGAGAAGGCGAGATATCTCGTTGATGCCGGTGCAAGAATTAAAATATCCCTTTATTATTCAGGCATGTAAAAGTATACATATCTATATTTCGTAGATAAATACCAATAAATTTAAGAAGTTATGGAAAGTTTATAAAATTACTCAACGTAATAAAATACGCGTGAATATAATATTGAAGTCATGGAAAATGATCGAAATCATGATAAAAATCTGATTTTTATTCAAGAAATGGAGTCATTTCAAAACTATGCAAAACAAAATGAATAACAATAAAAATAATATACATTTGAAACAAAATATTTTGACTACTTTTATCTAAAACGTATCGGCAAATTTTTTTGTTTGAAATGGATTTTAGTTGCTTTTGAATCACTAAAAACCAATATCATTGTCCCTTCAAAATTCTAAGAAGTACATATATATGCATATAATTTAAAAGTATTAATGAAACAATATAAAAATTCTACGAAAACAGAACAAAAGAGGTTCTTTTATCTTAGAAATATAACATAATTGACTAACATAGGAAAAAAAAAATTTAAAAATGAATAAAAACGCGAAGAATTTTCATTGAAAAACGGGACAAAAAACTAAACTTAAATCTTTATTTTTTAGTAAATGATTGAAAACAATTGCCTGCCTATGGGTAACCGACAAATTTCTGCTTCAAAGAAACCCCAAAAAAAAAAAAACAAATAGAATATTTTTCAATAACGTTTTGAAATATTCCCGTTTTTTTCCTCTTTCAAGGCAAAAAAAATATGTAAATTATGGGAAGATCCTGAGATGTTTTCATGTAGAGACGCCCGAAGCGATAGAAAACACTAGAACATGACGAAGGGGGGAAACAAAAATCTCTTATCCATAACACAAAAGATTATTATCTTATTACCATGCCTTCTCTTTTTTGACTTGTCTTTTTATATTTTAACATCATTTATTGATAGTATTTTTTTTTCCTTATGGATTTATAAAATTCCGAAATTAAAATACAATGAATTGTGTTTGAAAAACAAAATGTTTCCACCAATGCTATCGAACAGGTTTCTATGAGAATAACTTTTTTTACAATTGGAATTATCTTATGGGGAGAGAAATATAAAGCCAAAAACACACAAACATATGATTGTGAAATATTTTTCTACATCGAAATAATAAACTAGAAGTTTTCTAGTATTTCATTTTACCTAAAAACTCCATTTTTGTAAAGAAATTCTTATTTCCCGTCATAAAATGCGACAAAACAAAGCAGACTCAGCATGCAATAAGTTCGTAAATATTGATTTTATATCCGTTTTTTATTTCAATGTCCTCCGCTAGAGTCTTCAACGCATGTCCAGTGGACCACGTGTGGCCCTAGGAGTGCTTTGCCGTGGCCCGTCGACCATCTTGAAAAAGTAACCACTGAATATTGAAAGACGATGAAAAACAAAACGTCAAAAGCATATTAGAATATTTTTACAATTCACAGAAATGTTCACTCAAATCATTTTGAGAATGAGTGAAAAAATAATAACCATTTCAGAGTTATTGAAAGAAAGTATTTAATAATTGGTGAAAATTCATAGCAAATGAAAAAATAATAATTTCAGAAGTATTAAAATTAGTTACAGAATAAATAGACGAAAGATTGAAATATTTTATTTCAGATTTTGTGCATGAAATAACTCCAGGAATTCAGAAAAAACTCATACTTAATGAAAGAAATAATTTCTGTATTCATAAAAATTCATAAGAAAATGAAAATAATATGAAAATTCATTTTTAATGAAAGAAATCATTTCTGTATTCACGAAGATTAAAAAAAGTTCCATAAGAAAATGGAAACAATAAGAAAATTAATCTTTAATGAAAGAAATAATTTCAGGGATTGAAAAAAAAACTCATTTAACGAAAGAATATAATTTCTTAATGAATGAAAATTCATGTTTTTCATTAAAGGAATGATATAATAAAAATAGACTGGATAATTTTAGAATAAATAAAGTCTGGACCTGTCGGTCCAGCTGTTACGATGTTACTATAAATTAGTAAATTCAATCTTTTGGATTTTCCCCAATTCAAAATTATGTGCAGTTCTAAATACCGCAATATAACGTGGTGGCCCGCGGGCTTCAAGGAAAGTTTTAATTTGGCCCTCAATATCCGAAGGGGTTGAAGACCCCTATAATAAGTCGGCAAAAGAACGTGATGTATTTTGGCAATACAGACTGATGCTACAACAAGATCGTAATTTGGTTCCGTAACACGTAGGTTTCCTACTATTGTTCCGAGGATCTCTGGGGTGCAGCAAGGAGTTTTTATGGCTTTCTCCGCGTTATCAAAAGCCGAATTTTTTCTTCATTGGTGTTACAATAAAAATAGCTATACTGAAACTAATATCGAATAGCTAATTAATGTTTTGGTTTAGTAGAGCTCTCCATCAAAGTTTCCGTGGGACAATCTCGTAGCTGCAAAGTTTCCGTAGAACTGTTCCCCTAATCATCAAGGGTTCCCATTCTCGTAACAGGCGCAAGTCTCGTAACCACAAAGGTTTCCGTGGTCTTGTAATCATCAAAGATTCTTTGCAACCGTTCCGTAACCGTCAACGGTTTCCATTCTCGGTACAATAAACCTGTTGTGGGTTAACTTGAATGTTAACTTAATGGTTGTTAACTTGTGGGTTAACTTGAATGTTAACTTGATGGTTGTTAACTTGTGGGTTAACTTGAATGTTAACTTGATGGTTGTTAACTTGTGGGTTAACTTGAATGTTAACTTGATGGTTGTTAACTTGTGGGTTAACTTGAATGTTAACTTGATGGTTGTTAACTTGTGGGTTAACTTGAATGTTAACTTGATGGTTGTTAACTTGTGGGTTAACTTGAATGTTAACTTGAATGTTAACTTGAATGTTAACTTGATGGTTGTTAACTTGTGGGTTAACTTGAATGTTAACTTGATGGTTGTTAACTTGTGGGTTAACTTGATGGTTGTTAACTTGTGGGTTAACTTGTGGGTTAACTTGTGGGTTAACTTGTGGGTTAACTTGTGGGTTAACTTGTGGGTTAACTTGTGGGTTAACTTGTGGGTTAACTTGAATGTTAACTTGATGGTTGTTAACTTGTGGGTTAACTTGAATGTTAACTTGATGGTTGTTAACTTGTGGGTTAACTTGAATGTTAACTTGATGGTTGTTAACTTGATGGTTGTTAACTTGTGGGTTAACTTGAATGTTAACTTGTGGGTTAACTTGAATGTTAACTTGATGGTTGTTAACTTGTGGGTTAACTTGAATGTTAACTTGATGGTTGTTAACTTGTGGGTTAACTTGAATGTTAACTTGATGGTTGTTAACTTGTGGGTTAACTTGAATGTTAACTTGATGGTTGTTAACTTGTGGGTTAACTTGAATGTTAACTTGAATGTTAACTTGATGGTTGTTAACTTGTGGGTTAACTTGAATGTTAACTTGAATGTTAACTTGAATGTTAACTTGAATGTTAACTTGTTGTTAACTTGAATGTTAACTTGATGGTTGTTAACTTGTGGGTTAACTTGAATGTTAACTTGATGGTTGTTAACTTGTGGGTTAACTTGAATGTTAACTTGTGGGTTAACTTGTGGGTTAACTTGTGGGTTAACTTGAATGTTAACTTGATGGTTGTTAACTTGTGGGTTAACTTGAATGTTAACTTGATGGTGGTTAACTTGTGGGTTAACTTGAATGTTAACTTGATGGTTGTTAACTTGTGGGTTAACTTGAATGTTGTCTTGATGGTTGTTAACTTGTGGGTTAACTTGAATGTTAACTTGATGGTTGTTAACTTGTGGGTTAACTTGAATGTTAACTTGAATGTTAACTTGAATGTTAACTTGATGGTTGTTAACTTGTGGGTTAACTTGAATGTTAACTTGAATGTTAACTTGAATGTTAACTTGAATGTTAACTTGAATGTTAACTTGAATGTTAACTTGAATGTTAACTTGATGGTTGTTAACTTGTGGGTTAACTTGAATGTTAACTTGATGGTTGTTAACTTGTGGGTTAACTTGAATGTTAACTTGATGGTTGTTAACTTGTGGGTTAACTTGAATGTTAACTTGATGGTTGTTAACTTGTGGGTTAACTTGAATGTTAACTTGATGGTTGTTAACTTGTGGGTTAACTTGAATGTTAACTTGATGGTTGTTAACTTGTGGCTTAACTTGATGTTAACCATCTCGTGAACAATTAAGGTTTGCGTTTCGTAACCATCAAATGTTCTCAGTCTCGTGACCATCAAATGTTCTCAGTCTCGTAACCATCAAATGTTCTCAGTCTCGTGACCATCAAATGTTCTCAGTCTCGTAACCATCAAATGTTCTCAGTCTCGTAACCATCAAATGCTCTCAGTCTCGTAACCACCAAGGGTTCCGTGCAAACGGTTTTGTAACCATACCATCAAAGGCACACAGTCCCCCTACCATCAAGGGTTCCACGCAACAGTCTTACAACCATCTAGGGTTCCCAGTTTAGTAATAACCTTGATTTCCATTCAACAGTCTCGTAAACATCAGGCGTTTCGCTCGAACTGAAATATAGAAACCCACTTCTTCGAAGTGTACTGAGAGACACTCGACTCTCATATCAAGGGATCTGCTTTGCAGAATAACTTCAGGCTATATTAGTACCGGGATCGACATGATCTAGTGCAATTAGTATTTCTTGGAAGTGTCCGATGTCGCTCAAGAGAGACTGTAGAAGCTATAGATGCGAATATAGAATCCTGTGGGGGTTATTATATTAACCTTTTACGGCGCACTACCCTTTAATGTTGGAATTTCTACAAAAAAAGTTGTAGGCTGTCTACTTAGGTCTAAAGGAGTACGCAGTTAAAATTTTGTAATCACGAAAAGATATACAAAATTTCTTGTAAATACGAGGATTTTAAATAACGCGTCACAGCTGAAGATCATGCATTTTCTTTGTTTTGTGGTGCCTTCTATGACTGAAGAGGAAAGTTCAAAGTAAATGGTGTACCTATTTTTATCCATTTGTAATTGAATTTAACGGTTTGAGTAGCTAGTCAAGTTGGGTGTTCCATGCAGTGGAACACTGAGCAACAAAGGGTTAAAGGGAACTATGAAGAAAATAAAACTTTCCGAAAATGGACGTTGTAGGACAAAAAAACGTTTCGAACATTTATGTGTTTTTTTTTGTATTTTATTTCAATCGCATATAATATGTTTCGAGAAATTTATAAAAGTGATCACCACTGTACACAGCATGCTCAAACACTGTAAGTAAGGAATATCTTCAGTTTTTTGTAACACCATCATCATCTTATTTCTCAAGGTTTCTCCTGCCATGATCATAACCACGGGAGATACCTATCTCATTAGCTTGGAAAGAAAATGGAAGCAATCATCATTATTATTTTGCCCCATGTATTCCAATGGATTATTCATACACCCATGAAAATTCGAGCGCGTTGGTATGAATTTTAAATACGCTATTCAAACTGGAAGCCATAGAGGAAACAAATCACGCTCCTTTACAAACAGCAGTGACAAGCCCGAAATTCCAAGTGTCGAAAAGTAAAATGTGCCTTATGCAAACCATGAATACATAATTCGAAGAGGAAAAGCCAAGAAAATAGATAAAAAAAGCAGAATCAAAAGAAAAAAGAAAATGAATAGAATAAACCAAGTTATGCTAATTCATGTTTCGTATTCTGTACTGAAGATCCTTCCTAAAAAAAAAACAAACAGAAATGTATGGTTGGGAAGCCTCCAATTTCTCGAGTTCAAAATCAAACATATGAGTATTTCCATGATGGAATCAGGAGTGAAAAATAAGAATATAAGAGCAAAAAAAAGGAATTGACATGGTTCCAGAATAAAGAACAAATTGCAGCCCAGAGCGCGAGCTGAATAATAATGAAGAGACTTGTTCGCTGGAGAATAAGAAATAAATATTTCTTTCTATACCCATCATTTTCTTTCATTTCTTTTATGTGTATATCACGTGTTATATATGTATTGTGTCTATCCTTATCTCAAAGAGAAGAAGCGAATTCTTATTTATAAAGCTCGTTGGGTATTCAAAATTTATAGTTTTTTTTTGTTTTTTTTTTCAAGAGAAATTTCGCTCTAAGGCAAAATTTTGTCTTATTTGTATAGGGAGAAAAAATGGAATTTTGATATTGAAGTACAGGGGTATGTATAACACCGTTCATTGAGCGGTGTGAAGTAGGTGAGGTGGAGAAATAATATATGTTCCGATTCCGGTGTAGAATTGAGATACAGAGAGGACGTGCGACGGATTCTTCGATTGGTTTTTCCAATCTCACAAAGACCTCGTATGTACATTCTTAAGATCCAGACAATAAGAATTAAAATTGCTTCTATAAGTAGAGATGATGGGATCAGAAAAATTTTTTGGCATAAAAGAAAATGGAGGTGTATCTTTCGCACGTGATGTTTCGTGTCATGTTCATAATAGAATCGACACGGTACTTTACAATTTAAAATTTTACTACGGATATTTTTTTTTGTATTATGACATTGCTCATAAGAAGAATATTTTTTCACGAAATAGATTTCGTGAAAACACGTCAAATTCAGGTGAAAAGAAAAATAAATTTTTGTTGCTGTATAAATAGTCTGAAAAAACGGAAAACATGGAAGTCAAAAGGTCCAAGATAGCCAAAATTCCAAGGTCTGGAAAAAATCAAATCAAAAATTTTATCAATTAAAAAGTCATGAGATAGACAACGCCTCCCCCCCTCACCTCCCCGATGAATAAATGGTTGAACTTCAGAAGAAATTTGAATAATTTCCATAAAAAAACTCAGATACGAACCTTGAAAACGCATGTGAATAACTAAAAAGGAAAAATTAATTTTCATTGTGTTTCTGGCTCAGATATGAACTTTGGTAAATTTAAAATAAATCACAAAAAAACACCTTCAAACCGTTAGAAATAAAAATCATAGAATTATCCTAATAAGAATCATTAATCACGACAAACAAGAATAATAAAATGACACGAATTAGAATCATAAAATAACACGGATAATTCTCATCATAAACTGAAAATATCAATCCTGAAGTGACACAAATAAAAGTCATTAAATATACGAATCACAAAAAGACACAAATAAAAGTCATTGAAAACAACAAATATTAGTCATCAAAAATAAAAATAATCTAAAAATGCCACAGATGAGAATAATTAAAAATACAAATCATTAAAAGAACGAAAGCGAATCACTAAAAAGAGAAATACGAATCATTAAAAGTACAAATACGAATCATTAAAAGTACAAATAAGAATCATAAAATGACAGAAATAAGAATCTTAAAATGACAGAAATAAGAATCTTAAAATGACAGAAATAAGAATCTTAAAATGACAGAAATAAGAATCTTAAAATGACAGAAATAAGAATCTTAAAATGACAGAAATAAGAATCATAAAATTACAAAAATACAAACCATAAAATGAGAAAAATAGGAATCATTAAAACACAAATATTAATAACACCATAAAGAATCATATTATGAGACATAAAGAATGATAAGATGACCCAAATACGAATCATGAAATTACACAAAAATAAGAATCATTGAAAACACAAATATGTATCATAGAATGACAAGGAAAAAAAAATCACAAAATAACAGGAATAAGAATTATAAAATTACAAGAGTATGAAACATAAACTGACAAAATTAAGAGTCATTAATAACAAAAATTAGGATAATTAAAAACACAAACAAGAATTATAAAATGATACAAATAAAATCATAAATTGACACAAATAAAATCATAAATTGACACAAATAAGAGTCATAAATTGGCACAAATAAGAATCATAAATTGACACAAATAAGAATCATGAATTGACACAAATAAGAATCATAAAATGACACTAACATTGAAAACACAGAAACCGACATTAAAAACACATACGAATCGTAAAATGACGCTGATATGAATCATAAACAACTCAGTTGCGAGGAATGGAAAAACTTGGATACAACATAACATAGTCCCATCAAAAACATCCAAATAAATAACATAATTAACTAACATGTGAACCACACATAGAGAACTCGGACATAGAAACTCACAGAAAAATGAACAGCTAAAAATAAAGAACCTGAAAACAGATAAAAATTTTGAGCAAATAAGTTTACGCATTCCAAGTGGTGGTAGCCCAGGTCGATAATATACTCGCCTGAAGTCCCAAAGGATGTTTAGAGGTATCTCGAGTTCGATACCCGGTTGGTCCTTGTCAGAAACTTTCTTGACGCAGGGGTACAACAGAAACGGCGACACGACCATGGGAAGCGATTGATACCGCAGAGAGTCCCACATCAAGCGGTCAGCGCACCAACCCCATCAACAAAAAAGGCTGTCATTTGGAATCGGCAATAAATTGTAGATCCCGGTCTAATTAGCCTTCGTGCGCAGAAAATCACCGTGCCCGACCAAAATGATCAATGATCAAGTGGTGGGACTAAATCGTGAAATGCACGTAAACTATAGTTCAGAGACATAATAATAATGAGACATAATAAGGAAACGGAATTTATTACGTTCCCCATAAGTATTCACTAATTTGCTATAGAAGAATCACATATCACAAGAGGATAAGCCCTATCTTATCCTCAAAGAAGTGAAAACTCTTTCTATTAATTTCACCATTACTCTTCCATTCACGATGATTCTTCTTCCACAGAGATTCTCTCCTCGTCCATATCCGAGGGGAAAAAAGAATCAATTTACTTCTAAATGAGGCCTCTTGAAATCTCAAGTGGAAAGACAATCTTTTGAAATGCTAAAATTGAATAATAAAGAAGAGTAGGAAAAAAAAAAATCATTGATGCTTCTGTAAATTTTTCCTCATTTGAAGTAAGTATCGCTTGAATGTAAATTCGTATTTGAAACATTTCAAGTATAAGCTCTTATTATTCCCGAGAAAGGGCTAATCGCCTTTTAATATACTGTAAAAGAGCTCAAAGCGGGGTGAAATTAAAAAAAAAAGAAGAATAAGATGGCGTTCATTTCAGAGAAATGCAAATTTAATATAAATATATCCCCGTGTTCGAGAGGCACGTTCCGTCGCGAGGAAAGGTCACGAGCAAGTTTTCCGAAAATGCTCGTGGAAAGAAAAGCTCTGCTCCTGCTCGTATTTTGACGACGATTCGAATCGGAGATGGCCCTTAATTTGCCTTCTGAATAAAAGATTAAAATGAATGATATATTAGTTTCTCGAGAAGCTAATGGAATAAGGCGCCCCGTCCCTCCTTCCTCTCCCTTCCGAATCTGGCCTTGCATTTCGGCTGGAATTGATAAGAGATACAGGCGGAATATCTTCAGAGATGAGAGAAATTGAAGATATACTTTTTCGGAAATAATTTGATTTCTCTCTCTCAGGAGAGTAAATAGATCGATAATTGTAGAAGTTTTTAATCGATGTTTTTGATTTGATGTGGATTGTGCAGGATTTTTATTTTCAAAATGTTATGGAGAAGGTATGCATTTACGGTATGTATATTACATAAAATATATATTTTTTTACGTTTCTCAGGGCAGAAATATTTCCAGGGCACGCGGGAAATGTACGGAAGAGACAAAACTGTTCTTTCCCCGCTAGAGCAATCGTTCCCCTGACTTTTGGTCCCTGCGGCTCCCTTAGTCACGCGATCATTCACTCGTTGGTCCTTACCCTGATCATCTTTTACTCGCGGCTCATTTGCTCTAGCCATCATTGTCCAGTGGCTTTATTTCACCACCATCGTTTATAAATGGCCTTAAAGCGGCCTTTAACAGTTATCGTTTGCAGATGGGTTTTATTCAGCCATTATTTGCCTGTGACTTAGTGTAATCATCGCTTACCAGTCGTTTTACATAATATTCGTTTACCAGTCGCTTTACATAATATTCGTTTACCAGTCGCTTTACATAATATTCGTTTACCAGTCGCTTTACATAATATTCGTTTGCCAGTCGCTTTACACAATATTCGTTTACAAGTGGCATTAAACAGACATCCTTTACAAGTGGTCTCACTAAGCCATCATTTACTAGCATATTTACTTAGCCATCATTTTTACTATCGTATTTACTTAGCCATCGTTAACCCAGAGCCTTACTTAGCCATCGTTTGCCAGTGGCTTAAACTTACCCATAGTTTACAAGCTTCCTTAATCAGCCATAGTTTTCCGTTGTCCTTACTTGGTGATCGTTTACTAGTGGCCTTAAGTAGCCATCGTTTACCCATGGCCTTTCAAACTCAGTCAGTGTTTACTAGCTTTCTCATCGTTTTCATTTGACTTAACAAGCCATCCTTTGCAGTCCACATCGTTTGGTGTTACTCAGCCACTGTTTACACAAGGCGTTAGGTAACCATAGTTTACCTGCTGCCTTACCTACCTATCGTTTGTCGGTGGCTTTACTCACCCATCTTTCTCCAGTGTAATTACTTAGCTGTCGTACACCAGTGCCATTACTCAGTCATCATTCCGCCTACAACATTAGAATGATGACTGTCATAATCTACATGCTGCTCCCTTCCCTTACTAAGGCAACGTTTACCTGCATATCCATCGCTTTAGCGATCCTGTTAATCATATACTAGCAACTCTGTCATGACAGTTATGCGAGCCATCAGGTAAAGTTTAATTCTCATTAACCATTACAGTACAAACACTAATGTCGCAAGAGGCAATTTGCCCAACGAGGCAGCTGAAAAGAATGCCCAGAAATAATATGGATGCCAAATATAACCAAAATACAGCAACCCAATATAAGAACATATATCATGAAGGAAGAAACCAATACTTATTAATATGTATTACACTGCCCAAAAATAAGAATATGGTTGTTTTATCGAACACTAACTCCGGTCATATATCGCCATATGGCAATTTCCAACCAGTGGAGTCTGGTCACTCATGGGAAATGGTCATGGGAAATGAAGACTCCATCCATCGGTGGTCGTCCCAGGCTCGGGATGTAAAGAACTTGCTTCTGGTGTTCTATGACGGATTCGAACCCATGGACCTTGATGGTAACCTTCGTAGTGGAAGACGAGCATTTTACCGCTGCGCCACTCGCGTGCTAGTAAAGAATACTGGTGTCCCCTCGCCGAAGCAGTTGATCGAACGTGTTTTAATAACTCGTGTTTCCTCCTAGCCACCCGACACCTGCGTTCTTACAATGTAAGCATATTCAAGAAATCAAGTCTTTCTTCATAGCTCAAGCCTTGTGTGCCAACCAGAGCACGCGTAGCTCTTCTCTGCACTCCGTCAACCTAGTCTATGTCCCTCTGTAGGTATGGTCTCCAGAACCTTAGGACATATTCCAGTGCAGGACGAACTAAGACTCCGAAAAGTGGAAGAACGGCTTTTAGGAAAACACGAGAAACCTTTTTAAGAATGAAACCGAACATTATTTTCGATGTTTTGACCTTGAGGGACTCTACTTTGCTCACCCGTCTAATAAGGTTAATCAAATACAGTGAAGATTACGCTTCACAGTGAAGTCAATTACGTCAACATGCATCATAATCATAGACTAATTCTTTCGGCGAAGTTTGGCGGCTTACAAAAAAAAAGAAAAGGGAACTGCACTAGAATGTGTGTGTATTTCATAAAAAGAACGGACAAAATCTGAAACTGTACTCTTATTTATGTTCAAAATTGCTGCGATATACATTTCATTTATGTGATAACACCATTTAATAATCGGTACCAAATTATATTCAGCAGGTTTCTTCAACTATGAAGTTTGGAGTTTAATTTTAGAACACACACACACGTCAGGTAGCAGATGCTCCCTGTTGATAATTTAGGTTTAGACGAAAACTCAGAGAATCGGGAACGTATGAAATTCCGAGGAGACTCTTGTCTGAATCAATTCACATACAAATCCTTTCACTCCCCCACCATCCACATGAACCTACTCTGAGAATTTACGAAAACGCTGTTATATTACAGAAAACTGTGTTTTATTTTAAGTGGATTTCACCTTGAGAGAAAATTGGCAGGGAGAAGGTGGTAACTGAAAAGTTTGGCACAAATAGAGAGAACCCTCGCGTGTTCATCGCCGACAACACTACATTTTGGGATAGGGTTGGAGGGGGGGGGAGGGCAATGGAAAGATTAATAACCAGGGCGTTATGTGGCAACATATTTTCCCTTCAACTCTCTTTATGATCAAACAGTAATCAATACTCCTCGAGAACCCTGCGTGAAATGGATAATTAATAACATGGTCTCTTCACTGTAAAAGCTAGTTTCGAACCTCTCACTCCTTTCCCCTAACTCCTTAAAACTTCTGGAAAAGTGAAATTAAAATTTTGATGTAAAAGCTACAACATCAGATTTACTCATGTAACATGTTACGTAGGAGAGAGAGAGACTGATGATTTCTGTTTTAAATTGGCAATTTTGTTTTTTTGATTTTTAAAATGGATTAGTTGTTGTGTGCCAAGGGAAAGAATTTTTCCTCCCAAAGAATCTGTTTTCATCTTTTTCGAAACTTTTCAATGTTCTCGAAATTATAATTAATAGTTCGCAAACACAAGCTTAGGTTATTGAATATCGGAGGGACGCCCGTAATTGATTCTTAGATAAACTCGAGATTTCTCTACGTACATAATATTTCCTTTAACATATTAATAACACTCCACAAAAATTTTAGTTAGTTCGGTTTCGTGATTTTAAATCTGTGTTAAGGAAATTGAAACAAAGTTTCCAATCGATCCCCGGATCGGGATAAATAAATAGCGCAGCTGTGATATGGAAGTCATTACTACTATGGAAATCATTACGTGAAGGAAGTGAAACAGAAAGAAACATGAAGGAAACAGATCTAGATTTAAGGAAACGTAGCAATGAATATATATTTGTTACCTTTTTTAAACGGTGCTAAGTATTTCGATTCCTCCTCAACCCCTTGAACTTCATACCATCTGCCTGTTTCAGCTTCCAAAAATGCTTAGTTAAAGTTGTGGAATTTTTTCGATGTATTTTTTACGAGCCCATAATTAACTTTAAACATCCTAAACTACATGAATTTATGCGGTTGAATATTAAAAGACAACGCGGAGACATTAATTTTCATTCTTGAAAAGAAATAAATAAAACGGTGAAATCAATGTGTGTTATTGCATGAATATCCAACTCAAAACTAAGTCCGGCTAATTACTTCATATTTAATTTTCTGGACTTCGTATATCTCTTCTAAGCGAACTCAATATTTCAAAAATCAAGAATTCAATACAATTTTTTAAATTATTGATGTGGCGGAAAACCCCACTAAATATCCGCATTTCTACAATAGATTCTATTGTACCCACAAATTGATGCTGATGATGATTTTGACGTCTATTCAAAAAAGCCTCGTTATTGGGAGGATTGAAAAAGTGACAAACCATTACAAAGGTATGCACTTATATACATATACTACTTCACCAAACACCAACTCTGGCCATATCGCTATACTGCAATTTACTGCCATTAGTGAGATGGGTTGGAAGCGAAGGCGTTGTCTATCCGTGGTCGCCTCGAGTTCGTTAGGGAAAATATCTTACCTATATCCTCCCTTGGGTTCGAACCCGGTACCCTAACAACAACCTTCACGATGGTAGACGAGCATCTTACCACCATGCCACTCGGGCGCTATATACAGTACATATACTGACACCTCTCTCTCTCACTAAAGAATTGAAAAACCATTGTAAAGGCATATACATGTTCGAAACGCATTGCTAGGGAAACCACGGTAACCAAAGTAAACGTTCCGAAAGCGATTGTTCAGGCCCAGAAACCATTGTTGCCCGACAGTTTTTTTGCGCATTTCTGGCATTTGCCCTATCAATCAAGACAGGTCCCATTTGGTATATATGCAAAATCTGGTGACGAACGGTTTAAAATTGTAGATTTGTATAGAGAACACACATACACAGAAAATCAATTTTATATATATAGATATATCAGTTGTATAACACTATGGAAAATACAGAACAATGCATAAACACCTGTGGCAAGCACAATGCAGGCCACATTCCGAGAAAAAAAATGGGGAACAACAGAAAAATGAAATATAGAAACCACAGAAAAATGAAATATAGAAACCACAGAAAAATGAAATATAGAAACCACAAAAATGCTAATATGCTAAAACACAAGAAATGTTCAAAAATTAAACAACTGCGGTAAGCACAATGCACTTCACAGTCCGAGCGAAAGAAAAAAAATGTGAACACATTTTTAGACTTCAGCGTAGTCATTGATTTGGTGTGATCTGGTCATTGATCTAGTCAGCATGGTGAAGACAGGAAGATCTTCAACTACTCTCATCAGATTCAAAGAGGTCTTCTTCACCTTTGCTGTGCAGTAACGACAGATTTCCCTCTAGAAAGTTGATAAGCTTAACGATGTGTCTCAGCCAAGTTTTCAGTCTTTATTACTGCTTCGTTCCTCGCTATTGGCGATTTCCCAGTGATAAATGCCTAATTTTGCTTACGTTCGGAAAAAATTGCGGAAGCCAAGTAGGGAACTGGATTTACGGTATTTTTCTCGAGGAAATGTGGTCAGTCGAGAGATACATTGTGTTGAGTATATTGATATATTTTTGGCCGATGCTAGTCGGCTGAGGTTGGTTTTCTTCATCAATTTTCGTTTTGGCCACTTTTACTCAACCATCTGTCACGGAATTCTGTCACCAACCTCCACACTAATCGGGTTTTTCTCCACGTTATTTTCTGTGACCATCAGTCACGGAATTTATCACCAACGTCCACATTAATCGGGGTTTTTTTTTTCTTTCATTATTCTGCTTCGGCTCAAACCCAAACAGGCATTCAAATAACAATGGAATTTTTAATCGTTTTCAAATCAACAAAAATCCTTCCATTTCGAGCTCGAATCGTTTCAAAAACATCAGTTTCTTATATGAATTCCGAGAAAAACGCATTAATATTCAGTGAAAAACAAAGGAGGGCAAAAAAACACGTAAATGATTTCTCATCATGAGTTTGTATAGGATTATGTCATCACGATTTCTCCTTAGATACCTAAAAACAAAGCAGGAAAATTAAATACATACATACTAGCATTTTTTTTCCCCGTTCAGTCTTGATCCGAGGAGTTTAATTTATGGATTATTCAGCTTTATCTTGCTCACGTTCACGTTCCCCTAATCGTTCTTTATGATGGGAACCGACACAGAAAGAGTATTAGAAAAAAAAGAAGCATTATAGTTTGTCTTTTTCTTTTGGCCATCTTATTCTTGTCTTTTCTTCTCGGTTATCTTTGAGGCGTCAGCTGGCGGAATAAGAATCACGTCATCAAAACTCTTCACAAAAAAAAGAAGAGGAAGGAGCCATGGAATTATTTCAGCTAAAAGAAAAGAGGATGGGATTCTTCAGGGGAAAAGAAAAAAACAAATGTTAGAGGATGCTCTCTGGAGAGAAGAATAAAGTTTTCCCTCTGAAGTCTTATATAACGTTCCACTTTGCGATGGGGAGATGCCTAGCTATGCATAAGCATTGGTTGTTAATGTGATGGAATGCTTCCGATCGAAAAGAGTAATATTTTAGTTTTTTATATTTGTTGGTACTTATCGATGTTTTTGGTGATATGTATGCGTATGCACCAGAAAAATGTACAACTGATTTCACACGTTCGGTCATTTGACGGTTGATCAAGAAAGAACTTGTGTACCCGTTAAAAATACGTGAAATTTTCGCCGAGTTTGGATGATGCGTGGCAAGGATGCGTCACTCTAGGAATGAGAACGCTTGCGTGATCCTATAAATGCGAAGGCTTGCGTAGCGCTGGAAATGCGAAAGCTTGCATAGCGCTAGAAATGCGAAGGCTTGCGTGATCCTAGAAATGCGAAGGCTTGAGTGTAGTCCTAGAAATTCGAAGGCTTGTGTAGTCTTAGAAATAATTCGTATAAGCCCGGTCTAGCCTTAGAAATAATTCGTAGAAGCCCAGTGTAGCCCTAGAAATAAATCGTAGAAGCCCAATGTAGCCCTAGAAATAAATCGTAGAAGCGTGGTTCTGAAAATGCATGAAAGTCTGCTTGCTCCTAGACATGCAAGAAAATCTACGTGGTCCTAGACGTGCATGAAAATCTACGTGACAATGGAAAAATATGAAAGAGTGCGTGACCCTAGAATGTTACATATTCCTAAAAATGCATGAAAATCTGCATGGCCCTTGAAATCAGACCCGTCATTTGTGGGATCGTTGCGCCACCCCCCCCCCCCCCCCGGTTTAGAAAATGCACTAGAAATCTAGAAATGGCATATATATATATATATATATATATGTACAACACACATACATACTTACATTGAATATATGTTCTCTCCCCCCCCCCCCACCCAGAAAAAGTTGAAATGTCGGTCCTGCTAGAACGCATGAAAGTCTGCGTGGCCCTAGAAATGTGCTGAAGGCTTGTTGCTCACGTGGATCTGGAAATGCATGAGATTATTGCTTGCACCAGGAAATGCGTGAAAGGCTTGTGCGCACCTAGAAATGCGTGGGAAACGTGCGTACACCTACAAATGTGGGGAGAAGCTTGCGTAAAACTACATATGCGTGGGAGGCTTGCATACCTGTCGAAATAAATGAAAAGCGTGCGACTCGCTATAAATTCGGGAAAGTGTGGGCTGGTGTGTGGGCCCCTAAAATTCTGTACACGTTCATTGCATGAATCTAGAAATGCGTAGAAGACGCGTAAATCTTAGATATATGGAGAGGGCTTGTGTATCCTCTAGAAATATGGAGAGGGCTTGCATATCCTCTAGAAATATGTCAAAGTCTAGAGCAACTCTAGAAATATGTCAAAGGCTAGAGTAACTCTAGAAATATGTCAAAGGCTAGAGTAACTCTAGAAATATGTCAAAGGCTAGAGTAACTCTAGAAATATGTCAAAGGCTAGAGTAACTCTAGAAATATGCCAGAGGCTAGCGTAACTCTGCACGTCCGGTCTTAGAAATGAGTAAACGATTTGTGCTGATCCAGAAACGCGTGTAAATCTTGTGTACCCTAGAAATGCACGGAGGTTCGCCTAACCTACTAAATAGTTCGTAGGAGACTTGCATGTCCTAAGAACCATGTGTTAGTCTTGCATACCGTCAAGAAATGCGTGAGAGCCTTTCATGCTCCTAGAAATGTGGAAAGATTGCTAGCCTTTAGAAATGTCTGAGAGGCTCGTGTACAACTTAGAGATACGTGAGAGGCTCGTGTACAACTTAGAGATACGTGAGAGGCTTGTAGCCCCAGAAATTCATGGAGGCTTATGTAAATCTCCAGAAATGTATGAAAACATTACGTGCCACTAGAAATGTGAGGAAGATTCTAGAATTCCGTTGGCTGATATTGTACATTTCCAGGAGCCGCTCTAGAACTCACTGTTGGGAAGGGTGATTTTTCTCTTTGTTGTGGTCTCTGTTGTGGATAGAGTGACCATACGTCCCGCATTATTTCCGGGAGGGTACCGGCTTTTTCTTCTCTTTTTACAAAAAAAAAAAAATACCCGTAGTTTTAGTCGAAGTTTTCTTTAATTTGTTATTTAATGAAAAACGTTGATACAGAGGTACTTTTCAACGGTTTTATTGAATGCAATATATCATATTGTCATTTCACTTGGAAGGGGTGACCATCTCCCCCACAGATCTGCGCAAATACGTATTCTGTAAAAAAATTCCTATAAATACGTATTCCCTAACAATGCGTAGGAAAAATGCGTATTCCTAGAAATGCGGAGTAATATTGTGCAAACAGGCGAATTTGAAACTTTTAGTTGTTTTCGGCTCATCTTGTATAAAGAGCTATCTCAGCCAATAAAATAATGCGTTACTTTTGTACCAATAACATTATACCGTGTCTTTAAAAAAAATTATTTCTTCTGCAATAAGTTTCCGAACTCAACGATTTTCCTCTCTATAATTCGATTATTCATTAAACTCATTAATTCTATATAATGAAGAAAAAATAAAAAACCAAGAAAACCTCGCCTTTGAAATTTCTAATACTCGATACGTAAATCACTTTCCATCATTACATCCATTCGAAATCAATTTTTCTGTTAATCGGTGAATAAATTCTACCAATTTTAATGGGCGTTTTGAGTGAATTTGAAGAAAATAATCGATAATTTCGTGAGAAGAAGCAGAGTTTTAATTTACGAACGAACGAGGATAAAAACCGATATATTGAATTTTCAATTCTATTATTCTGATCAGAAGTAGCGCAACTTTGCTCATTAACTCATAATATAATGAGAAAAATTATTGGAGTCTTTTTTTTTTAATGAAAAAAAAGAATTAATTGGCTTCATTTATGCCCTATTTCATTAATGAACATGGTAGTTCATTATGTTTAGCGGTAAAACCCCTAAAGGGAAGGAGAGAACTATCTCAGAATGGTCTATCCTTCATTCCAAGGAAACCCTAGCCTGGGATAAGAACTGCATTTTTAACTATCAGCTTGCAAACGAAATCTGTTCCTCCAATGATTCATAAGAGGCCCACGGCCTATGATGTAATCTGTTCTGAAACTTTTGGACCCCCACGGCTATTTACCCTTGCCTTCATTTGTTTCTTCCCCCCCCCCCCACCACAAATTGGCCCTCTTTATCCACAGGCTTGAAATTAAGGTGCCTTCTCCATGGTTGTCTCGGGGAGCATCCCCGGGAAGAATTACTTGAGTTGGTATTGCGCAGTAATTGCTGCGACTATTTCGCACACCTGTAGATGTTGAGCCACACTCCGCGTCAACATCTCTTGTACTGCAGTGTGGGTGGGCCTGGACGCAATGCAAAAATGTCATTCGGCTGTTTGGTCCGCCCTCGACAGACGCGGAGCCAGGGATATCTTGAAATAGTGTAGGAATTGCGGGCAGTATAAATATCAGAAAAAAGGTAGGATATTTCTCTTCGTAGTTTTTTTATGATTATTCCCGGTATATATACCATCTGTGCAAGATCAGAAAAAAACATTCTTCTCGAAAAACAGGTGCCATTTTGCAGAGGATTTGGTGATTTACACTCTGGCAGCAACGATGCGGATCAGGGATATTTTAAAAACCACTTAAAGGTTTGAAGAGTTTTCGTGGAATAACATTCGCTTGAAAATAATGCAGTGGTGTGGTATTGTTCATTGTACGAATATTCAGTTTCCTCCGGAACTTTTAGCTATTTCGAAACGTATTTTTTGAAGGGGAGCAAAAATGGAAAATCAATTTGTGTACCTCAAACGCTTTCGATTTGTAGCTATGAATGAAAGCATTTAGTGTGGAACAATTAGTGACCCCCCCCCCCCCCGCAATATATTGATAAGGGGGGGGGGGTGGCAATTCTAGGTTGTGGTGTCGCACGGAGTTTTTATGCAATAGGGTTGTGAATAAATGGCTTACCTCCGGGGGATCGTGAATTCTAGCACAATTGACACGTTTAAAAAGAAATGCAATGGTTATAATGAGATAAATCGAGAAGCTATCCATACTTAGATGAGACAACCATAATCTTTTTTACGAACTGTGTATTTATATTTTGTCATAATTAATTTTTTATTGCTGTTATAGAGTCACTGTATATTTCTGATACAAGTTAAGATATGTATTCGAAATACCTATGGACATCGTTTTTTCAGTCATTTACTTCGGTAGGCATTTTGTCAGTTGTGACTTTTGTATTTGTTTGAATTGAAACGTGGATGTACTATGGCGCCCAGTTTGAATGTTAAGTTGAATTTTGTTTAATGGAAATACTGTAATTATAGTGTGGCTTGTCTTTAAGTTTTCCGCGGGCATGTGTTCAAGATTTGTCGAAACAAATATTGATTACAAACATCCTTAAATAACACATAGAGAGAGAGAGAGAGTCAGCCCCTTACTGTGTCGCCCAAACTAGATTCGTGCAACTGATAAGTGCAAAATCTGTGATTAGACGATTTTTTTTTAATGACAAAATTTGATTTTTTTTTTCACTTTGAAGGCCAAAGTGAGTTTATATATTTTTCATACATAATGCACGAAATTAAACAGGGAAAAACGACTTCTATTTCCGATGTATTTTTCCAAAAAATATTCACGGTTAAAAGGGAACTCTATAATGCCGGGGCCTTCGTGATTTTTCCCTTCTTACAGGGTAAGAAGGGAAAAATCACGAAATCCCCGATAATGCCCAGATCGCCCGAAGTCGGCCGAGTAGGTTAATGCCCATAACCGCCTCAAGTCGGTCCAGCTAGGGCGTATGGGTATGTTTTGGTGGGTTTTTGTCACCAACGGGAAAGAAGATGAAAGCTCTTGTCAAAGGCGGGAACGGAAAAGACAACTGCAACGCCCTATCAATGGGATTTTAAAAGCTGATGTACTAGAATGTTCCTTGAGAATGGACTAAGGGTACTCAATGCATTTTACAAAGAGATAATACTGTGAGGAAAGGGGTGTTTTCAGTATATATATATATATATATATATAGACAAATTATCTTCCGAAAATCCATTGAAATGAAAGGGTTTACATCGATGCAAAGGGTGGCATGGATAGAAACTCGTGAAGGGGGAGAGGGCCCGAAATTTAGACGAGTCCACTTCGAACACAAAAAACTTGGTATTTTCACGACCCTCCCAGGTTTTCTATCTGGGCGTTAAAGAGCCAGATGGCCAGTAAAGACACTATTCTTAGTGGATTAGAATTAGCACTATTCTTAGTGCTGACTTGAAAAGCATTTTTGGTTGAAATTATCAAATGTGCACGCACATTCCCGCATGTACCGATTCGTTGGGGTTCCGCGGCGGGGAGGGGGGGGGTAGGCGGTGTGCATGTGTGGTGTAGCAGTAGTAGGTAGGGCCTCCAAAAAATGGCTCGGGGATCCATGATGTCTTAAGTCAGCCACCTCGTTGGGCAATTTGCCTGTTGTGGCGTTGTATTTGCATTTATTTATTTATTGTCACTGATTCAAAACATCCTAATGGTGATTTTAATTCTTCGGCTGGATATAGGTCAATGGATTTTATTTTTCTAAATGTGGCGTGGACTGAACTGTAAGCAAGTGTTGGTCAAAAATTAATAGAAAAGAATGTGCGAAGTAATTTTGCCTAAAATTGTCACTTCCAATGACGAAAAAACTATTCAGTGGGGGAAAACGAAGTACGATGATGTGGCTAACGAATATGATTCGTTCCGAAATTTTGCGGTAATTGGTGATACCTAACTTTGGCGTTTATGTCCGTGGATTTTTTACCCAGCGTTCCCTGTTCGTGGATTCTTTATCCCAGCGTGTTTTGACCGTTTAAAAATTTATCCTAGCGTCCGTAGATTTTGCATCCAAACGTGTTGTGTCAGTGAATTTTTTACCCTAGCGTATTCTGTCCGTGGAAAATTCGTCAAGGCGTGTTCTGTCCGTGGATTTTTTCCTACATTTTCTTGACAATCAACCTTTAATCATTCTAGAGACTTTTATTTGTGCTCGTCTATTCCTTATTCTAGTTTTTTTTTTGTGTTCGTGGCTTCTTATCCTAGACCCCACCCCTCCGCAATCTTAGCGTTCAATTACTATTGGGTACCTTGATATAAAATAATAATAATTCAAATAATTTTTAGGTCTATTCGAAAGCTTTTTGGTTGCCCCTACCTTGTATATCATTTTCTCATAGACTCAGAGTACAACCAAATAACATCGTCACCGAAGCAGCTGCAGAAACCCTTTCACCATCACAACCAGATATAAATTCGACGAAAACGGAACATCCAGATATTTCTCGCCAAATATTTCCTATTTGCGGCCAAACCATATTATATTACATTCTGTCGCGACAACTCAGAAACCAGCTAGGTCACCGGGACTGGCCTTTCAAACGAAATGTATGTACATCCCCCGCATCTTTAATTGTCTTTAATGAAGAATTACGCCACTTCGGTCTTGTAATAACCAAAAAAGTACAAGCGGGAGCTTTCAGTTGCACATAAAAAAAAACAAAATGGCACGAGTCGACGTTTTTCGCCGAAATTCCAGTTGACGTTGCTAATTGGATATACACGATTTTGCAATTAGTATAAAAATAAACTAGCTGTTGATCCAAAAAGCCGCCGATTTCTCTATTCTACCCCCGAAAATACTTTCACTATGTACTCGGAAGCACGCAACTTGTTCGTTCTTAACACAATGACATAGGCTGAATGGGGGTGTGGGGGGGGGAGAACTATCTGAAAATGGCTCCCTTTTTGTCATTTCCGGGCGATACCCCCGTATGATTTGTGCGCCTCTTGAGACGCGATAAAGCTGTTTTCTTGTACTCTCACTGCAATACGGAGATGATGCATTGTATTGTCTCGACTTTATCAGCCCGAAAACTCGGGGAAAAGTTCGAAATTCCGTTCCTTTTTCTTTATTCCAGTCATATCTCGTCCGTTGTTTTGTGTTCGTGTGTTAAGCCTAACGCCCTGTAGCTACTACCGACTCCGAAGTGCATTGAGAGAAAGAGAGAGAGAGAGAGGAGGGAGAGAGAGATCCTGAGACTCTTGAGACTCAAAGAATCCCCGATAGCGCAAGGGTAGAGAGCTTCTTGTATGTACAGTGTACGAGATCACTCCATAGTTTTCTGATAAGAGGGGAAAAAGAAAGAGTTAAAATAAATAAATCCCACGGAAAAAAGAGAGTTTTTCAGTTCACAAAAGCCACTTTTATCTCTTACTTCTTTTTTTTTTTCTTTTACCCCCGTCTCTAGTTTGGTCATCGTCATCGTCATCATCGGCGTTGTTGTCAGTGAAAGTTTCACCTGAAGACGTACCCGCGTACGTGCTTCTTTTAAGCAAGAATTACAAGAAGGCTTGAGAGAGAGAGAGAGAAATGACTCTTTTCCGCCCGCACCCACGAATAAAGGAGATGGATTCCCCTCGAGATGAATTTCAGCTTTCATGTTTGAAATTAATTTGTGATTTTGGGTTCGTGTTTTGTCGGTACGCACGCGCTAAGCTTTTGGCATTCGGGGGGGGGGGGGCGTTTGGAAATTTACTTGCGGTATTTTGATACATGGTTTGGGGCGGAATTTTTTTATTTATTTCACAAATGCAAACATGTAGTACATAAATTCATACATGTGTTACACGAACATATAATACACAAAAAATAAAATGGATGCACACATATTACAAACAAACACTTTGTAGCCTCAAGGGAATGAAAAGTCCTTCCAGCAGGCCTAAAGGATAAAGAATATTAGTCTATAGAATATTTTTTCTTTCTCTTGCAACAGAATTATTATATTTATTAGATATGTGCTCACAAATGTATTTTCGCTTATCTATATATATCTGAATAATGTTCACAATTAAGTTGCTTTTCGTGAAGCTCAATATAATAGAACCATCGTACACCACTTTCTCTTATTTATTATTATACTCTTTCAGTACTTTCGTTCTATGGTTTCGTAATCTATGCGTCTGACAAAGTCAAAAATCACATGATTTATGTTTTTATTATTATTAAATTGATTTTTTCAGTGTGAAAAATGTTTAATATCTTTGGGGCAATGAAGGAAAAGCTCTTTTTATATAATGTTTTATTTGGTTTTGGTACTTGATAAACTCGATTATATATATTTGTAGTTCTATTTTGATTTCTCGTTAAGTAATTCTCATTTAATTGGGAAAATTTGATAACTCGGTACAAAAAGTTTTGTCTCAAAGTTAGAGTATGGCATTGTATTTTGGAACTATCTATTAATATTTGAGATCCTATTCTATTATATATATTATCTAATTTCTGAATATTCTCGTAATATTCTCCTCCCCAAGCACTGATTGCATAATTAACAATTGAATATATCCATGCATAGAATAAATCTTTTAAAATATGTTCATCAATCAAGTTTTTCATTTTGTAAATGATCTCTCATTGCATATTTTCTAATTTTTTTAAAATTAAAATATCACAGTGCGTCAGATCATTCTGTATTGTGATACCTAAATAATTGTACTCCCGAACAATATCTATTTCTTGGCAGTGGCATTGACAATGATTATGTATCACATCTCCAATGATTCTGTATCATATCTCCAATGATTATGTATGGCATCTCAAGGTACTGACAAAGATTATGCATTGTTAGATGTATGTTTGTGTTATAATTTATGTTTCTTGTCTTCATATAAATAAAATTTTGTTTTTTGAGTGTTAAGTTTTAATTTATGTTTAATTAACCAGATATTAATATTTGTTAGATCATCTTCTACTTTTCTAATTAAATTTCCTGTATCAGTATCTTCGACATAAAGCACTGTATCATCGGCAAATGTTATGATTTTTCCATTCAATCTCAAGTTACATAAATCATTTATATATATCAAAAATAGTATCGGACCAAAAACAGAACCTTGAAGTACCCCCTTTTTTACTTCATGTTTTTGAATAACAACTGCTTGTTTCGTGTTGCAATAGTATGATTTAAACCATTCAAGTATGTTTCCTCTCACTCCTATTTCAAATAGTTTATTTGTTAAAATTTCCAAATCCACAAAATCGAATGCTCTTTTCAAATCTAGGAACACAGTTATGGAGCATTTATTATTGTTGATGATACATATTCATGATTCATTTCAAAAATTTATATAAAAGTGATAATAATAATAACCAACAAAATGACATGGAAAAATGTGGTTTGAGCTAAAATGCTTATCATGGCATAATTCGGGGTTGCTCGACCTTCGGGAGAGTGCGGGCCACTTCATGGGTTTGAAAACGTTTCGAGGGGCAAATAAGTGATCTGCGAATATGTCGTGGGCCACTTCAGTGATCTCGAAATCTGTCACGGGCCAATCGAGCCATGTTGAAGTTTGCCGTGGGGGGGTCACTTGAATGTTCTGGAAGTATGCCGCAGGTATGTTAAGTGATGTGAAACAGCACCACGGCCGCTAAATGCTCTGTAACCGTGACATACATCAGTGTAAATATGTCGCGGCCACTCGAAGTGATCTGGAAATGTGTCGCAAATCACTTGAGTTATGTGGAAGTGTACCTCGGGAAGCTTGAGTGCTCTGGAACTGTCTCGCGAGCCACTCGATCATCAGTAAATATGCTACTTAAATGACCGCCACTTAAATGATGTGGAACTGTATCACGCCCCCCCCCCATAAATGCCATGCCATTGTGTCGCGGTTACTTAAGTGCTCTAGAACTGTATATCCGAAAATAGTTTACTCGCAGATGCCGCACAAACAGTGCATTCATTGCCTTCAACATTTCAAAGGTACGCTCTATATATCAGCCACCTCGTTGGGCATTTTGTCTGTTGTGGCGTTGTATTTGTATATGTATTTGTAGCTCGGGCTACACACAGGCGATATTTTCACATTACACTTCATTGTGCTTGGTAATTAGCTGCAAACAAGCATGTCAAAATGCAAAACCGATGATTTCTGAAAAGCGAAAAATAAGATTTGCAAGTGTCGTTGATTTGTTGGGTTACATACACCCCACATATACATGCACAGTCGAATCCCGTTTTAACGAATACCGTTATAGCGAAAATCTCGTTTCAACGGACACTTTTCCAACTACTCCGATAAGTTTACACAGGAACAGTGCAAAAACCTGAATTCCTTTATAACGAAATTTCGTTATAGCGAAGTGATTTCTTCGGTCTCTTAAAGTTCTTTATAACGGGCTCGACTGTATATTGCTCTTCAACAGCTGATACGTAGACCGGTGCCGGTCCGTGGGAACTTTCCGCTAGTCCACACTTTTCTTAAATATCAATTTGTGTTCCAGCTACGTAATTCTACATATAGGAACTGTTTTTCATTTTCTTTTAAATTTCTGTTTTTCTCATCAGCCGGTATGAAACTTGTATTTTACTCTTATTAATTTATAATTTGCCGACCTACAAACTATATTACATACTTATTCGTTGACCATCTGCAAATTAGTTCTCCTTTTTCTGTATCATTTACCGGACCGAAATTAAGTTTCTTATTTACTTTTATTTCACCTGCACATGTTACACAATTATAGGAATTGTTAATAGTTACATGGACATAAACTGTACATAGGCCTACATGAAAGGGATCTGGCAGAAAAGACCATAGTATGATCTGACCAGCTCTCTCACCCCGAGTGATGGAAAAAAAAACCAATGGCAACAGCATAATATACTGTACATCAACTAAAAATAACTATTGTGCTCACATATGTAATATTCTAATTATAAACGCACTCACACATATATAATATATAGGTATACAGGGTGCATAGGTACCAGGGGGTGTGACATTTTACTGGCGAACCATTGATCCTAGAGGTATACTTCCAGTTAGAGGAAAAAGTCTCCAAAGATATGCCATCCATGCAGCAAGGGGTTGTATTTTATTAAAATAAGTAAGATAAACTTTTCATACAGTCCCCACGTGTGCCCAAGAACCCAATTAGGCAGTAGGAGATGGATGCCAACAAAAAAAATCCATGTTTCTAATGTTTCTCGAATGTAAATATTTCGGTGAATATTGCACTTAGAACCATGGAATTATTTTTTAGTTGGCATCGGGGGGAGATAGCGTAACAACTTTTTAGTTGGGTTTTCCACACAACCACTTGCAAAATGGAAGGCATATCTGAGCGCTACACCTTATTTCAAAACTTTTTTGTAATTAGAAGTATACTTCTAGGATCAACGATTCGCCAGTGAATTGATATACCCCCCTCTTTATTCAAGTACAAAGCAGAACAGACCGAGCACGACCAGGCTCTGTCACTTACGCGATTTCAGCTCATGGCCTCGCAGGGCTCGTTCGCGCCGGAGAAAATTCCGAAAGACAAAGAGGGAGATTGCGGGCTATCTTTCGTAAAGTACAATGCACATTCGTTAATCGTTATGCATTTATTAATAGTAGTGACAATATAATATGTCAAAAATGCTCAAAAATGCAATCATTTGAATAGCAATAAAATGCTTTTCATTCAGGTGTAGAGTTTCTCCTCCTCCATGGAATTAATAAAAATCATTTATAACTTCACTCACAGATGGTGCTGTATCATATAAGAAAATAAAATAAAAAGAAACGCGACATAAAATAATAAGCGTAATAAATATAGGGCATATGACGCAATGCATCCAGGGGCGTAGCCAGAAATTCCGTTCGTGGGAGGGGGGGGGGTGAACCAAACTGGTAGAACAATAGATTTCGCCATCTTTTTGCCCTTTTTCGGTCATTTCGTGGAAGGGGTGACCAGAACCCCAAGTGTCCCCCCTCGCTACTCCCTTGAATACATCAACGACATTTTATGAGTATTTTAGTTTTCCGGAATCCAGAAATGATCCGCTTTTCATTTATACGTGCTTGTTTGCAATTGATTACTAATCATTGTAGAATGCGATCTGGAAATATTGCTTACGTCCCGAGCTACCGTTTGAAATGTGAAAGCCAAAAATCGTTTTCATCATGTTTTTATTTTTTTTGCAAAAAAAAATATTTGCACTGCACAGGCGTATTGTCATTTTTTTTATACAGCGTCACCTGTAATTAATAAATTGAACTATTTTTTTATAAAAAAAATTCACATTTTGACAAATATTTTAGTCAAAACCACTTTTTTTTAATTATATTGTTGATTTCTTCAACAGTTTTTTCTTAAATGTATCATAAACATTCCTCAAGTTCTGTATAGTTTCTTAGTCTAATATGATAAAGATAGATTTCATCAGAATTTAAATGTTCCATGATATATTATTTACATGCTAAGTTGAAAACTCATAAAAACTATGCCAAGAGAGGGGTGTCTCTCTTGGTAGAGAGATGGACGAAGAAGAAAAGACAAGTGTGTGTGCATGCTTGTATGTACTGTAAGACAGATCTGAAGCAAGGTTATTCCTTAACCGCTATGGCTTTTACGGTAGCGGTTCCAAAAGCACAACCCCGTGAGTGGAGAGTTTGCATGCATGCGAGTGATCAAAACAATGACTTGAAAAGCAAAAAAACCAGGTCAGTGAGAGACCAAAAAAAAAAATTACCTCGAGTGTTTGCAGGCATGTGAGCCACCTAGAAAGTTTGCAAGCATGTCAGTGACCAAAAGAGTGACATCACAGAGCGAGACACCAAGTCGGTAAGAGACCAAAAAGAGTGACCTAAATAGTTTGCAAGCGTATCAACGACCAAAAGTGCGACCGAGAGTGTTTATACAAACATGTCAGCGACCAAAAAAGTGATATAGAGTGTTTGAAATCATGTTAGCGACCAAAAGAATGACACAGATAGTGGGGCAGATGTGCGATTCATTGGAAATGAAGCGCGGACAAACAAGTTCGTTTTCACAGTAAGTACATTTTCACATCTATCGTGAATTTCTCACCTGAAACGAGAAAAGAAAAGACAACGGATCTGGTCTGGCACGGAATGGACTTTCTACGCACTTTAAACGCAAGCAATCACCTGAAACGCTAGAAAGTAAGCCTAACGAAATAGTCCAGTGCAAAATAGGATTTCTGGCTCCAAGTTTTCACCTGGAGCTTTCTTTCTAAAGTTGGGGCACTAGACTTATCTCGACTCACAGAAAAATAGGCCAATGCTTTTTCACGGTTTTTCCGTGCTGCTTGTTGCGATACCGAAGTACAAATTTGGTGTCGCCACTGCATTGTTTGGAAATTTTGTAATCGTTAGCGCTGTTATTGCAGTAGCGGATGCCTGATATCTCGAACTCGTGCTAAACAAAACAAGCGCAAAGGTCACAACAGGCAAACTGCCCTACGAGCTGACTGAAAAAAATGTGGATACATGCATGGGCGGAGATACGGGGATCGTGCAGGGGCATTGCCCCCAGCGTCAAAGGTGGAGTCGACTGATCTAATATATATATGTATATATGAATTGACATCATAATCACCGTGCCCCCCCCCCCCCAGACTTCCAAGTCTATCTCCGCCTATGTCAAGTATACATGGATGTCAAGTATAACCAGCATACAGCAAACTTAATATAAAACATGTAACACGAAAGAAAAACTGTTAATTAATACTTTATAATAGATTTATGTTTATCATAGGTACTTCTTTCTAAACGTATCCATTGTGTTAGAATTCACGACACCCGTTCGTGATTCCATTTACTGAAATAGCAGTTCATTTACTGACAACCCTATTAGAGAGGAACTGCCTGCGTCACCACAATTTGCAATTGTATTGTCCCTTACTGGACGATACTGGTGTTCCCTTGTCGAAGCGGTGTGTTTCAATAACTCATGTTTCATCAGCGTACACAGCTCTTTTCTGCACACCTTCAACCAAGTCTGTGTCCCTCTGTAGGTATGGTACCTATACCTAACGGCATACTCTAGTCCAGGACGAAATATTCCAGAACGAATTTAGGAGAGCGCGGAGAGACTATTTTAGGAATGCGATCGAACATTCTATTCGATTTTTTGACCACCGCTGAACAGTGTTAAAAAAAAAAAAACCTAATCCGCTCGTCAACGAAAATCCCCCAATCGGCGATTTGCATCCGGTATCTCATCAGAGCCTCCCGCACTCCCTCTTCAAAGCAGCAAAGGAACTTTCTGATCACGCCTGCATTTCACCAAATCTGAAAAAATAAAAAAAAAAACGAAAGAATTCAGTATTACGTCAATATTATTAAATAAGAATGGGAATTGATTAAGAATCATGTCCTTATATCTGAAAATAACGTATGGAATTTTGGCGTGATTCCCCGTAGCTGATTCCCTCTTTCATCTCGCGAAAATCTTTTGAATCGTTTAATGTTGAAGGACCCACCGCACGGCATTCCCTTTTGGCATTCATCTAGAAGTCGGTGAGGGGGAGAGACAGGCGTATATCTGCTCCCAATCTCTCATTTCAACGAGCACTAGTTACTCCTCTAACAAAGCACCGCATTCTCCAGTGTTTAAGGGGTTTCTATCTTCACGTGCCAACCACGCAAACAAACCAACCAGGTCCTTTTATTTTGTTCGGGAGAACATACTTGAAAAATCGAAGGGGAAACAAGAAAACGAAATTATTTATCCGAAAAGTATTCAAGTGATGTGAAAACCTTTCTCTCTCTCTCGTCTTCGTTCGCGTCTTAAAAAGATAAAATTAATAATCGCGGATGTGAAACAAAGAATTTTCCAGAAGTTTCTAGAACACAAATACCAAAAAAAGTAGAAAAGTGCCATAAAGTTAATGAAATTCTTCTCGGTGCTTCAAATGACTCTCTTGTTTATGGACTTTTTTTTTATTTTTTCGGACTTCCACTCCAATATCGATAATTATTCATTTGTCTTTTATTGGTTGAACGTCTTGATGAATTTCTTGTGAAATTAAAAACCCATGAAAGGAATTGCTTTTTAAGCCTTTCACTAAGTAATTGGATCGCTTGAGATGTTATTTTGGAGTAAATCCTTCGTAAATCTAATTAAAGTTTCATTTTCAAAGACGAACACAAGTTGGTTAGATATCTATCATAACTTACTCGAGGAAACCCCCCCCCCTCCCTCCCCCAAGAGATTAATTAACGAGATTCTTTCTTTAATTCTCGCAGTAAACGATTTTCAGTGAATTACAGGATGGAGACGGAATTATTCAGTGCTCGAAATTTCTATTAATGAGGAGATATTCCCGTTTGATTCTTATATAGAATGTGTACATACCTTGTTTTTTCTCTCACGTGTATGGTTATTACTTAATGATTTAAAATTCCACTTAGAAAGAACACAAACAATTGTGTATACTGTACGATAGCTTGCTTTTCTTTCTTCTTTTTTTTTTAAATAACTATTTGGTGTTTCCTTCGAATTCGTTCGTAATTTTACACATGGGAATTACAGGGTGCTTCAGAATAGACTCAGAATTTATGGCTCTCCTTCCTTATCCGTAATAGCGATGATCATGAGATATCTAGTCTAACTTGATGCCTTTTATTTTGGTAATCCTGGAATATCTCGGATTTTCAAGACACTCTTATTTCGGTTACCCGAGCCCAGATACCGTTGTAAGTTTTCTTTTCCTGATAAAATGTATCCCGCTCCCCAGTCCTGTCTATCAACAACCAGTGGGTGGAGTCAGATTTTGTTCACAGTCTGATAGCAGAAGGTAGAGAGAGAGAGAGAGAGAGACTATGTTTTTCTTTTCCCTTTGAGGAGTATAGAATTATTGCGTACAGCGAAAAGGCAAATATAATAGGAAACTATAGTTTTTCTTCTGTTGTTTCTTGTTTTTATTCACATTTATCATTGTTAATATTTTTATTATTATTTTTATTATTGTTATTATTTTGTATTCATATTTACAGTGTTTGGGGAGGGCATTTATCAGTTCACACCCAATCGAAAAGAAGATTCTTCTTGAAAATAGATAGAAATTTTTAGAAGGTTTATAAATTTCTAGGGGTGTAGAAAGATGAAACAAGTAGTTAGTGTAATGGGCAGGCTTGGAATTTTTCAAATACACCGATTTGTGTAATTAGTTACGACTTTGACTAATAGATGGCACCACAGTCCTTCAAACAGTGATCGTAATTGTCCTTTTTCGAACAAGAAACAAATCAAGCGCTGATGGATTCCAAATGGTCGGCTTTCCTGTCAAAGCCATCGCAAAAGTGAAGTTTAAACTCGCTTTCCTTCTCTCCTGCAATGGATGCGTATGCCTCACAGATGAACTATTCAAGCTGATGCAGCATTTGAGGACTCTTTTATTGAAAACAATGAGTTTCAAATAATCCCCAAAGACGAAAGCCGTGAAATAAAACGACTATGGCACCATCTGTTGCTTGAAATTTTAATTAATTTTGCAAACCAGTAAATTTTGGATATCAGTCCTGCACATTAAACATTGCACTTGTTTCATATTTCTATCTATCACTGTTTCCAAGTTTGACGGGCCTTTCTGAAACACCCCTAATATACCTGTCGATACTGTGTATGTACAAAATTACTGCCGTTTGGAAATTACCAATGTGTCATAAATACATTGCCGAACAGTCCTTGCACTCACCCCGGAACTCTACAGCCAAATTAAGAGAAGTCAACAAAAATAACTTTTTCCGTTTAACTTAAGTTATGTGTCGAAAATGACTTTTCATTAAGCGCATGTTAGCATGAAATTTAAGCCACTGGTGCCGAAGAAAGGATCGTATAGCAGTGGAATTGAGGTCGATTATAGCCGATTAAGGCCGTATAGCAATGGAATCTTAACTTTTTGTGTTCAACGGACCCTTTCCGCCGATGAGATGGAGAGCAAGAACCCCTTGCCTTTGAGATGAAGATCACGGGCCCATTCACAGAATAATGTTTAGCACACACTAATGAAACAAAAGTAAGTCTTGTTCCCTTATTGAAGCTCACTTACCAACTGAAATCTGTCGAAAGACAGCGAAATAGTCCACGGACACCCCTTCCGGTTAAGAACCAATCGCATTAGAAATTAAGAGGGACGATGTGTTTTTCGTAATTGCGTGTGACTGGAAGAAAGAAATTTCACTGTCTCTCTTCATGATTGAGAGCAATGTTATCATATTTTGGTGACTTATGAATCGAGCAGATGCACTTATTTCCCGAATAAGTGGATTGCGGCTCTTTACAAATCCATTGCTGTGATGCAACCTAATTTTTACTCACTGGTTTTCATTAGAAATATCACCATTATATCCGTGAAAATACTCATTTTTAAATTACCGAATAATAATAATAATAATAAGGCTATCAAAAGATATAAACTTTTATTAATATTTTATCGCATAATGAATTATTTACAAGAAAACAAGCCTGATCTGACCGCAAGAATTTTCAGAAGCTTCAAAAGCATGGATTTTGATATGAAAATATATATTCAAACCACATACCCACTAATTTCCAAAAAAAACTAAAAAATTCCCTGTCACGATTCTCTGAGATGCGCTATCGCTAATTAATATTTCCAGGATATTAGAAAAACGACCGTGAGTGCATAAACATACGTTAAATATATTATATTTTGAACAAGGAAAATTCTAATATACTGAGACTTAGAAGAAAAAAAAAAACTTAATGCTTTCAAATTCTCTGGAGAATTCGACGCGGATTCATTATAAATTATTAAAATCCGAAAAAAATCAGATAATATTATGACTAATAAGCAATTCCAAAAAAAAAAAAAATATTATAATAATGTTGTTGTGAAATAAATAGATGAATTTGAGAAAATCCTGCATTTGATATCAAAGGAAAATAAGCATGATCTCATGGGACTAAATTGCCAATTTAAAACCATGATAATATTCGTTTCATTAAATGAAAAATTTGTTTTCGGCTCGTATCATCATGATATGGATATTCATTATGAGTTGGAAAATTAAAAATAAATATATATATATATGCATTTTTTTTAGTAACCATAGCGTCATCCCAAGAGAGAAACCGATGTTATGATATGATCACGTGAAAGTCTATTTTAAGATGGAAAAAAAAAATTAAATGCATTTTAAAATACGGATATTAGAGTTCGAAGAAATCCAATCTCATCCAATGGAGTAATAGAAAAATAAAATAGGAATTGAAATTTCTAATTTCCGTATGCACTCTTAGGAACTAAAATCTTATTATGTAAGAGAATTTCGTTTTTCTTTTCAATCTTTATTTTAAAGTTCAATAAGGAATCTAATTTGATGCGTTCGAGAAAGATATAAAAAAAGAGATATAATATTTAGTTTCGTTTTCGTTTTTACGCATTTATAATACTGAGAATAAAAATTATTGTATTTTTGAAATTAGACATAATGACAAAATACTTCCCAACTGTATATGGGGGGCTTCGATGCTGGGGTGCACACGACCTCTGGCCAGAGGGCCAAATGCAGCCCGTAAAAGGGGTTCCTCTAGCCCAGAGATTGGGAACTTTTCTACCGGAAAGTTGTTTCGGTAGAAAAGTATCAATGCACACAACACCATAAATACTTAGGTTAACCATATTTCTTTTATAAGAATACGGGATAGCTCCAAAAAATATGTCAAGGCAAGTAAAATTACCAATTACAGCCAAAAATTTGTAGAAGGTGATTATATTTAGGGTGATTAGCAGCATATGATAGGGTTACTTTGTTTTAGTTAAATTTGGCATCCGTTGTCTTTTCAGCCACCTCGTTGGGTAGTTTGCCTGTTGTGGCATTTGTAATTGTATTAAGTTGCCATTTACAGCCAAAAGTAAGTCTGAGTCAAATAAAGTTTCCAATCGCAGCCAATGTTATCAACGGAAAGTAAAGTTCCCTATTACAGACAAAAGAAAATTTCAAAGCCAAGTGTATTTGCCAACGGAGATTAATGAAAATCGCTGAAAATTATATGTACTGCGAGTCAAAATGTAATTCGCCAAAATAAACGTAATAAGTGAGATGAATACATTTATTTGGCCATATATAATTATTATAGAGCCATAATTGTCATAATATATTAAAACTATGTCATGAAAATAATCTTAATCCTAAATTTCAAAAATTCAAAACCAACCTTGTTGGAAATAAGAGGAAAAAAAAAGGCATTTTTGAAAAAAAAATTGAGACGGCCAAAATTACGGGAATGTCCCGTGAAATACGGGTCATATTGTCTCTCCTCATACAAGTTTTTGGACTGAAATGGTTGTGCACCCCTGCTTTAATGAACAGCCGCTATGGTGGTCGAGTGGCCATAGTGACGGACTCGCATCGCGAGGACCCGGGTTCGAGCCCCACCGTCGCCATAGTGGTGGTCCGCTGAAGTTGGTTTTCTGTGGTCCCAACTTCAAGGCACGAATGCGAGCCGATCTCCCCGTGAAACACACACGCCACAGACAGCAACAGACCTACAAAGAGCACAAATTTAATTCAAGCATAACACATCACTCACTTCCCTTCTGAAATATAGATGGCAGCACTGAAAAATCAAACAACGTTACATACGCATTCGGACTGTTAGGTACACACACAGTTACACCTCCGGCGCAACTCACTAGGTAGTAAATCGCCCATAAATGATAATAGACCTGAGTTGTGCTCGGTTTGAATGAATGAATGAATGAATGCTTTAATGAACACAAATTGTCTTATATACAAGGTGTACAATGTTTAGAGGCATGATTTGAGCTGTCTACACGTCTTATGACCGAATCCAATAACATGATCAACTTTGTGATCCCTTGGTCTATTTCGAACTTGAAAATGTTTAATCAGTTCAAAAATTAAATACTTAATTATTAAATATATTCTGTATAACAAAATACTTAGGTCATGAAATATTTGGAGCCAGTCGGCGTCGTCTTCATAAATGTGTTAACGTATTCTCAGCTAAGATCCTGTTTCAAACAAGAGCCTCAAAATTTGCGAATGTTTTAATTTTTTCTCCTTTCATGAAGTCTGAGTTTCTCTTAATTATCGAATTACTTCTCTGATAAATTTTAGATTATCTCAATAGTTATAGAGAGAATTGCATGTATATATATATTATATATTTTTTTTATTGTTTCTTGACATATTTTCATTAATTTTGCATATACATTTTCAATTTGTAATTATGTAATTTCAATAATTTGGAATTATATATTTTTCATTAACTTGGAATTACATATACATTTTCTTCAAATCTGGAATTGTATATCTTCATATTAAGTCGTAAAAATACTTTTTATCATATACATTGTACATTACGGCATTAAATATTTCACATTTTCGAACGACTAATGACAATTTTTCGAAAAACTTTAATTATTTTCTGAAAATGATCTTTTACTAAGGCACGTATTCGAAAGGAATGGAGGGATGCACAATGAGTTTCGTATTTTTTTTTTTTAATGATATATTCATTTTGTTGAACGCAATTTTCGTGATAACATAAAACGATAGCATATACAGGGTGATTCAAAACTCAACGTACAAACACTTTTAAAGGAGGTAGAACACACAAAATCACAAAAAAAATGTATGACCGGAAACCCCAACCCGATCAGCTGGAGGATAAACGAAGATGCAGAAATGACCAGCCAATAATGGTTTGAAAAAGTATTTATAGCGATACTTTACATGAGGACACTACGTGTATACATCAAGTTCCACAAGTACTTTCAAAGTTCTTGCCATCCACAGTTACGCACAAAAAAAAGTGATTCTGGTCTGTTCTTAAAGTTTGTACGTTGAGTTTTGAATCACCTTGTATGTCTAAAATACACTAACAAAATATAATTACCGATTTCAAATAATATTTACAATATCGTTGCAAGCACCAACGTTAGTCTTATACGAAGTCGGAAACACAGTCATTTATCAAACAACACCACGGCATGTTGAGAATACAGAATCTTACGTACGATTCACTAACAGCAGTGTCCTAATGTTCAGCCACGGATATATTGCATGATTAATTTGAAATCGTTATCGAAATAACTGACGCTCTTCCGAGACGTCATTTCGATCTGAACAGTCGGCAGTCAAAAAGAGAAAAGGAAAAGCCTTGCGCAAGTGGCCATTTCGTCCGTCACGGAAATTTTGATCAATAATATTATAAAAGAAGGAAACAGTAGAATAACGTCATAAATCTTCCAACACACGTGTAAGCAACCAGCTTGAAAGGTACTTTCACCTGCCCTGACCGCATGAGCAATGGTATGAGTGACCGTATAGTGAACATATGAATGATTGTATGAGTGACTGCAAGAATGATCAACTAATGATCACTTAATCGGTAGACATTTACCGGTTGGCATTTCACCTGTCCTGACCGTATGAGTGATCATAGAAATTACCGCAGGAGTAACAAAGTGAGTCCTCGTATGAATTATCAAGTGAGTGACCGTCTGAGTGATCAAGTGAGTCACCGTATGAGTGGTCAAGTGAGTGACCGTACGAGTGGTCAAGTGAGTGACCGTATGAGTGGTCAAGTGAGTGACCTTATGATTGGTCAAGTGAGTGACCGTATGAGTGACCAAGTGAGCGACTAAGTGAGCTGGACCGGATATCTCATTTCAAACCCGACATTTCGCCCCTTTGGTAAATGTTACGTAGAGCATGCGGCAGAAATTTGCACAAAGCATAATATAATGTCTCCAGCTTGAAAGGTACAGTACTAATAACAGGACGGACCCCACATGCATTTCTTTCTCGAGGGAGTGGCATGTCGAGCAACGCGTGGGGTACAAAATGACCCCATCACGCCAGTTAAGGGATATTACATCTCCATACACATTGTGTTTTATGGTGGAAGCAGCAGCATCTGGCGTAGCTGTCCTCTTGGGATGGGCAAACTACGGCTCACTCAGAGGTCCTGTCTGGTTAATTGCAAATTCCGAAACAATAGTAACATTCAATTTCAGTGTTCTAAAAGAATTAATTTTAGGTGCTCTTTTTTTTTAGCATATGGAAAATATAGTCGTGGGAATTCAGGAATAGAAATTGATTCAAAAACTTTTGCATACGCGAAAAAAATGGAATATAGACCTATATGCAATAAATATCTATTAAAATTGTAAAATATGCTTTTTTTTCGCAGCTACAAACGAAAAGACTCTAATTTGCAACGAAACCGTGACAGTTTTCCGCCACTTCATTTCTATAAGCATAAAAATTCCAATTAATGAATCAATGTCTAACCTGCAAATTTTTTTTTTCTTTTTGATTTGTAGCCCTCCACTCTGCTAGCCCGAAAAAGCTATGGAAGCTCAAAGAGCCGATCTTGACGTTTCAGGGTCCAAACAGAGCTGATTTTACGTTGATGATATTGAAACACAAAAATAGATAAATATTTGTTACTATCAGTTGCATCTGCTGATGCATTACGAAAGATAATAAATTTGTTTTACTAGCAAATACCATTTTTCAAGTTAAAAAAAAGAAGAAATACTTTCGAAATAATGCGTAAAGGTTCATCCATTGCGAGGTTTTTAAAGAACACGATTCATCAAAAGTAAAAAAAGACCCCTCAAAAGAGAGAGAGAGAGAGCATCAAAAAATATCTCGTAACTCCATCATTCAGGATCAAAATTACAGTAATTCAGTGTTAAAGAAATAAATTTCCTTCCTAAGAAATGCTTTTGGATTTAGATCTTTTCTTATCAGAATGGAGTTTGCATCTCCATTTTTTTCTCCCCGTTCTCCTCTTTTTTTAATGTGGTTTCGTCGGTTTGTATTACGTTGGAATTTCGAACATAAATGAGGATGTATCACGCACACCGTCAAAAAATAAAATAAAATAAATTCCGATTGTTCTTTGAAATTTATTGTACATTAAAAGAATTTTTTTTTTTAATGTGCATTTGTTTCTTTTGTTTTGTTTTTCCGTTTCGTTTGGGAATTTCTTTTCTTGAATGTACATATTTATTATCGTCTTCGGAAGAGATGTTGTTAGAGTAATGGGTCGGTACATTGATGGAATATATCAATTGATTCTCTTTTATTGAACGTGTAATTACCTGTGGTACTTTAAACGTTGATATCGATGTCTCCCACTTCCTAATGGCTGTTCGCGATGAGTTTTTATTCCCAAAAATGTAATGCTATAATGATCATTTGTGGATATTTCGAAGTTTCTATTCGTTTAATCTTAAATACAAGATATACGGTAGACTGGATGTTGTGAAGATATTTATTATTTGAGATCTTAATTTTTTAAGGAAGGAAAAAAACTCATCTCTGCCTCTACCGGGAGTCGAACGCGGGTCCCTCGATTGCCGGACGAGTGCTCTGACCACTAAGCTACAGAGGAGATAGAGATTTTCCTTCGCTAGAGCGTATATATGTGCCGAACGGAACCGTGCAATGGACGGTGAACCGATCAGCTAATAGCTCATGGACGACGAGCCACCAAATTAACAAGTGGAGAGCGACATTCATGTCATATATATAGCCCTCTGGTGGCTCGTCGTCCATGAGCTATTAGCTGATCGGTTTCACCGTCCATTGCACGGTTCCGTTCGGCATATATACGCTCTCGCGAAGGAAAATCTCTATCTCCTCTGTAGCTTAGTGGTCAGAGCACTCGTCCGGTAATCGAGGTACCCGGGTTCGACTCCCGGTAGAGGCAGAGATGAGTTTTTTCCTTCCTTAAAAAATTAACATCTGAAATAATAAATATCTTCACAACATCCAGTCTTCCGTATATCTTGTATTAACAAGTGGAGAGCGACATTCATGTCATATAATCTTAAATAGGGACGCACTGCATTTGTTTCCCTATTTGTGTGTTGACGGTATATTATCAGCATCACTTTTCATACACAGGGTGGATAACATCGACCGCCCAATAACTACACACATGATTCTTTGTGAGAAACTAACATCGAAAGTGTTTTCAGTTTTTTTTTTTTTTTTTGAATTGACCAATGGAGTTATAACGAATTAAAAATTGACGTCACTTTCGATTCCTGCCAAATTCGCTGAACGTGAAACAAACGTACAATTTTGCGTTTTTAAGTAGATAGAAATGCTATCACCCTGAGAGTATTCAAGAAAGCAAAAGCTGAACGAACCATATTTTCCCTTTTGCTCTTTCCTTCAAAAAAAAAAAAAATCAGTGAAGGAAAGAAAACTTCCGCATTTTGGAAAAAAAAAAAAGCAGACTTTGGGGAAAACGATTTTTCCAATAGATCCAGTTTGGCCAACACTATACATATATAGTGAAAATTTTGCCAGTATAGTGGGGTGAAAGTAACACGTGATAACAGGGTTAACATCATTCTATACGAAGAGAGAAAAAGCGTTAATCATGATGAGCACTCTAGACCACTGCACTATAAATTCAACAAATCTTCTTTCCTTAGAGCTCGTGTGCGCTGAACAGGACTTTACTTGGATAGCCAGACCAAACAGAGGCGAAAGCTCAGCGCACACGAGCTCTAAGAAGAGAGGACTCGTTTCCATCACACCGTAGTGATCTAGCTCGCTCACCCGGTAAGTGAGAGGACGCGGGTTGGATTCTTTGCAAAGACAACTTGAATTTTCTTTCCTACATTTATCTTCGCATAATCCAGCGAACCCTTCGTATTAATAGCCTGACAGAGTGAAGAGTGGCATCATCTTCGAAAAAGAGTTTTGTCATTTGCATTTGAAGTTATGATAAATGGTTGTTTACTTTATTCTCAAAGATTTCGACCAAATGTTCCTCTGTTGACGCCCCAATCCTTCATGAACGTTATTTTATTGTGTTTGGAATTTCACGGAAGGATATTGATTACATTCAAATTCGAGGTATCTGAAAATAAATATTCACAAATATATACTATTTAGAATTTTTCAAGCCTTTCTCCGAACACGTCACGTCATTCGTTTCAGTGATCTTATTTGTGATGGATGATCAGACGTATGCAAACAAACTCATGATTTTGATGGTTTCTAACCAATAGCTTTAATAATTTAAAGATTATTTAATTTATAATCGAAGATTATTTAATTTATAATTAAAGAATATTTAATTTGTAATCAAAGAATATTTGATTTATAATCAACGAATATTTAATTTATAATCAACGAATATTTAATTTATAATCAAAGAATATTTAATTTATAATTAACGAATTTCTCATTCTAACAATATTCTTTTGTACAAGATATACGGAAGACTGGATGTTGTGAAGATATTTATTATTTCAGATGTTTATTTTTTAAGGAAGGAAAAAACTCATCTCTGCCTCTACCGGGAGTCGAACCCGGGTCCCTCGATTGCCGGACGAGTGCTCTGACCACTAAGCTACAGAGGAGATAGAGATTTGCGTAAATTATTTATGATGTTTATTTTCCTTAAAAAATAAACATCTGAAATAATAAATATCTTCACAACATCCAGTCTTCCGTATATCTTGTATTAACAAGTGGAGAGCGACATTCATGTCAAATATTCTTTTGTATTATTTATGGGAACAATTCGTATTAAGAATGAACATTAACATTTCACGAATAAAATTGAATCATTCAAACTTCATTGATACAATGAAATGCTCATCCAAATTAAATTTATGCCTTGCGGTCAATGTGATAAATTGGCTATTATACATAGTTAACCAGTTATTATGCACAATTACCTGTTGTTATGCATAATTACCGGTTATTATACATAATTACCGGTTATTATGCATAGTTACCGATCATCTTGGTTAGTTTCATAAACTTATCACTTTTACCGGCGGATATGAACGCATAATCGCCGTTAAAAGTGGTAAATTTAGGGGAAATTTATGACTTACCAAAATGCTCGACTATCATGCTTAATAATCGGTTATTAAGTATAATAACCTGATTTTTTACCACATTTACCGTAACATATACACTTAGAAGTGAATAAAGCGTAGAAAAATATCGGAACAAATTAATGAAAATCCATCACATATCATTTTTTTTGTACGGAAAACGATTCCAGTAATCTGTGAAACTGAAACACGTTCATGATCTATTTCCAGAGAAATTTTCTCATCATAGATTCTCGTTGGAGCTCTCAATGAACATTTTTTTTCCCATTTCGAAAGAAATTGTACGATTACTAGAAATGATTACAGTTTTTTTTTGTTTTTGTTGAACGGAAATATCCGAGTGATTTTTAATGGTGAAATATTTTTCCCCGCTTCGGCGAACTGTCAGGATATTGCTTCATCAAATAGTGAAGTAGCCACTAAAGTCATAAAGATCACTGCGAATCAAACCCCTGGAAAAAAATCGGTGACCGCGAAAATCTAGAGATAAAACAAGAGGATTTATTTATTTTTTTTTATCCTCATGATAAGCAACCCTTTTGTGGATCTTCTTCAGTCTTTGATGAATACATGTGCGTATTTGTCTTGCATTCACGTTGTAAGGTTTTTTTTCTTTTTCACTTCGATAAAGGTCTGTGAATTCAACCTCGGGAACCGAGAGAATCTATATTCATGAGCTCGATACCGGGTGAATGATGAATAATATATACGTGTATTGCGAATATGTATATTTATGAGCAAGTGTTTGTGAAAGCGTTTTTTTTTTTTATATGTGGTAATAACAATAAAAAATGCTTTCCGAAAGTCTGTAAAGTTTGCGAAATTATATCGCCTTGCTTTGAATATTGAGAGATACAGTAGATCTTGGTTAATTCGAATTTTGGATAATTCGAACGTTTACGAACTTCCCTTGAGTCTTCTATCCAATTTATTGTTAAAATTTCTTGTTTAATTCGAATTTTTTAGATAGTTCAAAAAGTTGGTATTAAGAAAATCATGGTCTTTGTATGAGCAACATATTGTATAGTTTTGAAAAAAATCTACAAGATGTTGGACTTTGCTTTTCTCTCGATCAAATTGTTCAATAACAAATTTTTAAAGACGAATAAAAGTTTGAAATTTCTGTTTTTCTCTTCTGTTTTTTTTTTTTTTGTTTTGATAATTTAGTAAGCATTTTAACATTGTTTAACTGGAGTACATCTAGACTGTGTAGCACTTAATACCGATTTCCAACCTATAGCTCAAGGTGTATCATTCAAATCATTAAATCTGAATCTTTTTACCGTCATTAAGAGTATGGAAACTATCGGAGACTAAAGGATTGTATAATACTTTAAGTATATTTCCTTCATAAATATAGGGATGCATAAGAAGGATAAGAGAAATTTGGAAAATAGTTTCGTAACGAATAATCATGAACTGTTTCCGTAAATCAGACTTTAAGCCCGGTCAAGAAATTCTGCAGTGATGCGGATTCCAGAACATTAGAATAATGTAACAGCTGGCATCGATTATTATAATTATAAATTATTATAATTTGGGAAACGCAACTGATGATAAACCTTTTAAGAAAATTGATAATTTTATTTGTTTATTTTTATTTTCAATTGATCCGGTTATTTTCACATAGGGCTTCATTTTACTTATTTTATATTGACTTTCTATTTGTTTCTATTTTTTGTATTTTATATCTGTGTATCGCATTTTATCTGGTTGTGTGGATTTTATCGTATTTGCATTTCTATGTAATGCAATAATAACACAATTCTAAACTCGCTGTAATTGGATTGTTTTCTGTCGCTTATTATATATTTAAATAAATAAATAAATCATTATTATCATCCGTGAATGTTGATGAATATGTTGCAATGTGTAATCATTTAACAGATCCAGGATTGGCTATGCACTTGTACCAGTGACTTCGAATTAACCAAGTTCGACTGTAAGACACTAACGGTAAATAAGATATTAGGGATTGAAAAATCTGAAGGAATATTTATTTCTTCTTTGGCCGAGCATTTTAATTGATGAAGTACTCAAATCTAAGTTGATAGTCTCCCTACAGAAAAATATGATCTAGTCTTTACGCTAACTGGAGATCAAGCAATGGCACACGATGTTGTTGTTCGCCAAACTGTTGTGGAAAGTTCAAAAATTTGTTGTTCTTGTCCACCTTTTGTTTTATCCATTCTATGGTAACTGGGATTATGCCTGCTGTGTGAGTTTAGATAATAAATCCTAATTATCTGCGTTTTTATGGTTAAAATAGCACTGCGAATAAAAAGTATTAGTACCTGTTCCAGACTCTGTTATTCACAAACGTGATGCCTGTGTTTTTCTCACAATAGATTTTTTTTTTTCAGTCTCCGAGAATTAAGCCCTGACTTGAAAAATTGAGTGTCTTTGAGTTAGAAATATATGCTGAATATGAACTTATTGGGCTTTCGTCGGAGGACAGCGTACAAAGTTGAAGTTTATGCGTTTTCAAGATGGATTCCAGAGGAAAGTATCTCCGCGAAATTGCGATGTATTACATAAAATTTTGCAATAAAATTCTAAAAATATTTCTATGAGATTATAAATATACTCCGCATCATTTTAGCTGGGGAAAAAATTGAATGAGGTAAAGATCCAAATGCTGACAGAAATATTGAAATTTGCTGAGAGGCATCTATATTTTTAATGCATTTTTTTGAATATCAGAAGCGGAAAGACATCTTGAAATTTCCCAAAAATGAATACTCGGGTCGGAAAGAGTTATATCTAGCTCTGAAATTCGTGTTCATTCTTGCGTAAAGCGATGACATATATTTTAAGTTATAACTGGCATCACTTGCGTAAAACTATACTCAAGAGAGCGGCAAAGAGTACTACTACTTAATCGCACATGCACCTCGTACACTTTCGTCTACGAAATTTATAACGAATTGGTACACATGCCGGAATGTTGTGTGTTTAGTGCAGGTGTGATCCTATAACGTATTGATGTTGTCCAAATTAAGCTTGTGATCTTGTGTTTTCCTGTTAGATATCCTCCATATTTTGAAATAAAGATGGTGGATGTGCTTGAATTTCCATGTTATGTCAGTATCGTAATCTCTGCTGAGAATTTTTTTCAAACGGAAGACCAGTTATAGCATTTACGTCTCGAAGTTGGAAAACTACTGAAAATCAACTCCAGCCGACCACCATTGCGCGTCAATGGGGTTCGAACCTGGATCCTCACAACGAGAGTCCAACACGATGCCCACACGAACGCACAGATACCAGCCGCAAATACTGTTAGATATAATACAGTGCAAATTTGGTTGCAATGTCCACTTTATATGAGCGTCATTGGTTTCACCAAGCAGTGCGCATGTTGACATTCTTCTACCTCTGGTAGTAGTAGTAGCAGCATGTGCCCCTAATGGCATAAAACTACCTCGAATTATCAGAAAGACCAGTACAAATAGAAAGACACAGATTACGTTGTAACGTCCGTCACTCATGAACATCATTGGTTGCACCTGCAATTGCGTTAGCTGAAAAAAGTGATTTTCTTTTACTCACATGTGATATGGACATTTCAACGGTATGCCATTTTTTTTTCATACCGTTTACCGAAGGGGTGAAATAATTGCCTATTTATCACCTTCGCTTACATGCAATTGGCAAGAAATTCGGATGATCTCTATTTTACGAATACGCGATAAATATGGTAACCTTGTCCTAACATAATCGCACGCTACAAAAATGGAAAGAAGGCAAAGGGGAAAAAAGTAGAAGACAAGGAAAAAGAATAAACAAATGAAAGGGAAACAGTATAGTAGATAAGTACAGATAAAAGAGATGCTAGAGAGATAAGAGAGTAGGTATACGAAGTAGATTTCTCTTTTTAACCCTCTACCTACCTGTCTGTTCTTTTTCGCTCTTATACGTATATGTTAGAAGGACACATCATATGTGGGGAGAAAAATCACCAATAAAATTGTGTAGAAATAAAAGGAAGTTAAAAATAACAACTTCATAGGGTTACAACAGCAAAGCCTCGCGATGATGCGGAGAGAGCAAAGAAAACAGATAGATCTTATATGAATTTATACCACAGGCGTTTGGACGCGATATTACGTCCTTGATTGAAAAGTTTTTAAAAAAAAACCAGTTTTCACTCATTTCACGGAAAACACTCGATAGCAAACAAATACTACGGACATCATTCACACTACTCTACGGACATCAAATTTCAATCGATGTTAATACTGCATTGAAATTGGAAACATTGCAGGAGAAATTGAGAATACAACGCAAAACAATTGTTTAATATGTTAAAATAAAAATAAAAAGAATGAAAAACTTCAGCGTTATTTTAGTTTTTCATTCCATAGATGGGATTCGTATATAAATATCTTTCTCAGCTATAACCACATCCACGAATCGATGACCGACTCAATAAAAAGCGTTCCCAAACGTCAAGAAAATAAAACCGGAGTCACTCGAAATTCCTTACGCATTATAGAATGGGAGCCCGTATATAAAAATGGTGTTTTTTCTTTGAAGGAACCGAGGGAACAGTAAAATGCTCAAAAAGGGTCCCTTTCAGTTTCTTTTGTACCGACTTCGCCGTCCGAGTCAACTCATTTTTATAGTCCGAGTGCAGGGTCAATCGCTCAGAGAGACATTCTGTTTCCACCATTTCACGTGGACCGTCCTTTTGCGATTGTCCGTTTTCAAAACCGTTTTACGAACCTCTCCGATGATCGAAGGAAAGAAGGAGAGTCGTTTGTCGTCCAACTTCCCAAAAAACTTTAGATTGGACGCCAAAAGAAATAGAAGTGAAAGAAATCGAGTCTAAACATTTGTTCTTCGAGAATTTCCTATTTTATTTCAAATATTTCCTTCCGTATTTTTTTCCCTAGCGTTATAGAAGGTAGAAATTTGTAATTTTGATGTTTAAGGGAGAGGTGGTCGACCTTTTTCCAAGCCGTACCGCAATCAATATCGTTTTCAATGTGCGTGCCGTTCTACGAATTAAAACATACGTCCCGCTTTTACGGGACACGAGCGTTCTCTTTGTTCCTGCAATTGTTTTCCTCTGATTTTCGTAAAAATGTGCAGTTAGTCAGTCTTTGGAATTCTAAATTGTTTTTATTTTTGTGTCAATAAAATGCGATTATCGCAATGCTGATTGTGTAGGCATATGTTTGCGTATAGGTCAAGCACCACAAATTCTAACAATTTCTTAGTGATTCAGAGATGCAACTTCATTAAGCAGAAATATATTAGTTATCTCGCCTCGAAATTAATCTTTTTTTTCACTTTTAAACGAGACAAAACAGTTCCTAAAATGCAATATCAAGACGTTTCGTGTCTTTATGGTGAATCATGGGTGAGACATTCTTAATTATTATTTTACGGGGCATCATATCATTTTTTTTGAATGACTTAAAATACCCAACTGAAATGGAAAGATTACCTAACCACACATATTTTCATGCACGGGGAAGATTTTAGTGTGAAATGGATTTGCTCAAAAGCCATTTAGAAGAGAATATTCAACAATTATTTTTCTAGATGATCAATGAAAATTCTGGTAGAAACCACAAATAAATCGATATTGGCAGACAGACATAAAACTAATTTTATGGTATACTGACAATTCTTCTTTTATTTCCCCTTCGATTCGAATTGAACAGTTTTTAAAATGTTAATATAATTAACATTGTTAAATTAATAATGTTAAATTAATTGAATAATTAATTTTCATTTCAAAAAAAAAACAAATCATATTTGATACCCGTGGTATAGACTTTTATTGCACAATAATCGTGTAAGCGTTATCATGCGCGGATATCTCAACAAAATCATTTGAGCCATATCACCTGGGAATACGCAATATCCAAACTAAATTAGATTTTTTTTCTTGAAATAATACTTTAATGGAACACACATATTTTAGAGAAAAATATCCTCTTTCTTCAAGATTATAGTTCCCTCATGGTAAATGCTATTATGGCCTGTTACACTGAGCATTGGATTTTTTTTCCCCCCACAACTTTTGCTACACTATGTTGTAGAAATCCGGTAATGCTCGCATTTCCGATCCCTAGAGTAAGAAAAGCCACGTAATTTGATGTAGAAATTTCGAAAATTTCGTTTCCAGGCACAAAATGGTAAATAAAAAAAAATGTATACACTATAGATATTTTTATCTAGCTTTATTATGAGAGGGAAACACGATATGAAATAAACATCCGTTTTTCATCCACACTAAGTATAGGCATCCCAGTAAGTAAGAAATAAAAGCAATATAGAAATACACATTGTTTTGAAAGCCCCTTTAGTTTTCTATTTCTCACACACACACACACGGAGAGTATTTCGTGCTTTATTCTTCGAAGGCTGTCTTTTCCTCTGTTATTTGTTCGTTGGAAATTTCAGCAACAAAACTTTTGCTGTTACATGAAGCGAAAGACTTCATTTTATACGTCAAGATCAAAACCTTGACGCTATAAGTTCCTACGAGAAAATAGAGGCAGCAGGCAGAAAAAGAAAGAAAGAAGAACAAAAAAGAAAGAAAGAAAGAAAATCATGGGATAAGAATGCAAGGGAGCAGAATGCATTGTGAGTGAAGTGGATATAGAAAAGGATATAAGAAACGCGGGGTATAAAACGAAAACAAAACTAAAAAAAAATCTATTTCTGGATTGGGGATAAGAGAGTAGAAAGAGGAAAAAAGATTTGCAGTCAATTTCAACAACAACAGATGGGGCTTTTTTTTTTACACAAAATATAATAAAATTTACTCAATATTTTATATATATTTAGTTTCCCGAGTACGTATATATGTTGTCCACGATATTCTGGAATTTCTCGAGATGAGTTTTATCCACTGCTCATCGAGTATTACTGCGAATTTATCCGGCAATGTTCGAGGGCTAAATGCGAAACAAATTGCTTTCGCAACTTCTTCTCCGATGAGAGTTAACTTGCATTTACGGCAGCCGGGAATTCAATTCATATGATTTTTTTTTTATTGAGTCTGGGAAATCGGCTCGTTATCAGAACTGAATTCACTTTTTTTTTTTATATCCATAGAAATATTATCCATACATTTGCAATATAACGGCATGATATGATATTTAATTCGAGAAAAGAAATTTGTTTCGTACCGTAAAATGTTTTCGAACTGAAACCAATTTTTTGGCTTATTTTATATCATGAGAAAGTGCATAAAAATGGTTATGTATAAATAAATGTAATCGCATTTCTTAAATTCGTTCATAGCCAGGAAACATTCTACTAGTATATTAAAATCCTCACAAAAATATTGAGGCCACTGAAAAGTTTCAGGATTGAAGAGCTGCTTCTTTATTAGTTGTTTATTTCTGTAAAACTTACTTGCAAGACTGATTTGCTTAATAATGCTGTTAGCAGTATCAAGCATGGATATGTGGACAGTGCTATTTGAGCCGTGTTACATTAGAGCAGAGCTGCGAAAACTCTCGCCCGTGAGCCGAATGCAACCCTCAAAATAAGTTCCATCCGGCCCGCAAAAGATGTTCCGATAGAATAGTATCAATAAACACAGACTAGCCAATATGCTCAGGCTGACCATATTTCCTTCATGAAAATACGGGAAATCAAGACATACAGATTATTACCAATTATCGTAAAAGAAAAATTGACAATGGCAAGTATAGTATCCAATTACAGCCAAACAAAATGTTAGACATTAATTCATGTCATAAAATTAATCTTAATTATTCGTTTGAAAAATTTAAATGTTTAAAAACTCGGGGCAATCAAAGTTACAGGAATGTCCCGTGAAATACTATTGGGAGGGGGGGGGGGTTTGCGTACGCCAATGACCATGTATATACAGCATTCTCACCCCGCGACTGTCATATCTGACGGACTGAAAAGTGCACCTCCTGCTGTCGAGATTATGCATTTTCAAAATTAAATTACTCTTTCCTTTTAAAGATTTTTTTAATAGAAAAATCTAGAAATAATCATTTTGTTTTTGCCTGAAGATTTTTTACGTCTCTTCCCTCACGGTAGATACTATTATCGATCGTTATACTGAACATTGATTTTTTTTTTAAATATAGTTATACTACCCTAATACGCAATTTCCGTAATACTATCTCGTAGAAATCGGGAAAGGATATTATGTCCGATCCCTAGAGTGAAAAGCAACGTAATTTGATGCAAAAATTTCGAAAATTTCATTCCAAGTTACAAAATAGTACATAAAAAATGTATACAAAATATAGAGACATTTATCTGGGCTTTTTTAATAATATGAGAGGGGAAAATATTTTATGAAATAAACATCTGCTTAATATTCCTACTAAGTGAAGGTATCTCAGTGAGTGAGAAATGAAAGCAATATACATTGTTTTGAAAGCCCCTTTAGTTTTCTCTATCTCACACACACATACGGGATTTCTTGCTATATTCTTCGAAGGCAGTCTTTTCCTCTGCTATTTGTTCGTTGGAAATTTCAGCACCAAAACTTTTGCTGTTACGTGAAGCGAAAGAGACTTCATTTTATGCGTCAAGATCAAAACCTTGACGCTATATAAGAGGAGAAAAAGAAAATCATGGTATAAGGATGCAAGGGAGTAGAATGCATTGTGAGTGAAGTGGATATAGAAAAGGATATGAGAAACGGGTTTTTAAAACGAAAATAAAACTAAAATAATCTATTTCTAGATTGGTTATAAGGAAAAAGATTTGCAGTCAATTTCAACAACAACAGATGGGGCTTTTTTTACACAAAATGTAATAAAATTTACTCAATATTTTATATATATTTAGTTTCCTGAGTACGTATATATAGGTTTTCCACGATATTCTGGAATTTCTCAAGCTGAGTTTTATCCACTGCTTATCGAGTATTACAGCGAATTATCCTGCACCTCTATCTCTAGGAGGTGCTGATTTATCCCGCTAATGTTCGAGGGTTAAATGCGAAACAAATTGCTTTCGCAACTTCTTTTCCGATGACAGCTAACTTGCATTTATGGCAGCTGGAAATTCAATTCATATGATTTTTATTGAGTCTGGGAAATCGGTTCGTTAAAAGAACCAAATGTACTTTGTTTATATCTATAGAAATATTGTCCATATATTTGCAATATAACGGCATGATATGATATTTAATTCGGGAAAGAAATTTGTTTCATACCGTAAAATTTTTTCAAACTGAAACCAATTTTTTTGACTCATCTTCTATCATGAAAAAGTGCATAAAAATGTTTTTGATGAAATAAATGTAATCGCATTACTTAAATTTGTTCATGGCCAGGAACATTCTACTACATTAAAATCCTCAAAAAAATTGAGGCTCATTTTTAGGGGTTTTGGGATTGAAGAAGTTCTTTGTTAGTTGTTTATTTCTGTAAAACTTACTTGCAAGTACTCTTACTTGCAAGACTGATTTGCTTAGTAATGCTGTTTGCAGTATCAAGCATGGATATGTGGACAGTGCAATTTGAGTCGTATTACATTAGAGCAGAGCTAAGAGTTAACCTCTCATTTATGGCAGCTGAAAACTGAATTTAGATTATTTCTATTGAGTTTGGAAATATATTTATTAATCGTAGTCCGCGAAAATGTAATTTTTTTGTTATTCATAAAATCTATATATGTATAATATCCATACGATATCTATATGCTTGCAACATGATCATGGTAGCCGGTTGGTGTGGATTGCAGATAGAATGAAAACGTTTCTGCAAATCATTCAGGATGAATATTGAACTTCGTTGTTGGTTTTTCGTTAACTTTTTCGTGCCGATATTGGTGTTAAGGTACAAGTTAACATTTTCATAATATTTTGCGGTTGTATGAGTATTTTACTAGCATACACATGTCAAATACCGTCAAATGCAGTCAAACCAGGTTTTAACCCCACCATTGACAAAGTGGTGAAGTTGGTTTTTCTGTTGTTCCCAAATTTGAGGCGCGAATGCGAGCTGATCTTCCTGTTGAAAAGTCTCGTCACAGAGAGCAACAGGCCTACAACGATACAGTTATTCAATCATCACATTTCACTCACAGTTAGAAAATTTGACGGCAGACGACAGCACTACACATAATAAGCATTATACAGAAGCGGATACATGTTTGGTTCACAACGCATGCATGCGCAGCTTCCGGCATAGCCCGGGTGAGGCCCCGGTCTTCAAGCACTTGCTAAAATGTCTCCATTGAGAGAGAGCGACGGGCCATGATCTGGACATTTCATTTACCGAAGACAATTTTGTGTTCGGTAAATGGACACTTTACGTGCCTTTGAAAATATTTTGGCTGTTAATGGCAATCTTTTTCACAACGCAATGTACTAACCACTAGAGTTGAATTTTTGAGTTTCTTGAACTGTATATGTTTGTTGTTGTTACTTACGTTTGTAAGGCTCGTGGCATACTCTGTGTAACACAAGGAGTTGTTTCTGAAGGACCCAAAAAAAAAAAAAAATGGCAATCTTTCTTGTTTTTGACAATTTTCCGCTGTAATTGTCAACTTTATACACCTTTAACGATTTCATTCGGCTGTAATTGTTCATTTTACTTCCGTTTGAAAGCTCTTTCGGCTGAAAATTCCAGATTCACTTGCCTTTGATATTTTCTTTTGACTGCAATCTACATCTTTATTTGCCTTTGGCAATTTTTCTTTCACCTGCAATTGTCTCAACTTTACTTGCACTTGACATTTTTACTTGCCTTGACAAATTTTCTAGCAATATATAAGAACTTTACTTGCCGTTGGCAATTTTTTTTTGGCTTCAATTGGCAACTTTCATTTGACAATTTTTTTTTCGTCGATATCCCGAAATTCCATTAAAGAAATATGGCTAGCCTACGCATTCATCGTTTTGTGTATTGATACTTTTCTACAGGAATATATTTTCCGGGATGAATGGAGCACCTTGACGGGCCGCATTTGGCCCGTGGGAAAGAAGTTGTGCATCCCGGCCGAACATGGCCAAGACTCGACCTGTGTTTGATTATATTTTTCTTCGCAATATGTATTGAAAACGTCAACCTAGTCATTTACGACAACTCAGTTATAACGAGAAATTTATACGGTATCGTCAATGTCGTTGTACGAACTATAGAGAATGCTATATAAAGAACTCTATAGTTGTACATTTAACGACAAACATTTCAATCAAGCACTATTTTCTCATTCCACTTTAGTTCCTTCTCACACGAGAGGATTTGTTTTTAATCAATGGAACCAAGAAGCAGAAACGAAATAAGAAGAAGAAACAACAAAAATAAATGAAATGTTTATTTCATTTATTTTCTTCTCTTACGAGTTCTCTTACGAGTTGAATGGTGTCACTATCCCGGATACAACTAGAGTCACCGATTTGGGAATTCTCATTGACGAGCGACTTAAGTTTTCTGAACATTGTTCAGCGGTTGTCAAAAAATCGAATAGAATGCTTGGTCTCATTTTCAAAAAGGTCTCTTCGCGTTCTCCTAAAGTCATTCTTCCGCTTTTTCGAGGCTTGGTTCGTCCTGGACTGGAGTATGCTGTAAGGTTTTGGAGACCATACCTACAGAGGGACATAGACTTGGTTGAAGGGGTGCAGAGAAGAGCTACGCGTGTCCTTATTGGCACACAGGGCTTGAGTTATGAAGAAAGACTTCATTTTTTGAATATGTTTACATTGGATGAACGCAGGTGTCGAGGAGATATGATCGAAGTGTTCAAAATTTTCAATGGGATGGATAGGATGGACCATGAACTTTTAGTACACCGCCAATCGACTGCTTTTACAAGGGGACACCAGTATCGATTGGTGAGGGACAATGCAAGGTTATGGTGTCGCAGGGAATTTTTCTCCAATAGGGTTGTTAATAAATGGAATAGCTTACCCCCGGAGGTAGTAAATTGTAACACAATTGACACGTTTAAAAAGAAATACGATAAACATGTTGGGGTAAATCGAGAAGCTATCCATTCTTAGAATAAGACAACCATAAGTATTCTTTATGGGCATTGTATAATATTTTATCATGTGTATATATTGTTTGTAATTTGTGTTAATTGCATTTTTAATTGGGTTGCTGTATTTTTGAAACATATGACAACCATATTTTTATTGGCATCTTTTTATCAGCCACCTCGTTGGGCATTTTGCCTGTTGTGGTGTTGTATTTGTATTTGTATTTGTATTTGTATTTGTATTTGTATTTATTTATTTAAAAAAAGGAACTTGATCGAGAAATTTGGGAAAAAATCGTAAATTTCCTTGAGTTGTTTCTTCGTTCATTCTGTAAATGAAAAATCTGTCGCTCCGGGCCGAAATGTAAGCAGCAAATTTACTTGCCTTTAACAATTTTTGTTTTTGTAAATGGCAACATTACTTAGTTCTTACAAATGTTTTTGGCTGTAAATGGCAGCTTCACTTCCCTTTGACATTTTTTTTTGTTTTAAATGTCTGTTCTACTTGCCTTTGACAAATGTTTTGGTTGTAAATGCCTATTTTACTTGCCTTTGACAAATGTTTTGGTTACAAATGTCTATTTGTCAGACAATGACTTTGACAGGTTTCGGCTGTCGTTGGCTGATCTACTTACCTTTGAAAATTTCATCGGCTGTACACGGCAAATTGAAAATTAAAGTGAAAATTATGTCCTCCGTTACTGGCAACATAACTTGCTTCTGACAATTTTTTAGGGTGTACGTGCAACATTACTTACCTTTGACAGTTTTTTGACTGTAAATAAGAATTTACTTTATACGAAGGTTTTAACAACTGGATGTTGCGAAGATATATTTTGGAACGATAAAATTGAGAGATTCGGTGCCTCTGTAGTCTAGTGCGTTCACCCGGAAAGTGAAAGGACGTGGGTTCGATTTGTCGATTGTCAAATTTTTTTTGGCTGCAATTGGCAACTATATTTGCTTTGGCCAAAAAATCAACTACAGTAGCCACCGCTTATAAGAATCACATTTTGTTCAACCATTTTGATTCTCATAAAAGTGTGATTCTTATATCCGGAATTTTTAGCTGTCACTCTTCCAGTTACCACTGGAGTACACAAATGGTGGGGGCAGGAGGCTTAAGGCGAGATTACGATTTTTTAAAAGTAAAAACTGAAAAACCTTATTAATTTGTAATTTCTAAAATTTTGAATTATATCAAACATCTGCAGCATATCGTTGTCTTTAGACATCGTTCGTTGTCAATGTAGACTAACTAAAACATTACATTAACTGTACTACTACTGTACTGTCGTGGCTCCGCAGAGAAAAAAAGGTAGAGCTGATAGGACTCCAGGCATGGGACTCGGGATGATTCTCATCATTCTTTGTGTTTTTACAATCTATAAATTCATTATAGGGGGGCTCTTGAAAAGGCCCTGGGAACCCACCAAAGATTCTAGCCTAGGGGCTCATATTGAAGCCATGACTCTGGATCAGAGGTTCCCAAACTTTTTGCGTTCCCTGGTCCCCTTTTTTCCGAATATTTTTTTTACCATCGCCCCCAACTTAAGCCAGTCCATAGGATCCTATGCTATACCCGTAGCTTCTACCGCTCTCTGGACATTTCTGTCGCCCAAGGGGTGATATTGTGCACTTTGGGAAACAATGCTCAAATAGATTCGCTTATCAGTAACTTCTTTGACAAAATACCATACTGTTTTTTCCTTACCATATACCTCCTGTGGTTCTGCCATCTGCCATTCATGGAAGGAAGCTCACCTTCAAACTTGCAATTCTTACTGTTTGGGGGGGAGGGGGAGCAGCAGTCAATATGGGATGGTTTGATTACAAAGGTAAAAGTGACAGTAGCTAGTCCTTCATAAAACCTTTTAAATAATCAAAAATATTCTGCAAATTTCCACCACGAAAAGTAGCAGTTTTTGGCCAAAAAATGTTTTTTTTAATTCTTATAAGCGGAAATTTGATCCTTATAACTGATGATTTTCCTATTTTAAAACAGTTTTGGGTTTTCGTTTTGCTGATTCGATTCTTATAAGCCGTTGATTCTTATAAGAGGTGGCTACTGTATATTTGCTTTGGTGATTCTTTCGGCTGTAATTGGCCATTTTACTTGCGTTTGCAAACTCTTTCGAGTGTAAATGGCAAATTCTTTGGCCTTAACATTTTTATTTGGATGTAAATGGAAACTTTACTTGCCTTTGACATTTTTTTTTTTTTGACTGTTACTGGCATGCTTACTTTGCGTTTATATGTATACATTATGACACTTTTGTGGAAACAAGATGCAACAGGTTTTCTCCTTACACCTTGGACATACTTCCTCCTTACACCTTGGACATACTTCCTCCTCACACCAATAACTACAACTGCTCACTTCAAATTTGAACAACATTGCTAGGCCTTGGACATGGTATGCACTTGCTTCTGTATCTATTTTATGTAATTTTATATATTGAACGCAATTTTTTTTTTTCAACTTGGCAAAAAAAAACTTCGTTTTGGCTATTTTATTTTGATTTTTCTATACTTTTGAATTCAATGGTACTACAGTAGAACGTCGGGGTATCGAGCATCTATTTAGGCTTTAGAGGCTAATGAATGCTTTGTTTTTAAGAACTATAATTATACGTTATACGCGACAAACGTTTCAATCAAGCATCATTTTCATTCCACACCCATTCCTTTGCACTCAACCTCACACCGGAAGATATATATTTTTTTTCTTTTAATCAGCGGAACCAAAAGAAGCGGAAACAAAATAATAACAAGAAACAACAAAAACGAAATAAAATGTTTATTTATTTATTTCTTAAAAAAAAAGAAACTTGATCAAGAAATTTGGGGAAAAATCGTAAACTTTTCTTGAGTTTTTTTTTTTTTTTTTCATTCTGTAGATGCTCGTAGGAGCGACGCAGCATAAAATTTATCGCTCAGCTACACCCGAGGAGTCTATTTTGTTGCCACCCCGCGATACATAAGAAGGAGAGAGAGAAAAAAAGTTAAAGAACTTCCAATTTCTTCTTATTATTTTTCTTGCCTTTTCTAGGCCAATGCTAATGAAGTAGTAGTAGTTGTTGTTGTAACACTTGTGAAGCATGTATATGGGAGAAAAAAAAAATGTGAAGAGCGAAAGAGATTTTTCTTACGAAAGTTTTTCTCTTCTTATTTAGAAGCGAATATAACAAGCTCCAGCGAAATGAGCAAAGACACGATGAACAAATTGTTTTTCATCGCTGCGACGAAAAGGAATATCTCCTTTTTTTTTCGACTTTAAATCTTATTTTTTTCTGCCGCTACAGCGGATTGGAATTGAAACGTCGGAATGAATTCGAATAAAAAGAATTTAATTTTTTTATTTTTTTTGTACTTATCCATCTCCGTATTATTTGTGTAATATTGTTATAACGAATGAAGACAGTTCTTTAACTTGATTGACTTTTATTGAAGCTCCTGGCACAATCTATATATATGTTACTGTCAAAAGACCGAAGTCTGCCACTTTGTGAACTGACCGGCTCAGTTGACCCGGTCGATGTCCGAAATTCGGACTGTCGTCGGGATTTGGCCGGCCCCCTATATGTCGATCCCCATATATTCCTATATATGGACCACTAAGATATCGATATTCGTATTCGTTTGATCGTCACGGTTGTCATAGCAATTATTAGTTTAGCTGCAGCTAATTATAAATGGGCGTAATTATCGCAACAAAATACGTGAACGCGTCGATGACCTCGGGTCATACGGATCGATACATAGGGGCCGGTCAAAGCCAGGCGAGAGCCCGAATTTCGGACACTGGCCGATTTAACTGGGCTAGCCAGTTCGCGAACTGGTCAACTTCGCGCTTTGGCAGTAACATATATAAAAAAAGAGAGAGAGAGAGCCGAGCTGAAACCGCTGAAATTATAATAAATATCAAATGTTATCAGTAATTTCATTTCATGATGCAAGAACTCACTAGGAAAGTTCTTTTTCGAAATTCCACCACTAATTACGGGATTCAAAGGTTATTGTACCGCACCGAAACCGCTGAAGCTATAACTATGAAATTTGGCTCGTAGTATTGTATTTTATGATACAGACTCACCAAGGCTGGGATTACATCATAAAGGTTTGATAAAAAATCTTTTTTAAAACTAGAGAAATGCAAACAATATGCGTATCGGTTACCTTTACTCGAATGTAAACGATACGCTTATGCTTGCATTTTTGAAGTTATGTAAAATAACTTTTATCAAACTTGTGGCGGCAGCGTCCACCATTGGACAGCGCTGTCCGCGTAATATGGAAAAGAGCGCGCCTGCGCGATGGAGAAACTGGACTTTGGTTTGCCGCTCAAACCAGACAGTCACGCAGTCCACTCGTTCTTGTAGGTTCTGTAAGTTTAATTCTATAACAAATGTTAATTATCTATGAATTGTGAAAGAAGTGTTTATCTTCAACCATCACATTCCATCAGCTAACTTTCATAGCGTAGTCCCGGCGTAAAAGAGGATATTTCCGGAAATTCAACCCCCAATGAGGGCAGGCGCGGATCCAGGGGGATGTGTTAAGGGGGGAAGCGATTTTTTACAGTGAACGTGTCAATCGTTGAGGCCCAACCACAGGCGCCAAACGTACTTAAACTACAAAAATTAATTAAAAAGTTAATGGATAAAATTATTTAAAACTTTAAATTAATTTGAAATTAAAATCAATTGAACAATAAAATTAATTATTCATTTACAACATTAATTATTCATTTACAACATTAAATTAATTACAACATTAATTGTAATTTATTCATTTGCAATTATTCATTCATCACACTTCACTCACTATGAGTTGAGAAAAACTCATAGTTTAAAAAACTGATTGCAGATGGCAGCACTACACATAACAAACATTACACAGAAACGAACTTCACAGAAGGTTCGATAAGTCCAATATGTACCAATTCATTAGAAGTTCCGCAGAGGAATATGGACGAGGGTGCATGTCTGGTTCAGTAGTAGGATTAAAACGGCCTATGCAAATATTCAAGTATTGCAAGGAAGAAAACAAACTTTAAATGAACCTATCTCTTTGCTTGATTTAAAGGGACCAAATTAATATATTTCCGTTTCGTACGAACGAACAGCAGCATCAAGTACATAAAAAAGGAGTCAACTTTGATCTGTTTTTTTTTTCCTTCCAACATTTTGCTCTTAATCGTAGAAAATAAATTACAGCTACCTGAGCATTTTGATTAGCTAAAAGAAGAAGAATGATCCAAAAAGGAAATATTCTAAGAGTAAATATTGGATGAAGTGATCGATCGATCATGTGAACTTATCTCTTCTTTTTTTTGTACTATTACTATCTGACTGTATAGTTAGGATCCAAAAATGTGGAAAAAGGAAAGTTTGTCACAGGAGTAGAAATGAAGAGCAAGAAATCAAATATTGGCACAACGTACGTACACTGAGGAGATCATCACTTTGTGTAAATTTTATTTTATTTATTTATTTTTTTTTTAATCTCAAAAAGGAAGAAAAGTTATCTCTTCCCACGCGAAAGTATATTCATTGGGAGTGAGTAAGTATATGTAAACACGCCCGTCGTGAGGATTAGAGAGTATTTCATCAGTTTTCGTGTTTACCCGATAGGTTTGAATATTTATTTAACTTTCCTTATCGTAGTGTGTTTTTTTTTTTTTTTGAACGGAAATTTGCTCTAGGAAACTTTGTTCCATTTTGAATTTCTTGGAGTCTATTGAAAGTAAAATAGAATCCGGGCTACACACCCGGCTTAATGTGGCGGATGGGCGGGCCGGATAACAGAAAAAGGAGTTCTTATAAATGCTCACTTTTCCTACCCGCACCATACCGTCAAAAACACCATTTTATTACCGAAAACCGCTCCAATTCATATTCTGTGACCTCTTGGTACAGGTCAGTAGTACTAAATACATAAATGTATACCTAAGGTTAATGTTTGTTATGTACATGCTGTAAGTTTAAAAATAATAATAATACAGAAAAAGGAAGTCCAAGAGTATAAATATTGTTACGGAAAATATGTAAACAGTTCCTGATTATCATTTTCTGTCGGTCCCGCTTATAACGTTCCCGCTTAGTATGACTTATTTTGGTGATCTAAACTCTAAGTTATTCTCATTGAGGCCCGTTTAACGCGTTTTCCCGATTACAACGTTTTCCCATGATGGTTTTCTGTAAACCTCTACAAGTGAGATCCTGTAAATAGTCATTACTTCATGAAAAAAAAAATAATCCCTGACTCTGTAAATCTCGCCAAATTGGAACGAACTTAGTGAAGTTTGGCGGTAGCTATGATGGTTTGGTGACATAGTGGCACCAAGAGAATAGGCTGGATAGTCGAGATTCTACTGCACATTGAAGTATTTGTCGCTTGTATAAATATTTACTATTATGTCCGTTTTAAAGCGCATATTCCAGTGATGATTCGTCATAAAGGGCATAAGTCTTGGGCGGGTTTCCTAGAACATTTTCGGACATTGAGTTAACATTCTAAACCAAGGGTATTCGATCTTTCAGACATGGTGAGCCAAATTGAAACTTCCCCCGAAGCCCGCGGGCCAACAACTCATGTAATTTAGTTACATCTTAATTGAAGGAACTCGAGTTAAACAAGGACAAAAATAATTGAAGACTCATTTATTTCCCGAAATTATTTATTTTATTCATGATCAACTTTGATTAGTTCTGATAAAAATTAGTAAATAATAAGTGCTCAAATAAATTATTCTATAATTGAAATAATTAGTGAAATAAGTGTTTCCACTGATTCTTGAAAAGTTTTTGATTATCACTGATGGAATTAATTTATTCTGAGATGAATTTCAACCTGAAATCACTTTGAATAACTATCTAATTAGGATTTTTTTTCACTAATTCTTTCGAACAATGCAACCCCTTGCAGCATGAATAACATATCTGAGTATTACGAGTTATTTGGACATTTTTTATAATTGGGAAAATAAATGCCAAAGATAAGACAAGTTGGTAAATTTCACAGGCAAGCAAAGTTGCCGATCTTGCATATCGGTTACAGGTACTGTATAAATTGTGGAAAGATATGTTTGGTCACACACACACACATTCCTTTGATCATTTTTGGCGCACCGCGGTCATTTTGTGCACACTAGGGCCAATTAGAACGGGACCTGTAATTTATTGCCGATTCCGAACGGCAGCATTTTGTTTTTATACTCACCAATAGGTTGGAGTGTAAACCCCTTGGTGCGGGACTCCCTGCGGTGGAAATCGTTTTCTGTGGTCTTAGTTGTCCCCGTTTCTTTTGCTACGTCTGGAAAGTTTCTGGCAAGATTTAAACCGGGTACCGAACTCGCGATACCTCTGAACATCCTTTGGTACTTTAGGCGAGTATCTTATCGACCTGGGCTACCGTGCCCGACGTGTTAGAATGACGCACATATGGCTCGCTGAGAGAAAACGTTGCGCACCCCCTGTTTAATGCCAGTTCCACACCCGCAGCTTCAACACGCCTAAAAACCGGTTTTGGAGCCCCACACGTGTGCTGTTTAATGAGTCCCCCCCCCCCACCCCACCAAACCGATTTTGCGCAGTTCAGAATCGAGTGGACCCCTCTTCGGACACTTCATTTATTATAAAAAGAGTACTGTAGATGATTACCGTACTATATATATATATAACGTAATGGTAATTACTTGAATACGTAATTTATGCCAAAAATTTGGAGCCCCGAAAATAGTGGGAGGTTTCTTATATATAAGCATGGCGAGTATTAAAGTTAAATCGTTTCTCAAATTTTTTCCAAATTCGAAGCCCAAAAAATTTTGGGGCAGAACGATTCTTTACACACGAGGTTTTTACAAATGTTAAATCTTCTTATACACGTTCAAGTCCGGTATATTGCTTGAAATAATTATTTAGATCGTATGAATTTTTTTCCTGGTATAATCGTTTTTAATATTACATGCAACTTGTGTATTTACTTTATAATTGAACTCTAATATTAAAGTTCAGTACTTGACGTTTCGGACGTTCGAACCGTTGAAACTTTACTACACAACGAAATAACTATTAATTATAAATAACGAGAATTTAACAATTATTTTACGAAAAAATAAAATGAAATGATAAACCAGATGCCATAAAATTTCATTAAAACTTCATCAATTAGTTAGAACAAGCGAAAGAAAGGTAAATTATGGTTTTTGTATAAATGAAAATAGAAAATCGGATATTTTTAATCAGAAAAATTAGTTCCCAAAAGTCAACAATAGATGGCGCTTACAAGCAATCTACGAAATCTACGAAGCGGGTAATGAAAATCCGGCTGCGTCATCGAATAAAGCAGCGTTTCTCAACACATGGTCCGCAGGACAGAGGTGGTCCGAAACGATGGTACAGGTTGTCCGCAGGCAGGTCTGATATTGATTAATTTTTATTAATTGATCTGATTAATTTTAATTCTAACTTAATGAAATATGTTCTTATTGATTTTATAAATATTCTATCAATTATTTGTATTGATTTTAGTAGTATTATTCTTCTGGTTTCTCAAACAGAATTTAGACTTTCGCACCCAGGGTAACCATATGTAATTCTGGAAAATACCATTCATAGCAATACTAAATATGGAGTAAATTGTAAACGAAAAAATACGATCTACAACAAATTTGCTGATTATTGTTAAAATTACTAAAGAGCGGGGGGAAATAAAATGACTGCAGCAAATCGCAGTTAGTTAAACTGCATTTTATGGAAAAGAATTCTTCATGACTAGAGAACCATTTCCATCGAGAAAAATACGGGAAACTGTGAAAAATACAGGATATCGCCAGTTGTTTTCTTAAACATAGCCGCAAGTTGACAAAATCACCAATTTCTGCTGAAATGGCTGAAAATTATTAACGTGTGGATGGACGACTGGAACGCACAGCGACTTAAAATGTACCGTGTTGCCCACGAAAACAAGAACCGCGGTTATATATAAATTTTTATATGACGTGATGTCGCTCCCCACTTGTTCACTGCCGTGTAACAAAAGGAGCGCATAATGAAGATTTGCGAGGACTACATTCAAAACTTGATTATAATACCTATACATGTGTATGTATCTTTTGAGTAAATACATTAATTGCATTTTGCGTAGTAAAGCTTGAGCGTCCTGGATATATGGTAATATGAAACAGAAAAGCTAAAATTTTTTTTTTACAACAGAAGAACATAGTAGCTATATGTTTGAACTATAGAAATGATAGTGATTATTCAAAAAAATGCAACGAATAAGCGAGAATTATTTCAACTCGCAGGAGCCCAACAGATCATTCTCTACGTGCTCCACATGTGCTAATGATGGTCCTGGAAAATTGGCCTAATCCTGAGAATCTACTAACACTTTATTTTTGGATTGAAATGAATTTGACTCGCATAATAATGCAGTTATTATAAACTATGTATAATTAAAACCGTATACGGTCTAATTGCTACGAGTTTTTCAGCTAGGTTTTACATTTTTGGACAAATTACGGTTTTTAGTTACATTTCATTCTTTCCATAAATTATGCTTTTTTTAGTGCTTATTTTAGGCAGTTTTAGTGTCTTTTTTTCCTGCCTATTTCGACCATTTTTATCGCCTGAACTTCCAGCTCCATTCATATTTAACACGGTATAATTTATAAGTTATGAGAGTTATCTTCATTCACCATTATAAATATTATAAATTCGAACAAGCTTCGTTGAGAAAACCGAACAAATATATAAAGTCGGAACACACAAAAATGTGCAGGAATGTCCCGTAAAATACGGGCATATGGTCACTCGATGCTATGAGTTTAGAGGTCCGCCGAATCATCTCAGATATATTAGTGGTCCTTGGGTTCATAAAGGTTAAGAAACACTGGAATATAAAACGTACGTGCACATCCATCGAATTTATTGCCGGTCTGACTTGCATAAATCGGCATGGACTGCTGCTTATCAGAGCCATCTATTGATAACTTTTGGAATTTTTTTCTTAAAAAAAAAAAAAAAATATTAATGTCTCATCCGATTCATGGCAGCATAATATTTTTTGTCATAATTTGTTAACTTTGAATTATTTATTAGTTATTTTAATTTAACGACCTTTTGACAGACCCTGTATATTTTTAGTTTGGATTCCCTAGATCGGTCTTTCGGGGGTTTACGGGCTACACCGAAAGAATAAAAAAAAACGTTTCGGCAGAAGTAAAAAAGGTTTTAACATATCCAAATTTTGAAAAAAATTCAAAAAATAACTGATAACAGTGCTTTTTTGAACTTCGCTCCTCGGACAGTTTTCTAAAGCTCAGTTTTCTTCACTCTGCGGTATTAAAAGCTGTAAAATGTTTATTGGTTGTTGCTGTAAAAATATCTATACAGTGTATCAGAAATATTTGTGTGTGTGGTTTTTGGCTGAACAGTCTCGCGAAGGTAGGTAATAAGGATGGCAACCACTGAATGAACGCCAGGGGCTCTGCCACCGGACTTATCCCGTTGCCGAGATCTCTTCCAGCCCAACTTCGTGGCAGAGTCTGGAACAAAGTGAGTGTGTACACTTAACAGTCTGAGTGTGTAGCTAGTGTTGTGTATGATATTTCAGTGTTGCCATCTACACTTCAAATTGTGAGTGAAGTGTAATGATTGAATATTTGTAACGTTGATGGCCTGTTGCTCTCTGTGGCGAGACTTTTTAACGGGGAGATCGGCTCGCATTTGCGCCTTGAAGTTGGGAACCACAGAAAACCAACTTCAGCCGACCACCACTGTGGGGTTCGAACCCGGATCCTCGCATCGCGAGTCCGTCACTATAACCACTCGACCACCACAGCGGGGGATGGCAACCACTACTGCGGAATGGAATTGTCATAGGTAGTAGCGTGGGAATCGCGTAATATGTGCTGGCGGTCGTTCCACAACATCGTCTAACAAGGAATTGGTTGTTGCTATCTGTATCTGCGGTATGTTTGCGAGTGAAGAATAGCAACGTGGAGTTATCCGTTTTTTTGTGGCACAGTGAGCTGGAGTTCACAAAGTGCATCGGCGAACAAAGTCAGCGTACGGTAAACATGCACTGTCATCCACTTGTACGCAGGACTGCCGCAAACCTTTTCCGCGAGGGATAAGAATTTGTGAATGATGATAATGCGACCTTTTAAAATTCACCTCGTAATCACGGGCGCTATGGGGAAAGAAGTCGACCAGAAATCAACCCAAACAGACGATAAGGAACATCAGGAAGAATGTGGGAGCACGTTTCGGTTCCCTCCTTGGCATCATTGCAGAGACACTCCTCTACAGGAATGTGCACAGTGGAAATGCTTTTGTCAGTCATGCATACGTGTCAAAGACCGTGCATGTTCACCATACACCGTCTATGTCCACCGATATACTCCGCGAACTCCAACTCCTTCTCCACCTAAAATGGGGAATATCTCGCCACGTTGCTCTTCTTTACTCGCAAACACAGACTTAAATGGAAAAAAAAAACCAGCCGATTGTCTGTTGGACGATACTGTAAGGTGACCGCCAGCACATATCACGTGATTCCGCGAGGCAACCTAGGGCAAGTCCATTGCGTAGTATAGAGGTTGCCTTCCTCACCTCCCGTTCTACATCCACACGAAGTTTTGTCCCGCTCATACAAAAATAAACCAACTGATTCGTTTTTATTTGATCCACTCTTATATACAGGGTGTCCTGCAAATCCTTATTTGTCCTTTATCTCATCAACCGTTCGTCGTAGAGTTGAGGTTTCAATTTAAAAAAAAACTATTGAATTATGTACAGATAACTACTTGTTCCAGTTTTATGAGTGAAAATACAGTTTGTCATAAAATAAAAGAAAAATCTTAAATTTTATACGGTTTCAATGCCCTCTATCTTCCAATCAGAAAGTTTTATCCTATCTGTCTTGGCTACGGCCAAGGAAAAAAAAATGTTCCGCTTTTGTAAGTGAAATATACTTTCCTACAATTTTTGAACTCAAATATCTCAGCGAATATTGCGGTTGGGAACGTGGGACTTTTTTCCTTGGCCTCGGAAAAAATTAGGCAGTGACTTTCCGATTCGAAGTTAAAGGACAGGAACCACAGGGCCGTAACTAGGATTTTCGCAACCCGGGGCAAATACGATTCAGCCACCAGGAGCAACATTATTTTTCTACCCCCACTTTTAAAATACGATAATTGTATAACGGTGTTCTTTGTTCCCACCTAAAACTGCCGCTCCCTCCTAAATTTTGCCACCCGGGGCAGTTGTCCCCTCTCGTTCCGGAACTGAGGGACCATATAACTTTTTTTTTCCAATTTTTATACGTCACACTTTTCTCCTTTTAAACTGCGCACAATTTAGGCATCAAGTCGTACAAACTTAAACCGGATTAAGAATCAGGTATTAAGAACCCTGTATAATGGTTTCTTTTTCCAAATAAATACGCTCGAACAATTTTGGCAACGCAGGGTATTTTGATAATATCAATTCATTCCTCTCGAAATTGATTTTTCAAAGATAAATGAAGATTTCTAATAGCATCCTGGAATGTCAATATGCGTATATCAAATATGACATCTGCCCAAAAAGAAAGAAATTGTGATGACCGCTGATAGCCCATATAACCATTGATGCATTATTTTATGGAGCGTATGCGAATGAAAATATCTGGACATATCCATCATAAAATGGACGTATCAAAGCGGAAAGAAAATTCTTTTCTACTAGATTTATTTTATGGATAATTTAATAAGTGCTTGCAATTTTTTTTTTGCGTAGTTGGGGGCGAAACTCTGTAGTAATATTCATTGAAATTTTCTGAGTAAAGTAGCAATAAATTCGAATATAATGAGTTTCATGAGAATTGAAGAGATGAAACTAAATCGTAGTGAACGTAGTTTAAGCTACAGAGTTTTTTCTTCTTTCATAACTATTTTTGAAAACTCGGAGAAAGATAATTTTTGATATCGTTAAATTATACGTGCTTTATTAAATTTGTTTGTGGTGATGGCGGTTAGGAACCACTCCTATGGCCGCACGTGCCAGAAAGTATGATGTGATTTACCACGGTTTTAAAAAAAAAAAAATGTATAACTAGAATTATATGTGGCCTAATCTGTATTAAGAATCGGACTATGGGTATTTTAACCCCTTCGCTGTATTGTCAAGAAATTCGAGTGATTTCTATTTGACGAATGGGTGATAAATATGGTGATCTTGTCCTAAGATCACCTAAGGGGGGGGGGAAAGAAAGGAAAATAGTGAAGTAGATTGGGGTACAGATAAGTGAGAGAGGGTGGAGATAAGGGAGTAGGCATACGACGTAGATTTCTCTTTTCATCCTCCCTGTTCTCTTTCGCTCTTATATGCATGAACCGGTCGGTGAGAACCAAAAGAGTGAGCAAGAGAGTGAGATAGTAGGTCGGTGAATGGAAACCCTTGGTCGGCCGCATTTGTCCCGCTGGACGGACGGACGCAGTGCTATATCCCGCTATACACTATCAATTTGAATGATTCCTTCCTCGAAAAAAGAAATCAAAACAAAAATATGGATGATAGGGCTAGAACGAACACACCGACAGAGGGACTGCTTGGCCCTTTATAGTTCGCCTCTGGCGGCAGATGCCAGCCCTGACCCATCGAGCGGGATGGGGGAGAGTGCGCTGCACCCAAGGCCCCATCTCCGGCTCTCTTTGAGCCCCGCCCACGTTAGGAAGAGAGTGGTCTTGGGTGTCCTCTCTTGAGGGCACCCCAAGACCCTTCTCGTCTCTCGTCGAACCAATTATCGCTATACTAAGGTGATATAAATAATACTTATAAAAGCACTCTTATAAGATACAACATCCACAATACCATCCGTCAAACAGAAAAACATTACGTCTCTAAAAGATTCCAAAACGAATATATACGGAAATACATCTCCCAAATGCGTACATTTCATTTTTTGAAAATTCCTTTCCGTTTCGTCTCTTCTATTGGCTGAACAGAAATTCCGCAAAGACAAAAGTTTAAGGAAAAACCATAGAAACATCAAGTCTTTTGTGCTATAAAAGAAAACGGCGAAAGAGGGGAAAGCCCCGACTTTGTTTTTTAAAGCTTCTTTTTTTTTTTTTAAGCGTCCATCCTTTTATATGGCAAGCCATTCGACTTCCATTTTGTATTTTTATTTTTATGGCTATTCCGTTTTCCCCGTAGTGGAAAAACCTCAATATCCAACAATATATATAGCAAAAAAAAAGGAAAAATAGTATACATAGCTGAAGGTTTTTGCCGTCAGTGTTTTCATAAAACAGAAAGAAAATAATACTTGTTGAATATTTAAAGGTACATTCCTATCAAGAATGCTGAACAACGAATTCTAGAATTTTCTCCTTTTTTTTTTCTATTTTTTCGAATTGTTAAAGCCATGGATGTTCTAGTAAAACATTCCTCAACCTCTTTTTGTTTTTATCTTGGGAATTTTATCTCTAGAACAAGAATATTGACCAAAGTTTCAGTGAAATTCCTTTTTCTTCCTCATCCTTTGAAAGCGCATGTATGACATTTTCCCCGAATAAAGAAATAAAAAATGGATAAAAAGACATATAAATATCAACATGAGAGAGAGAGAAAGCATGAAATGAAATTTTTATTGTATTTGACTCGAGATAGGAAATGGGAGATGTAACATAAGTTAAATGCTTGGTGGTTCTGAGGGGGATAGTGGGGGGGAAAAAAGACGTACGTTGCTGTTTTTATAGTGTAAATATATATTTTTTAAATACAATTTCGATTGATATATATTTATTGTGAGTCAGTTCCGTTATTAGACCTTTTTCCCTGAAATATATCTTCTCATGAAACTCTAATATGAGACGTTAATGTTCTTAGATACGATGACGTTTTTTTTGGTTGAAAATAGGTTTTTTTATGGTTTTTAGAATGATTCATGCTTACTAGAAGTTAGGAGATATTATAGAGCAAAAAATAATCGTAGTATATGGGAATTTCAGGTTTTGAATTTTTCTTATAATAATTGTGATACCCCTGCTCAGTACACATGGATTGTCAGGTGTCTTGTGATTTTCTTGGATGTCCTGAGAAGACTGATCGTGAGGTCGGTGCTATACATTTGGATGTCGCGATAATGCCATCTTTTCGGTCGTCTTGATATCATATTGGCTGTGTTGGGATCGACGTGATCGTCTCGGGCTGCTGTGAGGCTGGGCGTACACCGGTTAGACAGAACAAGACAAGCTCAGTCATTGTTATACACGCTGATTTGTATGGCACATCGGTTAACCAGACATATTGAAACATTGCGTCAACACAAACCAGTTTGAACAAAGATGACTAAGCTTGTGTGAAGCTGTCTTCTCTTCTCGTTTCTAATTGGTGTTTACTCAGACTAATATGATGTGGTCCTCTATACTTTTACACATGCCTGAAGATGCCAGCTTTACACAGGTCTGAAGATGTGGTCTTTACAGATGTCTTAAGAAGTCATACTTACGTTCTCCAGAGACGATGTGGTATTTTCGGCTCCCCATTAGAGTAAGTCGAATACACCACAAAGATGCTGTCTTTTCGAATGCTCTAACATGTTACTGTCTTTTCGAATGCTCTAACATGTTACTGTCTTTTCGGCTTCTTTAAGACGATTCAATCTTTGTGACTATCCCGAAATGCTGCTTGACTGTCTCGTTATGATGTCATATCCTTGATTGTCTCGTTATGGTGTCATCTTTACAGTTTTCCGAAAATGTCATCTTTACAGCTGACCAGAGACGATGTGGTCTTTCCGATTGTCCAAAAATTATGTCACCTTCTTCTTTGCAAATGCTATTTATCGTAGAGAGAAACGTTTATTTTTACCCATGATGTAATCTACTTGAATGTCCTGAAGTGATGCCATCTTCTTTGCAGTTGTCCCGAAAAATTGTCATATTTACGACTTTCCCTAGTTATTATATTTACAGCTGTCCTGAGAGATGATGTCTTCATGACTGTCCTGAAATAATGTCTTGACTGTCGTGAAATAATGTCTTGACTGTCCTGAAATAATGTCTTGACTGTCGTGAAATAATGTCTTGACTGTCGTGAAATAATGTCTTGACTGTCATGAAATAATGTCTTGACTGTCATGAAATAATGTCTTGACTGTCATGAAATAATGTCTTAACTGCCCTGAAATGATGTCTTGACTGTCCTGAAATAATGTCATGACTTTCGTGAAATAATGGCTTCTTCACTGTCCTAGGACAGTACCATCTCCTTTGCAACCATCCGAGATGATGCCATATCCACAAATTTTTCACGATGTCATCTTTACATCTGTCCAGAAAAGATGCCCTTTTTGCTGCTCCAGAACGCTACGATCTTTTTGATCGTCCTAAAATAATCTCACATTTTTTACAAATTTTATCTACCTTAGAGGGAAAAAAAACCCTATCTTTCGCCTATGATGTGATCTTTTAGTGTGTTCTGAGATGTCTCTCTGTTCTGAATGATGTTACCTTGTTTGCAACTGATTATTAACAATTTAAATATTTTTAAACAATGATGATTTCATTAGCATAAATATTCAGATTTCAAATCTGTAAGGTATTGGCTTATTTTATAGAGTTAATTTTCTGATGCGCTAAAATATGCATTCAGGGCATGGCTGACGTTTAGTTGGACAAATATAATTTACGAAGTTTCTTTTCATGTGATATCTCTCTCTCTCTCTCTCTCTCGCTCCTGCCAACGACTGAGGCATCATGTGGGCTGGATCAAACAAAACATAATATTTATGTTTTATATAATATAATTACGTATATATATAATATAATATATAAATATAAATACGTAGCAACGTATTATATCTAATATCTATATACGGGCTAAGGTAAAAGTGAAAAATTCGGTGAATTTTCTGTGTGAAGAAAATCTTTCGACACTTATTTTAATTTAATTTTTACAGCAAAATACGTGTCATCGACGTATCGCAAACTAATAAATATATACAAATACAAATACAACACCACAACAGGCAAAATGCCCAACGAGGTAGCTGAGAACACGTTAAATGAAGAGAAGAGAGAATTGTTTTTTTTTTTACATTTATCAAATATACCGACTTCAATTAGGAATTATGGCCAGTGAAATTGATGAACACTAAAATTCATTGAATTTACCGAGGCGATCAAAGATCACGCATAATCACGACTTTAGCAACTTTTCCGTAACATTTATTGGTTAAAAAATAGTTGAACTTTAACAATGTGATGTGGATACAGCCCCTATTCAACTCCTATCCACTTGAGGAAGGGAATGAAAGAAAATAGGGTAGAAAGAAAAAAAAAAAGAGATTTTTTTAAGAAGAGGCTCGATTGTGCGGAAATGCAATGTGCGGATCTGTCTCCAAACCCTCAACGGGTGGCAAGATGAAGAATGCGTGGGGTCAAAATGACCCCACCACGCCAGTTAAGTGTTAAGAATTCAAACAAAAACTTTGATTACATTTCACAGAATCGTTTGAGATTCTGTTCTTTCCGCCATCAATCGTATATTGTCCATAAATCAAATGATGTATCAGTATAAGGGGATTGTCGGATCAATATACGAGCCTAAATCCAACAAAGACACGAACTTTTACCGGTTTCGATAACATCGAAGGAAACAAAGCAACAAATTATTTAATGTATCGATTGAATTTATATCTTTCTTTAAGCATTTTTTCTCTAACCCCACCGTTCCCACCAAATACAAGAACAAAAATTGCCCATCCGTTACTAATAAACCCATTATGTGCTGACGGCTGTATTTAATAACCTGGCGACCTAATCATAATAACCCTGCAAATAACAACATTGAAAAAAATAATAATAATAATACTAAAAAAAAACAGGTACGTAGCAAATTAGCCAAGATTTCTCTCTCTCTCTCTTTCTCCACTCCGTAAGCCTTTTTCGTAATCACTCAGATTTTTAACTCAAAAAAAGGAGGAAAAATTTAATGCGAATCAATTTTTTTTTATCCCTAATTTAGGGAAAAATTTTCATTTCAGAGAAAGAGAGAGAGAGAGAAAGAACACGATTCACTGATTAAAAGAAATGGAATATGTTTATCACGGGGGTGATTATGAAAATTTACTTCCCTCTAATTTATTTCTGGTTCAGTTGAATCAAATTAGTTTCTCTGGAGGGAATCAAAGAGAAATGAGAAGTTCCCAAAGAAAAATAATGTAATAAACTGGAAATGAGATTTCGAAAAAGGGGGGTTTTCTTTAGTTCCCTTTAATTGCGAAATCATTCAGGTAGAGGATCCCAGAATTCAGCTAGGAATCGTATACGATTATTGTTCTTTTCTCAGTGATTATTGTTTATATACTCTTTATTTGTTCGGAGGTCACAGATGGCAGCACTTCCAAAAAATACACACATATTTTTAGGCGGTCATATTCCGTCACAACTCATGTGATCCACGAGGTTTAAAACGGTATTGAGAATTTCGACATGGCAGTGTAAGTGCTTGGAGTTAGCTGGGGAGTTTCGTGGTTGCGTGTGGAAACAGTCGCGGCCCCTCTAAAATAACTGCGACGAACTCCCCCCCCCCCAAGAGACCAAATCAGACTGGTATGAGCCCCATGTTTTTACCAGGGGACCAAGGTCTTCTACTACTAATTAACCACACATGCACTTCATCCATATTGCTCTGCGGAACCTCTAACGAATTGGGTACATGTTCAAATGGGCGTGCTAGTGATGTGAACCTAGCGTAAGGTTTGTTTCTATGCAATGCATGTTATAGTGCTGCCATCTACAACCTATTTTTCGAACTATGCGTGAAGTGTGATGATTGAAGATTAGTACCGTTGTAGGCCTGTTGGTCTATATGGCGAGGCTTTTCAATGGGAAAGACCGGCTCGTATTTGCGCCTCGAAGTTGGAACCACAGGGAACAAAATTCAGCCGACCACCACTGTAGTGCTGCTGGGATACGAACCGGTTCAGGTACACGGATCACGAACCCGATATCAGTGACTGCTAGGCGTTCTAGTGATTGGGGCGCTCATCGTAGAGCTCTGTGTTCGCTTTTATAGTGGTGCAGTTCACGTTGATTCCATTTTAATAGACGACAACGCGCGTCCACATAGGGGTGATGTGGCTGTCGATTACCTGGAAAGTTAAGATATTCAGCGGATGAAGTTGGTCAGCTAAATCTCTGGAACAAAAACCCCACCACATGCCTAGGACACTCTTAGAAGTGCAATAGAAGCTCGTCATCTCTCTACCAGAACCATACAGAAGCTGAAAACAGCTTTGCTGGAAGAGTGTTGTCGATTGCCGCCATAGTGGCTCTTGTAGCTGTGCGGTAGCGGGGTCATAGTGACGGACTCGCATGACGAGGACCCGGCTCCAAAACCCCACCGGTGGCAGTCCGCGGTCGACTGAAGTTATTGACGGAATGAAATGAGCAAAATATATATATAATAAACCAGTCAAGTTGTCAGATACCAAATTTCGCTAAAACGTGTTCGGATGTTCTACAGATAAGCGACCGAATGTAAGTGTGTGAAATGCTCTTAATTTTGCACACCAGTGTACTTTATAATCCGTACATATAAAATAAAATGTTCTGAATGATTTTCTGATTCACTGAGTCAAACCGTCATTGAATCAGTGAAGTCGAAACCGTCGAAGATATAGACACGAAATTCGGTCACACACACACACACACACAGTAGTTTTATTTTATAATAACGCACTGAGACGGGATTTTTCAAAATTCAATGCCCCCAAGGAAGTCATCAGGGAGCCTCTAATGTTATATGGGACAACATTGGAAGTCACAAGTGTGCTCAAATGTTATATGGGACAACATTGGAGGCAAATGTTATATGGGACAACATTGCCGAACCGAAACCGCTAAAGCTATAAATATGAAATTTGGCCAGTTGTTTTATTTTATCATGTAGAGACTCACCAAAGAATTGATGTTTCAAAATTTAACACCTAAACGGGTCTTGGTGGGGGAATTTTCAGACCACCAAATACACGCGTGTAACAGCTAGTCGAAATAAGTACTTATAGCGGATACTTCAACCTCAATGTCGAGTTCAACGTAAGAAGAAAAAGCACAGTATTTGGTGGCGTAGTAAACCATTTTATGGATATTTAGTATGTATAAAAACCAGAGACGCAGAGTGATATTATTTTCCAAGACATTCCAACATCCCCCCACAATAAAACCGGTTTCCTCATCTCTCGATTCGTCAAGCAAGAAGTCATGAAATCTTCCATCCAAAAAAAACACAGTAAAGTATTCAAAACAGTGAGGAACTCAGCCTTTCACTTCCGATGAATAAAACAATAACCTCTTTTTTCTCCTTCACATCGCATCCAAAAAAAAAAGGAAGGAATTTCCTTTTGTAGCCGATATTTTCCTCTTTCTTCCGAACGTGAAGAGTATCATCCCGAATACAAAAAAACGGGAAAAAGTACATCCGGGACACACTAAAAACAACCGCATAAGAAAATACCATATACATCTCAATGTTGTTCTTACTTTTTCCCTAAGACGTCCTTCTCATCCCTCTCGTTCAGCGTTTCCTGTGATTCCGATCACCCATCCAGAGGAAAGAAAAAAACACTTCTCACCATATTTTCTTATTCTTATACGTTCTTTTTACTTCTTGCAAATATTTCTGCGGATTCTGGAAAATTCTGTGAACTTGTTGAATATTTAAATAGAGATTTTCTTTTTGTTTTCTTTCCAACCCTATCTTTCGAATTTTCTTATAAAAAAATGAAAAAATCTTGAACCGATAATAACAAAGTTTTTCCCTCATCCTATTTTGCATTGAAGAATGGAAGAGAGGAGGGAAAAAATGTCATTTTTCAAAGGAAAAATACAAGTTTTATTTTTGTGTTTTTTTAGTTTCCTCATGCTGAAGTTTCATGTGTATTGGAGAACGGCCATAAATTTATATTCTATCTCCTTTTTTTTTTGGCATCAGGCTGGATATTTTCAAAAGGAGATTCCTATGTACATGTACTCACAGGCTATAAAATTTGTCATGGCTTTTTGAGTTGTTTTCCGTGGGAGGATTGTTGATAGTGGGAATAGAAACAGGGTCTATAAACTATTTTGTAATGGTTTTTTTTTTTCTGGTTTGTTTATTTTCGGGGATGAATATTTATTTAATTGCGCTCTTCTGTTATGTTTCCATCTCTTTATTTTACGGGCATTTAAGATAAATTTACTGCGTCGAATTGATTTTTTTTTTCGTAAAGTATTCGGAGGATTTAACCTTGTGGTTGACGAAATCCTGAAAGAGCCATGGCCATCAAATGTGAAAGTACAGGCATATGCAGACGACATTCTCCTGATAGTCTCATACCACACAGTCAAAGGCACTGCAAAAATAGCGATGGAAGCCTTAGAAAAATTTACGACATGGTTGAGGAAACATTACTTGACAGTCGCAGCAGATAAAACAAAGTTTCTATGGATATCTTCAAAAAAACCCTCCCACCATCAGAATGCTTGGAAAATCTATAAAAAGAACAGATGTATTAAAACACCTCGGCGTGTACTTAGATTCTAGACTGACTTGGAGTCCACACATAGAAAAACAAACCGAAAAAATTAATAAGCTTCTTCTCCAGCTCCAAAACATCGGCGGAGCGAAATGGGGAATCAAATATCGACACCGACGAGTTCTCTATTGGACAATAGCAACGCGAATAATGGCTTACGCAACACCTATTTGGTACGCAGGCGCAACCAACTCCATCCAACAGAAATTAGACTCAGCCCAACGTAATTTACTATTATATATCACAGAAGCGTACCACACAACACCAAATAGCGCATTATATGTCTTTACAGGTTGTCCGCCTTGGAGCCTATGGATGAATTATGAAGCACAAATGGGTCTATTGTTACGTGTTCACCGACCAGCAAAGATTGGTGCATTAAACTTTGCTGAAGAAGAGTATCAGAGACGGGAAAAACAAATAACTATCCACCCATCGGAAGACCTGCATCAACACCAAGTATCTATCGGGAATAACCAGAACAAAGAAATAGAAGGCCAAAGAACTCATATATACACAGATGGCTCGAAAACTATCTCCGGAACAGCATCAGCATATGTAGCAGCGAAAGATCATAAGATCATCGAGTGCTGGAGTAGTAAGCTAGAAAACGACAATAATATCTTTCAAGCTGAATTACTAGCGTTATACATGGCAACCATAAAAGCTCAAGAATTCCACAAGCAACTATAATCTATAGAGATAGCCTTTCAAGTATATATGCAATACAGATCCCGATGACCATCCATGGGAAATGAAGCTAGGGAAATTCGGCAGGTCCTCCACAAGTTGTTTTTTCGGGTTCGAAGACCGTCGTCCGTTTGAGTTTGTTCTCAACGTTTCCCCAACACTAGTGGTTGGCATCATCAGGAGAATTGATAAACTGGATCAAAGTCAAGTTTTTTGGAGTCTCAGGTTGTATTTATGCCAGGTTGTAGTTACGCTGCCAGCCATAGAATCAACTGACCAATCGCAAAACAATAGTGTAGTTCAAGCCACTTATGTGCATAAATGCAACCTGAGACTCCGGAAAACTTGACTTTGATCCAGTTTATCAATTCTCCTGATGATGCCAACCACTAGTGTTGGGGAAACGTTGAAAACAAACTCAAACGGACGACGGTCTTCGAACCCGAAAAAACAATTTGTATCAATACATAATCAGTTTACAAATTGCGTTGACGCTGTGTAAAATGTACTTGTGTCTTTGCCAAAGATATTTCGGTGATATTCCACTGCAAGATGCTCGTCTTCCACCATGAAGGTTACCGTCACGGTCCACGGGCTCGAATCCGGGGGAAAAACATCGAAAACAAAGTCCTTTACCTACCGACCCTACTACTAAACCATACATGCAACTCGTCCATATTCCTCTACGGAACTTCTAACCAATTGGAGCATGTTGGAATGTGCGTGTACGTGTTGTGAACCTAATGTGAATGTTTGTTATAGTGCTGCCATCTGCCTCCTCACTCATATTTCGCAATATGAGTAAAGTGCAATGATTGGAGATTTTACTGTTCTAGGCCTGTTGCTCTTAGTAGCGACGCTTTTTAACGGAAGTTCGGTTTGCATTCGCACCATGAAGTCGGGAACACCTACCGATCCCGGGGAAGCCACCGATAGATGGTGCCTTCATTCCGCACGCAACTATACTGGTTGGGAATTACCCTATGGCAGTGGTTCTCAACCTTTGGAATCCCGCGGCCCGGTAAATGCCTTTTGTGTAAGTGAAAGGCCCGATCATACACGCAATTAACGAGAAATTACTGGGAAAAATGAAACGGCGTTCACTCACCGCCCGGTGTGACTTATGTTAAAGCCCAGTACTGGGCCGTGGCCCGGTGGTTGAGGAACACTGCCCTATGGTGATATGACAGGAGTTTGTGTGCGGTTAAGTAGTGATTTGGGGCGCTGAATCTAAATGTGGTATAGTTTTCTGTGAAATTGCAAAGTGAAGATTAAATTACTCAATATTAATACACAAAGCAGCATACAAATCACACTGAAACTGTGCGTAATCATTGTCAAAGATATTTCAGTGATTTTGGAGAACTGAAACCGAATTTTGCATTGGTTTTGTCAGATTTGTAATACTATTCAACCTAAAGCGAAAATTGAATTTCAATAGTGATTTCAATAGTAACACACATGCAGCATACAAAGTCACATTTAAAGCGTGCGAAATTATTCCCACATATATTTCAGGGATATTCCAATGATTTTAGAGTGATTCTGAAGCGCTGAATCCGAATCTGGCGTAGGTTTCGTCAGATTAGCTCCAGTTTTCGATAAGTGAGATAAAGTGTAAGCCAAATTTCAATGGTAGTGCATATAAGCAGCATACAAATCGCATTCGAAGTGTGCGAAATATAAATCAAAAATAAACTTAAATTCAATACATATAGATCACTGATGCCTAATGATGATATAACTTGATAATATAGTGAATGAAATAGGGAAATAAATGAAAAATTGAAGTAAAAATTGGATGCAAGGATCAAAATTAAAAATTCAATGCAAAAATTAGTGGCTGCAGACTACATTGAAATGTTAAGAGTATGCATCATCTCAAAAATTAGATAGAATTCGGCAAGACCAACGGAAATTTGAAAATCAGCAGCCCCAATATACCCTAAAACAGTTAAAATTTCTTTGGGAACACGATTTTTGCATTTAGTAGTGTTATAGCAGCGGTTCTCAACCTATTCTGAGTCGCGGAGCTCTTTCCAACGTATAATTTCTTTGGCGGAGCCCCGAGTTTTTGACTCGAGGAGCCCTTTTTAATAATAACTTAATATATAGCTGTGGAATCCTTCTGACCTTTTAATTTATTTATTAATCAAATTTACTGATTTATTTTACTTTCCTGGAGCTGCGAAGTGCCCAAAGAGCCCCAAAGGCTCAGCGGAGCACCGGTTGAGAACCGCTGTGTTATAGCATTGTCGCACATGTTATTGTTATAATATTTGAGTTTTTTTAGAAGGTCATGCTTCAGGGATCGAACGGCTGGACGAAGATTTCCATTCCATATGGTTTGAATGAAGAATTTGAGAAATGGGGAGATTTGCCCAGCCGTAGCGACCCTCCTTGCTCACTTATCACTCACTTCCTTACTGACGCATTTAATCGATCACTCATTTGCAGACAGACTCGGACAGATTCGTTCAGTCACTCTCTTTGTCACCCCTACACTTATCTACTCCCCCATTTTTTCAACTCCTTACTCACTTATTTCCTCGCTAACAACATTCAGATTGAGCTCGTAAGAATGTTCGTTCATTGCCAGTTCCGTCATTAGGAGGTTTATGCCAGTACCTGAACAGCACATGCGAGAAATAAACACAAATGCACTGATTTCTAAGTAAACTAAATTTGACCACTTATAAGACGGTTTCTCCATCCAAGTCTGCATCACATTTGCTTCTCAACTGACGCGTTCACTCACTTGATCACTGACTTGGCCATTCATTCGCTCAATCTCTTCGGCACCGCTCGTTTACCGACTCTCTCATTTGCTTAGGAACTGCTCACACACTTTCTCATTTTAATTCGCTTACTGCCTTGCTCACTGATGCGCTCCCTCACTCAAGTGCTCGCTCGTTTACTCTCTTACTTGGTCACCAAATTGCTCACTCATTTGTTTACTCAGTCACTTGCTCACAAATCAGCGGCATTCTCTTACTCATTTTTTACGCACTCTCTCACTCAATTTCTTGCTCATTTACTACCTCACGTACTTTCTCACCGACTCGGTCATTCGCCCAGATACTTTCTCTGCCACCCGGTCACTTATCACCTCTCTCATTCGCTCACTCGTTCCCTCACTTCCTTACTGACGCATTTAATCGATCACTCATTTTCAGACAGACTCGGTCATTCGCTCAGTCACTTTCTTGGTCTCATTCGTTCATTCACTCTCTTTGTCACCGCTTCACTTATCTACTCCCCCATTTTCTCACCTCCTCGCTCACCCAGCCATTTGCTCACTTACTTGTTCCCTTATTCGCCACGTCGCTTGTTCACTCATTTCCTCGCTAAAGCTCGACCATTCCCTCACCCACTCGATCTCTCAGTGGCGAAATGTTGTCGCTGAATCTTCCTTATCCGTGAATTTTCCGTCGATTAATCGGAAATCAGTTTTTTGATTATTTATTTTTTCGGTGAATATCTGATCTTATATCGTTGATCAATTTTCTGGTAATACAACATTAACACTTAATCGAAAAATATTTCCAAATCAAATACTTTATAACCAATCAAGACAAAATATGCGTTTCTACTATTATAAAATACGTCACCGTGCTTATAACCACATCAAAACAGTACGGATCTTTCCCCTAAGTCCACTCGAACATTAATGCCTCCCTCTGGTCACAGAACCTCACGAATATTCCAGAATAAAACTTTTGTTTCAATAAATAACAGGCAAAAATAATTCGCAATTATACCATAGGGAAAAAAAGCTTGAACAACTCTTCATAAATTTTTCCCCCTCTTATATTTGTAAGAGAAACTATAAATACTTTAGTTTTTAAATTGCGAAAAAATTTATCGTATCTGTATATTTTAACGACTCTTACATGGAGTTCGGATAAGAAAATCCCTCTTGAGAAGATATTTTTATAAAAAGAGGGAAAAAAGGAACGCGTTCATTTCTTATAAAAGGGGAAAGAAGAAGTAGACTTTGATAGGTATTTTGTATTGTTGTTGTTTTAACAGCTAACGTGGAAATACACCTGCGTCCTGGATGTGATATTATCGCGTATGAGTTAGTGTATGACATTCTCGTACCGATTTCCTCGGGGGAAATCGCTTTTAAATTTAGTCCGAGAACCATAAAACATAAGAGAAAAAATGTAATTTAGTATAATGATGCGGATGAGAGGAAAACAACACAAGAAGTATTTTTCTTCTATGTTGTTTTACAATGCATAGGAGAATACTATCGAGTCGGTTTCTTCGGAAAATAATGGCTGCAAATTGTGCATTATCTGATTCTAATTTCCATTGATGCTGTGTGTGATTGCGTGAATCTTATGCAAGTTTTTCCGTGTGAAATTCTCAGTATCTTGTCAAATATGTATACATAGTTACAGAGCCGTCTTGAGGGTATCATGGCCCCCGAGCCGAGCGATTTTTCTGAGGCCCTGCCTGCCAAATTTTCGAAAATTGCAAATGATCCCTGTTTTTACGAGGCTCGCTCTTCTCTTGAGGCCCCCGGGCCGTGCCCGGGTCGGCCCATGCGTTAAGACGGCACTGCATATATATACATATTATTCTGATTGAAGCATGAAGTTTATACGACATATTACGATGATATACAGCAGGAGGGCGCAACTTTCTCAGTCGGCGGGTAAGACATGCGTATTTTCTGCCGACCATGGTTCAGAAATTCGTATGTACATTAAGGTGACCCGTATTGTACTGTATGTTGTCGTAATTTTGTCCACCCGAAGCTTGTTATGAAATGTCCCGTTTCTTCGCATATTTTTAAAAAGGTTCGCTTGAGTTTATATTCTTTATTGAAATCAATAATTAGGATTACTTTCATGACTATATAGATTATATTATGGTATCACAATTGATAATATTCATAGAAATATATTCGTGTCACATTATATGTCAGGCCTATACATACGTGTACCGGGTACGAGTATTGAGAAAATCAAGAGACGTCCAAGCTCAGTTGCACAGGCAATGTAAGGATTCTGTGCCAAGGAGACACGGTGACACTGGAATTTCAAAAATCACACCGTGCAGCATAAATGTTCGGGCACAAGATTAAGCACAACGCTAATTTTGAGTTTTAAGTTATTTAATGTAAATTTGGAAGTTTTCCACATTTGGTATTTGAATCCTGCAGTGAATGAATAACATATAACAAAAGCAAAACTGAAATTTTGGAGATTTGCTACATTATATCGAAAACAATAAAAATGCATGCCCAAAAAGTTTCGGGAGAAATTTTAAACAATTTCTTTCAGAAATCATGCAAATGATTTTAACAACTTTTGTGATTTACATTGCTTTTATAATGTCAAATAAAAGAAAATTGCTAAAATTGGCTTTTTGAGATGGTATCCTGTTATACAAAGAAAACCGCTTTATAGAATGATAGGCGTTTTTTCTCCCAGCCCAAGATATCCATGAAACTAGAACGATATTGTGTCGAGATGAACTCGGAAAGAAAATTGATCTGGTCTCCACCGGGGCTCGGACCCAGGTCCTCTTTCAATTCGTGTCAGCATGCTACCATATATACAAGTGCTTCTGAACAGCCGGGCCCTGACATCATTCATATCAGACCATCTACTTACAAAAGTAAATGAAGGGAGGCAGAGAGAGAGAGATGGCTCTTTTCTCCAGATTGGATTCCAGTCCTGGCGGAGAACAGGAGATTTTTCTTTCCGAGTTCAAAAAAAGCATAATATCCAAAAAATATATTTTTTCCTTCAAAACAACTTTACTTCACTGTAAAATTCTCTTGGGTGTAATAAGCTTCACAGTGATAGAAAGCAAACTTGTAGGCAAGGAGTTTCTGAATTCAGAACATATACAAGTACGAAAGACGTATATGACATAACTTACATGTTTCTGACCTAGCGGCAGAATTATCGTATATCTGGCCTGCGGAAGGAAAAGATTGTTCGCCCCTGGTATACATCTTGTAAAATACAGAGATACGAGGTAAATTCTAATCCCACTGAATCGGATTTCCCCTGCTTGTGTCTGTGTTTTTCTTATGACGTTCTCAATTATGCATTTCTTGCGAGTCGATCGGTATTAACACGGAATTTAAAATTTTCTTGAAATTTCCAGAAGCAATAATCTTCCAATAGCAATCTTCACGTTATAAAACCCAAGATACGCCACTGTAGAATAGTTTCTGCTCTCTCTGATCTCTGATCTACCTCTCCATCTATCCCAATCGCTTAGTTTGTTTGTAATTCGATAAGATCTCAAGTATTTAATAATCTTCGAAAGTTTATATCCGAGAGAGAGACTTCGTTGCGTTCGGCGACATCGAAACAAGATTAATTCAGCAGCCGTTATTTTAAAATTACGCCGAGTCTCTGAAAACGTTGAAGATGTTCATCTTGTTCAGTTCATTTTCTAAATCCGTGTATATTAATCAGGGGGGTACTGTGTAAAACGACGTGCGACACCTGGTCTGAGTATAGTCGACGTCGTAAGTTTATTAAGAGGTACGTAACTGAGCGATATTGAATTGCGATGACGTGGAGCAGAAGGGGGCTTTTAAATGGATGGCGATGAAGGAACATGCGATACTTTTGAATTTTTGAGTAAAATGCAGCAAAAGTTGCGATCCTATAGGGGATTTATTCCTCAGCAGCGCGATGTTCTGAGAAATTATGCACCGGTATTGTCCTGCAAATTTAATTTTGAGCTCCACATCCTCCAAAAATATTTCGCCGACATGTTTCTGAAATCATGAAGTACCGTGAGTAATCAAGGAAACAAATATTACCTGGATATTATGTTGAGGTGAACTCGGAAAGGAAAATTGTCTCCGCCGGGGCTCGAATCCAGGCACTCTTGAATACTGGACAAGCATGCTAACATCTACGCCACTGTAGAAATGATCCTGCTTTCCTAACTTTTCACGCACTGTTTCGTGAGGAGCTGAAGTAGAAGCATCATTAGCCTCTCTTGGTGTGCAAGAGGGACTGCCGCCGTATTCCGATTGAGTCAAGATGAAAATGCCCGTTTCCTTGATATCTTGTGCTGAGGAAAGAAAAGCGTTCTATCTCTCACTGCGAGTAACGTTTTGATTTTCATGAAAAAACATAGCGAGATGATAACTGCAAAAACTTATAAACTGAGTTAATATTCTCTCTCTCTCTCTCGTGACTATTTAATAATAAACACAATATGAATTCAACGTAGAACCATCTGTAATGCCTGAGTGAGGGCTGGACAGAATAGAAAAAAATTAGTTCGATTAGTTTTAACTATTCCATAAACTATTAGCTTTCAGTGATGTTTCCAAGTTCCAAACCGTCTCAAACATTTTTCGAAAATTGTTTTATCTCAACCAAAAAAACCGGTTCCAAAAAAAAGGAAAAATTATCTTTACTTCCATGCTATAGTACTTAAAAGTACATTAAAAATTGCTTCGTTATACAGAGTGGGCAAAAAGTCCGTAGAATCTTTAAAAATTGGCAAAAACCGGAAAAATATCCTAAATAAAAACGGTTTGCAGGGTTAGCATCGCTAGGTCACGGGAAATTTCTTTAAGACGAAAATCCACAAAAAACAGTCGATGAGTGGCGCTGACTTCCCCAAGTCAAAGAAAAGATACGCAAATAATGAACAGAATATTTCCAAATCGTTTATTACAGCAGTAAGTGTTCCACATGACCGCCACCGCAGAGGTATACCACATTGCAGGTGAGTCACAAATCCAGCAACGGCAGAGTGCAGTAGGTCCACAAGCACGGTGAACTGGTTATGGATTAGGAAAGCAAATTGTTATAACCGTCTCATTTGCATATTTCCACTGAAGTCGCTCGTACCAGCGCCACCTATTGGCTGTTTTTGAGTTTTTCTGTCTTAAAAAAAATTCCCGTGTACTAGCGATTTACGGACTTTTTGCCAACCTTGTATTACAGCAAATATTATTGTTTCATCCAAAAAAAAGTAAAAATAATATAACCAATTTAATGTACAATATTTTGAAATTTGGAATGAGAATTAGGTTAACGTTTTTCAATATTCATCTTCATGAAAACGTGTTTCAGAATTTTCTCGTGAAGAAACGTGTTTTACATCTCGTTTGTGCGAAAAGTTTGTTAACAATATTTTCAGCTCAGAATCTTCGCTCCAAATTCCTCCACGCAACGAAGGCCTTCAGAATTCATCCACTCAAAAAATTCTCGAACATCTTTGTACTAAAATGGGAGATATAATATGTTATTATAAATTTGAAAAAAAAATAATCTAAATTATAACTTCATCCAAAGCGATTTTTTTTTTTGTTGAAATGCTTCTCGTGGAAAAAAAATCAACTTTTCAACGCAACAAAAAATGCATGTTAAAACTCTTTCATACGGTATTTTTAGAACCATTTCACGAAAAAATCTCTATTTTAACTTCTTTATACACGATGTTTTTGACTATTCCCTCCGAGTAACAATGTCTGTTCGACCTCCTCTATACAAAAACGTATATCAGAACTTTTTTATGCAACAATGTCAGAGAATTCCTTCATACTTTTTTTGTCAGGATCCATACATACAGAACCTTTTTCCAGAAGTCTTCTACGCAGAAATGCTTCTTATAACTCTTCCACGCAACAATTCATTTTAGAACTCTTCTACGCAACAATGCATTTTAAGTCAGCCACCTCGTTGGGCAATTTGCCTGTTGTGGCGTTGTATTTGTATTTGTATAAGTCTCTTCTACGCAACAATGCATTTTAAGTCTCTCCTACGCAGTACTGCTTTTTAGAACTCTTCTACGCAACAATGCTTCTTTTAGAACTTATCAAAGCAGCACTTTTTGTTAAAACATGACCATATAAAAACATTTCCTGCAACAATGCCTGTTAGAATTCCTCCATGAGGCGATGCCTGTTAGAACTCTTACCAAGATACCTTGTTTTTCAAGTTCTTGCAAAACGTTTTTCATTGCTTTTCGGTGCAACAATTATCTTTTAGAACCCTTCCATGCAGCAATGCGTGCAAAAACTCCTCTATGCAGCAACGTCTCTGAGATATTTCAACCTCTCCGAAGTAATTGTCGTTTGGAAAACCTACTCCGCGTTCATGGTAAGATGTGATTTCGGTAACTATAAGTAAAATGCATTCCTAGATTTTGCCACAATTTCAATCTATGACTGATTCTCCATCACATTCATCAGAAGAAGAAAAAAGCAAAAACAAAGGAACTTAAGCATGTGTCATGAAGAAGAAAGATGATTCCAAACTTTCCGGCTCCCTTTCCTACTTGCAAACAACCAGAACGCTCTATTTACCGAGAGCAGCCATCCTTTGGAAAAGATCCCAATGTTTATATGTATCGAAAATAAAAAAAATGTTATTTATTTTTCCCCCTCCGTTTTGTTGTCATGTAAAGGGCAGCACCATGCATCAAAATGTGAACAAGAAAAATTTCAACAATAACAGATACGGAGAGAAGAAATAGGCTGTGAAAGTGGCGCTCACAGTCGTATCTCTTTTAATGTAAGGTATTGAGAACCATATATCTAATCTGTTTCTTTATTTCTTTTCCATCTTGCTCTTCTCTGGACAAGAGGAAAGAGATTAGTGGATACAATACAATGGCGAAAGAAAACGATATTTATTTTCCTGACGTTTCTTAGAAAGGAGGTCTAAAAGGAAAAAAAAAAACTGTACGCGGTGTATATGCAGTGATAGATTGAAAGCGAAAAACTCAAGTTATTTATCTCGAGAGTTTGTACCTTTCCCATCAGCATTTTTCTTACCCCGGTTTTGAATGACGGCATCCATTTATTCATATTGAAAAGTACCTGCTGTCTAAAATACCTGCCATTACGTCTCTTTCAAGAGAGTTCTGAGAATTTAAAATCGAAAATGAAAAAACGAAAAATACTTCAATAAGAAGACTAAAAATATATTATCCATTTTTGCCGTTAAATTTCGAATTTTGAAATAGATTTATTCATGACAAATGTTTCTGTAATTTAGCGCATTGCTTTTCAATTTCATCTCGAGAAACTTCTCTTGAGTGAACAATGGGTTAACTAGGTCTGTCGTCAAGCGGGAAGAGTTTAGTGGATACAATACAATGGCAAAAGGAAACGATGTTATTAACAATGTATGGAACACTTTTAGCAAAAACTGTGTAATTCTGAGGAGTCACGTGCCTCTACGCCTAGAAAGAAAAGTGTTTAACCAGTGTGTGCAACCAGCGCTGATGTATGGAGCTGAAACATGGACACTAACAAGCAAGACGATACAAAGGCTACAGACAACACAAAGGAGCGTGGAAAGATGTATTCTAGGCATCACAAGGAGAGACAGAAAACGAATCATTTGGATAAGGAACCAAACAAATGTATATGATATCATGGAAAGAATTAAACGCCTAAAATGGAAGTGGGCTGGACATATTGCGCGAAGACAGGACAAAAGATGAACCACAAGTATTTCTAGATTCGTACCCCCGTGTTGTTAAACGTCCGAGAATTCGTCCCCACGCAAAATGGATCCACGAGATCAGAAAAGTGACTGGAGTGAACTTCGAATGCTAAAACAATGATGACGATGACGATGATGATAATGATTGTCAAGAGGCGATTTTCCACCGTTTGGCCCTCGGACGAATACATGGATTTTTTTTTTTTTTTGGTTGCAGCCTAGAAATCTCACGTTAAGTAAGTTGCTCCGTCTTTTATATGTTCATGCCATCCAGATCTCTCATTCCCAATGTATGATCCAAGACTAATGCATGCAATAGTTTAGTGATAATTTCAGCAAGTTTTGCTGGAATTGAACATGGGATACTCAGAGATGATCCTTGTCTGTGAGTGTATATATATATTTACGTCTATTCGATAATAAATGCATTTGTTTTCACTTAAAGCACAGGTCTTCAACCTTTTTCCAGTCACGAGCACTGTCTGCTGTATCCATCACCAAGAGAAGAGCCCCCTTACGGCAAGTTTGACATACGAGTACGTGAAATCAGGATGATTTCGATCCTTGAATGCGATTTGTACCAGGTGGTTCAATTGAAGTTTTGATCAAGTGCTAGAGAGCATTATATCTAACCCGAGCATCGAGCACTTTTGGTAATTCAGAGCGCACCGTGATGGTGCTCGCGTACAACAGGTTGAAGATGCCTGACTTAAAGGGACAAGTAGTTCGAATGAAAATTTCTTATCACTATATTTCTTGCTAAAAATGCTTTAATGACATTCCAGAATCAATATAATAACAATTTCAGGTGTCTTAGTTTTGAAAAAAAAAATGTATTTCAACAAGCTCTGCTCCTTATTTAGACGCCAAACTGGAACGGTATCGTTTTTTGTAATTTTTGGCCCGTATCTCAAATTTCATTGAAAAGCAACATTTTTTTTAAATTTTGCTCTGTAGTCATATATCAATGATTTTTTGAATGCATTTTGTATTATGAGAAAACATTAATTTTATTTATTAATGGTTTTCCATAAATATAACATGTTTTTTGGCATAAATTTGCAAATTTTTCATCATTTTCTGATTAACATTTTTTTCACAAAATTATTATGAAAATAAAATCACACAGAAAAATTCGGGCTACATATCATTGATATATACTTCCAGAGCCGAATTGATGCCTTTCAGTGAAATTTGAGACGGGATGGGGGGGTGGGTCAAAAAATTACCAAAAGGCGACCGCTCCAATTTCATGCTTTTCGGCATTTAAATAAGGTGCCAAGCTTGTTGAAACACTTATTTTTCTAAACTTAGGCACCTGAAATTGTTATTATATTGATGCTGAAATGTGATTAATGCATTTTTGGCAAGAGATATACAGTAATAAGAAATTTACATTTGAACATATCCTGTCTCCTTAATGCATTTGGGAAAGTTACCAATTAATTCTCCAAATTCATATCCGCTTTGAGAGACCAAATTCGGAATTTGCAAATTTGTGTCACAACTTTTTTGTCTTTTTGCTTTATGAAAGTTAGGTACTTGATAATATTTTTGACCTTCCCAGTTCCCTTCACAAAAATTTCTGGTATTGGACCTACCGATTACTATCAACTGGTTTTCGTATCAGATTTGATTCCTCTACGCATATAATCATGTTTCAAAATTTATCTGTGGAAAATTCTTTCGAAACACCTGTATTCAAAAAATAGTATTTTAAACCTTAAAGCGGCAGTGCAGAAATTACTCAACCTACTATCAAATGCTATATGTATATGTATGTATATACAACATATACATATAACACAAGTTGTATGCTATATATATGTGCACAAATATTCAAAATAAAATATATGTATACAGGGTGGGCAAAAGTCCGTAGAAACTTTAAAAACTGGAAAAATAACCGAAATAGAAAATGGTTTGCAGGGTTAGCATCGCTAGGGCACGGGAATGTTTTTGAGAGGGGAAAAAACACAAAACAGCCGATAGGCAGCGCTGACGTACACAAGTCGGAGAAAAGATACGCAAATAACGAACAGAATGGCTCCAAATCGTTTATTGCAGCAGTACGTGTTCCACATGACTACCACCGCCACAGGAGATAACACATTGCAGGCGAGTCACAAATCTAGCAACGACAGAGTGCAGCAGGTACGCATACACGGTTTAAAACGGTGAACTTATTGTGGATTAGGAGCGAAAGTTCTTATAACCGTCTCATTTGCATATTTTCCCCGGAAGTCACTCGTACCAGTGCCACCTATCGACTGTTATTTTAGTTAATTTTTTCCTGTCTTAAAAAAATTCACGTGACCTAGAGATGCTAACCCTGCATACCGTTTTTTTTATTTCGGTTTTTTTAAGATATCGCGTCAATGCCGCTTTAATGAATGCAATGCCAATACGCAAATTTGTCTTTTACTTATAAAACGCTAATACGCAAACTTTTCGTCTCAAACTCGTCCACGCAAAATGGTCTCTCGAAACGCCTCTACGCGAAATCCTCTTCCAGAACAACTCTTGACGCAAATCCGTTTTCAAAACACCTCTACACCTCCTATTATTTCAGAATTTTTCATTCTCTTCGTGCTTTCTCTTAGACCTCTTGAATACCAAAATGAATTTAAAATTCATTTATTATGAAGCCTTCCGAAGTAATTGTCGTTTGAAAAAAGGCGGCACATCACGCTACACGCAGGTCACTGAAAACCAATTTGTGCACGGAGCGTATCTCTAATATCTCTAAACATAATTCCTGTGATGTGATGCTAATTTCTGAAAATGTACGCTTATTTCTAATTATCAGAAATCATTCGATCATGATCAGCAATTTCTATCTCCTCGCGAAAAACTGAAAAAAAAAAATTATTATTTTTTCATTAGAAAGGAAATGAAACTCGTCGTATTTACTTGATACATCACTGAGATAATAATTACTTATAGAAAATAGATTACAATGTAAAGTAAAACGAAAAACAAGGCTTATATAGAAAATGAACAAAGAATGTCAGGAAAGGCTTTTGGAACAGTGTTAACTTGGATTTTTGTTCTCGGATTAGAGCCTTTCACCTAAGAAAAAAAAAAACCACTTATCACCAGTTCCTGACACTTTGTCGGTCATACGGAAAAGACGATACATCTGCCAGCTTCCCATTACCAGCAAAAATAAAACAATAAAAATAGGAAAATCTACTTTTCTTCCCTTAAACTTATTGTTTCCCTTCAAACTCCAGACTTTTCTGCTTATGTTGTCTCCGGAGCAAAATAATAGTTTTCTTTTACTCCTCTCTCCTCCGCCGTCATTCCATACATGAAAGTACTGTCCTGTATTTTATCCTTTCCTGACATTTATTCCTATTGAATAGGGGAAACATAAGTTTTCTTCCACGTTTGACTTACGAAAATTTATTATTTGCTTTCTCAGATATGGAAAATACTACACACACACACAAAAAAAAAACAAAAAAAACCCGTATTTGTCAGATTTGTCACAATAACTCGAATAAATTTTATAAAAACCGATAAAATAAATATTTATACTTATCAAGATAGACGGTTTTTTTACGTTCTCAAATGTAATATATCTTCTGCAGTATCTTTTATATCTATGTTATATGGGGGGTGATTCAAATTGTCGATTAATAAATTCAAAATTCATAGAATAACGAAAGCATAACAAAGAAATGACAACTCCTCACAAAACCTCGTGAACTAGGAATTTAAATATTGTTTTTTTTTATTTTATAAATTTGAAAAAGTTCATTTCTTGATAATTCCCAAAGTATGGTGCCGGGAAGCAATGACGTCATTATAAATCAAAACGTGCAAAAAATGAGCTATATACATAACCTCTGGTTCTGCGAACGAACGAAGACCAATACGTAGAATTGCCTTATGGTAGTTATAATGCATTACGTCGAATTGCATTATGGTAGTTATACTGCATTACGTAAAATTTCACTGTGGTAGTAATTGCATTATACGTAGAATAATGACATCGTTTATACTGACCGACGGGGAGTGTTGCCTGTCACTTATTATTAGAGAATTACATATACTGTATATTTTTAGTTTATTCCGTAAAAGTATGTTATTTCATGAAGTATGGGATTTCTGACTTACATTGGAAAATATGGTAACGTCTTGTGTAAAAGCCTCCTTCCGAATTTCTCCGTGAAGAATCGTCTTTTTTTGACTTCGTTCGTGCAAACGTTTTGTTTAAAAACGTCTTTCAACGCTGATAATGGTTTTTTTTTCTTCTATGCAACAAAGTCTGTTAGAGCTACTCCGCGCAGCAATGCCTGTTGGAACTCTTCCGCGAAGCAATGTCTGTGTGAAATTCTTCCTGAAAAAAGGATCTGTTTGATCCTTTTCATGCAACAATGTCAGTTAGAAACCCTTCCATGCAACAATGTCAGTTAGAAACCCTTCCATGCAACAATATCTGTTTGATCCTTTTCATGCAACAATATATGTTTGATCCTTTCATGCAACAATGTCAGAACTTCATTGTGTTAGAACTCCTTCATTCAACAATATCTGTTAGAACTCCTCCATTCAACGATGTCTGTTGAGATTCCTTCATTCAACACTGTCTGTTGAGACTTCTTCATTCAACAATGTCTGTTGAGATTCCTTCATTCAACACTGTCTGTTGAGACTTCTTCATTCAACAATGTCTGTTGAGACTTCTTCATTCAACAATGTCTGTTGAGACTCCTCCATAGACCAATGTCTGTTGAGACTCCTCCATAGACCAATGTCTGTTGAGACTCCTCCATAGACCAATGTCTGTTGAGACTCCTCCATAGACCAATGTCTGTTGAGACTCCTCCATAGACCAATGTCTGTTGAGACTCCTCCATAGACCAATATCTGTTAGATCCTTCTTATGCAACAATGCCTGTTGGAACTCCTTCGTGCAACAATGCCTGTTGGAATTCCTCCGTGCAACAATGCCTGTTGGAACTCGTCCATGCAACAATGCCTGTTGGAATTCCTCCGTGCAACAATGCCTGTTGGAATTTGTCCATGCTATAATGACAGTTTGAGCCATTTCATCCAACAATATCTGTTAGAGTCATTTAATGCAGCAATGCCTCTTGGAATTCTTCCATGCAACAGCGTCTGTTAGAACACCTCACAAAACTAAATTTAGAGTCTCGCTTTATCTGAACGAAGTGTTTCACGAAGAATATTTGAAATATATAAAAAAATAACATAAATAGTCTATTTTACAGGTGAATGATTCATATATCATGAAAAGTTAACTGCAATAAGGGGAAATACAGCTGGTACATTCACCCCCCTACCCGTTAAATAGCAATCAACGGCAAAACCTAAAAACTTAACGCATACAATTCTTCCTATCTGTAAATATCATTTAGAGAAACTTACGCCTTTTTTTTTGTAAAAAAATCACTAAAATTTAAAAAAAAAATTTCACAGATATATCAATAGTTGGAATTCTTTATTTTGGTCATTCCTCACGTGATGAAACAACAACATTTTAGAGTAAACAACGGGGGTAATATAATGGAAAGTTGTTCAAAGATTAGACGAAACATTCATTTTTATCAAATTTATATTGGATTTGATATTGAATGAAACTTAAAATTCATCATTTATCACCTTTGAGTCCTTGAATTTTTGTGAAATCGATCGCTAGTGCTGATCACATGTGTTAATACATAGTACTGATCATATCCATGAATTTTGCGGTGAACTCCAGATCAGTGTCATTGAATAAACAAAAAATTCATTAAGATTAATGCGTGCATCAGTGTCATCTACATAAGAAATAAACTGTTCACAGAGGTTAAAAATAAAAGTAAATAATATCAAAAACCAAATATTTTCACAAAATCACTAGTAATCTTGTTTTCACTAGGACTTATTGCAATCCATATATACAAAGTTGTTAGAATCTAAACTAAATTTGGTTAAGACAGAATGCTTAGATTTAAAGACAAATTTTAAAAACACAAAGCATAATCTATAAAAAAATGATGTCGAAGTTCATAAAACAATAACGTAAAATACAGAAAAAATTCAAACACATTCTAGAAAATCCCTAAAGATTATTCCTGATGCAATATTAACAATTCAATGTAAAATTCAACTATTGTAAACGGCTTCTTCTAATCAAAGAAACAAATATTTTTAAGAAGGGGAAAAAACGAAATATATGTATTTTTTTAAAGATTTCATTCTATTTCTTTCCCCCAACTTGGGACTTCAGATACAGAAAATGAATTTTTGTTTCAATTTTTTCGTATAACGAGACTAATTAGCAAAAGTTCTTTGGAAAACCTCATTTCAAAGATTTGAAAAAGAAGATGCGGATGGAAAAGAAATTAAACATCTCTAAGAAGGCAACGTATTTCAAGAACTGACTTGAGATTTTGTTTCTTTTTGTATATTTCTTCTGTCTTTTTCTCTTTATTTCAATGTTATCCGAGTGTTAGAAGCAATTAAATCCGCTTTTCTCTAGAAGCCATTGTTTTAGTTTCTTACACAAATAGAAATTATTTTGAAGCTGTATAAACGTCTACATTTTTATTCGAAATCAAAAATTTCAAATCCGAAATCGAGAACCGCTTGATGAATTTAAACTTTATGTTTAAAAGTGAATGATTTAAGGGGATTGTGATCCACGCAAATTTTGCAAAAAAGCATGTTTTCTGATTTTCCAATTTTTAAATATTGCGAAATGATTTTCTGCGTCTAACTGTGTCAAAGATTTTGTTCCACCTGTACTAAAAATATTTTTAAAATATTTTAGGCAGGCCTCTAGCAGGCATTAGGCATGCTAATATTTTTCACTAAAATGCATTTTTCCCAAAACTATAAGAAAAAATAATCAACAATTGAAATCTTAATAGCTAGAACTAAAGTATTTACCACCATAGTGCTGAGAGACACACAAACTTTCAAGGCATTTAAATAAATGGTGTTCGAAAAAATGTTCCTTATCTAACAAAAAACTTCAGAAAAAAAGCATTCAAGTGAAAAACATTAGCGTATGTAATGCCTGCCAGAGGTTTATATTAAAGTATTTTGAAAACATTTTTAGCACAGGAAGAACAAAAACTTGAACCCAGTAATGCGCAGAAAATTTCATAGTATTCAAAAATTGAAAAATTAGGAAATGTGCTTTTTGGGAAATTTGCGCGTACCAATCCGCTTAAAAACTTGAAAGAACTCAAGAAATAAAAAGTTATAAAAATAAAAGAATAAGTTAAATATATATCAATATACGGGGTGATTATAAAAAAACTATCCCGACATATGGGCCCCTAACTATCATACCATTCACAGAAACTGAATGGAATTTTGGCATAAGGTATTTTGAGGTATGCGCTCAAGAATGATATGGAAAACAACAGTGTCACTCTAACAGTTACGGTTACAGTGAGAAAATTTCGAAAATATCAAATGGCAACACCAAGTTTTTTGCATTGGAATGTGATCTCGATTGTGAAAAACCCTAAATAGTGTTCGAACGGCAACTGTAGCACGAAAATTCCCGGAGCTAGGCAAGGAAAAAGTAAAAAGGACTTTGCCGTGCACCAGAGCATTAATGTTCGTTTCATTCGTCACACCGTTTGAGATCCCAGCCTGATTAGTCCTCCGCAAGGTCATGTGGAAAATTTGTGAAACACAATAAAATGCTTTATTTTATGCTGCTTCTCTGTTCTTATTGGTTGTCCTCACTTTTAGCCTATCTACCGCCGGTGATTTTCATGCTACAGTTGCCGTTCGAACGCTATTTACGGTTTTTCACAATGGAGATCGCATTTCAATACAAAAAACTTGGTGTTGCCATTTGATATTTTCGAAATTTTCTCACTGTAACCGTAACTGTTAGAGTGACACTGTTGTTTTCCATATCATTCTTGAGCGCATACCTCAAAATACCTTATGCCAAAATTTCATTCAGTTTATGTGAATGGTATGATAATTAGGGGCCCATATGTCGGGATAATTTTTTTATAATCACCCTGTATATATAAAATATTAAAAGCAAACAGTAACACTATATCAAAAACTAGAAAAATCAATAAATCAGTTAATTAATTAATTGAAAAACGAATAAAATAAATATAAAATGTAAAAAAATAAATAAACTGGGAAAAACTAAAAAAATAAATAAACTGGGAAAAACTAAAAAAATAACTAAAATTTAAAAATAAATAAATGAAAGTAAAAAAAATAGTATAAAAAAAGTGATAAAATAATTTATGAATAAAACTTTAAAAATAAATTAAGATAAGAATAGTTTTACAAAAAATCTATTCGAAAAGTCAATATTATTGGAATAAATTGAAAATTTTAAAAGGTATGCAATGTTAAAAAAATGAGAAATATTTTTTAAAAACTAAGGAAATTGATTTATTTAGAAAAATTAAAAATGAAATGACAATTTCAAGAATCTAGAAATTCAAATTAAAACAAAGACATGCATAAAATAAAATAATAAAGAGAAAAATAACAGAACAAAATAATCAGTGAATACTTCAGTTACCAAAAGATTTGAAATAAATTTAAAAAAAAAGAGAAAGGTATACAAAATTAATTTAGAAAATATTAGTTCCACACACACACAACAATGAAATGTGTTTTAAACAAAGATGACGTCACTTGCTGCTACCATAAGAAGGTTTTTAACAACTGGCTGGTGCGAAGATGAATTTTTGGAAACAGAGAAAATTCAACTGCCTTTGCGGGGAATCGAACCACACCTTCTAGAGATAGAAGGCCTCTGCAGTCTGCTTGTGACGTCAGTGAGTATGCCATTTTCCCTCAGAATATTCGGGGGAAACATTCCCTGCTCGTGTCAGTACCATCGTTGTGCGGAAAAGAAATGATCGGGCTCAGAGTTGGCGAATTCTTATGCCCCCACATTCAATCACCTAGCGATATTTGTGAGCTAATCAGGAAGATTCTAAGCCAAAATAAGAAGAAACGAAATAGGATGCTGCATTTCAAAATGTGGCAAACTTGCTAGGTAGTATAAATGACGTTTATGGCAAACACCGCAGATGCCATCTATCTCTAGGAGGTGCTGATCGAACTCACCTCCTTTCACTTTCCGGGTGAACGCCCTAGACCACTGGACTACAAATATCTCAATCTTTCCTTGGAGCTCATATGTCGGGATAGTTTTTTTATAATCACCCTATATATAAAATTGATCTTGTGTGTGTGTGTGTGTGTGTGTGTGTGTGTGTGTGTGTGTGTGTGTGTGTGTGTGTGTGTGTGTGTGTTCTCTATACAAATCTGCAATTTCAGATCGATCGTCGCCAAATTTTGCATATATACCAAAATGGGGCCCGACTTGAACGATAGGCTACTTTACAATTTCGTCAGAGCAGGGCAAATGCCCCAAATGGGCAAAAAAACAGTCGGAAAACAATGGTTTTTGGGCCTCAACAATAACTTTCCGAACGTTTACTTTAGTCACCGTGGTTCCCTAGCAATGCGTTTCTGACGTGTATATGCCTTTACAATGGTTTGTCACTTCTCTAATCCTGTTAGTATATGTATATGTATAATAATTTATGCCTTTATAATGGTTTTGCCACATTTTAAATACCCTCTGTAATGAGGCTTTTTGAGTAGACGTCATAATCATCATCGCTTTGAGGGTCAAGAAAAGGGTGATCCCCCATAGAAATCAGTGTTTAAATTGCCGATTTTTCTATAGAAATGCGGAAATTTGGTGGTGTTTTCTGTCACATCAATAATTTTAAAAACTATATTCAATACTCGATTTTTGAAATATTGAGTTCGCTTAGAGATATACGAAGCCCAGGAGATTAAATATGAAGTAATTATCCTGACCTACTTTTGAGTTGGATATCCATGAAATAACATTGATCTCAACTTTTTATTTACATCTTCCCAAGCATGAAAGTTAATGTCTCTTTAGTGTCTTTTAATATTCAAGTGCATAAATTCATATAGTTTAGGTTGATTTAAAATTAATTATGGACCCGTAAAGTACATCGAAGATATTCCACCGCTTTAATTAAGCATTTTTGGAAGCTGAAACAGGCAGATGACATGAAGTTCAGGGTGGGGGGGGGGGACCTAGCACCCCTTAAAAAAGAAGAGAAATATATTCATTTCTACGTTTCTTTAAATCTAGATTTGTTTATTTCACGAGTCGCGCAGGAAGTCGCCATATTGGTGAATTTAGACACGGTTTGCATGTCCCTCAAATAAAGAGGGAGATATCACGTGATCTAAAAAGCCTCATTGCAGAAAACCCGAGCAGCTCCGGGTATTATAGCTAGTTTATAAATAAAATTGCAATAATCACGATAATATAATAATAATGGCAATACTTATAAATATAAAATATATTAAAATTAACCAAGATTTTTTGAGCTGAAATTCCGTAATGCGTAAAGCAAAAACCTTATTTTGTTATTGCCTTCCTTATCCGAAACTCACCTAATATTATAGCTTTATTATTGTTATTAATTCCCATAAGTGTATAATTCATTTTGAGACGCAAATACCTCCCAGTAATCTCAGTCCATATTACGAATGAACTTTCACGATTTTCTCATTCTATATATTAGTCATTCTCAAACCCAGAATGTTCTAGGAATAGGCATAAAAAACACAAGAAAGCTAATTTAAAATATTTTCTTCCATTATATTGAAATATACAAGCCGAATATTTCGAGAGGGAAAATTGAAAAGGATTTTATTCCTTTTTTTTTTTCCGCGTGTGGTCTTTGTTTCGATTGGATTAGCTTTTAGTTAAGAATTCAATACAAAGTTAAAAGACAAACTTATTCTGTCAGTAACAAACAGGATTAAATTTCGAATTTAGATTCTCTGTGAAAGAGGAAAGTGGATTTTCCTCCGGTCATACTCCCCCGTGGATTACATTCGCTAACATGAGGGTAAAACTCCAACGACAAACAGGAGAGCAAAGTGTGTAGACGTAGTATGAAATTTAAAATAAGGAGATGAATGGAAACGGAAAAGAAATATTAAATTTTTGAAATTTAAGAGAGTAGGGGATGGAATTTGTTCTCCCGAATAATATCATTATTATTATTATTGTTATTCTTATTGTCATGGAAATGAAAGATGAAATAGAAGCTTATATTTCACCACAGATATGAAAACAAAGCATCGCCATATTTAATCCACGTGCATGAATATAAGAAATAATAAGTAAGTAAACACGCAACGTAAAAAAATTCGTAACAAATGGGATGATGGGAAAAACTGATGGGAACGAATAAATGAATGTGATGATGTAATGAATGCTCGTGAAAAAATAACTCGAACAACTGCTTTTGATATTCATTTATTTCCAGTATGATTATATTCCGATTGGCTGTTGTTATGAACAAAACAGCATTTCAATTAACTATATTTTGATATTAAAATGTTCGCGGATATATGTACTGGATAATCTGAATGCATGGCACAGACTTCGAGAAGTGGTGGAGTTCTAGAAGGTTGTCGCAACGACGTTATGCGTTTTTGTATATGCTACGGTAAATGTGATAAAGCCGACTATTTTGGTAAGTTTGATAAATTTTGTTGAGATATTGTAGATTTATCATACTTACTGGTGTTAATGTGTAATTCCCACGTCGTGGGAGACATTGAGGCTGTTGGAATGCATTGCAGTGGAGGAATCTTCCTTTGGATTGTTTTCACAGGGGATGAGACTGTTCTTGATTGATATCGATGGACTGGATAATCTTTAGTAGCCTTTGTCTGTTTGGTTTGTCTTTAATTACTTGTTGTTTCTAGACAATAAAGTTTTCTTCCGTACAGCCGTGCAAATGAAGTTTTACAATTTTCCGTGAATTTACGTGATGTCAGGTGAGGGGCCGTTCAAGTATTACGTAAGCAAATTTTTAGCCATTTTTGACCCTCTGCCCCCCCCCCCTGTCAGCAAAATTTCGTCATCAGTACTGTCCCTCTGGATTCTAACGCATATTGGTGGGATCAGAGACGTATACAGGTGGGGGGCATAGGGAACTTGTGCCCCCTCCCACGATCAAAAATTTATTTTTTTAATGCAAAAAAATATATTTTTTAATTTAAATTTCGGAAGAAAATACCTTTATATGTTATTATAATCAATTTCTCTTAATTTCAATGTTATTTGACGGCTATGAACAAAAAATTTATCTTTAATAAATTCATTGCGATCCACCCTCTAAGCCATATAATGATAAATCGCATAAAGGTCCTTGGCTCGCGGACCAAATATGGCCCTGAGGGTTACCTGATGCGGCCTGCCCTCCTCAAACCTAATTTTGTAAAAATGAACTAAGCGGCACATTTACAAATCGCTTAAGTGTCCTGTGATACAATTCCAGAACACTTAAGCTATCCGTGACACATTTAGAGATCCCTTGAGTGACATGTGACGTAGTTTTAGAGCACTTAAGTGCCTCTCCCCCACAGTGCGGTTCTACACCACTCAAATTACCCGCGGCACATTCTCAGATTATTTTAGTGATGCGTGGCACAGTTCCAGAGCACTTGGATCCGCGAAACATTTAGAGATCACTAAAGTGGCTCTGTAGGGCACTTATTAATAGGGGGAAAATGTTACTTCAAGTGCTCACAAACTATCAAAAGATTTTTCTCGTTTTTGGCGCGCTGAGTAAGATCTGAGTAAGATTCATTGAAAATATTTCATATTTCCATAAAGGGTGGTTGATGACGTAAGCATTATCAAAATCCCCCTTTCCCCCCCCCCCAATCGATGATAGAGTAATACTTGAACGGCCCCTAACGGTAGGTATTCCCCCTATTTACAGCATTAGCATAGATTTGATGTTTCAAGTTTAAAGCGCTCTAGGTAAGAGGCGGAAGGGACCGTGTTCTGAGACTTTTAGAATCAGATTCATGTTTCTCTATGTCTGGACGAATCTGAACACTTTAGGGCGGGGAAAAAACTACATCTTTTTGCCTTTATATATTATATATCTGAAGAAGCAATTATCGTTAACATGATACTCCTAAAAAAAAAAAGTCACACCAAATATCAAAAATTACAGAAACCAGGATACTCTTTCGTACTGAAAGATCTCATTGCTTCAAGATATGGATCTTTTTCCCCCCATTCCTTTCATCTCCGAAAAAAATTACATCCATGTGTTTTCACCCGAAGAGAAATAGAGATACTTCTCTTTTATGCTTGAATTTGTTGGGTTTTTTTCCCCCTTTTAATGTTACTTATTACTTGACTCGGAAACATAGAAACCAGCAAAAAAGGAGAAACATGAAATGCCGCTCCAAACTTTTGCTTGAGTTATTCATTAGTTGAAGATATATATTAGAAGAAATAGAAACCCCTTCTATCTGTCTTGGATCTCTTACTTCTGAGATAACATCTCTAAAGAGATGAGTTCGGTTTTAATCAAGTTAATCGATGTTGATGTCATCAGAGAACGTATTTGAACGAGGGGGAAAAAAATATAATCTTTGCTCTGTGTGTGTGTGTATTCAATTAATGTAACAAGGTTCATATATGAGATATTTGAACTCTAGAATATTTTATGGGTTGTGAATCAGTTAAATACAAGGTAGAAATTTAGTGGGGATTTATAATGAGCTGATTTTGAATTTTTAAGAAGGTTAAAAATTTTTTAACCTTTTAAGTTTTCTTTCAAAAACAATTTATAACTTAAACGAAAAGGTTAATAATGATTTTGAGAAACCATTTTCATGTGTTTTTTTCTTTGAAGTGTCTCCACGGGAAATTGCCGGGTCCACACTGCATCAAAAATTATTACAATCATGCATCTTTTCCTCAAACTTCCAGTTTGGAAACAGGCTTCAGATACTCGTGTTTACGTTAGGAGTGCATGCGTATAGCATTTTCCGCATGCACCAAATCCTTAAAAGTTTAAACTATTCGATCTATCGGAAAAAGATCAAGGATTGTTTTATTAATCTGACAAAAAGGATCAATGACTATTTTATCGATCTAAAAAAAAGGATCAATGACTTTTATCGAGCTAACAAAAAAAATCAATGAGGATTTTACTGATCTGACAAAAAGGATCAATGACAATTTTATTGATCTGACCAAAGGATCAATGACTATTTTATCGATCTGAAAAAAGGATCAATGACGATTTTATCGATCTGACAAAAAGGATCGATGACTATTTTATCGATTAGACATAAAGTATCAAGGATTACTTTATTTATCTGACAGAAGGATCAATGTGTACTTCATCGATTGAAGAAAATGAATCAATGACTATTTTTTCTATCAAAAAAAAGGGCAAGGGCCATTTTATTTACAGAAAAAGAGATCGAGAACTATTTTATCGATCTGGACAAAAGACAAAAGTATATTTTATTAATTGACAAAAAGAAAATAAAGTATTATTTTACCGATCAGAAAAAGATCAAGAGCTATGTTATCGATTGACAAAAAGGATAAAGGACTATTTATTCGATTAGAAAAAAGATCAAGAACTATCGAGGAATATTTCAAAATGGATGAAAGATCAAAAGCACAAAGAGAATAGCAAAATCAGTGGTATGAAAATGAACACGCAAGATGCGATGGCAATCTGTTCCAAACTCTTCCAACCCTGCATCGGAGAAGCTGTAAAATCTAGTATTTCCCCAGATTTTTACAGCTTCCGATGCAGAGTTGGAAGAGTTATAGGCCTTGTTAGTACTTGTTATAGAGTTATAGAGATTGACAAGAAAGATGAACGGCTATTTTATCGACGACTCCATCGGACAAAAAGGATCAAGTACTATTTCATCGATCGGACAAAAACCTCAAGGACTATTTTACTGATCTAACCAAATGCGTCTATTATGTACAACGTACTTGAAATTTTTATTCTGGAGAATCGTTAGAATCGTTGTATTAAGCAGATTAAATACTTTTACTGGAAAAAGCCCTTAATAAAACTATTATATGTTGTTTTATTGGTATCATCATTAAGCAACCTGAATAAAATTTCTCTATTTAGCTGACCAAATAAGAGATTTATTTATTTTTCAATTTTTAGATAAAAAGAAAATTTTGTCCTGTAGACTGAATTAATTTAGCAAACCGAATGAAACTTTTCTATTTAGCAGACTGAAAAATGGGATTTATTTTGTTTTATTGTTAAAGTAAACGAAATTAAAATTTTTTATTCTGCGGAATGAATCAAATGTACTTTTAAATAACTGAATTGAAATTTTATTCCATGATGAGAATAACTATTCATTACAAAATAAAAGAATTAATAAATGTAAGTATTCAGAACATTTTTGAATACTCTTATATCAGGCACACAGAATAACACTATTTTATCCAAGAGATATTTTGTCCAGGAAATCGGGACGAGCAAATTGCTTTGTTCAATAGGCTAAAATAATTTTTGTTTAATCTGTAGACTGAATGAAATAGTTCCATGCAGAAAGATACTCAATATAAACTCCAAGTTGTTTTCAAAGTCGTGGCCATAAAAGCTATTTTCAAACTTGTCATCGTACAGAAATTCGAGTGGTTTCAATAATGAATGATGAAAAATTTTTCCGTATAATGAAGTTATATCAAACATCATTTAGTTTAACAATGCTTCACAGAGGAAGTTACCTACCGCAATAATCTCACAAACAGCAAGCATTTTTTCCGTGGTACACACATGCGACAAATTTTCCCCATTACATTCTCCTCGCAAAAATGCAGTCATTCGTGAATTGATCTATATGCGATCAAGAAACAATACGATACAAATACGACATAACAAATAAATTAGGGATAGAATTCAAGTCATCGGCACCTAGTCTCGCAAATGTCTGAATGCATCCTTATCCGTATCCATCATACATAGAAAAAAATGTTGGAAATCATTCGAAGCATTTCCAGTTGATTTCTCTACCGATATCACAGCGATGCGACTCCATCGACAACTGCCATCGTCAAGAAGAGAGAAAAAAAAGTAGTCCTATATAAGCAGGTTTGATAATGAATAACAGAATCCTGGTATCGACAAACACTCGCAGTAACGGATGACGATTCATGCAGAGGAAATAAATAACCCTTTACTCTTGATGCGAGAAAGAGTCGCATAAAGAAAGAACCGAGAGAACTTCCAGAAAGGCTATGCATCAACATATGCAAGTTTCCTGTGTAGCCGTGTGAGAGCATTTATAACAACCATTCTCCTTCCTTCTTTTCCAGTCAATTTTGCGAGTCGTGCAACTGTTTTCGAAATAGTTTCCTCTCTATTTTTCTGCCAGACATTCTCACAGATTGATTTCTTACTTCCAATCTTTTATTTTCCCTTTTTGCCTTTCCGAACAGGAAAAGACTTTTCCCAACCGTCGTTGCTCAAGTAATTTGTCACTTTTCTCACTCTGCCACAAAGAATCTTTCGAAGTTCCCGGACATATTTTCCTTCACTTCGTGCTCATTTTTGATCGATGCCGTCGTCGTCGTCGTGCTGTTGGAGAACGGAAGCTACGTTGCAGTTTCGAACGAAATTTGCTAACGGAAGTGTTTAATGATACGTTGGTGAATAGAGCATTAATTTAAGTGTTGATTGGCATTGGGCGAAGATTTAGATTGTCGTCGACATTCTGATGTTTGACAATCCGATTCGAAAAATCTTTCGTACTATGTTGTACCAAATTTCCGATGACATCTCATCTATTGATAAAAAGTCATGGGGTGGGAAGGCTACTTACTCTAGGGCAGGGTTTCTTTTAGCCCTGTGAATATTAGCTACCTGAGGGGACTTGAAATCAACAAGTTGGCGATGTATGATCATCTCTCGAGGAGACTTCCAAATATTTGGCGTGGTCTCAAGGAGACTTCAAGCCAGTAGACGTGTTACCCAAGAAGACTTCCAGCAAGTGGACGTGATCTCGAGGAAACTTCCAGCAAGTTGACACTGTCTCTAGGAAATTTTCAACATGTAACATGTTGGTGAGGTCTTAAGGAGATTTCAAGCAAGTTAGCATTGTTTCACGGAAACTTTCGGCATGAACTTTCGGCAAGATAGCATTGTTTCACGGAAACTTTCGGCAAGATAGCGTTTTCTCAAGGTAACTTTCATCAAATTGGTCAGACTCTAGAGGACTTCAGCAAGTTGAAGTTGTCTCAAGTAAACTTTCATCAAATTGTTCAGACTCTAGAGGACTTCAGCAAGTTGAAGTTGTCTCAAGTAAACTTTCATCAAATTGAAGTTGTCTCGAACAGAGTTAAAAGAACGTTTTATTGCCTGGAGGAGATTTTCTACAAGTTGACGTATTCTCAAGAAAACTTCCATCAAATGAACATGTTGTCAAGAAGACTTCCACTAATTTCGTGTGTTGACGAGGAGACTTCCAACAATTTAGCATTGTCTGGAGGAGACTTTCAGCAAGTTGACAATGTCTCGAGTCTCCTGAGTTGAGACATTTAATTAATGTCGTCTCAAGTTTATTTCAAGCAAGTTAGCCTTGTCTCAAGGAAACATTCCGCAAGTTTGCGCTGTCTCGAATGGATTTCAAATAACTTGGTGTTCTCTTGAGAAGACTTTTAACAAGTTGATTTCAAGAAGACTTCCAATAAGTTGGCGTTGTCGCAAGAAGTGCAGGATTTTGTCATTGTTTGAAAAAAATCTTTTAATAATTTGACGAAATTCTCCTGAAGAGACTTAGACTTTGTGAAACATGGACTCTAGATAGTTGTGTGGAATTGTATAGCGATTGGTGTAGGTGCTAGTACTTGCCAAACACATTGATATTCCGATGATATAACATATGTGTGCTACTTGATATATGTCTATTAACTACCTATCTACGAACAAGCACTGCTCTAGCTATCGTGTTATCTTATCCGCTACTACTACTTAACCGTACATTCACCTCGTTCACATTCCTCTACGGAATTTCTAACGAATCGGCACATGCCAGAATGAGTGTCCGAGTGTGGCCCTAGCGTATTTATGTTGTTGGTTTGCGCTGCCATCTGTCTTCCACTTGCTGAAGTAAAGATGGAAATGCTTGAATTCTCATCTGAATTATCCTGAATGCTGCTGCGCAACGCATATGGATATGGCGGAAAGTTCTTTCAGAAATAGAATCTAGTCGTCATTGCGTGTTTCCCATTCTCATGCATTATTTCTGGCTGACAAAATTATTCCATGCATTTTTTTCTGCAGGACTTGTCACATATCATTTGGTTCCATCTAATAATTGCATGTATATCGGTCATTAAGTGACAGTTCCAATATGGGATGCGATACATTCGACAATCCCCAACCTTTTCCCCATTCCCGTCCAAAGATTTAGCAACTAACTCCCTCCTTCGGAAAACCAATATCTTCACACGTCACTGCATTATTATAAGATGAAACAATCTATCCACCAGGTGGATCTCATAACACTGTCTTCCACCGGAACGATAGTGCGATAGCATTTTCAGTAATTTCCAATATCTGTTAGATTCCAAGTAATAAGAATTCAATGTACCGTTCGAGTGAAGGGGAGTGAGGAGAAAAAGTGAGACTATCTCTTTATTCTTTTTTTTTTCTTTTACTTTCACGTTGTCTTCTATTGTGAATCAGAGTGTATGTGTATTGTATATATATTTTAGTCCTGTCGACAGCAGATAGAGAGAGAGAGAGAGAGTTTGGTTCCCATCTCTCGCCCCAGACACCCATTGCGAAAGGATAACACGTCAAAGCATTTGCCGCTCTGCGACGCGTAAGACTTCATTTTATACGTCAAGAGATCAAACCTCTCCCTCTATCCTCTCTCTTACTATGTCTAGCTGGATAACTTCCTTCAAAATGGAAGAATACGAAAAAAAAGAGGAAAGAAAAAGGTGAAAAGAGATGGTACAATCTCTGAAAAATAAGAAAACAAAAATAGTATTTCCGAAAGATTCTTGAAGGCTTGGCAGGCAATTTTGGCAGAAGCGAGACTTTATATATATATATAAGTATATACACACACAGCCCTTCTCTTTGCGAACAAGAATAATACTCCTGTTCTTCTTCAGGAAAAGTTTTCTCCTCTCTTCTATTCACTTTCAGCGTCCATGTTGCTTTATTCTGTCCGGGAGAAGAATGGAAGGATTCTGTTTTTCCATTGTGTGGCGGTCTTGTTACGGGTTATGTTGTCTCATGCGCCCGCGAAGTGTTACATGTGCATGAATATACCCGTGTCAAGAGAAATTCAGACATCAAAATCAAACAATATCGCGTTGTTATCGGTACGTTTTCCTCTAGTTATGGATTTTTGTCTGCTTCCATTTGTGTATCCATGTTTTAAATACTTCTTTTATGAAATACAATTTTCTTCATTTAATCAAAATAGAGATACAAAATATTTTGAAGAAGCTGGTGGCTTTAGCTCCAAAAAATAATAATTGTTATGTGAGCGACGGTACAAATAATAATTTAGCATTGCTGAAGCAGATATTCATTGATTTGGAATCGTTTCGCATATTGTTCGTTTAGTTAACTGATGAGCTTTCCGAGCTTCAAACAGCTAGATCATCAGCAAAAGCAGTGGTTTTTCCTTTCAAATTAAAGTTACATGTAGGACCTTGCAGTCAGTCCCTTGGGGTGACATAGTGCATATAATATATCTGTGGTGTTTGGCCACCACATTGCGCCTCCACTTGGCTGAACCACAGAGTTGGATTCGCTTTCCAAAACGGAGGGGGTTTTACTGCTACGCGGGCGATTTGCCCCGCTGGTGCGGGAGAATTTTGGTCATCAGTCTGGGGCATGGTCGAGAGGGAATATATATATTATATGACGAAAAAAATGCGGAATAAATACGGCCGGCTTCGTTTCAAACGTTCAACTTGGGTGTTACGACATGAAGAGAAAAATTAAAGCTTACGGTTTACGGATGCACCCGGATTGATGTGAAGACAACGCTGTGGCACCGTAGCGGTCTGTCGGTATGATGTCGAAACTTGTTGCGTGTAGGAACACGGAAAAGGTCACCAGTTGTAAGTCATATTGACGACTCCAAGAGAATCAGAAGTATGATTACATTAAAGCGTATTTAATAATTTACAACGTGAGGATCGTTTTCGCGACCCGAGATAACAACGTGTCTCCGTCTCTGGCGTGTGTATTAAAAAAAAACATGTCATCGTGGAGTTGTACACTTCGTACAAGAAGGAAAAATTTGTACTGAGTATGGAAGTACACTATGGTATGGCGACGCCATCTGGCGAGTGAAATATGAACTGATGGCGCCGGCACACCACAGTCAGAACATGATAACTCCAAAAACACATTTTTGAGATATTATCATTTTCATTGTCGTTTAAAAATCAGAAATAAACCATACACACAAATGCACATGAAAATATCATACGTCAGCATGTTGTTTAGCCGTACGCACGTATTTGTGCATTTATCTCTTTTTAATTAGTTATAATTAGCAAGACCTACTACTAGATCACAAAACCATTTTTTGGAGATATCATGTTCTGACCAAACACTACAGATATATATGTGTGTGTATTTTGTGCCATTGTCTTTTTGTAATTTATGTTCATACTTGTGTATTATATATTTGTATTTATATCTTATGATTTGTTGTTTGTTTAAATAAAACAAAAATAAGTCACACACATGATTCATTTATATTAGAAATAAAATCGGTCCCAGTACCGATCCTTAGCGCCCGAGTGGCGTGGTGGTAAGATGCTCGTCTACCACCGTGAAGTTTCGCTTTCCCACTTTGAACATTGTTAGTAAGATATGATTTGGGTGTCTCGAGCCTGGGTGTCTCGCGGTTTCTCCAGTTTCTCCAGTAAGATATGATTTGAAAAATTCAAGTGGGCACCACCTAATTTCTGCATATTTAAAAAAGTATTAAAAAAATATTATTTTCGACGATTCTCGAAGGCGTGGCAGGCATTTTTGGCAGAAGCGAAACTGTACATGTGAATACAGATACATACACATAGTCCTATTTCCGAACGAAAAATAATATTGGTATTCTTCAGCTTCAGAAAAGTTACCAACAGAATAACAGACGAAAATTCCTTGAATGTGATCAGCTTGAATCCTAAGAATTTTCAACTTGAAACGCCTTAAGAACGGAAGCACAAGCAACGGAAATGCGTCGTTATATCTGAGGGTTACATCGTTACGTTATCATCGACGTTTCAGCCAAGGTTCATTAACATTATCCTCAATTAGAATCAACCCGGACCGGCACTTATTCACATTAAAGCCGACGTGTCGTTACAACCGATCTCGTTATAACCGAATTTGATTTTAAATGGCATTCCATAATCCCCGACTAAAATTAGAGATTTTTTTTCTGGAAAGAAAAAAATAGACCGTTAGTTTCGTCTTCTTTCACTTGGGTACTTGTACGCGACTATCATTCATATCAGTTGCCCAAGCACTATTCTTGATGATAGGTCAGTGTGGTAGAGTCGGTAGCGATGTCTTGCTTGCGATGTTTTTTTCCGACCAATACGGCAGCGAAAAGTTCTACAATTGTTCGGGAGACTTCCAAAGAAGCGTTAAACCAGGAAAAACAACTTCTTGGTTCTGAAATCATGAATGCCATCAACCTGGATCTGGACGTCCTTCAATAAGCAGAAAGGATGAAGCCATTCAGGATGGTTGATCTTTGTTGGATATTCCACGAACTGGAAGCGCGAAAACAATTCGAGATAATAGAGTGAGTCACCAAATGTTAAATTTCTTTAGAAAATTGGACATTTTTTTTTTAAGTTAAGCCTTACTATCCGAGGATGACGTCACTTTCCGATATCCTTACAGAGGTTTTTTAGCAGCTGGCTGAAATATATCAAGGAAAGACAGAATATTCAATTGCTTTTGCGGGGAATCGAACCCACGTCCTTTCACTTTCCACGTTAACGCCCTAGACCACTAAACTACAGAGGTAAAGAAAATCTCAATCTTTCCTTGAGACTCGTGTGCCCAGAACGGGACCGTAATGGACGGTCGGACACAACTCAGGTAAAAGCTAACAATTGCTGTCGGTGCCACCAGATGGCGATTTATTCGAGGATGACGTCACTCTCCGCTATCTATACAAAGGCTTTTAACAGCTGGCTCATGCGAAGATATATCAAGGAAAGAGAAAAATTCAACTGCCCCTTGCGGGAAAAAATCTTTGCATGGATAGCGGAAAGTGACGTCATCCTCGGATAAGTCGCCATCTGGTGGCACTGTCAGCAATTGTGAGCTTTGCGGAGAACGAAAATGAGACTTTCGTTGCCTCTGCAGTCTAGTGCATTGTTTCTCAACCTAGGGCCACATGGCTCCCTTGTGGCCCTGGGATGATCTAAGAGGCGACCACGACAAGTGCTGAAGTGGCCACAAAGCAGTGTGAAGAAATAAAGCTTTCATATGAAATATGGTGGATAGAAATGTGACTTCGCTTTCAGAATCTAGCAGAGCTGTCAATGGTACCAGAGAAACTTTAATCCATGTTTCCATAGTATGGGACTTCGTGTCCATCGGGCCTACATCAGTGTTTCCCAACGTGGGCAATATCGCCCCCCTGGTGGGCGATGGAATGGACAGGGGGGGGGGGATAGAACTTACATAGAACACATAGAATCCCATGGGTTCACTTGAGTTGGGGGAAGGATGATGAGGGGGAAAAAAAACTTCTGATGAAAGGGCCGATGGAACGAAAAGTTCGAGAAACTATGGCCTACATGATAAAATCTGGTGCTACGATTTTCGAGTGAAGTATGCAAGTATGTAAGCTTTTACCTTGTAATGCTTATTAATATGTAAGCTAAGTATGGGCCACAAGAACATCATTCTACCCGAACACCTATGATATTGAGACTGCCATGCATAGAACCCCACATGAAGGACGCTCACTGAACTCTGGGTAGCCCAGGGTAGGCACGGATCCAGGCTTAGGACCCAACGGGTCGGGAGGATTGATTTATTGCGTACGCTTGTTGGATCGTTCCGTATTTTACAAGATACCTATTTTTCCCATACAATTAGCATATTGGGTGGGATGAAAAGTGGATCCATGCTTGGCCTAGGGTTTCAAAGAAACTCTTTTAAAAAATATTTTCATTGTAAATTTAGTTCTGACGGAATTCAATCCAATAAGTCGAAAAAGTCTCAGATGGGGGGGAGGGGGGTAGATAAGACTGGGGGCCCACGAGAAGAAAATATTGGCCAAAGGGGCAATGGACTGAAAAATGTTGAGAAACACTGGTCTAGTGCGTTCACCCGGAAAGTAAAAGAACGTGGGTTGGATTTCCCGCAGGGACAGTTGAATATTCTCTCGTCCCTAGATATAAAGTCGCATCTCAGTCAGCTGTTAAAAACCTACGTATAAACCTTACTAGTGTTAACTTTTTTATGTTATTCAACTGTAAGTTGTAGCAAGTATAGGATAAATATTCGTTTACTTATGCGAATTCACTTTCAACGTCATAAACATCCAAAAAGCCTTTACGAGAAAGAGTAAACATTCATCGCGTGAATCCAAGTAATTTGAAGATGAATGTCTCTTTTACATTCACGATATAGTTTAGAAAAAAGGCTCGTTATCACGGAAACATGATATCATCCCTCATGTGAAACTGTTCTAGAAACTTTACACACGCTTTGTTGATGACCTTTCCCGGTTCAAAATAGCTTTCAGCACAAATAACGTTACCAAAATAATCACGAGGAAAAGTTTTCGTTCGATAAAAGAAAAGAGAAATTGTTTTCTATCATTTCCAAAAAGCGTGTACAGATTTGATAGAGAAAACTATTCGATATATAATCAGGGGTTTTCAGTCTGTGATGTATTACTGTGTTTCTATCTCGGAATCCCTAGTGTTTCATGCGTTGGGCAGGAAATCGTTTGATCATTTTTGTCGCACCGCGGTCATTTTCTGTACACGAGGGCTAATTAGGCCGGGACCAACAATTTATTGCCCATTCCGAACGACAGCATTTTTTCTACGCTCACCGAGAGGTTGATGCGCTAACCACTCGGTGTGAGATTCCCTCCGGTAGCAATATTTTTCTGTGGTCATGTCACCGTTTCTGTTGTAAGGTTGTCAGGAAAGTTTCTGACAAGGACGAACCGGGTATCGAAATCGCGGCACATCTAAATACCCTTTGCTTTTTTTTATGCAAACTTTGGATGCTCGGAAAATCGGCGAACCTGCATGTAGGTTTTTCGAATCTCGGGAACCTTCAACTGTTTTTCGAGACGCCGGGGGTAACCACATTCGATTTTTAGAAATCCGGGAACTCCGCGTGAAAAATTTTAGAAGTTCGAGGACGTCATATGCAACTGTTAAAGGTGAGAAAATTTACTGGCATACAAATTTTGGAAGATTACGAAAGCGGCATGTGAACCTTTGGGAGCTCAGGAAATCAGGGAAGTCGCGTTACAATTTTTGAACTCGGGAGAGTCACATGAAAGTTTTAGAAGCCTTAGGTGGTCATGTTTGGGAGAATGACATGCAATCTTTGGGAATCGTAAAAAGGCTCTTGAAAATTTTTATATATCGGGGAAAATGGTAAGAAAACTTTGAAAGCTCAGAAGAGCTGCACATGCAAATTTTGAAAGCTCATAAGAGCCGCATGTAAATTTAGAAAGCTCATAAGAGCCGCATGCAAATTCTTAAAGCTCATAAGAGCCGCATGTAAATTTTGAAAATTTAGTTGAGCCCTGTGTAAATTTTGAAAATTTAGTTGAGCCCCGTGTAAATTTTACTTTTCTGAAAGACTATGGGATAGTAAGTAGGGGTAGCAGCTCGTAAGTTTGACAGCTCAGGAAATCAAGGAAGCCGTGTTCAAATTTTGGAAGCTCAGGAAAAGTTCGTGCAAATTTTACTTTTCAAAAATATAATGCTGTGGTAAGAACGTGCTTTGGTCCATGTCAGAATGCCCATGAATTACCCCGTCAGTTGAAAATGATTCGTGGAAGACACGTAAGAGCCGCATCTGCAAGCTTTATGAGTCAATGACACACCAAATAACGGCTTGTATTCAGCAAAGAGCCGGAAAAACGTCATATCAGCTTGTTTACTTCTATGTTTTTGCATCCAATAAGTTTGACATTTCTTCTGCTTGTGTACATTTTAAGTCACCTAGTGTTTTGTCTCAATTGAATAAGTCTTTCGTGGTGCCAATTTTTTTTCGCAAGGAGTGTATATTCAAGATGTGGAGGAAAAACATTCCATAAAAAACTAAACACACTGCGAATTCCACCGACAAACAATGTTTCACGTCAATCATTCTCTTGTTCTGCTCCTTCAGATCTAAACGGTATCGATTATCTGGAAAATAAGCGATAGTCCTAATTGAAAAAATATCGGGAGAGATTACATATCGATTCTTTATCGATAACGGATATCAATCAATATATATATATATATATATATATATATATATATATATATACAGTGTTTATCTCTTTTCAATCAGAAACAGAGTTTAAATCGTACCCAAGACATTTTTTAACGCAAAAGAGCAAAGTTGCAACACGGAACGGAAACAAGTGCTTTGTATGGAAATGATGAAATTTTCGTCAAATTGCGTACCGTAAATGTTCAATTGTTTTTCTTGACAGAAAGAAAACTTTGCAATACATTTAATACTATATTTATTTTGCATCAAAAATAGACAGAAAAATCACTTTTTATCATTGATTTTATTTTAGTTTTTGAGTCAAATTCATTTTTTTTCCTTGTGTGCAGGATTTTCCCCAAAAAAAGAGGCCAAATAAGAGGAAGATAGATATATAGAATAGATTGAAAAGGTAGTAGTATATCAAGTATCTTTTAGAACAAAACTTCCTAGAAGAAAGAAACGTAATCTTTCTAGGAGTAGGTACACTTTCTCCGCATTTCTAGAAGTACGTACACCTTCTCCGCTTCTACATTATAGGAGAGTACGCCTAACTTCTGAAAAAATCTAAAAAGATAAATAAAAAACTTCTCCGCATTCGCATTTCTAGGAATACGCTCACCTTCCAATATATAGGAGTACGCTCACCTTCGAATGTCTAGGAGTACGTACATGCATACACATTTATGACAATATGCACACTTGCTCCAAAAATCTAAGAGCAGACACAGCATTCTGCGCATCCGCATGTCTAGAGTACGCTCACCTTCTCCGCTTTTCTAGAGGAAAACGTATAAGTTTTTCGCATTTCTAAGAGTATATGCAAACCTTCTCTGCACCCATTTTTTTTTTAATTTATAGGAACATCCACACCTGCTTCAAAAATCTAAGGGCATGCACAACTTTTCTAGAAGTTTGCTCACCTTCTCTGCATTTCTAAAAGTACTCATTCTTTCTCTGCATTTCTAAAAGTACTCATTCTTTCTCTGCATTTCTAAAAGTACTCATTCTTTCTCTGCATTTCTAAAAGTACTCATTCTTTCTCAGCATTTCTAAGAGTAGCTTATCTGCATCCGCATTTTCGGGAGAGCACACACACCTTTACATTTCTAGGAGTATGCTAGCACTCTTCACATTTCTGGGAGTAGTATGCCCAGCTTCGCATTTCTAAGAAAACGCATTTTTCTTTGCATTTCTAGGAGTATGCACAGCTTCATCGCATTCATATTTTCAGGTGTATGTAATTTTTTTATCCATCTTTAGGATTACACACACACTTTTTCCAAATTCCGGGGGTACGCGAATTTTTTTTTCGCATTCTCAGGGGTGAACGATTGCTATTCATTTCTAACAACCTTGCGTACCCTCACATTCATATCTCTGGGTACGCAAGGTTTCTACGCATATATAAGGGTGTTCAGCTTTTACACATATCTAGAGTACGCAAAATTTCTACCCATATCTCACGCTGCGTAAGCCTCCTGAGCATGTCTACAAAAATACGCACACACACCCCCCCTGCCTTTGTGGGGACGATGACGAAAGATATTTACGACGATAAAGCAGACAACAGCTGTACTATTTGCGGGACCGAACCTAAAAAAAATGTCAAATTCATGACGATGACATTCAGATTCAAAGTTTACGTAACACCAAAACACTCTTACTTGGTAGTTACTAGACCATATCGGCAGAAGAAAATCTCACTTAGGCTCCGTTTGTGTGCTGGTGAGATTAGTAAAATATGTTTCGGGCCTTCATATATACAATTGGTTTTGCACCCATGAATATATAGACTTTTGCGCACCATCGGTTTGTTACTCTTTATACCACCAGGCCGGCACAATCTTTGCAGTCCGAGGACCAGATTTGCGATCATTCTGCCCCGAGGAGGGGTAGGGCACAAACTAGTGTATATATAGGGTGTTCACGTGACCCGTATTTTACGAGAAATTCCATAATTTTGGTCATCTTAAATTTTTTCAAAAAAATGCCCCGTTTCTCTTCGTATTTCAACGAAGCTTACGTGATTATTTGAAATTAAAATTTTAGATTATAATAATGATTTATAAATTGATGTCTTTGGCAATTCATCTAGGCAACTTAACGTGCCTTTGAAAATTTTCTTTGGCTGTTATCGTAAATCTCGCTTTCTTCAGTTAATTTTATTCAAGTGATCGGCAATCATACTTTGCCTCAGATTACTGTGATCGTCAATAGACGATTTGGTTTGACTATAATTGCCAACCTGACCTGCCTTTGACGAATTTTGGTCTGTAATTGGCATGTTTAGACAATTTTCTGCGATAAATGGCAATTTCCCTCTATGGTTTCCGATTTCTCGTATTTTTATGAACGAACATTACTCCAATATTACTACAATATGAACTACACATAACAAGCATTACGCAGAAACAAACTTTACATCAGGTTGCACTACACGTGCACGCACATTCCCGCATGTACCGATTCGTTGGGGGGTTCCGCGGGGGGTGCATGTGTGGTGTAGCAGTAGTAGGTAGGGACTCGGGTATTCATGATGTTCTTGGGTCAGCCATCTCGTTGGGCAATTTGCCTGTTGTGGCGTTGTATTTGTATTTGTATTTGAAATATGGTCAGGCTAGGCTTTCATCGTTTTGTGTGTATTTATACTTTCTATAGGGACACCTTACGTGGGGCGGATGAAACCCCATAGCTGGCAGGAAATTGTGAACCCTCTGCTTTATACGGTCCACTTCGGTCCTTGCAACTTAAATTCAACAGCTAAACATTTATCCGTAGTATTGAAGGCCGTTCCTAGACATAAAATAGAAAAATTTAAAAAAAAAAGAAAGAAATAAAGCACTATTTTATCTGAATTTGTATAGCGTCGGAACGTATTTCACTCTCCCCATCGTAGAGAGAGAGAGCAAATTACTGGCTTTAGAACGACGAGGTATTTTAGGTATTTTCGGGATGAAATATACGATATCAATTTTTTTTTTTTTGAATCTTCTTCTTGGTGAATATTGAAAAATGCACGAGAGAAATGCGAAACTCTCCAAAACTGCCAACAGGGTCGGCGATATACTGGACTAGTTGCTATGCATTGGACGATTTTACCGCGATTTATTTCTCTTATGGACGACGGGTAGGGCCGTAATAGTTGACATTTATTCCGAGCAAAACCTCGGCCGAACGTGACTCCATAAATGGGGCCGGATTTTTATTTATTTTTTTTTTTTGTACGAAACCATCCTTTCCCCAATGTTGAGTTCAGAATATGTATGTATGAAGTAAATCTAAAAGATAAAAATTAGCATAATTGCTTCCTCCTATGCAAAAAAAAAGAAAAGAAAAAAACCACGCGACGTTTATGTCACGTATAACGGTTGACACTCGAATTTTTAGCATGTGTTTGTAAGTATTTTTTTCTTCTTTTTTTTTTCGTGTATAACTGAATAAATTCCGAGAAATTTCTTATTTTTTATCGTTTATAAATATGAGGGAAAAACAGAGAAAACAAAAATTGTTCGTAAAAAATACACTTATTTATTCTCTTGCAGAAACAGCCTTTTTTTTTCATTTTCTTATTTTTCTTGCCTAAATTGTTTTCAATTACCTTCGCTTGAATGCCAGTTGCATCTCGATTGCCATCTGCGACCAGGGCTATATAGTAAGGGTTGTTTTATCCCTTTGAACACGCGCTTCACGCCTAAGTTCAGTGGGCGTGGTCTCAAAGCTACTATTATTAGTAAACCACTCATTCACCTCGTTCACATTTCTCTGCGGAATTTGCAAACAAATTGGTACGTGTTGAAATGTGTGTGTGTACGTGTTGTGAAGGGTGGGAGAGAAAACAAACCTACCGTGGAGGTTTGTTATTGTGTAATGCTTGTTATGGTTCTGCCATCTGCTATATACAGTGACGTCACTGTTCAAACACTTTTACTCAGCGGATGGCATCAGCACACGAAACGTGCTGAATTGGGGAAGTTTTGTTTTTTTTTGCATTTTAGTTGTTTATTTTACCGTTTTTAATGAGTGACCTCTCGTTCATGGTGGTGTTTCAGTGCCACAGATATGCGCGTGTGATATTTTTATAATATTTTTATGATCTACAAGCTAAGAAATGAATGAAATCCAAGAAATAGTTGATAAGTAATATAATGTCTCACCATATTAGCATTCAAAAATGTTGATAATAAATTCAAACATTTTCAAAAAGCATTTTTCTTTGTATTTGCTTCCCATCTTTTTATGTTCCAATTGTATTGGCAATAACAAAGGAAGTCCAAGGCTTCTAAAAGCTAAGCTTAATTCAAATGAAAACCAAAAAGATAGTCAAATACTATTGCATCAAATGCTATTTTATGCTAAAGTTCAAAACGTGAATGAAATTGCCTCTCAAGATTTTTCTTTCAATCAACCCGATAAAAATTAACAAACGTATGCGATTCAACTGAAACGGATCCGAGAGGAACATTCTCGGCGTAAATAAACCTCATAACCCAAGGGTGCTCAACCTTTTGGAGAATGCGGGCCACTTCTTTGGTTTGAAAACGTGTAGTGGGCCATTTCAGTGATGTGGAAATCATTTTTGATCATTTTTGTCGCACCACGGTCATTTTCTGCACACGAGGGCTAATTAAACCGGAACCTACAATTTATTTCCGATTCCGAACGGCAGGCTTGTTTTTATACCCGATGCGTCATGAAACCGTCCTTATTAAATATCTCTGCTTAGTGGCGTCCTAATGAGACACTCCACCCCCCAAACACCTAAGTCTTACTTCGCTTCACTCTTAATTTTTATTCATTAGTTTTCCACAATCCTCAATGTTTTATTTCAATCATTTATTCATTATTCAATCAATTCATTCAATCAATTATTTGATTAATCAATCCTCAATATATTATTTCGTGACTGGCAAATCCAATGTTTCATCTTTAAGAGACAGTTTTTGCCGTGAAAGTAACATCACCACAGGTTAGGAACTATTTTTCTTCTATTCTCCATCTGTTCAGACCTTGCGGGCCAAATTAGGAAAATTCAATGAACCCACGGGCAAGCTAGTTGGCGTATATAGATTTTTTTAAAGGCATCAATGTATAGATATAATTGGCCAATTTGGCCCATGTCTCAAGTTACCAAGTCGAACACGGGTTCTTGAATTATTATATAAATCATATTTTTTTCCCGAAATTGCTATAATTTTAATTAAAATTGAGCTTTCATTACTTGCGAAATCATTTCTTTCATTGAATATGAATTTCTATTCTATATGAATATCACATTTTCTTTCACATTTCACACTTACATTTCGCCCTGGACATTTCACCTGCCTTTATCACATAAGCGACCGGATGACCATGTGAGTGACCGTATGAGTAATGGAGAGAGTGACAGTATGAGTAATCAAGTGAATGGACGTATGAGTGACCAAGTGAGTGAACGTATGAGTGACCAAGTGAGCGACTAAGTGAGTTGGACATCCAGCCCTAAATATTTCACGTCTGAAATTTCACCCCCTGTATAAATATTATGTAAGTTATATCGCTCACTTGGTCATTCATACGGTCATTCGCCTGATCTTTCATATGACCATTCACTCAACCATATAGTCACTCACACACTCATACGGTCGTTGCACTCACGCGGTCACTCACTCGGTCATTTATACGGTCACTCACTTACTCATACACTCAATCACACAGTCACTTGATCATTCATATGGTTTCTCATGCAGTCATCATCATCCCAACCGAACCCAGTCCATATTCCAAGGAATGTCTAATTGAATGGTCACTGCCGGATTATGATATCATCTTTCCCCCACGGGTCCTTAAGATCAGCCACACAGGCAAGCAAAGGACTAGACCCCTGCCCACCACCACAAACCCTCCAGTTCGACCACAAGCACTCCCGAGCACCTACCAATCAGAGGATCATACGTTGCGCTAGAGAAATTGATACAAACAGGACTCGGCTGTGGGAGCCAAATAGGGCACTCCACAGGTCCTGAGACATGGTATTGTTACATGCCAATTAGAGAACAGACAAATATATATAGAAACGTAACTACACCTCAAGCTTAGTTAACACTGGAAAACATTACAACCGCTAAAATACAGTCAGTAAGTCGCTCACCTAAAATCACTTGCTTACTCACGCAGTCAGTCACTCATGCGCTCAGGGCAGGCGAAATTTCCGGATCTCGTTACATACTGAGCAACTTTATTTTCAAAATCAAAGCAAATACTGTTTGAAATCAAACATGAGAATTTCATGAAATTTCATATAATTCAACAATATATATACTATAATTTCGGCGTAATAATATTTCGCTATAAAATCCTTTAGTAATTTTATCAAATTACATAATACATATCCTTACAAACTTCACTTTTTCATAGAAACATCCTATAAATATTTCATAAGCTGTCTGAATAAATGAATTATCTTCAAAAAAAATATTCAAATTTCACACTCAGAAAACAATCTTCATTTAAAATGCATTGGAAAGGAATATTTAGAATATGCAATATATACACAATATTTTGTATATAAGGATGAATTTTGCGTTTTCTCTCTTCAAACAGAAACATATTATTTTATCAATACATATGAGATTTCAGTTAGTATATTTTACATTAAGTAGGGAATGATGAAAATTACAATTTCATAGCAGTATCTTGTTTCCTGCGCGTTTCTAATTTTTTGACGTATATTGCGTGGAAATTTGCGTATTTATTTACGTAGCTGCTCTATTTCTTAAAATCTGTATTTCCCCCACCAGGAAAAAGGTTTAAAAGAATTCTATACATTTAATAAATGTAAATATTCATCACGTGGATTGATTCTGATTGCGATACCTTACATAGCTCTGAATCGTTTCAACTGTGTATTCTATTCCAGATATATTTCTGAATTTTTATAATATATTCAAATGAATAAAATGTTATCTGTGTATATTTATGTATATATATATCAAAGTGTTTTCGTCTTATGCTCTACGAATATTCCCGCTTGAATTCAAGATTGTCAATAATGCCCTTCATCTATTTCAGAGTCATAATTATTGGAAATTAAATAAAAATGCATTACATAAGGGGTCGTTCAAGCATTACGCCAGCTTCAATGGGGCGGGGAATAACAGGGACAGAATAAAACTTCTACATTTGCTTAAGAACAGAATAAGTGTTCCACATTCATTTATAAAGTTCTTAACACTTCCATATGCACACACGCACACACACAATCATAAATATTTCCATATTTATTCATGCATTGTTTGCCCATTTATTAATAAATATATTTCCACATTTATTTTCATAAATATTTTTCCACATTTATTTTCATAAATATTTTCACATTTATTTATAAACAATGTTAACAATTTAAGGAAACATATATTTTCTGGATAGGGGCCGTTCCAGTATTACATCATCATAGTTTTTCCGATTTGCTGACTTTTGATGACAAGAGGGGAGGGGGGGTTTGGATAATGCTTACATCATCAACCACCCTTCATGAAAATATGAGTTAGGATTCAGAGGGGCAGAGCTGATGACGAAATTTTGCTGACGAGGGGGAGGAGAGGGGGGTCAAAAATGGCTAGAAATTTGCTTACGTAATACTCGATCGGCCCCATATTATGCTCTGGTGATCCTCCGAAAGATAATATAAATTTATTGTTGAAGTATTTCGTTTAAAAAATGAATATGGCAATATTTATGAAAAAAACAAATGATGAAATCATGTAAACATGTGTTTTCTGGATTGAAGTCGTAAAGAAAAGTCATATTGTCGCTGCGCCTGGACTCGAAACCAGGTTCTCTTGCATACCGGGCAAGCACTTACACATCAGAAAACATCAGTTTCTTTGATATCTTGGAATGAGAAAAAGCCGTCTATCTTTCTCTCTACCGTCCCACCTGGAGGCCATTTCCCGAAGTTAAGAGAGGCTACTGCCTCTGGTTCAGCATCTCATACCCCAGTGGGTCAAATAAGGAAGGCAGGATCGTGTCTACAGTGGTGTAGATGGTAGCATGCTTGCCCGGTATTCAAGAGAACCTGGTTTCGAGTCCCGGAAGGGGACTCTCTAAGCAGGGACAAGATGACTTTGCTTTCCGAGTTCAACCCGGCGAAATATCCAGAAAATACATGTTCCCTTGATTTTCACATTTGTTCATAAATATCACCATATCCATTTTTAAACAGAATAACACTTCAACAACTAATTCATATAAACACTTCCACATTTATTTATATTTCCACATTCATTTATACACAGATGAACAACTCCACATTTAATTAACGTGCACCATCACCGCATAAACAGATTAAGACCTTCACATTTATTCTCTCTCTCTCTCTCTCATTAATATATTTCCAAATTTATTTATAAACAGAATAACACGTCCATATTCATTTATAAACAAAATAACACTTAATATCTATTTAAAAACACCTACGTTCTTGCGACTCCTACACTGATAAAGTTCTCTGGTGCATCATCAGAAATATATTCGCCATTTTTATTTATTAATATTTCTCGAGGAACAATGTCTCATAGCTTGGGCCACCCTAGGGTTTGGCGGAGCAGTGTTTGGGAAACTCTGCTGTGAATTATGTTTAGTTAATTTCCAGACAAATATTTTTTTCTCTTACTTACATTGATAATTAGCTAAACTGATTTTTACCCGTCAGCTTAGGCGAGAAAAAATTTACACAATTTCCCCTCGAAAATGCAATTCCGAAACACCGTGGAATATCGCATCTCAAGAGAAACGGATCGTGGAATTTTAAAGTGAAATGCAAAAACGATTTCCATCTCGGAATGCGTTCCGTTTCCCCTTATGCGCAAATCTGAATATTTAAAAAAAATAAAATATTTTCTCTTACCTCATTATAATGTTAAAGGGATATTTCGCTGCCCAATTTTTCCCCCCCATTTTTATTGAATAAGTTTTTATCTTAAAAAAAACTACTTGCATATCCCCCCTTTTCCTCTTCGTATCTTGGTATCTTATCTATGAGTTTTCGAGAAAGCATTCGGAAAACGAATAACATTTTCCTTTCTCTACTCCTTTTACGTGCCTTATCTATTCGTTTTAGAATTCTAAGAATGTTTCCGAAAAATGTAAACTTGAAAATTAAAAACTCCTTTTACAGAATTATTATTTTGTTGTTGTTGTTGTTGCACTGATGAAAGTACGATTTTCCACGTGTTTCTCGAGCCTTAAAAAGACTTTACATACGAGCTGCATATTTTATGCATTTTTTCGTATTCTTTCCCATAACAGTTTGTTACTACTCACTGTAAGTGGATCACGTGATATCAGGCGTGAGACTCGCACAGTAACTTCAAATAGTTATTTCGCTACCGAAAAATTATATGAAATAGAATGAAATCTTTTTTTCATTGGGCCGCTGTGGTGGTCGAGTGGTTATAGTGACGGACTCGCGATGCGAGGATCCGGGTTCGAACCCCACAGTGGTGGTCGGCTGAAGTTGGTTTTCTGTGGTTCCCAACTTCAAGGCGCAAATGCGAGCCGATCTCCCCGTTAAAAAGTCTCGCCACAGAGAGCAACAGTCCTACAACGATAAATCATTCAATCATAACACTTCACTCATAGTTAGAAAAACTGGTGGCAGATGGCAGCACTACACATAACAAGCATTACAGAGAAACAAAACACTTTACGTCAGGTTTCACTACACGTTCACGCACATTCCCGCATGTACCGATTCGTTGGGGGTTCCGCGGGGGGGGGGGTGCATCTGTGGTGTAGCAGTAGTAAATCCCCGAGCGCCAAAAAATGGCATTTTCCGTTGGCGTCTTTTGGGCTACTCTAGCGAGTTTTTTCCCTCTGTTTCCCCTCTTTGAAAAATGAGCTCTCCCTTCGCGCATCAAGGTCAGAGGCCAACTTAATATGGGTATATAATACTGAATGAGAGAAAGTATTGAAAACTGAAAGTAATGAGAGAGAGAGAGAGAGACGCTTGGAAAATAATATTTATATATATTTTTATATGACAGTGGTTTGATTGCATAGAGTGATGCTAGTTAGGGGAAATGCTGAAAAGTGGAAACAATTTCCAGGTGGAATGATTGTTATCAAAATCATTGATTAGTTGGGAGTCTAAGAAGCTAAAATTTACGTGCGGAAGAGTAGGTAAACTTTTCCTAATGGTACTCAGAAGAAATCACCGACGAAAAGGAAAGCTCTTTCCTGGCTCGGGGAGTGCCTACATTTAAATTTTGCAATTTTATGAACGCAAATCGCATTAAACATCAATTATGCATTTTGTTTGTCTCTCATTTTGTGTCGAATCTTTATTATACACTGCCATCTGTGAGTTAAATTTTGAACTTTTCTATCATGACGAATGTGAAATCTACCATGATATCTATTTAGGTGCTAACTACCCTTTCTAATGTATATTTTGTTAGCTGTCTTGTATTTTCAAAATGTATCTCAGATTTCTTTTCTATTCATATATCAGAAAGTTATTGAATATTAGGTCAAAAATAATTAAAAAATTAATTCTTAGTGTCTCCGTACCTTCTTTACTACGTTTTCAGCTTGGTCCTCAAAATTGACGAAGCTGCAGTCATTGCTTGGTCGTCAAGAAACTAGAAGCCAGGAGAATAGACCCTTTACGGAATAAGATGAAGCTCACCAAACCCCTTTTCAGAATAAAATTCAGGGCCATCGTTATCTCATCAAAGCTCACCGACCCCTGGAAATAAGCAGTGATCCTTGAATATCATCACTTTCGATAACCAATGAACTCAATCTATAGGTGCAGCCAATTTCGTTTGATGGCTGAAGGATTCGTTCAACAGCGGCCCTTCGTCATCGTAGAAATAAATCACCAAGGATCACGACTTGAGTTCAATAGCCAATAAATGCAAACTTTCCGGAATTTTGAGTCCTCAGCCCGCAGGACGAAAGTGGCCCTTCGGATTCATGCGATGTGGCCAAATTTTGTAAAAAGCAACTAAACGGAACATTTTACAGATGACTCAAGAGACACGCGGCACATTTCCAGATCAAACGTTCCGAAATTTTTATGAAAATACCCGGAAACACTAATACTTCCTTATGCATTTCGACACGCTATGGGTGTCGTCTTCAGAGGATAAACTATCACGCTGACCGAAGATCCCACTTGGATTGATTATGAAATTTTGGTAATATAGCAACTTTGGAAAGAGGAAAGTACGAAAACTCCTTAAGAGTCATTCAAGTATTACGTCAGCATCGAGGGAGGGGGGGGGTTCGGATTTGCTGACTTGTAATGACAAAGGGAGAGGGGGGTTTGAAAGTTGCTTACGTCATCAACCACCCCTTTTTGAAGATATGAAATATTCTAAGATGCTGACGAAATTTTGCTGACAAGGCGGCGAGGGAGGTCAGGGTTTTTCTGAATTTTGCTAAGGTTGCTGGGCGGAGGGAAAAAATATACGTCTGTCCACATCAAACGTTGCGACCGAAATGCATAAGGGGCCATTCGTAAGCAGATTTTTAGCCATTCTTGACCCCCTCCCCCCAGTGTCAGCAAAATTCAGAAAAACCCCCTCGCCACCTTGTCAGCAAAATTTCGCCAGCATCTTAGAATATTTCATATCTTCAAAAAGGGGTGGTTGATGACGGAAGCAACTTTCAAACCCCCCTCTGCCTTTGTCATCAAAAGTCATCAAATCCGAACCCCCCCCCCCCCCGCGATGCTGACGCAATACTTGAATGACCCTTAAGGAGTTTTCGTACTTTCCTCTTACTTGCCTTTTCGTGGGTGATTTCTTCTGAGCGAAAATATGCGTGTACATCAACATGTGAATCTGAATTGATTGCTGTATCTGAAGTATCAGGCGATTTGATATGAATGTTATGTCTGAAGTTCAGTGTAACGGTTTTCTTAAAAAAAAAAACCCATAACATTATAATAATCAGATAGTAAAAAAAGCATTACTAATTGGCTACATGTGTGGGCAGATCATTAGTAAAAACCAGACATAAATGGACTTGGCACTTGATTTATACATATTATTCATAAACTAACTTTGGCGATGTAAGAGCCGCCAGCGGCCGCTAAAATCATCGAATATAAATGAAATTGGAGATGTAAACGGTGTAAAACGGTTTTACCCACATTTAATACTGTTTTGCCCAAATTTACTTCGTTTTTTGAATTCGAATATCTCAGTGATTATCGTACTTGGAGACATGAAATATTTTTGTTGGTATCAGCAGAGACAAGACGACAACTTTCTAATTGGATTTAGGGGCACACAGGGAATGTGTAAAAAAATATTTTTTATTTTATTTTAATAAGTATATTACCCCCTTGTAACATGGATGACATATCTGACTACTACACGTTATTTTGGAAACTTTGAATTAATTGGAGTATACCTCTAGGATCAACGGTTCGCCAGTAATATGACGACATACACGTTCGTTAAGCACCCTATATATTTACCCTACAAAAAAACTGCAGCAACCTAATGAGAGAAATAAAAAAAAAAACAATAATTGTGATAGGATATACTCTCCATAAAAATATATTGTTGTCGCATGTAAACATGGCTATTAGAAATGCTGTTGTTGCTAGGGAAATTTTGTTGCTGTAAGAAGGGCCGGACTTCGTCATTTAAAGGCCCGATGCGAAAAAAGTTTTGCAGCCCTCTTTAATACAGAAAAGCTTCCCCTTAAAGGTCATCCCTCTTTTACGTCTAAATAATAATTATCCTTAATATAATAAAAGTATGCATTTATAACCTCTGATTAATGGCGCAAAAGAAGGGTTTTAATGCATTTACAACTATGAATTTCCTTGACAATCAATATAGTGTATCAGGTAAAAATATTGTCTGAGACCCTGTCAAAAATCAAGCTCCCACAAAGATGGGTGGGGGATGATGCGAATTCATTACTTACTATATCTGTTAATAAATCGACGTAGTTTTAATCATTTGATCACTGGAATTTCAAGTTCTTGATTTTTTTTAGCAGTTGCCGTAAAATATCATCCGTTATCTGTGCAATGAAACCAAATTTTCACGGCCCTCAATATTTTGCGGCCCTGTGCGATCGCACCCTTCGCACCTGCTCGAGTCCAGCTGTAACTGTAACCACCACAGAGTTGGGTTTTTTTATTTACCTCCTCATTGTCCAGCACATACTCCGAAATACTTGCATCTGGAATTTAATTCGCATTCGTTGATTGTTGTGACCACTGGGGGCTCTCATGTTAAGAAATTATTTTATGACCACCCTGTATGTGATATTTCAATACTTACGATTAGTGATATTTTCACTAAATCTGTGAGATAGGAAAAGTTATCGTAATACACGGTAACAACCGACGTTAGTTGACCAAAATTGCAAAAAGGAACCACGGCTATACGCGTTTTGGAACTATATGAAGTTCCTTCATCAGTAGCAGAAATAGTGAAAATAGTGCAATTTTGGGTCAACTAACATCGGTCGTTGCCTTGTATTATCTAACCCAAAAGGTAATTTATTTCTAAAAGTTATCACGTTTATTGAAGACATTTATATACAATTATTGAAGAAAATTGTATATAACTGTGCATTGGGTGACATAGTTTTGTAGTTTCTTGTTGTTTTATTTAAAGTTCTCTCTTCCTGCAGGTGGGGAATGCGGGAATTGTGCACTAAAAGCATTTTTTTCAGTTAGTCAAGTTTGCGAGTTTACTGGTTAATTTATTTCATTGCGTCGAGGTATGCAAATTACTGGTAAGAAGGATTGTTTATACGCGCGATGTTTAAGTGATATAGTTTGTTGAATGGATATACAGTAAATGTTATTTTACGTGATGATGCTTAGTCTTTTTTAATAATTTTTTTCAATGCCTAACGACTACGTGCATCTTTATGTTTTCCCGTTCTTTTTTATGTATATTTTAAAATGGGTCCTTTAAATTTGGGAGACCCTTTAATTAGATATAGTGTTATTTACATACTATATATACCGAACTACTACTACTACTATATATACCGAAATACATTTGAATGCATTTGCCAAAGATGCCAATATAAATTTAACCTCATTTAGAATTTTCGCGAAACAAAATAACTACAAATTTCAAAGCCAATTTAGGAAACCAAAAATCTACGTAGGGCATGAGACCGTCACTAATCCGTGACCACATTGATGTAAGAGCCCATTAATGTGTTTGCCCCCGTTTAATTAATTTTATGGCTCTTTTTAACCATAACATAAATTCAAAAGAAAATATAGCAATAAATTACGACATCATAGAGATAATAACAACCAAATTATTCTCTTCAACGGATATGAATAAAACAAAAAACGAGTAATAAATGATGTTTCTCACAGAAACGTTCCGAAATGTGACATTTGGACATAGAGGAAAAGGAAAATTAAAAAAAGAATTCTTTTTTCAAATGAGATAAAACGAAAAGCAGTTTAACGCAACTCGGTATCTCATTTTCTCATATCTCTCTTTTATTTAAATAACTTGATCTGAAAATTTATTTATATTTGTTGGCATTTTGTTCGCAAAAAAGAGGGGATCTATCCCTCGTTCTTTGCTCAAGGCAGCGGTAAGCCTTAATTTTGTGAACATTCCGAAAGTTGGGAAACTTACACGACAGCGTATGAGTCGAAATAAACAAAGAAAAACAGAACAAATACAACTTGCAAAGTACTTGGCAACTGTTCTCTTTTATATATATATATATCCGCACTTCTTTTCTTACTTATTTGCTCTCAATTTGTTTGTTGTTGCCGTGTTGTTTTTTCTTCTATCCATAGGACTTTTATCCCCTCATCATCAAAAGCTTTTCCTCCGAGATCCTCCTTAATTAGTCTCGTTTAAGGACTGCCATTTTCTTCTGACTTGTATATAAGGAGAGAATGGGGAGGGGGGGGGGAAAGGAATTCGGGAAAAGGAATGGGAAAAAATATATACATGCGTGTTATTCAAAGAAACATAGAAAAGAAAACGACAATGAAGTTAAAACATAAAGAAACTGCTGGATGAGGAACTAAATGCTTTTTTTTCTTAAAGAAATTCAAAGCTCTGATTTCTTTTCTTCCAAAAAATTTTCAAAGAAAAACTCGGTAAGAAAGAGAAATATTTGTTTATATAGTTGTTTTTTTTTTGTCATTCTTTGTGTTACTTTGGAAATCCTCGAGAGTCGAATAAAGAAAACGAAACAAATTGGAGTTTGGAGTAAAAAAAAAAAGCGAGCGGCACTGGCAATGAGAGAGAAGTCAAAGTCCCAATCAGCTTCTACGTCATTAAAATATCTGATTCGGAACCGGGACAATTATATTTGAAGTGTTTAACGTTATCAATTGTTTGTAACAAAGTGGAAGAATTGCTGTTTCTTAATCGTAAATTTCGGGTATGTCAAAACTATTGTAGATATAGTTTTTAAGTAAATTATCATGGGAAAATAATTAAATAAAAATGTGAAAGCTTCAGCGCGTTATCCCCATTCACAGGATGATTTTTGGCTGAATCCGAAAAAAATTAACTAAAGCATTTCCATATAGTTTTTATAGTAGTGGTAGGAGTCACTTTATTGCTGCTTGAGGACGAGGCCTCGAAGCGAAAGCTGGATGTAGTGCACTCTTTGCTGACTGACTAACTAAGGCAGATGCATTTTCTCAAGACCTAACGGGTCTACGGACTCCCGTAAGCTTCCCTGTTCGACACGAGCTGAATGAAGAAGATAAGAAATTATTTGCATGTGATTGCTAGGCACTGTCAGCGGCACAATTGCAAGTTAGTTTAGAGGACTGGCGCATTCTCAGATGGCATATTGGGACAGTGTCACATTCACCAGATCACTTAAGAGACCCTGATATTTTACAGATGGATTAAGTAATCCATGCTACACTTCCGGCGCACTTCAGCGGCCCGTTGTGCAGTTTCTCATCGCTCGAGTTACCCACAGCACAACTACGGACCACTCGAGCAGCTGGCGCTGCAAGCATTTAAGCTACCCTCGGTGCAGTTTCGGAGCATTTAAGTGACCCTCGCAGCAGTTCCACATCACTTATTACCCGAAGCACTGTGTTTCGGATCACTTGTTTAAGCCCCTGACACATTTTCATACCAATGAAGTTGCCCGCACCATACTAAAAATAATGAAGTATCCCCGCGACTCGTTCTCAAACCCATCAAGTGACCCGCGACACGTTCTCAAATCAATGAAGTTGCCCGCACCATACTAAAAATAATGAAGTATCCCCGCGACTCGTTCTCAAACCCATCAAGTGACCCGCGACACGTTCTCAAATCAATGAAGCGGCTCCACACTTTCCTGAAGTTTGCGTACTCTTGCTGTACCAGGCTAAATCAGATAGATTTTAACGGGGCCTTATATATATAGGCGTCCAACTTAGGTATTGCTTTACCCCTAAACTTTGATAAAAGATTGTGATAATATATACGAGCTAGACGTAAATTTTATCACAATCTTTTCATTCGATCAACCCCTAGTATTAAAGATTAATTAAAATATAATAACTCCATCACGATCTTCACTCGTTTCCGTCATTAAGATCAGATCTCGTCCCACCATTTCAGTTTTAGCGTCTCCCGAAAATTGAATTTCGTAGGAAAGGAAACGTGTCCTTTCAACAAATTGAGGAGAAAAAAAACATCCTTCCTATACTTCTTTTCGGAGTCTACAAAATCGGATAAGAAAGGGAGGAAAAAAATAGAATCCCTTGAAGCAGCAGCGAATACTTTGGGCCAAAATCCTCCTTTAGGGCCGTATCTCAACATTAAATAGTGTCCTGTCCTGGAAGATTGAGATACTTTATCTGAGAAACGAATGGTTTTGCGGCAAAAAAAATAGAAGAAAAATACGTATAAAACTGCCTGTAAGAAGAAACCGAAAAGAAAAGAATGTATTGGATGAACGGGAAACGTTTTTCCTGTCACTTTCCGGGACAAAGAACGTTTAGCAACAGGAATAATAATAACAAAAAAAAAAGAAATAGAAGGGTTTTTCAACTTAGACAACAAGTTAAGGGAAAATGTCCAACAGAAGAGTATGTATTTGGTGTGAGAAACAAGACAGGTGTGAGTGTAGTTCCAGGCACCTTCGAAAAACTGGAAAGTTTTACGGACTTTTGGAGATAAGTTGTTTGTAAAGGAGCTTAAGATCGTAGTTATATACCGTGTACGGAGATAAGGGGAAAAAAAAAATTAAAGCAGGAGGAAAAACTCCTGTAAAACCTATTAGGCCTCTCTGTCACAGCTTTTCTTGTTGTTGGTGTCCTCTAGGATTCTTTATTTGAATTCTAAGAAGTGTTAGAAAAGAAGACACGGAGCTGACTTCGTGGGAGAAAGTGGTCTTAAAAGAAATTCGACAAGCAGCTAATTCGATGACGAACAACTATGTAGAACATTTACTTACGGACTCCAATGATTATTTTAAGCCCCTTTTCTATTCAAGATATGCAAAACGTTCCCCTCGAAAAGACCTCCGCAATATTTTAACTGGAATTTATTTCTTTCGCAGTGCAATGCATTTATTTAATTACTTTCTTTTTTATTCCAATGCATTTGAAAGGATATTTATCTTTTGTGTGATTCATGCGCGGTTCCGTAAGCAGGCTGAAGATGATAATCTCCGTTGCATTCGATATAGAATATGGATACTTCGGTTACATTCGCGGTTGGAGATAGCTGCCGTGCCCTCATTCGCAGTTGTAGATGTCTACCATAGCCTCATTCGCAGTTGTAAATATCTACGTGGTCTCATTCTCAGCTGATGATGACTGAGTGCCTCTGTTGCATTAGGAGCTGGATGAATCTGTCTCTTCTTCATTCGCAGCTGATGATGACTGAATGCCCCTGTTGCATTAGGAGCTGGATGAATCTGTCTCTTCTTCATCCGCAGCTGATGATGACTGAGTGTCCCTGTTGCATTGGGAGCTGGATGAATCTGTCTCTTCTTCATCCACAGCTGATGATGACTGAGTGTCCCTGTTGCATTAGGAGTTGGATGAATCTGTCTCTTCCTCATCCGCAGCTGATGATGACTGAGTGCCTCTGTTGCATTAGGAGCTGGATGAATCTCTCTCTTCTTCATCCGCAGCTGATGATGACTGAATGCCTCTGTTGCATTAGGAGAGGAAGAATCTGTCTCTTCTTCATCCGCAGCTGATGATGACTGAATGCCTCTGTTGCATTAGGAGCTGGATGAATCTGTCTCTTCTTCATTCGCAGCTGATGATGACTGAATATCCCTGTCGCATTAGAAGCCGGATGAATCTGTCTCTTCTTCATTCGCAGCTAATGATGACTGAATGCCTCTGTTACATTAGTAGCTGGATAAATCTGTCTCTTCTTCATTCGCAGCTGAAGATGCCTTTTCCCGCTTCATTCTGGGTTCAAGCTGTCTGCTTCCTCTCCATTCACTACTGAAGATATCTGGCTCCACTTCATTCACTGAATTCATTCACTCCACTTCATTCTTTCTACCGAAGATGTCTGGCTCCACTTCATTCACTGAATTCATTCACTCCACTTCATTCTTTCTACTGAAGATGTCTGGCTCCACTTCATTCACTGCTGAAGATGTCCAACCCCGCCTTCTTTGAAGCTGGAGGTATCGCCTTCGCTTTATTTGCAGTTGATGGCGACTGCCTCTGGCTCCATTCGTAGCTGAAAAAATATCTACCTAGGCTTTCCAAGGGGTCCGTGACACCTCTGTGAAAAAACAACTGGCACAGATGGTCTTCAGGATTTTGATATCTGCTAATAACTTTTGATATCTGAAAAAAAAAGTAGGAGGAAAAATTCTTTTAAACCTATTAGGCATCTCTGCCACGTCTTTTTTGTTGTTGTTGTTTTTTTTCGTCATCTGGGATTATTTATTTGTATTCTAAGAAGCGTTAGAAAAGAAGAAACGGAACTGACTTTGAGGGATAAAAAAGCGGTCTTCAAAGAATTTTGACGAGGAGCTAATTTAATGAGAAATAATTATCTTAAACATTCATTTATGGACTCCAATACTTATTTTAAGCCGCTTTTCTATCCAAGATATGCGAAACGTTTCTCCCGAAGATCTCCGCAGTATTTTAACTGGAATTTAAGTCTTTCAGTGTAATGCAAGAGTTTAAAATTTTCTTTTTTATTCTAAAACATTTGAAACAATATTTGTGTTATTCAAGCGTGGAATCGTCCCTCCCAGAAACTTTGGATGTACCGTAAAATATGGGCCGATACAACGAACCTAAACAATAAATCGCCATGGATTCGCGCTTGCCTCGGCTTCATTCGTAGCAGAAGATGGCATCGTCCCCGATGCATTCGATGTTGAATATGTCTCGCTCGACTACATTCGCAGCGCGAGATGAATGCCACGGTCTAATTTGAAGCTGATGATGACTGCCTCTGCTACATTAGAAGTCAGATAAATTTTCGTCCGCTTTAGTCGCAGCTGATGGCATCGGCCTCCAGCACATCCGCAGTTGGAAATGCCAGCCTCGGCTTCATTCGAAGCTGAAATTGACTGCCACCGTTTCATTCTAGGCTAAATATGTATGCGCCAGTGTGGCGTCGTTGTAAGATACTCGTCTAACACCGTGAAGGTTGCCGTCAGGGGCCAGGTTCGAACCGGGGAAACAATATAGATGACTAGATATTTTCCCCAAACGAGCTTGAGTCGACGACCGATAGATGGCACCTTCATTTCCAACCCAACTCGTTAACGGCATCAAATTGCGTATAGTGATACGGCCAGAGTCGGTGTTTGGGGATGCAGGCTGAAGATGTCTGCCTCTGCATACAACATTTACTCGTGACTCGAGGCACATTTCCAGATAACTTAAAGGGTCCATGAGAGGTTTCCAAACCAATAAAGTGGCCCACACTCCACAAAAGGTAGATCATCTTTGGTTTAAAATATCATGGGCAAGTCCGTGATGAAAGATAGAAGAGTCACATGCTGAGTCCTCTTAACGCATGACCAGCAGATATTGAATACAGAGAGCAAGAGAGCAGATGTTCTTGACTTTTTGCGTTCAACGAACCTTCTGTAGCTAATAAGAGAAATTCGGAAACCTCCTTGTCAATAAGACGAAGACCACGGCCCAGCTTTCATTGAATGTATCAATATTCAGCGTATAATAGATTTGCTTACATAGGTTGGGTGGAATTTGATTTTAGGTAGAAAAGGTCTCAGAACCTTCAAAAACTCTAAAGTTTTAAAGACTTTTGGAGTGAGTTGTTTGTAAAGGAGCTTGAGATCTTAGTTAAACCACATACAGAAATAAGGAAAAGAATCTAAAGCAAGGGGATAAAATCCTGTAATACCTATCAGGCCTTTCTGTCACTGCTTTTTGTTGTTGTTGTGGTGTCTTCCAGGATTTTTATTTGAATCCTAGGGAGTGTCAGAAAAGAAGAGAAGGAACTGACTTTCAGGGAGAAGGTGGTCTTGAGAGAAATTCGACGGGAAGAGCTAATTGGATGACGAACAACGATCTAGAACATTTATTTACGGACTCCAATGCTTATATTAAGCCCCTTTTCTATTCAAGATATGCAAAACGTTCCTCTCAAAGACCTCCCAATATTTTAAATGGAATTCACGTATTTCAATAAAATGCAAGTATAATTCTTTTCTTTTTAAATTCTGAAACGCTTGAAAGAATATTGGTTTTTCCCTTTTGTGTGATTCATTCGCGAATCTAGAGGTGGGCGATTGTCCCTCCCAAGGGCCAAAACATGGGGTGGGAAAATTTATGCGTCCCGTAAAATACGGGACGATTCAACGAAACTATACAATAAATTGTCCCTCTCAAGACATCGCCATGGATCCACGCTTGCCTCGGCTTCATTCGTAGCTGAATATGTCAGCCTTTGCAAAATTAGCAGCTGGAGATGTCTGCTTTTTCCCCATTCACTGCTGAAGATGTCTGCCTCCTACTCATTTGTAGCTGGAAGTATTTCCAGCTGATGGTGTCTGTCTCGGCTCCCGTCATAGCCAAAAATATCTGTATAAGCTTTACTCGCAGTTGAAGATCATGCGCTGCTTGAGATGAGGGCGATAGGGGCCATCACTTATTCCGACAGCCGGAAATGAAGGAAAAAATTATATGTCTCGTAAACTACGGTGTGATTCAAAGAAAACAATAAATCACCCTCCCAACACAACCCATGCTTGTCTCGGCTTTATTCGCAGCTGGAGATGCCATCCTTCGCTCCATTCAAAGTTGAATAGGTGTGCCTCAGTTACAATCGTAGATGGAAATATCTGTAGCGGCTGCATTCGCAGCTCATGATAACTGAATATCTCTGCCCCATTAGAAGCCAAATAAATCTGCCTCAGCTGATAAATACAACGGATTAATCCGCTTCCGAATGTAATGAAATTTAGTTAAAAGAGTAATATATACAAGTTTTTACTTTCTTCTCAATACGGTTTTTTGCAGAACTTTTATTATGCAATAAATCAGACTAACTGTTCCTCTTTCTTCGTCAGAAATGTACGCGTTACCCATTTCAACTTGGAGGGGGTTCCCGTTTAATCTTTGAGAGGAGGTTGATTAAAATTAATAGAGAGAAAAATCGTTTTCCTTCCCAATCAAAAATAAGAATTTCAAATAAAAATAACTTGATGGCACGATAATTTAGAGGGAGAGGACAAAATATATTTTTCTATATAGTATTAATTTTCACAAATATTTTCTTATTCCTCATCACATTAGGAGGACACGTGACCCCTTGTAGTATCCATTCACGTAATAAGCTGATCACAGTATGACGTGCCTTCAGAAAGGTTATTGGCTACCCATAACAAATCGTCTACAGGTCGAACGCAAAGCAAACCTAATTGACAACGAGATCTCGTATTCATTGACCTATCGCTACGATGACATTTCCCGAAGTCCAAGGAGGCTCGGATGTATGTCGGCAACAAAAGACACGATGTCGTAAAAGCAAGTGGTCTCGAAATTCGACCACTTCTCGAGTTTAATTACTAACTTGAAAACCCCCCTTTCCTAACTTAAATAATTAGTTCACCCCAACAGTATCAGGTTGAGACTTTAGAACTAGTCCTAAGAGAAGATAGAGCGAGAGGAAGAGGACGCACACACACACACTCACAACAACTGAATTCCCGGAAGGTTCTTGATTAGTATCCAGTATCAAGATAAACATCGGAGTCAGCACGAATTATGTATCATTTAATTAATGTGTGCCTGCATGTTAATCCTCAAGTCTCCTCTCCTTCCTCCTCCCAACACTCACTCTCCGTGAAATGAACTGCTTTATAAACCACGATATACGTAGATGTAATGTTCTAGAAATACTATTAAATGGAATTTTCTCCCTGAAGCGGTTTTCATGTTTATTTATACCCGTGGCTCCGGGACACACGCGAATGCAATCAAGAGCTAGGAGAGGAGCTTATATTTTCAAGATGATAAACAACTCTGCTAGTAATTTTGATCTTTCACTAGCTTTGAGTCATGAGAAGCTCTTCTTCGGCAGCAACAGCGGTAAATCCGCCGTGTCTGTCACTGAAACAATATTGTTATATCGAGATTTACGGGGAGGCATTGTGATATTGAACTAAAATTAATGAACTGGTTTGGAATTCATTCAGTAGGTACGTGCAAACATTGCATACCCTTGAATCCCCTAGAATTTGATTCCATACGTAAATCACATTCCATTTTTATTTACTGATGGAAAGGTATATCGTGCTTTGGATTTTGGAATCAATATACATTGGATCAGTATAATGTCTATACATTCCCGAATTGGAATATTTATATCTATTTCTCCTGCATTTTTCTCACACAATCCAAACTACGTGAACGGCTTTTTTTTTGTTATAAAGGGTGATTCAGAAAAGATGGGAAAAACTTTAAGAGGTGATAGTGCATACTAATTCAAACAATTGTCATCAAAGAATCCATGGTCTAACATGAAACGCAAACGCGCTTGCGCGTTTCGAAACGGCAGCTCAGCGAACGTTAAAACGGCATTCCTGTTGAAAGTTATTGGCAGAAAAATAACACCATACATAGGGGAAGAAGAAGAGAAACCGTATGCAAATCTGCGCCACAGTGAATAGAATGCGCGGACGCCAGCTCTGTGAAGTGATTGCAGCGTGCAACCGTTCTAACAGTTGTAACGTACGAGATAATGGCGCCTTTCAGGCGTTTCTTTCACGATGTGTTTTCCACAAAGGCTGGAAATCGGTGGATGCACTTTCATTGGCTTTATTCAGTGTTTCACAGAATTTTGCTGGGATTAAATTTGCTCTCTTCAACCCATTACAAATGACTTCTTGAGCGATATCTTTCAAGGCTCCAGCTATCATATCCGTAACTTGCTTGACGTCAGGCCTAACTATGATTTTTTTTATTGCCAAGCTGGTGAGTGCATCTCAGCAGTTACGTGTGCGGTACTTTCCTTTCACCACCTTAATTATGCGTCGGTCAAATGGCTGTACACGTGCAGTTAGGAAGCATGTATTCGATGCGAATGCACTCCACTTTTGAAGATTCAATGTGTGCCGTGCAATTGGCGGTAAGAAGCAGGATCTTTTTCTTTTCTTTTCGCTTAATTTTTCCATGAAACCTAACTAGCACATCACAGGTGACCACCCAAGCCCTCCGACTTGATTTGTAATTACAAAGCAGTGATTTCACGTTCTTCAGGTACCATGGATTCTCAAATTTTCCAATCACCATAACGTTTCTTTTTTCGATTCCGTTCATGCTGCGGCGAAACAAAGCAGTCAAGGATTGCTTGGAGTTTTTGCGACCAGTGCACTAGTCTTTTTTAAATGTCAAAGTTTTGTTAGATAACAGTTGGAAAAGATTCCGGCTTTGTCTACGTTAAATACATCGGACGGATCATATGATTTTATTACTTTCACTATTTCACCAGCTTTCCATTCATTCACATTTTTCATATCAACTGAATTTGCTTCCCTGCAATACTGTTTTGCTACCACACCGTACCGTTCTTTGAAACGATTCAGCCAGTCGACACTTGCTTGAAAGTTTGCACATCCAAAAGCACGTAGGAATTTCAAAACCTTTTTTCCTATGAGTGGACCGGTAACTGGCACATTTCGGGAACGAATGTCCTGAAACCACGTAAAGACAGCTGCATCCACATCTTGTAAATTCGAAAGTTAGATCTTTTCCCTAGAAGATCCCATAATCACTGTTTGAATTTGCAATTTCGTCCGGTTTTTTTTTTCAAAAACGTTGAAAGAGCAGATGAAGATTGACTCTTGTCTTCGAGTTCGTTACATCGGATTTTTTATTTCGTTATACCGGAATTGCACAATACGTTGCTGCTATGTAAATTGATTTGGAGGATTGGAAAAGTATTCGTTATAACGGAATCCGACTGTATTTTTGATTACGTATGCATCTAGAGTTAACTGCTTATGTATACACAATTATGGTTGTACACTATTACAAAAATTTCCTGCGTCCAGGTTTGCAAGATTCCAGGAAACGTGCAAAGGGGATTTTTTTCACAGGAAACGACGATGTCAAAACCATGGAGGTATTATGTAATACATGATACTTCTATGGTCAAAACCAGAGGTCATGCCCCACCTGCCCACACAATACATCTACATCTAAAGATAAAATTATATCTTTTTTCCATCTATTATATACTTTGAATTAGTACTGACATGCCCAGTATATAAGCACCTAAGAATAGAGTGAATCTATTTTATGTATAATTAGTGAAGAAAGGGTGAGGAAAATATGCTTTTAGAGAATTTCCGTTGTCGTTACAGCGAATGTGTTCTGATTTTCATTCAAAAATAACTCGTTATAAGAGAAAAAAAATTCATATATATTTTGTATCTTTATTAATAGTTCTTTGACAATCACTTGCGAATTACTCGTAATAGTGAAATTCTCGTTATATGCTGTACTCGTTATAGCGGACTATCATCGTGTATCACTAAGTTTTTGTTAGGCTATGATGACACTTGTTGCGTTTGCCACACCGATGGAACATGTTCTTTTTAGATATAGAGCCCTGAGGAATATATAGAAGTTAAATTTTGTAGTTTTTTGTCAAAAATGAATTTATGATGTACTGTGATATTGAATATTCCTTTCATTTGAAGCATTTTGTTTAAATTGGAAGTCGTTGTCTACGACTAACGTTTCAAAACAGAAAGACATTATGGGTACGCTGTACAGACCAAAGGGTGTTTAAAAATTCATGCTACAAATCTTAGGGTGTTAGACCACAACTAGACGAGCAAAAATCTCCTCGCAATGCATAATTAGAACTCAATACAGCCGATAATCAACTTACTGCATTACCAATGTGATTTTCCTTGATTCAACGAATGAAAATGCGAGCTCCAAGGAAAGATTGAGAAATTCGTTGCCTCTCTGTAGTCTAGTGGCCTAGGGCGTGGGTTCGATTCCCCGCAGGGGTGTATAGTTGAATTTTATCTCCTTCCAAAATATATCTTCGCGTCAGCCAGCTGTTAAAAATGTTTGAATGAAAATGTCCGCATAATCTGAGATTCGTTAAATCGTTTTTCCACTACACATCAAAATGTACCAGTTATCGGCATTGTTTTGATCAATCGAAACAGCATGTTGTGGATCCAACATGCAGTAACACACACACACACTAACAAGTTTTTAGAAATTCTAAAAATCAATATTTAATTAATAATTAACCACCTTCATAACATCGATAATTTTTTTTTTGTGTTTCTGATAGTTAATATGAAATTGAATATAATATTCGAGAAGTTTATGAAATCATGTAAACGCGATCCACGTTTGTGAACATTACGTAAACGTAATGTTGACTTTTGAGTAACATTTCTCATGGAAATTGTTAGACTACCGTCGGAAATGGCAAACTGGCAATTCATCCATCTTGACAAAACCAATAAAGTGCTCTGCAATGAAAGAGAAAAAAACACTTCAGCAAAAAAGGAAAAGATAAAAGTATCTCATATTATGTATAGTATAAGATTTATTTGTAGAACAACAACAGAAACATTAATAGGAAGACCAAAAAACTTCGAATTCATGAAAAGCGATAAAAAATTGGAAGAAATATTTGCTTTCTCTCCGAGAAGAACAAGAAAATTACGCGTTAAATCATATCTGATTTCATGAACGCAAACAGTGGGCTTAGTTTCCTAAAATCCGGTTTTATTGTCTGTTAAGCCTGTTTATGTTCCCCGAATAGCATTACGAGGGAGGGGTGCGTTGCATTGCATATTCATTAGTTATTGGAGGGCTCAGAATTTTCACGAAACTTCTTAGCGGGGGGGGGGGGGGGGGAGGAGAGCCCAAGTTGCCTTGGCCGCCCAGATTCCTCACCTGTGGCTTCCACCCAGTAGTTTTTCCCGAAGGGTCAAACAGAGGGAAATGAGAAATTCGGATTTTCTCCCGTGTCTGGTCTGCTTATAGACAATCCTTACATTTCTAGCTGCATTGTAGAAATTTAGCGCGTCGTGATTGGCCGAAATGAGTGATGAACCATTACGTCACTCGCGGTGAAATTTTTGAACGATCGATACATTTAATTCTGCTTGAATCCGACATCTACCGTTGGAGTCACGTACCAAAGGTTGTATGTTCGATTCAGTCTGAAACCCACCCTCCTTCCATCTACGCTGCCATTTTCTGAGATCTACTGAAATATGTTTCAATTTTTTTTTTCTTTCTGAGATTTAACCGTTTAAAGGCCGCACTATGAACAAAGTCACTTATTGTTTTGAAATTTGTAATTCGAGGTCCTTTTGCATGCCTATACACAGATCAACTTTAAAATTTGAAGAAAACATTTTTTTTTCTTTGTTTTCCACGTTGTTCCAAATGGAACATCGTGGCCCCATAAATGGTTCCATAATGTTCCATAAATGGAACATTGACTCTTGAAGAGAGGTGAAAGCGCAGAGTGCCTATATTCTCACGATTATATATTTCTGGAGTACAGTTATCACACAAAATTTTTTATTCTCTACTACAAAGAAAACATATATATTTGATGGACCCGTTTGTTACATAGGTAGCATTTATACACATTTTTGGCAAACCGCACACCGTCCTTGCGTCGCAGACACAATATAATGGCTATCAAATGACCCGACATATTTTTTTTCAGTTGACAACGTGGACCTGGATAAATAATTAAATCAATACGAGATGAGTTCATGCCAAAATTTTTGTGTAAGCAAGTTCAGTCAGCAGTACAAATACTGTAGGAATGGCATCAGTCATGTAACTATATTCAAGAACGTCAGAAAGAAGGTTATAATGAAGACATAATAGTCACCATTCCTGTATTGCAACTACATCAATTGCAATATCACATGAATTTCTTTCATTAGCTGTTCATCCAATACCATGCAAAATATAACCATATTGCTGCCATTGCAGAAATAATGAGAATATACAATTGCGAGCTATGCACACAAACAAGACAATGCTAGAATTTCTTGCCAAGTCCTGCCCTTAAGGCTTTCACAGCGGCTTACAAAAGGCCTGGAAAGGTTGAAGCTGAAGTTGGTTTTCTGCGGTTGCCAACTTTTTTGAGGCGAGCCGATCTTCCCGTTAAAAAGTCTCGCCACAGAGAGCAACAGTCCTACAAAGGCATAAATATTCAATCATTACATTTCATTCACAATTTTAAATATAGATATCACATCACACATGTGATATCATATCACATTAACACATAGAACATATACTACACGCACTCGAACTCTTAGGTACACACACACTCCCAGCACAATTAAATCGGTAGTTAATTGTTGCTCTTGGTTTGAAAAAAAAGGAAGTATTTGTGAGAATCGCGATCCAAATTTCCCAGGGACCTGAATTTCCTTATTTCATACAGTATTTTGATTCAAAATGTGACGTCACAAAATGATTTTCTCAACCCCCCCCCCCCACTTGTTTTGTGAAGATCACAGTTTTAAAAAAAAGTGCCCTGCTTTGCTCCCTCAAAAAGTGCTCCCACCGTTAAATCCGCCTCTGAATACAGTTGTCTCTGCATCAGGTTTACAAATTTCTGGGAAGGGTGGGGTTGCACCCAGTGACTCGGAATCACTTGTAATGCAGGGGCGGAAATGCTTCCCTAAAGCGTTAGATGGTGCTGTAAGGGAGCAGTGGTACCAGGCGTTTTGTGCGTTAGCCTGTTTTATCGCTGGGTCTATCATGTCTTGATTGCATGTTCCGGAGTCATCAGACTAGAGGCATATCAAAACATTGCTGTATGACACCCCTGCAGGGGAAGGCCTAGACATGCCCGGAATCTTCCAGAATGTTCGAAATCCAATGCGCCTGAGTTGTGAGACCTGCATTGCAGCTCGAGGATGATACTTCGAACAAACCTCTGGCCTCGTCTTTACTCTTTGGCCTCTGTTAGTTTTTCCGATTCACGTTCACTATTTAAACGTGTTTCCATTTACATGGTGTCTTTTCACTTCTGTTGTTTTCTGTGTACCCTAACGCCTCAGGGAAGCATTTCCGACCATGCATCGCTGTGCGATTCTGAGTTGTCTAGGCATGCTCTACCTCATAGAAGTTTGTAAACCTGATGCTGAGACACCTTGTACATATCGAAGTATACTCTCGACGGTGACAAATTAAATTCTATATATCTGAAAGGTAAATTTCTTACTGCTAGTCCAAATTATTTCTATTTATACTATCTGCTTAAATTACAGAGATCGCTTTAGTAGTGCGTATGCTAATCGCGTCTAAGTACGGTACTAAAACAAAAATATGTCAATTGCGTTAAGCGATTAAATACCAGCTGAATTGTTAAATTAATCAAGGATGCGTATCAATTGTAAAGAGCCGATATCATTAACATTAACGGAACTCGCAGCCGATGCATTGGGTGAAACGCTATCAGGACCCGTCAATGAAACATTCAGTCCACTCATCTCTGGCGTTCCGTATCACCGGACGCGTCTTGCGTCCCTCTCACTCCGTTATCCTTCATTGCAAGGGCTTCGATTTATGCGAATGTTGCGCGTTTCGTATCGCGAGTGCGCCTTGACGTCCCGAAAATCTAATGTCAAACCATCAGATTAGCTTCATTAGTCAGCTTCATATCAAATGCGCCATTTGTAATCTGCTGGATGAATATTACGCGAGATGTTGCGCGGATAATTGGGTCGACCACGTGGAGAACGGAAATTCTTATACTCGAATGATAATTATTGCAATATTGATCTATCGCTCGGCAGGGAATTACCGGGTGATTGAAACGTAACTCGCCGTGAATTCTGGGCTATTTCAAATGAATTTTGTCATTAATCTTCATTTGTGGTCCATCCAGTCGTAGAACGAAAATAAGAGTCGATGTAAACATTCCAACGGGTTATTACCGATGGGGCTGGAACTTGATTACCGTGTCCGAAACGACCGGAATATTTTCGCATAATATTTGTAAATAACTGCAAAACCTGATACAATAATCATATGAAATGAAAGTGTTTTGGTGACTAAATTTTAAGAAAGTTCTGGACAATACAAAATCATTGTAGCAAATACCTTGCTTTTCAGCGGATCAAAAATTAAAAGAGCATGATTTCGAGAAAACATCTTTGGTGAGGATAATCTAACAGAAAAGAATCAATGGTATGAGGTGATTTTCTAAAAGATACAACTTTGTAATTACATGAAAATCGTGTGGGTGTGCATAATCCCACGAAAAACACGTATTCTTGTGAATAGTCTCATAAAAAACACATAGGTGTGAATAATCCCTTGGAAAAACGCATGATTGTGCATAACCATATTGTTATATCGAACCACTGGAAGAATGTATATATATATATATATATATATATATGTAATTATCTAGATTAACCCAGGCTCCTAGTGGTCCAATATACATTTAGAACAGGTTGATCCCATTCAAAGAAAGACGTCAAGAATTGGATTATATGCACAGTACTATTAGGGAAAACGAGAATAGTAGAAATCCTGGTCACGGCACCATAAATGTATATTGGACCACTAGGAGCCTGGGTTAATCTAGATAATTACATATATATATATATTCTTCCAGTGGTTCAATATAACAATATGGTGAAAAACCATTTTTAACATTGGAATCATTTGACGCCGTGAGGTCGTCATGCGATTTTTTGGCATATAAATCATATGACGTCCTCAGGGCGTCATACAGCTGTATGTATGTATATGTCCCCAACCACACTTCTAGTGGATTTAAATCAGATTACTGAGTCAACTCTAAGTGTATTTAAATATGACCTCATTGAGTTAATGTGAATTATCTGCTAAAAATAAAAAAAAAAAACATATTTTGTGAAGATTATCGCACAATAAACATCTCTGATGTGAGAAATTCCATTGTTGAAACATTTTCGGTTAAAATACCACTGATAAACATCTTACGTATGTAAAATATTCGACAAGAAAATCCTTAGTAATATTTAATAAATTTGGTAAATAATGTTTGGCAAATTTTGTAATAATGTTGTAAGAAAAGATATTTTGTGTGAAGAATCACATAGAAGCAACATCTTTGACATGAAAAATCGCATTGAATAAACATATCTGGTGTGAAAAGTTTTGTAGAAAAAACATCTCTGGAGAGTGAATAATTGCTTGGAAGAAACATCTTCGTCGTAAAAAATCGCGTAGAAGCGACATCTTTGGGGCGAAAAATCGTATACAAGTGACATCTTTGGGGTGAAAACTCGGATACAAGTGACATCTTTGGGGCGAAAAAACGCATAGAAGAAACATATTTGGTGTGAAATAGTTTATAGAAGAAACATATTTGGTGTGAATAATCGTATAGAAGCGACATCTTTGGGGCGAAAAATCGCATAGTAGACACATCCTATACGTAGAAAATCGCGTAGAAGCAAAATATTTTGTATGAATAGTCACATAGGAGAAGTATAATACAGTAAAATCTCGTTAACTCGTCAGCCTGATAAGTCGTCACTCCGGTTAAGTCGTCATTTTTCTTCAGACCCTTTCAGCTCTCATAGACAACAATGTTATTTAACCCTCGTTTACTTGTCGCTAATTTTGGTTAAGTCGTCACTACGAAAAAGTTCGAGAAAGAGAAACAGACTATTTTTATGGCTCCCATTAAAAAAAAGAGCTTTTGTAAACAGCATTGCCATATGCTTAAAAGTTACCATAAAATCCTATATACCCAAACGGAACAGTTTAAGTAACGAAAGTTACGCTGGGGAAGTTCATTTGCCATAGAGTCATTTGCCGACTAAGGTTTTTGGAACGTTGTGCGTTCAAGCTAGATCTCATTTCTGCATGGTCTCCATTGGAGAAACTGGCCAAACCGCGTGACAACGTAAGCACTTCGCCCTCCCAGGGGGAGGGGAGCAAGGGGTATAGTGCAAAGAAATCAAAAATTATGTAAATCGAAGAATCAAATTAATCAAGTTAAAGCCAAAGTGCAACGCGGCTACGGATAATAAATTATCATAGAAAGCATGGACTCTACTAATTTACGGCTTGAAATTTAAACAAAATACCTTTTTTTGAAAAAAGTTAGACATCCTTTCCCAAGTGTCGAGGTCTTCTGTTTACTTTTCCCTGCCCAGGGCCCCTCCACCAAGTCAAAAGTGCTCGAGATTACTTTGTAATTACATCATGAACTACTGATGAAGAATTAAAATACTAAAATTAAATTTGATGTCTATGTAAAATTAATGTGTAATAGAGAGTTCTATTATGAAGAAAAGCTACTTATATTCAAACAGATGCTCTGTTAGCCTAAACTAAAAATTACTAGTATAAATCAAAGTGTACAGTACATTTCACCACAATAATTTAAGTAATAAGAGATTAAAAATTGTTATTATTTTTTCTTTCGCGATCTATAAATTTTATTAATATTGTTATTTTGATTCATACTTTAATAAATGTCATATTACTTTAAATTTATATGATTTTCATAGCATTGCACATTAAAACTGACGGAACTCCGCTTAAGCCGTCATAATTTTTCGATAACTTGAGGTGACGACTTATCGAGATTTTACTGTATTTAAGGTGGAAAATCGCATAGAAGCTACATCTTTTGAGCAAAAAATCACATAGAAGAAACACCTTTGGTGTAGATAAGCTCATAGAAAAAACATCTTCGGCGGCCATAAATTATCACATAAATACAACTTATTCAGTGTGAACTACTATATGGATAAATATTTTGGTGTAGACAGTCAATTGTTACATATATATATACACTGCTGGCCACCCAAATTGCAACACCAAGAAAGACAAGAGATATCGCAACAATATTTATTTTGTAGATAACATGTTGACCAAGCATCAAATGATTAAATTTATAGACTTCTGTGAAGTGTGGTTCCTGCCAAAATCAGTAGCCAGAGTAGCCGCTATTGTTGGAGATCACCGCTGCCACACGCCTCGGCATTGATTCAAAGAGACTTTGGATGTGTTCTTGGGGTACAGCAGACCAAGCAGCTTCCACGCGTTGCCAAAGTTGATCTGGTGTGGCAGCTGGGGATGTAATCTGGGTCAATCGTTGAGCAACCATGGACCACATGTTTTCTATCGGCGAAAGATCCGGAGAGCGAGCTGGCCAGGGAAGCAATTCAATCTGGCGATTGACGAAGAACCTTTGGACAATGCGTGCCACGTGTGGTCGCGCATTATCCTGTTGAAATATGGCTGTGGGCAAGCCCTGAAAGTAAGAAAGGACAACTGGCTCCAACACCTCGGAGATGTAGCGCTGGCTTTTTAAAGTACCGGCAATGCGTACTAGAGGAGTGCGAGAGTGATATCCAATACCGCCACGGTGTCTCCAGACTCGAATCCGACCATCGTGGTGTTGCAGACAGAAGCGTGACTCGTCAGTAAAGACAATTTTATTCCATTGTGCCGTCCACATCCTTCTTTCATCGCACCATTGGCGGCGGAGACGTCTGTGGTTCTGCGTCAAGGGTAGACGAAGCAATGGACGTCTTGCGGACAGACCACTCTGCTGTAAACGGCGTCGAATGGTATGCGCAGACACTGGATGATGCGGTACAGACTGAATGTGCTGTGCTATGATTCGTGATGTGGCTGAGCGATCCGTCACTGCCATACGCACAATACGCCTGTCATCACGTGAAGTGGTGCACTGAGGTGGATGCGATCGAACACGTCGGTCCGTCGTACCCTCCTGCATCCAACGATCACATATCCGCATTACAGTTGTTTGGGTTCGTCCAACACGACTTCCGATTTCTCTGAAAGATAATCCGCAATCTCGGTAGGCCACTATCCTTCCTCTGTCGAACTCGGATACTTGATCAAAAGATGATCGTTTTTTTGAAAAAACCACAAGAAAAACACAATTGCCGTACTTCAAATCGTCAAAATCTCCAAGCCTTAAATAGCGCTTTGAAGTGGCGATACAGGCGCGCGTGATGTGCGTCTGCGCTGAAATTCTAATCATTTGCATATCTCACCTCCGCTAATGCATGTTGTAAATTTCATATTATTTGCATGCTTCCTTCAGGGTGTTGCATTTACGGTGGCCAGTAGTGTATATTTGTAACTATTGACTGTGTTACATTAAAATTATTATATCAATATACGGGGTGATTATAAAAAAACTATCCCGACATATGGGCCCCTAACTATCATGCCATTCACAGAAACTGAATGAAATTTTGGCATAAGGTATTTTGAGGTATGCGCTCAAGAATGATATGGAAAACAACAGTGTCACTCTAACAGTTACGGTTACAGTGAGAAAATTTCGAAAATATCAAATGGCAACACCAAGTTTTTTGTATTGGAATGCGATCTCCATACTGAAAAACACTAAATAGCGTTGGAATGGCACCTGTAGCACGAAAATCCCCGGAGCTAGGCAAGGAAAAAGGACTTTGCCGTGCACCAGAGCATTAATGTTCGTTTCATTCGTCACACCGTTTCTTCGGCTGAGATCCCAGCCTGATTAGTCCTCCACAAGGTCATGTAGAAAACACAATGAAATGCTTTATTTTATGCTGCTTCTCTGTCCTTATTGGTTGTCCTCACTTTTAGCCTATCTACCGCCGGTGATTTTCATGCTACAGCTGCCGTTCGAACGCTATTTAGGGTTTTTCACAATGGAGATCACATTCCAATACAAAAAACTTGGTGTTGCCATTTGATATTTTCGAAATTTTCTCACTGTAACCGTAACTGTTAGAGCGACACTGTTGTTTTCCATATCATTCTTGAGCGCATACATCAAAATACCTTATGCCAAAATTTCATTCAGTTTCTGTGAATGGTATGATAGTTAGGGGCCCATATGTCGGGATAGTTTTTTTATAATCACCCTGTATATAATATGTATCAATAAATATTATATCAATATATATATATATATATATATATTGATTGTTTCTATTAGAACTTCATGGATAGCGGAACTTCAGACTTGAATATCCCTATCGATAGAGTTATGGAGTCCACAGTTTTATCGAGAAATATCTTCTCGCTATGATTAACTTTATTGAAAATATACCCTTGGCGTAAAAGTTTCAGAAAATTTTGAATTTGTCTGATCTTTAACTATATTTATTGACGAATATTTCCTCTATACCGAACTATAGTTTCAGCAATGTATTGAACTAACTTCTTTCAAAAGGCATTTTCATTCTAAAACCTTCGAACGTGAAATTCTCAGGATATGAGAGCGCTCTGGGAGAAAACCATTTTCGCATCACCTGCATCTTACATAAAATATAAGATATAATGACGCCTTCTTTGCCATTCAAAGCACCTTATTTTCCAAAACTCGTATCCGATGTTTACAAGATTCAATAAGCGCGGAATATGCTCGAGGCTTTCAGAAGTCAAGTCATTACCTTCGGAAGTATGTGCGCTGAGGATTAGTCCGAAATAATGTTTACTTCCACGGAAATGAGCTGAAAACGTGCTGAAGACATTACGAGCTTAGATGCTCGGATTCTCGAAGACTCCGTGTAGAATGCGTATCGATCCAAATAATCCGAAATTATCTCCAGAGCTTAAGCCCATTGATTACTGTAGTAATGCTCTCTCCTAGACAAGAACTTAATCCGGCGGGCGAAATCGGGAAATGATGAGATTGGAATTCATTTGCTCTTTCACTAAGTTTTCCGGATCCCGAGAAAAATAGCTCGCGCACACATGAGCAAACAATTTCTATGCCGGTGTACGTGTTACGGTAAATATGTTTTTATGCATAAATAGCCGGTTATTATGCATTTTCGCCCATCACTTTATTGAGATTGATTTCCCTAAATTTTTATAATTTTTACCGGCGATTATGCATAATACCCAAGCGTCGTTGGCAAACATGGTGAATCGAAATAAGTTCACCACGTTTGCCAGTTATTACGCCATTCTATATTGGTTAACGTGATAAATCGGTCCCATTGCCATGATGAGGTTTATTATTTAGATTAGCGTTTTTTAGCCTTTCTGAAGCCAAGGACCAATAAAATGTTTGAAACAAATTGACGGACCACTTGCGTCCCGTATTATCGGTCAATCCTGTATTTTTGATTGGACCGTTTTTTTATACATTTGTCCCTTTTTTTCCCGTTTATTTGAATTTGTAATATTTACCAATGTTATCAATACACACGTCGTTTACGTAATATATAAATTATATTGTGATAATTGTGGCAAAATACATAAATATGCATCTTATATATTTATCACGTTCAACGTTTTTTTCCCTTCAGTTTTTCCACAATTTGAAGAACAATTGTGATTATGTGCCTATTCTTTTGTCACCAAAAATGTTTTTCTACAACGTTTTTGGTGACAATTCGCGATGGTGTACCGTATTTTACTTCATTCAAGATCCCGCTGTTCATTTGAATACTGTTTGTGCTATACACTTTTTTTTAATGTAGCATCATTTATTTCCCCAAATTTCAGCAATTTTCACAAATTACATTTGAGGTAATGAATTGCATATATTTGGCGAACTTGAAACTAGAAGCGCCGTTAGGGTCATTTTGACCCTTTTTCCAATTTCCCAGGCGTTATCTCAGCACACACACACTGCAACGTCGAATCTGATATTTCCTGGCTTTTCTTAAAATACTTCACGGCATACTGTGACAAATTTTCATATTTCTATGTTTAAAGAACCCTCGAATGTTTGGCAGCCTTAACCGTCGGAAAAATATGATATTTGCTTTTTTGGTGACGTGTTGTTGCGCACTCTCAGAAAACACCCTCTACCGCCTTTTCTATTGTGATTCGACCGTGCATTCTATGATAATAAAAAAAAATGTTTGTTTCGATGTCTTATATCATGTCTTAAAGTTTGTTCCATTAATTTAGAATCACCCTGTATGCATCAAAATCCAGGGATCATGCAGTAATTCAACGTGTTATTTTGTATTTTTTTATTGGAAAATTTGCTATAAGTAATGCCGGTCTATTTTTTTGGATAATTTTATACAAATTCTATTTGCAATAGAGAATTTAGTAATCATTATTTACTCAATACCTGAATTTCCGTTAAACCAATGTAAATGAAATTAAAACTCCATTACTTTCATCAACTGATAAACGGTGCATTTATGATTTCTCCTGTGTGCAAATTACTCTCACCATTACGGTAAATAAATGTTCATTTTCGAGGAATAAGGGTAATATACCTTTTCTTATTTCTTCACGGGGATTTTATACACACCCAATAACAAATGCATTATTCGATTTTAATGTAGGTATTACACCCGAAAAAAGGAGGACGGTTGATCGTTTTCAGATTATATTTCACAAAATTCTGAATAAAATGCAAAAAGGGAAATATAATTTAGAAAAATATTAAAGAAAGAGTGAAAAAATCCCATTATAAGAGAAATTAGCGTGTTCCGAAAACGGAGAGGGGTCACAGGTGTTTTCGGATGCGTCAGAAAATGGACTGTTAATGGATCCTAATCCCATGGATTCGTTTCTTAATGCGTTTTTTTTTTTCCTTATTAATTCTAAAGGATCAACGGATTTGATTGATTCCGTTTTTTCTTCGCAGGCATTTGAAGAAAATGTCCGATGGCTTTTCGATTAAATTTAAGTGCAAATAATCGTTAAATGCGGCGTGAAAACACTAACGTCTACGGCAAAAGGGTTCTTAACTTTTCCAGCCGCGACACAAAATCAACAGTAAGATCAGCTTTTCGACCCACGGGGCTGTTTGTTTTTCAAAATTAGCTAAGCTAGTGACGCAGTTCTATAACAGGACTGTTAGTGAATTTGCACGACCCATCCTGGAAGCCCCTGCAAGTCAAATTTGGATCGTGACCCAGCTCATCAAGTCCTTACGAACCAAGTTTGGGACGTGGCTAGTAGTTAGAAAAAAAACTTTTGCTTAAGTGGATTCGTACGAATGTTCTCGGAAGCCCCTGCATCCCAAGTTTAGGTCGAGACTTTAAGCTCAAGAATGCCTGGGTCAGAACAACCCATTTCAAAAGCCTCTGTAGCCCTGGGTCCTGGCCCATTGGTTAAGCACCCCTGATGTACAGAGTAGTTCGAAAAATAGATGATAGATGGCTTTTCAGACAAATGACAGATGGACGTTATGCTTTTTATACTGCTCCCATCTGTCACCTATTTCGCTCTTACTTATAGTTCAATAAATAGATACCTAATGACAATACTATAATAAACATTACACAGAAACAAACGTCACGGGCGCGGTAGCCCAGGTCAATAAGATACTCGCCTCAATTACCAAAAGATGTTTAGAGGTGTCGGGAGTTCAATACCCGGTTCGTCCTTGTCGGAAAACTTTCCTGACACAGGAGTACAACAGAAACAACATGACCGCAGAAAAAATTGCTACCGCAGGGAGTCCTCCATCGAGGTGTTAACCCACCAACCACTCGATGAGTATAAAAAAAACAAGCCTGCCGTTCGAAATCGGCAATAAATTGTAGGTCCCAAATAAACATCACGTTAGGTTCACAACATGTATTAACGCACATTCCAACGTGTACCAAATCGCTAGTTTGGTACAGTAGCACTTCAGGAATATGGACGAGGTGCATTTGTGGTGTAGTAGTGGTCTACCCCATCAAATCGAGAGATTTTCTGAAATTATGCTGAGGCGTACATGGGGGATGATTGAATCCCACCATGAAATATATAAGCATCATAAAATCATACAAATAACACGATGTTATTCCAATGAAACTTCCAACGTGTTTGTCATTTGTTGAAAACATTCTTTACGAAAAAATCCAAATTATCAAAACTTTCTGCTACCCATAACCGAGAAAAACTTCTAAATATTCGTCGTATAAATGAGAAAAAAAAATACAGACGAGCCTTCCATAACGGACACTTCCCGTTAGAGACGACTTCCAGTTAACGAGCAGTTTTTTGAATAACGTCCAAGGGCCTCAATATACCAATATACTCTAGTTTTCGTTAGTGGACACTTTTCGTTGCAGAAAAAATTTCTGATCTCATTGGTTTCCGGTATCGAGAGATTCTACGGCAGCATTATTTTCCAAACGCTTTAAAAAATCGTCATTATTTTCATAATAATAGCATTATTATTATTATTTTTATTTATTTTTTTTTGATAGGGAACCCCAGATTGTTGTCTTACAATCAACCCTTTCAGGGACAATCCCGAGATATCTCGCCAAACTATATCATCTGCTTTATTTCAGCCACCCCGAAATATCGCGTCTTCTAAAAACGAGTTGAAGTTTTTTTTTGCAGTAAAACATATTTTCCATCCCGCCCTCCATTCAATCAACTGCCAATTGGCAGTTTCGAATGTGGCAATTATAATGAGCATCAAGAAAGTTTTAGAAACCGCTTAAAGCGTTAAGAAAAAACGCTATAACTGAAAGGGTTTAACTGAGAGATCACAGTATAAAGTAAAGTCGTCATTAAAAGTGAGTCATAAGTCCAGTTTGTATTAAGAACACTAGCAGCGCTCCTCGTGGAAAAATAAGGAACTACAGTATAACAGCAGAGAACAGCCTGAAGCTGATTTTAAATCCACGAAAAAAAAAGCATCTGCATTTTTGTTTTTAAATTTCACGAAAATATTTCACTTTTACTACCTGAATTAATGCAGGCAACATATCACTACCAGAAACCCGTTTTGTCGGGGCGTCATCTATGGTTTAGAAAACGTGTAATATTTGCATTGAAAAAAATACTCTCACAACTGTCCACAAAGAGTTTACAGCACAGAAAGCATTTTCATTTGACCAATATCCCCGAAATACTAAATAATATACAACGATATTTACTAGATACAACCCATGTCTCTAGACTGCTGAGAACCGAGGCGTGCCTCCGACGAGATCCGGACAGTAAATGACTTCGGCAGCCAATCAGAGCACGAGCATCCACTCATGCCAACCAAAACGGCTCTTCCTCTACTCACAGTCAGTATTTTCTTCTTCTTATTATTATTTTTTTCTTTCTTCTTCTTTTCCTGTTCCCTCGCTTACCCGGCAGTACTGCCAGCTGGAGTTTTTCCTGGCACGGCCGCACCCGCCGGAGCACAGATCTTGTATCGCTGAGGCGACAGAGCCTGGTCGTGTTCGGTTCGTTTAGTTTAGACTTCCTTGCCTGTCGACGAAAACTTCGTGCGTCTAAAATCATAAGATGCTTGCCACAGATGAGGGCGAAACATCGGGACGAAAATGCCTTAGAGACCCGTGGTTCCCAAACTGTGCCCTGCTAATGATTTCTGGGTGCTCCGGTAGACATAATAACCATTTTCCTAAATGCTTCAAAAATTTACATTTTTACTAGATTAAAGCTGGACAAAAGCTCTCTTCTTTTGATTGAACGAAAGAAAATGTTTTTAATATGGTAAAATGTACTGGAGCAAACATAGGAGCTTCTGTCTTTGAACTGAGCTCTGCATTTACTTGACCCGCGGGACAAATTCGCGGAGTTATTTCTTCCCAGGTTGAGCCCATGCGTTAAGACAGCTCTGAACTTGTACAATTTCAATCTCGCATGTTTTACCATAGTTTCATGCGGACTCCACCACTCTCACTCCCCTAGACTAGTCATTACATGACATTTTCTTCTAATTGCCGATAGTCCGTTCACTGTGCTTTCCAGCCTATACCTCCTAATAGGTAGCAGATGGCAGCACTATAACAAGCGTTTTACACAGAAACAAGCCTCACAACACGTACCAATTCGTTAGAAGTTCCGCAGAGGAATATGGACGAGTCGCATGTGTTGTTTAGTAGGTAGCCTATACCTCCTACCCCGTTATAAGTGCATTGTTCTGGATCAGAAAAACGTCTCGTTACTTGCTTTCAGCAAATGTACCCTTATGAGTTTTCGTCTCCCATACGGTGAAGTGTGCGTTTCATGATCCATATACAAGCTATGCCACTGTATTCCTCATTCAGCTGTATGGTAATATGAATTCAAGTATAGGTAAAAATATGAATTTACTGTATCTGACCTGGGTAACAACGTACGATCTAGCTGAACGGTCTCCGATAGTGATCTCCAATACTAATTATGCTGTTCTGTCGTTTTCCCACTAGTTTGTCATCTACTCTCACCATATACTTGTCACTTTCACACGCTCAAAGCCTACTTCTGGATACTAATTAGTAATTGAAACATGTGGGTATCGTACTGGAATCGCGTCGTCAGGGAACAGGTTCAAACCCCATTTGCGACACAATGACAGTCGGCTGAAGTGTAAAGGCGTCTACACTAGACGATGCGAAACAAATGCATGGGGCCACAGAAAACGGAATATCAAAACACAGTGCAGAGATATGGGAAAACAAAGTAGAGGGTGGGCAGAAAGTCCGTAGAAACTTTAAAAATTCGTAAAAACCAGAAAAATAACCGAAATAGACACCAGTTTGCAGGGTTAGCATCGCTAGGTTACGTGCTAATCATTCGTATTCTTTCTATCAAGGAAATATACTGTTACGAAAAGTAAAGTATTAAATAGTCATTATTCATCATTTATTATGTCATTTTTGTCTGTAAATAACCATTAATGGATTTCTCAGTAAATCTCGCAAATCGACGACAAACTTGACTAGTCTGGCGACAGCTACGATGATTTGGCCGATGTCTTAGCGCCAAGAGATCTCATTCCGGTTTTTATGAATTTTTAAAGTTTCTGCGGACCTTTTGCCCGCCCTGCAGTACATGGCACGGTGTGTAACAAATGCATGGGGGACTACAGAAAAATACGACTATGAAAAGGCTATGATGGCAGAAGCTTACAAATGTCCACGTAAGTTCAAGGACATTTGCCTACATGTTAAAAAACAGACAAGGTGTGAGAAAAACTAATTTTACTTCCTCTGGTCCATTCCACGGATTTCAGATCATCTTGGGCAGCACTAGGTGAATGGAACCCTTGGTCTCGGGATCACCCCAGAACCTTTGCCAACTTGTCAGCGTCCTTCCACAAAATGTTGCGAAAGCCCTCAGGTATGAAGGAAGACTCTTGGAAAAATAACAGGCAGGATTTCCGTCATCTGTATTTAAAACTCTTGGTAGAATAAATAAATGGATCAAATAAAACTGTAGCAAAAAATAGAGTTATAAGTTCAAGAGACGGCAAATTTGACTAAATAATTACTTCGGTTTTCGAAAAATGGGACATTTTTGTAAAAATGAGGACGTATGGTCATGCGAAACATCGAAACTAGATTTTAGTAGCTCATAGGTCGACCTTGATTTCCGGCATTAATGTCAATGCTCCGCGATGAACTTTTCGCCTAAAAAGTGTTCCGTGTCTTAAAGAGTTTGGGAACCATCGCCTTAGACCATGGCCTGATAGCCCGGAAACAGTTTACAACTGAATAAATTTTTTGGATCTAAATGTAGGTCGGACAATTGTGGTAAATATGCAGATCGATATCGCTATAAATCGGGGGTACTTAACCTCCCGCCCGCGGGATGAATGCGGCCTGCTAAGGGGTTCCATTCGGCCCGCGAAAATTGTTCCGGTAGGAAAGTATCAACACACACAAACACACACAACACGATAAATACTTATAGGCTTGCCGTATTTCTTTCATAAAAGAAACGTACGAGACTTCACCAAAAAAGTTGTCAACAAATACAAATGCAACGCCACAACAGGCAAATTACCCAACGAGGTGGCTGACTTAAGAACATCATAGATCCCCGAGCCATTTTTTGGAGCCCTACTTACTACTGCTACCTCGCCCACACCCCCCCCCCCCCGCGGCACCCCCAACGAATCGGTACATGCGGGAGGGAATGTGCGTGTACGTATAGTGAAACCTGACGTGAAGTTTTTTGTTTCTCTGTAATGCTTGTTATGTGTAGTGCTGCCATCTGCCACCAGTTTTTCTAACTATGAGTGAAGTGTTATGATTGAATGATTTTTCGTTGTAGGACTGTTGCTCTCTGTGGCGAGTAAAATCGCCGTTTACAGCCGAAATAATTGGCTAACCCGGTTGCCATTTACAGCCAAAAAAAAATTTGTGAAAGGTAAATGAAATTACCAGTTACAGCCGAAAAAAAAATTGTCAAAGGCAAGTTAAGTCGTCAATCCAAAAAAATGTCAAATTTCAATCAAGTCGTCAATTATAACCAAAACAAATTGTCAAAGGAAAATAAAATTACCATCTATCGCAATAATTTCAGGATAAACCGCCAATCGCCAAAATTGATGTATATGAAAAAACGTATATGTTTGGCGAATATGTCAGATGAGATTACATTTATTTGTTGATGCATAATTCTGTAGTGTTTGGTCAGAACATGATATCTCCAAAAAATGGCTTTTTGATCCAATAGTAAGCCTTGCTAATCTAGATCTTGCTAGTCTTGCTAATTATAACTAATTAGAAGTGAGATAAATGCACAAATGCGTGCGTACGGCTAAACAACAGGCTGAAGTATGATATTTTCATTTACATTTGTGTGTATTTTCTGACTTTTAAATGACAATGGAAATGATTATACATCAAAACTGTGATTTCGGAGTTATCATGTTCTGACCAAACACCACATAATTTATAAATAATTTTAATTCTTGGTTTCAAAAATTCATCTAAGCTTTGTTGAAAATAAGAGGGAAAAAACGTGCCATTTTTTTCTCTCTCTCATAAAAATTTGAGATTTAAGGCCAAAACTTCAGGGATATCGCCAAATATGGAATATCAAAAGTACGGGCCACACATTATCACTCTTTCTATACGATTTCTGGCCCGCGAACGGCATATATACCGTATATCTAGCCCGCGGACTAGAAAAGTTGTGCACCCCCCTGCTATAAATAATCGCTAATGGAAGCCATTTCATTTATAACAGATTAAGCTTCAGGCTCGTACTCATTGATATCATTCCTTTTAATTTCCCTTCTTTTTTGGTACAATAATGAAGTCTTAAAGAACCAAAGAAAACATGTTAAATGGAATGTTTGTCTCCAAAAGACAGAACAAAAAAAAAGCGAGAAATTACGAACAACCCTCCCTCCATCAATGAAACCGCTCTGCCGTGAGGAGAAACCAAAAAAAAAAGGATAAGCGAGAAGAGTGTTTGTGAGAAAAGGGTCACTTAATGAGAATTCCTTTATCGGTGTCGATCCTCTTAATGAAACAGGAGCGTGGTATTTAGTACCTCGATTATGAGAAACTCAAACTCTGGTCATTAATTTATCACTGGTTCACCGGAATCTAATTACGTAACGGGAAAAGGTACTTGTAATATACACCCAACCCCTCACCATTCTCCCAGAATTATCGGGAAAGAATTAGCAAGAAAATCGCACGTACGCAATGGGAAATGTAACGTTTGGAAATTGTCACGTGAGGGTTACTATTAAAATTTTAACAGGGATTCTCCGATCGGTTTAACACATCATCAAATGGTAAATCGTCCATGGTGGGTGATCTATCTCCAAAAGATAATTGCCATCACGTGTTAAACACGGTCAGAGATGTCCTTTCGGTATACTACTGATATTTACCCCTACGTGAAACGTAGAGGACGTCAGGAGAACGAAAGTGCAAGTGACGAAGTTAAAATCAAATTCGATTTTGAACGAGTTATTGAAAAGAATACCGTTGTAGCGGTTTTTTAAGAAAATTCTCAAAAATATCGTTATGGGGGGGGGGAAGATATAGGATAAAAATATATCGTTGTATCGAAAGGAGATTCATATTAGACTACAGACAATTTTTCACAAACAAGATTTGAAAAAATATGTATATCCTTGTTGAGGGATTTATCGTTATATCGAGTAACGTTATAGTGAGATTTCACTGCACATATGAAGCGTAATATGCAAATTAGAGCCTTTAAAAATACCTTGTAATATAAGAATACACCTGCAACCATACAATTGCAATTCAGTGACATCTATCAGTGAATTTTAGAACAAATCGTCATCCTTGAAAACAAATTCGGCCTTTTTGATCTCATTCGTACAAAAAATTGTTTCTTTATCATATAATTGTTTTTCTTTTAACTATATACTGTGTATGCATATAACAATATATATAATAGTAAATATAATAGTTTTAAGGGCTGGCCTCTCGGGCTGGGTAGCGACGTGAAAAATTGAATTCCGTCTGTAAAATATAACACAGTCTAATCCCGTTATGACGAAATCCAAGAGACCGGAGAAATCACTTCGTTATAACGAAAAAAATCTCGTTATAAATGAATTCCAGGTGTTTGCAGTGTTCCCATGTAAACTTATCTGGGGGATTTAAAAGTGTTCATTAAAACGAGATTTTTTTTCGCTATATCGGTATTCGTTAAAACGGAATTCGACTGTAGTTAAAGGCTAGGAACCGACGAAAGGGTTCAATTCTGGTCTGGGAATATAGTTACGTCACTGTTTGCCTTTTTTAGATCGATCGCATGTATAAATATCAGTAGATATCGATACACGAAGGCAGTTATCTAATTCAGCTCGGTGATCTGTTAGACCGGGACTAAGTTCAATAAAGCGCCAGATCAATTTTATATAAGAGGCCGTTCAAGTATTACTTAAGCAAATTTTTAGCCATTTTCGACCCTCCCCTTGTCAGCAAAATTTCGTCATCAGCTCTGCCCCTCTGAATTCTAACGCATATTGGTGGGATCAGAGACGTACACGGGGAGGGGGGGGGGGGGGCTCCCACGATCAAAAATTTATTTTTTAATGCAAAAAAAATATTTTTCAAATTAAAATTTCGGAATAGAATGTTATTTGAAGGCCATGAAAACTCAAAATTTATTTTTAATAAATTCATTGCGACCTACCCTCTAAGCCATGTAATGATAAATCACCATAGGCCCATGGCCCCGGGGGCGGGGGGGGGGGTTATCTGATGCGGCCTGCCCTCCTCAAACCTAATTTTGTAAAAAAAATGAACTAAGCGGCGCATCTACAGATGGCTTAAGTGTCCCTTGGTAGAATCCCAGAACATTTCAGCAACCCGTTGCACATTTTCAGATCATTTAAATGAACCGGGACACAGTTCCAGAACACTTAAGCGATCCGTGAGACATTCAGAGATTTCCTTGAGGGACATGTGATGTAGTTTTAGAGCAAATAAACAGCCCCCAGTGCTGTTCTACATCACTCAGGTTACCCACGGCACTTGCTCAGATTATTTAAGTGATCCGCGGCATATAATTACGGATCACTTCAGTGATGCGTGGCACAGTTACAGAGAACTTAAGTGGCCCGGACACATTTCCAGATCCCTTGGATCCGCGAAACATTTAGTGATCACTAAAGTGGCTCTGTAGGGCACTTATCAATAGGGGAGGGGGGGGGGGGTGTTACTTCAAGTGCCCACAAACTATCGAACGGTTTTTCTCGTTTTTGGCGCACCGAGTAAGATCATCTAAAAATATTTCATATTTTCATAAAGTGTGGTCGATGACGTAAGCATCATCCAAATACCCCCCCCCCTTCACCCTTGTCATCAAAAATCAGCAAATCGAAAACCCCTCCCCCCCCAATCGATGATGACGTAATACTTGAACGACCCCTAAAACCAAGATCTACATCTCCTTCATCTTGGGGATCGTGATCATATTTCTAGAAATTATTATTGTATTGAATTTAATTCTATCTTCTTTTTCTTTATTTTTAAATTTTCCCCAATTATTTTACCCTTCGAACTGTGCCATTCAGCACAGCCGCTGTGGTGGTCGAGTGGTCATAGTGACGGACTGGCATCGCGAGGATCCGGGTTCGAACCCCACCAGTGCCACAGTGGTGGTCGGCTGAAGTTGGTTTTCTGCGGTTCCCAACTTCAAGGCGCGAATGCGAGCCGATCTCCCCGTTAAAAAGTCTCGCCACAGAGAGCAACAGGCCTACAAGTCAGCCACCTCGTTGGGCAATTTGCCTGTTGTGGCGTTGTATTTGTATTTTATAACGTTACACATATTCAATCATCACACTTCACTCCCAATTTGAAGTTTAGATGGCAGCACTGAAATATCATACACAACACTAGCTACACACTCAGACTGTTCGGTGCACTCACTTTGTTCCAGACTCTGCCACGAAGCTGGGCTGGAAGAGATCTCGGCAACGGGATAAGTCCGGCGGCAGAGACCTTGGCGTTCATTCATTCATTGCTATTCAGCACAGGATCGGTCAATCTTCTATTACTTATATTCATCCTTGATTTTTTTTTTCATTTCTCAATTTCTCATCTTCTATTTTCTTACTCTTCATCTTGTTTTCTTAATACCTACGTGCATCATTATATGAATGAAACCTTGCCATCTTCCGGCACAAAACTAATTACTATACTCATCAACAGAACCATTTCTATCTTGATTGTTATCCAAAAAATAAAGGAATCTATTATTCCTTTGAAACTCCCATAGAGAGGTGGAATCCAAGATTCCCTTGCACTCTTAAAAAATAGTGATAATATATTGTGCCTACTTTCCTAGAATATTTTTAAAACATAGTTTCTTCATCCAATACCACAAATAGTTTTTCTTTTTTTATAATTATCAATATATTACAATACATACAATTGCTAACAATATATTATCAATGTGACTAATATACACTCATTGCCATAAAAATTTGCGCACCAAGAAATAATTGTGGGATCGAAACGAAAGTTGGCCTGAAGGTACATGTCGGGCAGATATGCAAATGATTAGAAATGCAGCGTGATTGCGCATTTCGTAATGCCACTAGAGGGCGTTGAACTTCGTTCTCCTTGGAGTATAAAACAGGTAAGCAGAGCTTGCTGGAGTGTATTTAATCGTTTGCAAAGGAAATGCTGAGGTAGACATGCCGTTACGCCGCCGTCGAAGACCATATGAGCAGTTGTCAGAGTTCGATAGGGGAAGAATCATCGGAATGATGGAAGCTGGGTGGTCAGCTCGGCGAGTAGCTCGTCAACTAGGCCGTTCTGATTTTACTGTGAGGATGTGTTGGGACCAGTGGGCAGAAGAGACGTCATTTACACGACGACCAGGTTCAGGACTCCCTCGACAGACCAGTCGTCGAGAAGACCGTCACATCATCTGAAACGCACGCGTAGAGCCAACTGCCTCATTGGCCGCTATCCAGACACAGGCAGCAGCTTCACTACGGGCCCCTGTGTCTTCCCGAACCATCGCAAGGCGCCTGGCTGAAGGACATCTGGTATCGCGGCACCCATTACGTGTGCTGCCAATGACACCCACCCACCAACGCCTCCGTTTGGAGTGGTGTCGAGCACGACGGGATTGGACTGCAACGGAATGGAACCAGGTCGTCTTCAGCGACGAATCGAGATTCAACTTGAGCAGTGATGACAATCGTGTTCGTGTGTGGAGGCCCCGCGGTGAACGCTTCAATCCTGCGTTCGCTTTACAGCGACACACCGCTCCCACAGCTGGTGTCATGGTATGGGGTGCCATTGCTTACGATACACGGTCACCCCTAATATTGATCCATGGCACAATGACAGCCCAACGGTACGTCCATAACATCCTTCAGCCACATGTGTAGCCACTCATGGCAGGGCTCCCAGGAGCCATTTTTCAACAAGACAATGCTAGGCCACACACAGCAAGGATGTCACAAGACTGCCTCCGCCACATTACCACCCTTCCCTGGCCTGCTCTATCGCCAGATTTGTCACCAATCGAGCATATCTGGGATCATTTGGGACGGCAAGTTGGACACCCTACGAGGTTGGTCGAACTAGAGGCGCATTTACAGCAACTGTGGAACGAGATGTCTCAGGACATCATACGGAACTTGTATGCCTCAATGCCCGCTCGTATCGCATCGTGCATTCGCGCTAGAGGGGGTCCAACAGAATACTAAAACTTCTGTTCATCTGTATTTTTTTCTGCAATAAATGATCCTTTTTCTTGGATTTTCTAATCACTTTCTTCTATCAACGTAGTACTTACATGTGTAAAATTTCGTTTCATTTTGACGACTTCTTCTGGGTGCGCAAATTTTTATGGCAATGAGTGTATTAATGTGAAATAAAGGTTAAATGCGATTATATATAATTATGTACATCCCTAAAGGATTTTCCCTACAATCCAAGGAAAGACATTGTATCCTTCTAAGAAAAATATATATTATGTGTGTGTGTGTGTGATTAAGTTACCTACATACTATATCCTATAATATATATATATATACACACAGTTAAACCTCGTTAGGGGGTCACCCGGTTAACGCGTCACTCCACTTACCGGGTCACTTTTTTGGAAGTCCCAATTGTCCTCAGACAGGAATTGGCACAGCTATGGCTAACTCCGTTTAACGAGTCGCTCCGCTTACCAAGTCATATTTTTGCTCTCCCAAGAGTGACGCATTAACGAAGTTTGACTGTATATATATATATAGGGCATCCGGTTACTTTAATTAAATAAATGCGGTAGTTTTATGTAAAATCTTCCTACTTGTATTTGTACTATATATACAAGAGTTTTGTCTGATTATCTTACTCTAACCCCCTTTCTTTACTCACTTTCAGAAATAACAGAATTATTTTCTGTACTGGATCATCAGAGCACATACTTTCGGTCTGAGATGTCTCAAGTGTGTGTCTCGTATTGATCATACGCTATAATTCCCTGGAGATGTCTCATGTTTGATTTCTCCAGCCCATCGTAAAAGTTCTTAGAAATCCTCTTTACAAATTTGAAAATTGATTCAATTTCAAGTTCCTTATGAAGATCTGATAACTTCAAACATTTTAGAAGCACCTGTAATTCTTCTTAATATTTAATTTTTTTGAAATATTTGCAATTTTTTACATACTTCCTTTATTCGCATATACGCAGCATAAAGTAAAGATGGTCTGATTACTTGTGTATGCATCATTAGTTTTGGATCCCGGAAAACTCAGTTTGGATCCCGGATAACAGAATTTTGCAATTTGATCCATGGTTACAGTAGCTGTTTTGATTCTGCGGCATGATTGGGAAAATTGAGCGTATTTGTCCAAAGTAATTCGAAGGTATTTTACGTTTTCAATTTGAGTTATATTATGTCCCATGATATTTATCGATGCATTAATTGGCATTTTCCTTGTTGTTAGCCAGATAAATTCGCATTTTTTCTGGGTTTAGCTTGGCTCTGTTATAAAAGTCCCATCGTTCTATTCTATAAATTTCTTCTTGAATATCATTGAGGGCTATGAGTGGATCTTCATTAGATTTTAGTAATATTACATCTTCCGCATACATTTCTAGAAGCCCATTTACCATAACCGGAAAATCGTCCATAAAAATATTATGATCACATAGACCAAGGTTTGAACTTTGATTTATCGAGGCAATTATAACATTTCTTGATTGATTCTCCGCTATTTTCCCCTTGAAATGTTCTGTCTTGAAAATATGATTTGAGAAATTTAATTACTGATGGGGGCGAAAAACCTCTTGCAGCCCCTCTCTCCATATACAGTCAAAGGCTTTACTGTAATCCAACGTTACTGCCGGCGTTAACTCATTATTGATTCTCGCCTTTTGTATGTATTCTATAACTTTTAGAAGTTGGTGGCAAATGCCATGTTTTGATTTAAAGCCGAATTGTTCAACTCTTCCAAGTTGTAATCTGTCGATCGTATTTGTGATTCTAGTTGTAACAGATTTTTCAAACAATTTTGACAAATGGGGGGAAAAGAGCTATTTAGGAGTTTAATTGCCTTCGAAGATAATCCATCATATCCAGGAGCCTTGCTTGGTTTAATTTTGGCTATATTTTCCTCTACGTCTTGTATCGTGATGGGGTAAGAAACCAATAGTTCATATCACCAATAGTTATATTGAAAGGTTCAGATGGTAATTCTAAATATTGTGTAGCATCGGTATTCAATCGATAAGACCTCAATAATTAGCAAAACCATATCATCAATGGATAATATTGAGAGGCTTAGATGACAATTCTAAATATTGTGTAGCATCGATATTCAATCAATGAAGAGCCAAAAAGACGTCAATAATTAGCAAAATGAGATTAGCAAATCAATGGTTAATATTGAGAAACTTTGATGAGAATTCTAAATATTCAGTTGCATCGATATTCAATACATGGCACAGCACAGACAAGACCTCAGTAAAAATAGAAATCTGAAACTGTTTTGTACACTTTATTCAGAACGGTTTGAATCCAAATTAAAGTTCTAAAATAAGATTAAAATAAGAGTCGAGAAGTACGTGTTCACCTTAAAAAAACACAACAAATATATATATTTTTTTTTCCTGGAGAAACTTCGCGTTTTCAATTAAGCATTTCACGTTCAAAGGAAAAGATAAAAAAAAATAACGCCAAACATATACAAACTTTCTCAAGAATTCTTTTCTAATATTGCGCTACTTCTTAAGGCAGGTTAATAAGGTTAACAGGGAACGCAGTCAACTCAAAAAGAACACACACACACATGCTTTGCGTGTAATTACGTGAAGATAAGCACTAACTAAAAATCCAGAAGAAAAAAAAAGTGCAAAAAAATTTTCATTCTTAAACTTATCTTTAAATTTTATTCTATTTTTTTTCAAATTTCAGTCTTGAATTCCATTTAGAGAACTGAAAGTAACAAGAGATATTTTAATGAAAAAAAAAATGTTTTTCCCCTCAAAAACGTTTTTCCTTTAAAACGTTTTTTTTTCACATATTTTATATTCTTACATAATAATAATAGTGATTATTATGTGTGTAAAGTAGTAATTTAATTTATTTTTTTTTTGTTTGGGGGAAACTTGTAATTATTATTATTATTTTTTTTTTTTGCTATAGTTTTTGAGATTTATTTACTCGCTTTTGTTTTTTGAATAAAAAAGCTAAAAGAATGGGTTTTACGTGTTTGGGTATTTTAATCGAGAAATATTCCGTAAAAATAATAATAGAATTGAAAACACCTGTTAGTACTAATATTTTAGAGAATAAATATTAGTACCAAATTGCGCTTCATCAAATAATGGTGAATGAATTCTAATGTTTTGGGGCGAAATAATGGAGATTTTCGACATCATCAGCTTATGTGGATGATGATGTCACTCTCTGCTATCCATATACGAAGGTTTTTAACAGCTGGCTGATACGAAGATCTATTTAAAAGAGAGAAAGTTCGAAAGTTTCTTTTGCGGGGAATCGAACCCCGTCGATAGTCGTTGAATTTTTCGCTCTTTCTTAAATATATCTTCGCATCAGCCAGCTGTTGAAAACCATCGAATGGGTAGCGGAGAGTGATATCCTCCTCGGATAAGTCGCCATCTGGTGGCGGTGTCAGCAATTGTGAGCTTTGGCCTGAGTTAGGTCAGACTGTCCATGTACGGTCCCGTTCAGTGCACTAGGGCGTGGGTTCGATTCCCCGTAAGAAGGGCTGTTGATTTTTTTTTTCTCTCTCATTCCAAAAATATATCTTCGCATCAGCCAGCTGTTAGAAACCTTCGTATGTCTGTTGATTTCGTATTCTGGAATGTAATATACAGTCGAATCCCGTTATAGCGGAAATCTCGTTTTATCGAACACGTTTTCGAATCCCCCAGAAAAGTATACATGGGAGCAATGCAAAAAAATGGAATTTAACGAAATTTCGTTGTAACGAAATGATTTCTCCGGTCTCTTGGAGTTCGTTATAACGGGGTTCGACTGTATACTAAATACAATAAATAATGAATCCTAAATATTATCCCATAATACGAAATTGCCTAGTTTTGAAATTTTATTATAAATAGCATTGCACAAATACACTCATTACCAAAAAAATTTCCGCACACTGATAAGAAGTAATTATCGGATCGTAACGAAACTTAGCATGAAGATATGTGTCTGGCAGATATGCAAATGATTAGATATACAGCGTGATTGCGCAATGTATAATGCCACGAGAGGGAGTTACCAGTGCTTAGTCTGTTGCAAAGGAATGCCGTTACGCCATAATCAAAGAGAATATGATCCGCTGTCAGAGTTCAAGACGGAAAGAATAATCGGGATGATGGAAGCCGAGTGGTCAGCGCGGCGAGTAGCCCACCACTTACGCCAATCTGACTTTACTGCGAGGAGGTGTTGGGACCTTTGAAGACCGGACACACCCCGCTTCCCATCTCGGAGAGATATCGACGCGTTCCCCAAGGATGGGTGTATAGGTGTTGGGACCAATGGATGAGAGAGAGGTCGCATGCCCGGTGGCCAAGCTCAGAACGCCCTCGGAAGACCAATTTCCGAGAAGACCGTTACATCACTCGACCAGCACGCACAGCGCCAACTGCATTATTGTCCGCTATTCGGACACAGGCAGCAGCTTCACTACAGGCCCCTTTGTCTGTACGTACAGTCGCGAGGCGCCATGCTGAAAAAAACATTTGGTATCGCGGAGCCCAATGCGGTCGCTACCAGTGACACCTACTCACCGTCGACTCCGTTTGGAGTGGTGTCGAGCTCCACGAGATTGGACCGCGATCGAATGGAACTAGGTCGTTTTCAGCGACGAATCGAGATTCAATTTTGCAATGATGACAACCGTGCACGTGTGTGGAGGCCCCCGTGGCGGACGCCTCAATCCTGCCTTCACTATACAGCAGCTCACCACTCGCACAACTGGTGTGATGGCATGGGGCACCACCACATACGATACCCGGTCACCTCTAATATTCATCCACGATACCATCACAGCCCAAAGGTACGTTCGTGATATCCTTCAGCCACATGTGTTGCCACTCATGGCAGGACTTCCACGGTGCATTTTTCAACTACGAAAATGCTCGACCACACACGGCAAAGGTGTCACGGAAAGGCCACCGCCACGTTACCACCCTTCCTTGGCCTGCGCAATCCCCAGATTTGTCACCAATCGACCACATCTGGGATCACTTGGGACGGCAGGTTTGGCAGCCTAGGAATTTGGTTGAACTAGAGGCACGCTTACACCAACTGTGGAATAAGATGACGCAGGACACCATACGGGACCTGTATGCCTCAATGCGCACCCATGTCGCATCGTGTATTCAAGCTAGAGCTGGTTCAACAGGGTACTAGAACCTTCATTCATTTGTAGTTTTTCCCTGTAACAAATGATTCCTTTGTGTAATTATTTCCTTATGTGGTATATATTATTTATTATGGTGGTATATATTATTTATGTAATTATTTACTTATATCAACGTTGTACTCACATATGTAAAATTTCGTTGTATTTAGACAACTGTTTCTTGGTGCATGACTATTTATGGCAATGAGAGTGAAATAAATGAATTTGAACTATTAATAATTAATTAATAAATAGTAATTATTTATATTAAGTAATTATTCATTATTTTGACAAATTTAGAGCTCGCTCACTCTGAGACTTGTGTCTAATAATACCCAGGGCTATGTCTTTTTTGGTGCGCAAATTTTTATGGCGATCAGTGTATGTGAATTTAATGGAACAAATTCTAAGATTTAGTTTTATTTCAACTTTAATTTGTTCATTTTTAATGTAATTCTTATTTTCATTTCATTCTATTTGAACATTCATTTATTTTATTTATTAGACAATTTGCTTCTCTTTCTGTTCTCATTCACTTTAATTTGTATCTTCATTTCATTTCAAATTTAATTTTTTATTTATTTCATTTTATTCACCATTGCATATTTTTGTTTCCATTCAATTTTTCATTACATTTTATCACAGTTTTCATTACATTCTATTTCAATTTTCATCATTTTTTTTAATTAAAATATTTTTATTCCTGGTTTCTTTTCCATTCAAATCTAGTTTTCATTCATTTTTATTTCGTTTTTTTTTTCACTCCATTATTTTTTTCAGTTTTCGTTGCATTTCATTCCATTTTTCATTTCATAAAAGTTGGCATGGAAGAAGCCTGAACACATACAGAATTGTAGAAAAACTGCTAGAAACCCTCAATTGCATGTTTCCAATTACCCCAAAATGGGGTAATTCGAAAAATCAGCCACAATTGAAAATAGGCTTAGGTGACTTTAAATTAGCTTACCAACTTTCGCTATCTTATAGCAGTAGTTTCTAAATTCTAAGCAAGTACACAGAATAGGTATAATCCTTGAAATGAAGAAAATTTTCATTTCCAGCAGATTAATTACTTGTTATGTTCGAACTAACCTAAAATCGCGTCCAATTACCCCACCTGACGCCTAAATTACTTAGGTTTCGCGAAAAATTAGTAAAAAACAAATTTCAGCATTTATTCATCAAAAGTGGCAAAAATCGTCGCATTTATCACATTTATTTTGTAAATTTAGCTTTTATCGCGGTTATTTCGTAAACACGAAATTTACGTACCCCTATTTATCATCAATGTGAACATGTCTTTAGGTTCGGGTGTCAGATTTACACCATACTGTGCTATTTTTTCCCTCAATTTTAACGTTTTTGTAGCATTATCTTTGCTTTCATGTATCGAATCAACCTACAATTCCGTTGTGCGTTGGAAAAATTTATTCATATTTCCCATCAGAAATGAATACGTCAATACACACATCAGATATTATCAATAACCATGAGTCACGATCGACCATCATCGCTAGAACGCGGCTCCGAAACGTCTTGGCACCAAACAGACGGAGCCAAAACGTCCCGGAATCATCTCGTTTCCTATTCAAAGCGCGGCTCATTTTATTTTATTATTATTCTTAAAATGCATAGATAAATCATTATTTGAATACGCTAATCTATTTTCTATTGAATGTTTTACCTATTTATCTTGATATGATAATCATATAATTCTTTCCAGGAAAATTTGTATATAAAAATTCAGTAGAACCTCTCAATAACGGACACCCATGGGGACCAAAAATTTTGTCCGCTAATGGGGCGATTTGCAGTGGAACCTCGTTTATATACGACTTTCACATTTATACGACGTTTGGCATCGGTCACAATTGGTTCTTACGAATTTTGTGTCCGTTAAGGGAGGTTCTACTGTATTTTATTTCAAGAACCAATTCAAGAGAACCATCATCTTTCTAAACAAAGATTTTTGTTATCACTTTTTTCGAGTCATGAGCACCGTTCACGTCCAGTATCAGAAAATAGAGCACCCACGTGGAATCTCTGAGCCTATTATGAATTCCTGAATGGGATTGTTTTGTTCGGTATCTTCCATATTTATTTGAACCAGCAACTCATTTTTTCGGAAATGAAGTGTTCTCGGTCGACAGCCGCTTTCCATGAATTAACTCGTGAAGTCCTGTATTGTAGTAAATCAGGGGGTTCTTAAACTTTAGCGTTCCACGAACCCCTTGGACCATAAAAGTGAAGGCCAAGGACCTCTTTTCGGAATAATATTCAGTATATGTTAAAAATAATAATTAATTAATTGTTATTTCATCCAAACTCATCCCCACCCCATACTCAGAAGGCTTCGGAAGGACCAACAAGGTGTCAGTGGATCTCTGGTTAAGAACCTTCCAGTTAGATCTTCTTTAGGGTAATTTAAAGTTTTTGTCTGATAAAAAATATTACAGAAGAAAGCAGTTATAAAAAAAAGAAAAAAAATACAATATCTATAAGAATTATATAACATCTTATATATAAATGTGAAAGTATATATGTCTGTTTGTTCTCTATACGAATCTACAATTGTAGACCGTCCAAATTTTGCACGAATATCGTCCCCAAATTTTGCGCATACACCAAACAGGACCGGGATTGAACCGTAGGCTACTTTAAAAGTTCATCAGAGCAGGGAAAATGCCCGATATGAGCAAAAAACCGTGGCCCCTCAACAGTCACTTTCGGAATGTTTACTTCGGTTGTCGTGGTTCCCTAACAATGGGTTGCAGACATGCACGTTACTTTACCATGGTTTGTCACTTCTTTGATATACTGCAGTATTATAGTCCATTCCTTTATAATGGCCTGTCACTTTTTCAATCCGTCCAGCAACTGAAGAAAACCCAGGCAGCCCCGAGTATTCCCACTAGTCCAATATAAGAAAATACATCATCCAAAAAAGTCTCGACTCGACTGCACTGAAAATAAAATATTCCTATATTCATACCTACTTTAACTATAAAATACGTCACAATATTGAATATGAATCCCCCTTTTTCCCAAGGAAGAGAACTCGAATATTTCAGAAATAATTTCCAGAGGATTTAGCGATACGCACACACACACACACAGAATATTTCTCCAAGATGAGACGGGAAAACGGGATATAGAGAGAGGGAGAGAGAGATTTTCAGGAAAAAGTGTTTATATTGCAGCTTTGAGTAAATTGTGCAAATATTAAAACTCGTCGGTAAACATAAATTCCATACAGTGTAATGCAGGAGGGGGGGGGGGAAGCAAACGCTGTAATCCCGATGATATGTTGACATACCCTGTACCCAGACATACATATAGTATTAATAATAATAATAAAAAAATATGCATTTTTTTTGTCCTGTTTTTATACGCAATGATGTGTCAGAAGATTACAGAGAAAGAGTGAGAAATAAAAATATTTTCACCATTTTTTTTTTCTAAAGATATTTGGATTGAGTCAACATTTGATTTAATGCCTTCTCTCTCTCTCCTACTTAAATATCTTATTTTTATTTTATTCCCCCTTGAAACTCAATATTTACGTGAAATATTTCATTATATTTACATTTCTTATATTCTCGTTCTCAGCTTTTTGGTTTTATAAAAAGAGGACTTCTCGGCTTAATATTTGTCGAATAAAGTACTTATTGACTGTTTCGTAATGTTTCGCTGTCGAGTAGGAGGGGATTTAGGCGTACAAAGTGCGAAATAATATATCAATTTATTATTATTTTTTTGGTATACACAGAAATTTCATTGAAATTTCGAAATTGAGAATTTATTTCGAACAGAGAGAGAGAGAAAGAAGAAGGAATTTTACTTTGTACTCATAATTAATGGGTTTAAAGTGAAAAATGATTTTCTAGCTTAAGGAATTTCACTGACGTAACAGTGATCGTTATACAGAGCCTCGAACTCAGAAGAGTTCTATTCTCCTTCATCTTGGAGTAACACAATATTACAAATACAAATACAACGCCACAACAGGCAAATTGCCCAACGAGGTGGCTGACTTAAGAACATCATGGATCCCCGAGCCATTTTTTGGAGGTCCTACCTACTACTGCTACACAACACATTCACCCCGCCCACACCCCGCCAATGAAGTTGAGTCTTTCATCCGGGTTCATAGTTTGAGTCGATGGCACGATATATTGTCGGTTTGTGAGCCATGTCATCACACACTTGTTCACATTCAACCTGGCATTGTTGTATGCATTCCGTCTTTCACATTTTTTTATTTGCTCCTGGAGGTTACTTAGCGCCTTCAAGGGCTTCCTGTTGGTTGAAACTAATATAACATCGTCAGGTCAGCGTAAAAACACAGGATGCCCTTTGGTACCATGAGATAGATAAACCATGGAATTACTGTGAACCATCGGGCCCAAGTTGGAGCCTTGGTTAATTCTTGTGGTTATACGGTTTGTTTATTGATAATCCGTCGTTTAGCTTGACCTGGTAGGTCCGTAAAGATAAATATGAACTCAAAAATTTGATTGTTATTGAAGGGTAGCCCGTATTTATCATTTTGAAAAATAGCCCTTCATGCGAAATATTATCAAAATCCCTACTGTAATCTAAAATTGCTGCAACAGAGTAATCTTTAAAATTTTTAGCTGCTTGAAGGCATTCGATCACCCTAATGAGCTGATGAACTGTTCCGTGCTCTGCCTGGAAGCAGAGCTGTTCCATTGGGCCCAAGTTGAATTCGTCAGTAACTTCGATCAGTCCTGCAGCAAACACTTCGAATAACTTGAATAGATCAGGAAGAAGAAGGATAAGCCTATACAATGATGTGAAAATGCTGGAGGTTGACCAGGTTCTGGAATTAATTTTGTTATAGCAGTTTTCCAATGTGCTGGAAAATAAGCCAGAATTAACATGGAATTGAAAATGTTTGCTAGGGATAGGTGATAATATTCGGATTAAGCATTTTTATCGCTTTAGATGTAAGGCCATTCGCTGTTCAGGTGCTTCAACTTGGATATGATTTCCTCTATCTCGCCCGGGATCGTCGGTGGCAAAACTGCGTGATTCAATGGAGGCAGGCTCATCAAGTACTCTCTCAATACTTGGTTTTGCCGCTGTCGATGTTCTGGAGTGGAGACATCATTTGGAGAGAACTGGTGTGTCCTAGACCCACTACGAATATAATTTACTAATGAATTATTAGGCTTTTTTAATTTAGGTATTAATATATCAAATTTAATACTCTTAGCAAGTTGTATTCATCAACAGGATGTCCCCAAAAAGTTCATTAATAGCTTGAACATTCATAAAAATTGAAGAAATTTAATGCAGTTTGCGAGAAATGCATTATCAAAGAGGGGGTCATGCAATGGGGGCTACCCAATTTTAGATTACAGTAAGGATTTTGATAATATTTGGCATGAAGGGCTGTTTTTCAAAATGATAAATAGGGGCTACCCTTCAATCACAATTAAGTTTTTGAGTTCATATTTACCTTTACGGATCTTTACGGACCTTCAAGCTAAACGACTGATTATCAGGAAACAAGACGTATAACCGCAGTAATTCCATGGTTGATTATATGGTACCAAAGGTCATCCTATCCTGTGTTTATACGCTGACCTGACGATGTTATATTAGTTTCAACCAACAGGAAGCCCTTGAAGGTGCTAAGTAACCTCCAGGAGCTAATAACAAAAATGTGAAAGACGGAATGCATACAACAATGCCAGGTTGAATGTGAACAAGTGTGTGATGACATGGCTCACAAACCGACAATATATCGTGCCATCGACTCAAACTAAGAACCTGGAGGAAAGACTCAACTTCAGAAGCTGTTCGAAGAACAAAATCAAAAAGGCTCAGATCCTCTTGGAGAGATTCTACTGAGACTCTACTATCCGAAGTCCAGATTCAGTTTGAGTGAGAAACAAAGTTTTTTGATGTGCAAACAAATCGTTCGCCCAGTGGTGTCTCAGCTTGGGCTTTCGCATCTAGGAACAACATTTACAAATTACAACGATTCCAGAATCATGTCCTCAGGCGTTTCACTCTCTGGAACACCAAAATGGGGCTGTAAAAGAGGGGGGTATGTAATGACGTAAAAAAAAATTCCCCAAAACAGTGCTTCATCTTTAAATGTGAACATCACAATAGAAACCATATGTAAACGCAATTCATAAATGAACTGCTAATAGTACAACTTGCATTTTACAGGAATGATCGGCACATTTCCAGGAAATTGCCCCTCTATCGACAAAAATTTGAACTTTTTTCTGTATCAAACAATTCCTTTTTCTTGAGATTGACCTTTTCGTAAACCGCATTCAAAACAATTTCTTGATTATTTTTTATGATTTTTTTTTCTGGAATGCGCGTGTTCGTGTTGTGAACCTAACGTGAAATTTGCTTCTGTGTAGTGTTCAGCGCGTGTAGTGCTGCCACCTGCAATCAATTTTTCTAACTATGAGTGAAGTGTAATGATTGGGTAATTGCACCGTCGTAGGCTTGTTGCTCTCTGTGGCACCCACAAATACTACTACTTTACCGCACGCCGACTCCGATCATATATCACCATACGGCAATTTCCAACCAGAGGAGTTGGGTGGGAAATGAAGGCTCCATCCATCGGTGGTCGTCCCAGGTTCGGTAGGTAACCCACAAATACTGGAACATAGGTCGATATTTCAAATCGAAAGTATGCACTCGTCTGTGCAAGAAGCTCTCAGACTTCATTTTCGGTTGCTTTTCTCATCTCACGAAATGACGACGAACTAATTTAATTGGCAATATGTTGTTTGCATTTCGCGCTCAAATATTTCCTTGTCCAAAAATGTTCCTCCAAATATTTGATTTAGTTCTTGAAGCGTGAAAATATTGGGAAACAACGTTGCATGTGATCGCTTATCTCTTACTTCTTACCAATTAGAACGATACCGAGATCGTTGAAACAAGAAAAAACACTTCAACTTTTTGGCTTAGTAGACGATCCACAGCTCTCGAAATTCCAAATGCCTGAAACAGAACTTTTCCTGGAAGCGATTTGTGAAAATTCAAAGATTTCTCTGTCGAGATATTTCTGGATGCTTCCACATGCAAAAGCACCACTTGTAGCTTGTGTTTCCGAACCCCCTCCCCTCTATCTTTTGATAAACATTTTCCAAACCTATAATACAAGTCTTCCTTCACAACATTGAACATGATAATGAGTTTAGCGGCGGCCACTCACTCTCACTTCCGTGTAAGTATTAAGGATATATATATACACGAGTTTCTCGTGGAAGATCTGGAACCTCGGCCAAGTTGTTTACTTCGCGTACTAGAGAATCACTTCGTAATGAGGAATGAAGGGTTTGAAAACTCACTCGAGTGTCTTAGTAATAATAATTTTAACGTGGGGGAAATTAGGAGTAGCTCCTTGTAATATTTTAAACGTTTTAAACGTATCGGGAATCTTCAGGATAAAACTTCACTTTAAGGCAGTAAAATTTTCATAGATTAATATTTAAATTGATTCATAGTTTTTAAATGAGAAGATATTATGTAATTCATAGTTCCAAATACAGTCGAATCCCGTTTTAACGAATGCCGTTATAGCGAAAATCTCGTTTTAACGAACACTTTTCTAATCCTCCAGATAAGTTTACACAGGAACAATGCAAAAACCTGTAATTCCTTTATAACGAAATTTCGGTATAACGAAGTGATTTGTTCGGTCTCTTGGAGTTCGTTATAACGGGATTCGACTGTAAAATTTTCAGCATCGAGAATTTTCATACAGTAATTCGTATTACTATCGATGCGACGTAGAAGCGTCAGTGGAGAAATATTGACTGCTCTACATTTTTTTTTCATTATGTACAGGGTGTCACGTAAATAGTTAAAAAATTGATAAAAATTGGAGGAATTGGATTATTTGAATGAGGTGTGCGAGAGAAAGTTATTCTCGTGAAGCGGAATTTTTTTTTGGCACAAAAAAATCAATTCGGATTTTTATTGATAGAGGACGCTGCAATTTCTGATTTTTCCTGTCAAAGCACTATAGGTGAAGTGTTTTTCCCCCCTTCAAATAGAACTTCTCTATAGCGAAGTAACAATGAAAGGGAAATAAGAGTGAAAGTTTGTGAGGGAGAGAAAATTCATCACGAAAAAGTGAAACGCTTTCTTTTTCCCCTCAAAACTCGTTCCGTAGGATAACTGATTGCGTGATGAAGTCCCGAGAAACAGATGGGTGGTGGGGAGGACGTCAGACATTCGACCATGTAACAAAATAAAGTTGAGTGGGTGAAGGGGGCGGGGATAGTAGCGACTATGGATCAGGACACGGAGAAATAAATATTCCAAAAGCGCATGCGCGGCGCAAACTACTCTCCCTCACTTATTCGCGCTATTAATATACCTAATAAGAACGCAAATTGGCATCCAGTTCTGGTGCAATCAATGCGGTCTTACACCAGCATCGATAGAGTGGGAATAGGTTTCGAATTTGCTAACTTCTGATGAAAAAGGGGTAGGGGCGGGGGGTTTGAATGATGCTTACGTCATCAACCTGAATAAAAATAATTCTTAATGGCATCTTTCCTGAGTGTGACATAAATCGCGAAAAACCTTTCCCTGGATTGTATGCACCTGAACTAATATTCCTACATAAGTATGCCGCGGATCCCTTAAATAATCTGTGAATGTCCCGCGGGTAACTTGAGTGATGTAGAATTACGCTGCGGGCCGCTTAAGCGCTGCAAAGCATGCCGCATAAGGGATGTGAAACATGTGCCACATTCCACATAATGTATCGGTAAATGTGCCACGGATCACTTATGTGTTCTGGAACTGTGCTGCTGGTCTTTCAAGTGATCTGTGAATGTGCCGCGGGCCTACTCGAGTGATCTGTAAATGAACCGCTTAGTTTATTTTTACAAAATTAGGTTTGATCATGATTATCCTATGTGAATGTTTTGATGGTTAAGGTGTGCACACAATTTGTAGTTATTTTACAGATCCAAGATAGATTTATTCGATAATTCGATTTTTGCATTCAAACCCCTACCGCGGTGGGCTGAATTTGCTTTTCTGGGGTTCCCAACTTAGAGGTGCGAGCACGAGAAGATCTCCTCGTTATAAAGTTTCGCCACAGAAAGCAACATGCAAAATATTCAATAATTTCCACTCCATTCATAATTTTAATATAATATCATGTGATACCACCATTCAGATTATATAAAGTACAGATACACTCTTCCTTCGCAACTTATTCTGAAACAAAATTTCTATGCGTTGCACTGGAATTTCGCGTGTGTTGAAAGAAAGAAATAAGCTAAGATCATATACATTTTCATGAATAAATCTGTATATTGATATTTCAGAGCTATAGCTCGCATAAAACGAATAAGCCTAATACAGGGTGGGGGAAAACGTCCGTAGAAACTTAAAAAATTAATAAAAACCGCAAAAAATAACAGAAATAAAAAACGGTTTGCAGGGTTAGCATCTCTGGGTTACGGGAATTTTTTTAAGACAGGGAAAGAAAAAACTAAAAAAAACAGCCGGTAGTTGGCGCTGACGTACACAAGTTAAAGAAAATATGCACAAATAACGAACAGAATGCCTCCTAATCGTTTATTATATCAGTATGTGTTCTACATGACCACCACCACCACCACCACAGGGGATAACATATTGCAGGCCAATCACAAATCCAGCACGGCAGAGTGCAGCAGGTAAATCGTTTACAACGGTGAACTAGTTGTGGATTAAAAGCGCGCAAGTTCTTATAACAGTCTCATTCGCATATTTCCATCGACGTCGCTCGCAGCAGCGTCACCTATCGGTTGTTTTCTATTTTTTTTTTCCTGTCTCAAAAAAATTCCCGTGATATAGCGATGCTAACCCTGCAAACCGTTTTCTGTTTCGGTTGTTTTTCCGGTTTTTATTCATTTTTAAAGTTTCTACGGACTTTTTGCCCATCCTGTACATTTGCAAGAACTAAATATAAAGCTGTACACATCTGTACATGTATAAAATATAAAGCTATCATCGTACTACAAGAGATAAAAACTGATATCACCCTGAGAATAACTCTCTAAAGAAGAAAATACATATTTCTGATTACGAAAGTGCATTTCTATCCCTTTGATTATAGAAATTTGTTTTTAACACTCCTACTTCAGCATGGATAAGAAAAATCATTTAAAAAGAGGGGGAAAAATTTCCATACAAAAGCTAAATTTCTTTTAGTGTTTTTCTTTTCAAAAAAAAAAAATTGTGAATTCCCTTTCAAATTTCTTTGATACAAAGAAAGTGTCAAAGTAACCTAATAAAACTTGTATATGAAATTTTATGAACGCGATTCCTGTTTTTTTCTTTTAGAAAGAAAGTTTCGAGTTCAAAACCTGAATTATTTATAGTTTCATCATTTTGTTTTTCATTACGAGACTCACTATTTATTTTTTTTTTGTTTGTGTCAAAATAAATGAAAAATCTTGGAACTTGTCCGATCATAAAAATTTTTACACAGAACACGAGAAGACATCAACACCATATGCTGAGGTCTCGTTACTTCCCCTTATTACTGGAGAACCGAGAAAGAAGAATTTATATATTCCGTAGACCCTTTGTTAAAAGCGAAATGCCTGTGAATCATTCAATATATAGAGAAATGCCTATAAGGACATATTGTTGGAAATCTGTGTTATTGGAGAAACTCGTATGTGACAAGAAGTGATGTTGTTGGAGATTTATGATCTCTGATTCTTTATTTTTAAATCAAAGTTTTTTCTTTTTCGATTCAAACTGAATATTTCGTTCTGATTTTTCGCAGAGTTTGGCAATTTCACTTTTGTTCCTTAAAACAAATTGAAAATTCTGTGAATTTCAATTTGGACTAGAAAAATTGTTTTCGTTGAGCATTTATTAAATCGGGGAAATTTTGAGCTCTTTCATATGCAGATGATGATGATCACTCAAATTGCATTTTGCAGTTAAAATTACATTTTAGCATCTAACGAAACTGGTCTCGTGACTCTCCTCACCCCCTGTTCACTCTGAAACCGGTAGCATATTAACAAACCCTACACTTGTTCGATAATGAGAGAAATTACCGCCCCGTCATCGATCGTGATCAGAAGGTAGCCATACGTCACAAATGGCGGAGTTCTTGGCGAAATACCAGATGAAAACAACTCCACCACTCGGAACAGCTGTAGTAACCGTATAATCTTTTTTTTTTTTTTGCTTGGCGACTTTTTTTGCGATTTCTTCCTACTGCTTGTTAGGTTTGCTATTTTCTTTCTCTGATTGTGCGTTTGCCATTTTACTTCCTTCTTACTACGGCTTGTAGGTTTGTCTCATCTTCCTTTTGTTCTTTCTTCGGCTTGTCGGTTTGCTATTTGCTTCCTCCTACTTGTAGATTTCGTATATTCATTGTATTGCTTGTAGGTACGCAATTTTCGTCCGACGTATTGTAGGTTTGCTATTGCCCCTTCCATCTGATTCTAGATTTGTTATTTTCTTCCTACTGCTGGTAGGGTTTGCCATCCTCCTGGTGGTGAGTTTTATTCATCTCTACTAACAGATGGTGCTAGTTTTTCCGTCACCATCTTAAAGTGACGCAATTTGTTCTTGTCGTAAGTGTAAAGATAGTCTTCTTCCCATGCGTGCCGCTCCATGTAAATTTGAATTTTATGAGGGACACATTAAAAGGAGTCATTTTGTCGTACGTAAAAATTATTTTTCAACGTTTTCTAATTTCAGTTGAAATTAATATTCCTAACCGATATTTATTTATTGCACATTGCTGGGGCGACGCCTATACAAGAATGGGGCCCTAATTAACAGAACGGGCATATTTTCCCCTATTATCGGGCTATTAAGAAAACATTCGTGCTCGTCGTTTTCTCTTCTATATTCACTGCTCAACAAGTAATTCTCCCTGCTGTCACGTATATTTACATGCACCCTGCATATTCAGGGTAATAACAGGCTCATTTTCCCCATGTTATTTAGTTCTTGGAAAAAGCGATAGTCCCTTCCGGATCCACGCCTGAAGGAGTTAGAAAGGATATCACATGGAAATATTTAAATAAAAAGTACCGAAATCCACTGTCATTTTGGAACTTTCTTTCCACTTGGGTTTTGAACAATAGTCTTTGGCAAAGGTGCAATTACTCAACGGATCGGTATGAACGATTTTTAGCGCGATTACAACCATGTGTCACGAATAGTAGGCCTAATCATCTTTAAAAAAAAAATGGAAATCTAAATAAAATATCTCATTGTACAAACATCCGAGAACGTAAGTTATCAGTTTCTTCTCGACACAAAAGTAAGTATAATTGACATCACTTGTTAATTTCTCATCGCTAGGATCAGTTTGAAAATCTTTTTATCCAGATAATTAATATGTCATCACATCTTTGGAAGGAAATCGCTGGTCGCTTAATTAGCGCTCTACGGAGAGAGTGAACGTGCTCTGCTTCTTGTCCCACTAATTATAACTTTTGTTCTAGTTTCAAATTTCCCGTCACAAATTTGACAAACGAGAAACAAACAAAAAATAACTATGTGTAATACTAATTTGTTGAAATGTATAATTAAATGACTTCGGAACAGAATTTCGTTGTTTTATTTCTCTTTAATAGCCAATAAAATTGATGCCGCTCATAAGAATAAAATATCTTTTATCAAATTCGAATGTCAAATTTAATAATAGGATGCGCAGTATCGTGACGTAAACCGGGTTTTTTTTGACACATTAAATGAAACATTTCATTTCATCCATTTCAATCGCATTATTTTATCTTTCATCTCATATTTCAGACATTTCATATTTCTCTTACATATGCCGAAACTATTGTAACACTTTTAATTATGCTGACGGCGATGTAATGATCTGGAATTTATTTATTTATTTTTAGGAAATAGGCTTTAAGTACAAGGGCAATCTTCGACCACTCAAAATCCTGAACCCCGCAGAAGCTTTCAACAGCTGTAGGATGAGCGTGGCGGCCATGTCCTCGTACTCGATCCAGAAATTATTCTTCAATTAAAAACTGTATAGTAAAGTATCGAATCGACAGCAAAAGCACCCCTGAAAATATATGTAAAGGCTCACCTTATCAGGGGCGAAGACTGTGGTGAAAATAATAGCGGGTCCTTCAGGAACTATGATGTCTAAAAAGTTTAGTCTTTTCTTCCATTTTTATTTTTTCATAGTGTCTCTTATAAATTTTCAACTGTTTCTGCCATTAATTCTCAATTATTTCTCTCATTAGTTTTCAATTATTTCTGCCATCAATTTTCATTCATTTTTTCTCATTAATATTTTCAATTATTTCATTCATGTCAAACGATACCTCGATTCTTTCTTTCATACTTCCCACGTACATACCCTGCCCAAGAGATGTGTGACAGGTGTGGCTGTGTATGGCCCCGCAATTCGTTACTTATAGGAACTTCTATAGTGAAATTTGCAAAGAGTCCGAGCATGATACCTCTCTCCGCTATCCATACAACGGTTTTTAACAGCTGGCTGATACGAAGATACATTTAGAAAAGAGAGAAATATTCAACTGTTCATGCGGGGAATCGAGGACCCACGTAATCTAACTACCCGTGTGATAATGAAAAAAATCCCGAAAGTAATGAAAATTTTGGAACTAATGAGAGGATCCCAGATATAATGAAGTACTGACAGAACTAATGAAAAGTCATAATTAACGAAAGAAATTATTTTCGAGAATTAATGAAAATTTGTATTCGATGAAAATCAAAAATTTATGAAAGAAACAAGTGATAATTTTCAGTTATGAAGGGCAAAAAGCGTTTTCCGTTAGTTTAATGTTTCGTCTTCCCAACTTTTCCATTAAATTATTTCAATGAATATTGCACTTAGAAGCATGGAATCTTTCTAAGTGCAATCAGGAGGGACAGGACAACAACATTCTATAATTGAGTTTTTGAGCACAGAATGTTCGTATAAAAGTCATTTATTTTTATTTTGATAACTATGCAACCCCTCGCAATAGGAATGATGCATCTGAGGTACACACGTTTTATTTGCATGTATACTTCTAGCATCAACGATTCGCCAGTAATTTGTAGTGCGAGGTGTTAGCTATATGTACCTTGTATACTACCAATAACTTTGTGCTTCCCCATCTTTTGGGAATGCTATAGAGAAGGGATGCGCAACTACTCGGGCAAAATGTGGTCTTTCCAAGGGATTCCATCCGGTCCGCGAATGGATTTCTGGTAGAAATGTATCAATACACACAACACGATAAATATCTAGTATTACCATATTCCCTTCATAAAAATACGGGAAATGGGGGTATCCATACAGGACATTGCCATACGGGAGTTGTCAATGACGACAAAAAAAAAAACCATCTTCAAAGTTAAATAAACTTGTCAATTGCTTCCAAAAACATTGTCAAAGGCAAGTGAGGTTGCCAATGACGGCCAAAAAGAAAATTGTCGAAGGCATTTATTTTGCCACGCACAGCAAAAAATTTGTTAAAGGCAAATAAATATTGCAAAATTTCGCTAAAATTGCTGAAAAATCGCCAAACACAGGAAATAAAAGGCTGCTGCAAGTCTCAATGGGTAAAAATGAAATTCACTGGGGTGGGGGGGGGGGGACGCATATATTCGACAAATATGTGAGATATAAATATATATATATTTATTTATTTATATGACTGTAGGGGTGCGGTAACCCGGGTCGATAAGATACTTGCTTAAAGTACCAAAGCATGGTTAGAGGTGTCGCGAGTTCGATACCCGGTTCGTCTTTGTCAGAAAACTTTCCTGACACAGGGGTACAACAGAAACGGCGACATGACCGCAGAAAAAATTGCTACCGACCGCAAGGTGTCCCCCATCGAGGGGTTAACGCACCAACCTCTCGACGAGTATAAAAAACAGGCCTGCTTTTCGAAATCGGCAATAAATTGTACGTCGCGGTCTAATTAGCCTTATTGTGTGCAAAAGATGGTCGTGGTGCGACAAAAATTATCTATATCACCGTAAATAATTATAATACCAATAACAATCATAATGCAATTTATAAGTTATAAAAAGAATCTCAATTCTTGATTTCGAATATTAGAATATAACCCTAATTGAAAATAATCGGGACGAAACGGGACATTTTATAAGAAGGGTTGGGACGGTCTAAATTACGGGAACGACCAGTGAAATACGGGTCATATGGTAAACCTGCGTGTACAGTTTTCTGTCTCGCGGACTGAAAACAATACCGCACATCTCGCCAAGGACTAAAAATGTTGTACAAACCCTCTGTTATACAGTGAACGACCCTAAAACAGGGAAGGCACGTGTATATTATTGTCTTTCATGACATTCGTAAAGACACGGCGACATAAAATTCGACATCTCCTTAAAACAAACGTCGGGGAAAACAAGAACAAGCAAAAACAAAGAAAAAAAGGAGAAGGAGACAGAAGTCGGAAAAATTCCTTCCACGCGTCTGGAATTTTCCATCGACCGACCAATGTCTGTCGTTCGATTTATGCGTTCACGAACACAACAAATCGAGCTCTTTCTCTAACACGCACAACATTCTTTTCGAGAACATTCCAGAGTGTTATGCATCTCTCGAATTTTTTTAACAAACAAAAATTTATGTATTTATTTTACAACCAGTCAAAGTGTTCGGAAGTTCTTAGGAAGACGTATCTTTAAATGCATTCGATGTACAGCATGGGAACTTGTACTAGCAAGGAAATAAAGCTCCTTAAAGTTGGCTTTGTGTGTATAATTTAGTGTTATACAAAGAAATAAACTTCACTTCGCCGTGAAGATTGCTTCCGTGCATTAAGCTCTAAATTGCTAAGAAGCAAACGTATAGGCAAAAAGCAACAGTTGAGCTTGTTTCAGGTTTTCATGAGATAGGAAACTTCAATAGGGGTATGTCATAATTACCGGTTGTGCATAATCGCCGAGCATTTTGGTAAGGTTGATAAATTTCTCTTTTTTTTTTACCGGTGATTAGCATAGCACTCAAGCCCCATTGGTAAATTTGATAAAGCAATAAAAACAATTCTCACTTTTACCGGCGATTACGCATAATATCCAAGTGCCCGCGTCGTTGGTGAATATGTAATATCAATATTATATGAGCCGTTCTACATACGACAGTTTATTGTTTATCATTATATCGGGTTGCGATCGTAGAATTTGTTAGCATTATATCAGGGTCTGAATATATTGATCAGACGTACATGACTCGTTTTAACTTTTTTTTCCGTATTTATCCAATCCACCAATTATACTAGGGTATTATGCATAATTGCAGATAAATGCGATTAATTTCAAGTATTTATCTAATTTAATAATGTCACTTGGTTATTACGCAAAATCGCCGGTAAAAGTGAAAATGTTTTTAGTATTTATCAAATTCACAAGCGATGCTTGAGTGTTACTATGCGTATTCGCCGGTAAAAAAGATAAATTTACCTAACCTGTGATTAGTAAGTATGCATAATAACTGGTAATTATGTATAATAGCCTATTAAAAAAGATCATATTTACCGTACCTCATACATTCAAACTCGGTTATAACCACAGTCAGGATTCTGTGAAATTTTGTTGTTATAACCGAGGTCAAGTTTTCAATACCTTCTTTCGAATATGAAAAATAAAATATAATCAAATGCAATAAAATACCATACACGAAGTTCAAATTTCATAACGGTTAGGCTGACCATATTCCATCGAGAAGATTGTGGAAAATTGAATCATAATCACGAATCACAGATGATTCGCACCAAAAATGTTGCCAACTGTCAGTGAAATGTCATCTGTTACTTATGAACAGCACACTGTGAGGTGAATAAAATTCTGTCGCAAGTTTGCGGTGTATTAAAATGCATCCACGAAAAGAGAGGTTGAACATGACACGTGTGCAGTATGTGATGAATATTTATATTTATAAGCAGACAATATGTATTGCGTAGTTCCATTTATCGTTACTGGTAATTTTAAAGTGATTTTAGCATAAAATAGGCAACTTTGATTCGTTGGCGATTTTTTCTGTTTGAGAGATTAATTCCCCGTATTTTTCCTAAGGAACTACATACGGGCTAAAGATGAATAAAGATTAAAAGTCACCCCACGGCCAAAATTACGGAAATAATTTCCGTGAAATACGGGTCACATGGTCAGTAGCACCGAGATAAAAGAAATATTGAGGGGGGTCTGAAACAATCGTGGTGTTGCCTGAAAGTTGCCAGTCATGCCGTATACACGGGACTCCTACTACACCACATATGCACCACGGCACACATATCTCTGCAGAATGTCTCTGAATTGGTACACGGTGGAACGTGCGTGTACGTGTTGTGAACCAATGCAAAGCTTGTTACCGTGTAATGATTGTTATGTCTAGCGCTGCCATCTGTCAGTATATACGAGACTAAAGACCGCAGGCAAGAATAAGGGGGGGGGGAAGTGAGTTGCGATGTATAATCATGAATTATTGGGGAGAGACTCAAATAGCCTCAGCTCCAAAAGTTCCGGCGCAAACTGCACATGGTCACCCTTCGTCCATCTTCCGACTCGCGAGCGGCAGAAATACCGCATCTCTGGACCACAAACTGAGAAAAGATTGAGCATCCCCTGCTGTAATAAAGTTCTACTCACGCCTTCTGAATCACTCTGTATAAGAAAAATATCGAAGCCAATAGTCAGTATTACCAGGAAATTAATCAAACATTATTAATGAGACCTTAACATTTCATTTCCCGATATTTTCTTTTTTTTAATAACACTCTCCACCAATACAATAATCGTTTGTTTCAAAGATATGAATAGCGATGATAAAACGTCATGAAATATTTGATTAGAGTCGACGGATTCATATCAATTAATTAATTAATTATACATGCATTCATTCTCCGTTGATAACGAACCGAAAAGGAGGAAAAATAATCCGTCTGCGCCAAAGTAAATATCCAGAGAGATTTCATAATCAAATAAATCAGTGTTGACTCAGGATCTCAAATTTGATTACGAAATTCAAGGATATCGTCTTATCAAATAAAAATTAATAAGCTACAAAAAAAAACACCATATTTATATATTTTGATATCTTTCTTCTTCCATCCGGGACGTGAGAAAGACAAATAATCGCCAAGGATCCCCCCCATTCCCGCCAAAAGAAAAATGCATTAAAAACTTAAAAAAAAAGGAATTTTTCTCTAAAAATTGGCGGGAATTAATTTCTTCATTGTATGCTTTTTTCCATGCATTTTGCGCCCCGGGTATTATATGATTTCAATATCCTTCTGTCTTTTAAATATGCTTATTATATTAGATATATTATCATTATACCGCTCACAAAGGGGTATTTTCTATCTTTTATTATGAACTTTGATATTTTATAAAATGAATTTGTTATATGACAAGAATATTGTAAATTACAGTGGACAACAATGAAATCCGCGTCCGACATGAAAAATATACAATTCCTAGTGATTTTAACCTGCTGAACATTGAGCACGAATATCACCATGACGAAGTTTTATTGGCAGTTGTTTTTGAAATATCACCATGTAAAGTGCTTGAAGAGTGGGAACTATGCCTGACAATGAAAAAGTGTCCGACATGTGAAAATACATGATTCTGAATGGTTTCGACTTGCTTGGGCACGAGTATAACTATGAAAAAAATTTCTATCAGCTTTCTTATCCGGTATATTATCATGTTAAGAATAAATGAAATATAGGGTGTTTTAATATATTTTGTGTTTATACGGTATGTGCACAGTATTATATTGTACAGTAAAAACCCTATCTTTTACGGATGCCGGCGGGACAAAATAAACAAAAATGCGTCCTTAATAAAGGGATGACCGTGAATCAGGGGGAGGGGGTTGAAATTCATACTTTTATTACACACCTTCTACACCATTTTTTATACAGTGTGGGCAAAAAGTCCGTAGAAACTTTCAAAATTCATAAAAACTGGAAAAATAACCGCAATAAAAAACGGCTTACAGGATTAGCATCGCTAGGTCACAGGAATTTTTTGACAGGGAAAAATAATTAAAAAACAGCCGATAGGTGGCGCTGCTGCACACAAGTCAAAGAAAAGATACGCAAATAACGAACAGAAAGCCTCCAAATTGTTTATTACAGGGGATAACACATTGCAGGCGAGTCAAGTTCCGAAAGATTGAATGGACCGGATCGATACACTTTCCTTTTACTTGTGTCAGTCAGCGCCACCTATCGGCTGTTTTTTTGAATTATTTGTTTTCCTGTCAACAAAATTCCCGTGACCTAGCGATGCTAATCCTGCAAACCGTTTTTACTTCGGTTGTTTTCCGGTTTTTATGCATTTTATAAAGTTTCTACGGACTTTTTGTCCGCCCTGTACCTTCTCTCATAAAATGGCAAGATATTTCGACCCACAGACGATTCAAGGCATTTTTTCTATAAATTAATAAAATAATTAACCAATTTTCATTAAAAAATTATGGTTTGCATTGAAATACTTATCATGGCGTGAATATATTTTTTTAATAAACTAAAAAAAAATTTGAAACTTACTCACAGATTGCGCCGTATTACAAAGTTACATAAAGATGCCACATTTTAATATGAGCATCTCTTCTAGCGCGAGCTACATCTAAAAGCTATTCAATTTGAGCTCATTTATTTGCTAACATCGATTGCGGAAGGGCCTCGATCACAGCAATATCTTCGGTTCCAACGTGGTTACACATGAGGTGTGAACATTATCTTTGACAAATCCCGACTAGAAAAAATCAAGGGAGAATAACAAATTTTCTGGAGACCATTTTTGGAGGCAAAGTTTTTCATTTATTTCCACTGTTCAGTGGATATTTCATTTATTTCCACTTGTTCCGTGAATCCCCCCATTCACACAAATTATCGAAAATTTTCATCAGCGCTTGAAAAAATTTTTTCATTTATTTTCACTACTCCGTGATATTTTCCACATATTTCTACTGGTCCACGAAATTTTCCATTTATTTCCATTGTTCCGTGAATTTTTCCCCCATGACCATCGATCTATGAAATGTTTCACCCATTTCTATCTGTCCTTGAAATTCATCAGTTATTTCTACCCATAACAATTTTCACCTATATGCACTGGTTTACAAATTTTTTTCACCATTTTCCTCCTGCCCACTAAAATTTTCACCTGTTTCCTCCTTGTCAGCTAAAATTTTCACCTATTTACAACACTCCAAGATTGTTCATCTATTTTTCACCTTTCCGTGAAAATTTTCACCTGTTTCCTCAGTTCCGTGAAACTTTTCACTTATTTCCCTGTCTGAGAATATTTTCACCTATTTCCTCTTCGATACACAAAATTTTTCACACCTATTTCCTCTTCGATACACAAAATTTTCCACACCCATTTCTACCGGTACTCAAAATTTTTCATCCATTCACACAGCATGCAAAGTTTTTTCCTCTATTTTCACTATTTTTCACCAAATTTTTTAACTATTATTCCCAATCCACAGGTGTGTATCATTCTATTCTCATTGGAAAGTCTCAAAGATATGGTTTACAAAAAAAAATAACCCTAACGTCACGTCTTTTATTCCAAGAAACAGGACACATTATTTTTCGATACAGTAGTACTTGTACTTATGGTACTTTCAGTACAAAAGAAATGTGTGCATGTAGTTCTCTCTCACCCTGGGGTTTTTGTGTTTACGTCCCATCTGCAAACAAGGTGAGTGATGCTTATTAGCAAGACGGTATAAAAGATGACAGCTGGAAATGATTCTGCAATAGACGCCTCATCGTATGAGTTTTCCAAGGCGTGATAATGAACTAGCACAGGAGGATATTACGTCAATGTCTGAGAAGATCAAGGGATCATCTTCTACGCCAATAGAATGAATTCGGTGAATAGATGTGGCTATCGTATAATGTGGGCTAAGTTCACGCCACATTTCAAAAATTCATATGAAAAGCAAACATACAAGTAATTAATTGTACTTTTCTTTTCTATTTTTTAAATAAAATGCGTTGTGACTATATCATCTGTATTTTACAGCACAGGATTATTCTATCTCCATATTACCGCTTTCCAATATATTTTTATGTCTGAAAAATTTTGTGAAAATTTATGATATTGTTATTAAATACAACATAAAATTAATTTTCTGAATTAAATAAATGACCTAAAATTTTCTGGAAATGCACGTGTCTTCGTACCCTCTTGAGGAAATACCAGTTGTATCAGCAGTCAAACTCGGCTATAATATGATGAATATACCGATGGAAATTCTGTATTAATGAACGAAATAATTCCAGAATCGATGAAAATTCTGAATTGATGGAAGAACTGAATCGAGAATCGATGAAAATTCTGAATTGATGGAAGAACTGAATCGAGAATCGATGAAAATTCAGTAGAAATAAAAAGAAAAATTACAGAATTTATATATATCGATGAAAATTGAGAGTAAATGAAATAAATAATTCCAGAATGGACCAAAAAGTTCAGAATTATCTAATGAAATAATTGAGAATCAATGAGATGTATATCTTTGCATAATGGATGAAGGAAATCACCGCCGAATCGATAAAAGATGCATACTCGATGATAGAATCCATTTAAATTGAGAATTAGGTGTCTCACTACTCTTTCGACTTGTAGTTAGTTTTATGAATTTTCAAAAATATTTCAATTGATTGCGAACAAAATACTAAAAATTTCGTGTCAATCAGTTAATTTGTTCTTTCATAATTAAAGAAAGAAATACTGTGGATTATAGTGTAAACGTATACTAGAAAAAACACATTGAACGCGATTTTCTCAGATTTCAGTTTTTGAACTCATTCGTAAGATTTAAAGAAAACGACTGCCCCAAAAATTCTGAATTTTTGCTGAAAAGTTCAGCAGATATATGTTAGCAGAATAGACTTAGGATTTAGCAATCGACTGAAGTGAAGTATTTTTTTTTTTTAAATGTTGAATTCAGATTTTTGAAATTTATATATTTTTTTCAAACTTTAAAAATTCATAAAATTCTAACAAATGGTCAGATATCAAAGTCCGAGGTCTATTCTGCTAACACATGTCGACTAAACTTTCCTGCGAAAATTCAGAATTTTTGGGACAGTCGTTTTCTTTAAATCTTACGGATGAGCTCAAAAACTGCAATCTGAGAAAATCGCGTTCAATGTGTTTTTTCTAGTATAGGTTTACACTATAATCCACAGTATTTCTTTCGTTAATTATGAAAGAACAAATTAACCGATTGACACGAAATTTTTAGTATTTTATTTGCAATCAATTTTTGAAGTCATTTTTGAAAATTCGACATTTTTAAGTCGAAAGATTAGTGAGACCCCTTAATGGAAGAGACAATTCAAAAGTTAGTGAAGGGATCTTTATAATCCAAGCCTTTCCCCTCCGTTTGATTTGGGGCTTTGGGTTCCTTTGACCCATAATTACGTATGTATAAAAGTGCATTTTTACTAATATTTTGTGTGTCACCCTTATCATTTCGGATCAAAAAAGGGTTGAATTTGGTGCCCTGATTATCGAATACACCTGCTTTTTAGTTATTGTTCCACGACAGCGTTCCCCCTTCGTGAGATGAATTATTCCCGCATTTAACGGGACATAGAAATTATTTTCACGAATTTTTACCTCTTCGCCTTCATCGCTCTTGTTCAGTTCTCCCTGCACTAGAAATCATCAACGAAAGAGGTTGTTGATTAAAGCTTGTCCACCCTTTTGGTCTTTAATGGCGTGAGACTCGGATAGATATCGGCTCCAGATCTCTCATATACATCGAGAACTATTCTCAATGTTTCAGTATATATTCTTCGAGTTTTTCTTTTCCCATTTCATAGACATTCCTTTTGGGAATCCAAAGGAAAAGACATTAGAAAAGGAACAGCGGAACCGGAACACACATTATACAGAGAAAGAGATGTGGAACGAGAGCGCGCCGCCACTGCCATAAAGTGGAACCGAACTGCTCTCCCAGAGTCAGCAAGAACACTTATTTTCTGTATTTCCTCACCGCATCCGAAGCATCCCAGAGAACGGCCCCATCGATGTTCAGATAAAATAATAATAATCATAATAATAAAATAAAAGGGTAGGGATATATCATTTAATTGCTGATGGTTGATGAAATGAAAGTACTAGGATATACCTCTGAGAGAGATGATGGAATCCCGGTTTTTTGTACGCTTCGGCGTAAGGAGAAGAGGGGAATGCCTATAAAAAAGACAAAACTTCAGTGTCGTAAATAGACTGTAGCAGCCTCTGCTGTGTCTGAAACTTTGTGTCTCAAGTGATTTTATTCCCTGATCTATCCCCGCAGTTTCAACATTTTATGGTCGAGGCTTTTTCTGCCATTAAGGAGTGAAAGGTTCCAGAGGAATGTTGTGTATGTGGGAAGAGACATCCAGTGGCGTATGAATCCGACTATTAATTCCTTTTGCTTTCTATCTATCTCTCTCTCTGTCTCTCTCTACTGCTGATATTGTCTAACATACAACGGTATATCGATTGTATTAATCTCTTTTTTGGTAATTCCCGAATCTATCAGGAATTCACAAGACCAGACTTCACCTATGGCGTTACTAGATGAAAAGCGTTTCATGATTTGTATCCCGTTTCTTTTTTATTCCGAAAGTTGCCATTGAAATAATTTACATGTAAAACAATGAAACAGATATTTCCTGGATATTATGCGGAGATGAAATCGGAAGCCGCCAATCTCTCTCTACCCGTCGCACCTGGGGGACCAATTACTGAAGTTAAGAGAAGCTACTAATGCCTCTACTTAAGCGTCTCACCCCACAGTGCGTGAAATAAGGAAGGCAGGGTAGTGTCTCCTGTGGTATGGATGGCAGAATGCTTGCCGAAATGCAAGAGGGCATGGGTTCGAGTCCCGGCAGAGACCGGATGACTTTTCTTTCTGCACCACTTATCTACACCACTGGAGACACTAGCCTGTCTTCTTTATTTCACGCACAGCTGCCTGAGGCACTGAAGTAGATTGATTGATTTTGATTGATTTTATTTTATTTACATGCATTGATTACAAACCATGAGGCACTGAAGTAGAGGCATTAGTAACCTCTCTCAACTTCAGCAACTGATCCCCAGGTTAGACGGTAAAGGCCGCGTTTTTCTCAGCCCAAGATATCAATGAAACAAGTATTGTCTATATATTATGCCGAAGCGGTCTATATCTCTCTACCGTCGCACCTGGCGACCATTTGCTGAAGTTAAGAGAGGCTACTAATGCCTCTACTTCAGCTCCTCACACCTTTGTGCGTGAAATGAGGAAACCAGGGTCGTGTCTCCAGTAGTGTAGATGGTAAAATAAAGTGTTCCGGACTCTGCCATGAAGCTGGGGCTGGAAGAAATCTCGGCAACAGGATAAGTCCAGTGGAAAAGTTCTGGCGTTCATTCAGTAATGTAGATGCTGTCTTGTTTGCCCGGATCGCCAGAAGGCATTTGTTCCAGCCCCGACAGAGACCAGATGGCTTTTCTTTCCGAGTTCAACTCTGCATAACATCAAGAAAATATATTTCCTTGATAGCTTGGGTTGAGAAAAAAGCCGTCGAATTGAAACAATATTCAAATTTTTTGGAAATTTATGAACAGTTTTTGTGTTCCAGAGGAAAAACAAAGATTCCTTTGAAAAAGATTCGTATTCAGTGAAAATATGACACCTTGAAACAGTATTCGCAATGTAGGAACTTTTGAAACAAAATTCGTAATATAAGAACAGTTGGAACAATATTAGCATTCTGGGAACCCTTGAAATAATATTTGTGTATTGGGGAACTTTTCAAACAACATTAATATTCGGACAACCTGTTATTCGTAATCCGGGAACAAATTATTCGTATTCTGGGAGAACCTTGAAACAATATCCTATTATGAAAACCCTTTATGAGTTCTCTGAGAACCTATAAAAGAATATCTGTGTTTTGTAGAAAACTTTTGAAAGAACATTAGTTTCTGTAGGAAGCCTTTATTCATATTCTTGCAACCCTTGGAAAAAACCATACCTTATTCTTATTCTGGTGAACCTCAAAATAATATCCGCATTCTGTTGAAACTCCGAAACACTATTAGTATTCTGGGAAACCTTCATTCGTTTCTTGGGAACCCTCGACATAATACCGTATTCTGGGAACGTTTGATACAATATTTGTATTCTGCAAACCATTTAAACATGTATTTTGAGGGATCCCTTGGCATAAATATCATATTATAATGAACGTTTAATACAATATTAGTATTTTGGGAAATCTTTAAACAATATTCTTATTCCGGGGAGAGTTAGAAACAATATTCGTCCCCTGAGCACATTTCAAACAATATTCTTATTCTGTGAACTCTGTAAGTAATATCCATATTCTGGGAATTCTTGAAACAAATAATCGTATTCTGGGGAACGTTTGAAACAATATTCATACTCCCTGAAACCCTTGAAACAATATTCATACTCCCGGAAACCCTTGAAACAATATTCAAACTCCGCGAAACCCTTGAAACAATATTCATACTCCGGAAAACCCTTGGAACAATATTCATACTCCGGGAAACCCTTGAAACAATATCCATACTCCGGGAAACCCTTGAAATCATATTCTTATTGTGGGAACCCTTGAAACCGTATTCTTGTTGTGGGAACCCTTGAAATCACATTCTTATTGTGGGGACCCTTGAAACCATATTCTTATTGTGGGGACCCTTGAAACGATATTCTTATTGTGGTGACCCTTGAAACGATATTCTTATTGTGGGGACCCTTGAAACCATATTCTTACTGTGAGCACCCTTGAAATGATATTCTTATTGTGGGGACCCTTGAAACGATATTCTTATTGTGGGAACCCTTGAAACAATTTTCGTAGTGCTGGAAACCTTGATTCGTTAGCAAGGTCAGCAACATCATTTTCCGTAGGAATCAGGTGGGAATGTCATTTATTGAAGTTATACCCGAGGTGTGGAGGCCACCGACAGCTTTATAACTAAATTTGACTGTAATATTATATCAAAAATATCCAACACGATGGGTTTCTTTTTGGGTTTTTTTTTTTAACACCAGGACTTGACAAGATGCCTAAACTTTTAAAATAAAAAATTATAAATACACATAAACGAAAAACCTCCAGGCCTGTGTAGAATGGAGCCCTGCCATCCTACTTGTCGTATGTGTGTGTGTGTAGGGGCGGAAGCATGTAGCTATTTTAGAGTGCCGAAAAATAAGTTTTCGCACCGAGGAGCAAAATTCTTGAACGCAAAATGCCATTGGCGATATAATTTTGTTTTCCGTCAAAAAAAAAAAAAAAAAAATAACGCTACTTCTTCTATTTCGACAGTAACCGGGTATTTACAGAAGCAATTTCGCTGAAGGGAGCTGTTTTCTTGGTCTCAAATCACAATTTTGTTCGTTGAACATATAAGAAAATAGAAAGGTGTCATGTAATCTTCTTTATATTTCAAAGAAAACAATATCATTTTTCACAACCAAATAAGAAAATTGATTGCGAAGAGTTTACGCGGCGAAGTTCAATCTCTTCAAGGAATCGATATACGATATATATTTGAGGATTTTTTTTTTAATAACATTTGCGGGAGAATCCCAGACACTGATGAAAAAAACCAAAAATTGTTCCGTCAGCGAATTACTTTAAGGGCGGAATACTTTTTTCCGTTCACATTGTCGCCAAGCTTACAAATGAAATTAAAATCGAAACTATCGATTATTATTTTCGATTATTTTTTTTTTTTACCTTTTTACCAGAACAATTTATTCCGCAGGTTAAGCATTAGAGCTTTGAATGTCAGAAAATGCTTTGAAATGCTGCATCTTTCCGACGTAGAATACGCCTACGGGGCAGAGATGAACAATCTCTGGTCCAAATGTCGTGGGCCGTGTCACGAACGTATTAAAATAATAATAATATTAATAATATATATATATATATATATATATATATATATATATGTACAGTTGAATCCCGTTTCAACGAATACCGTTATAGCGAAAATCTCGTTTTAACGAACACTTTTCTAATCCCCACCAGGTATGTTTACATACCTGAGTCACACACGAATGCTCAGGTCTAAAACCAAGTTGCTCAGCTCTAATTATGTTGTTGTCAAGCATATATTTAGATATGATGCAATCTTAGATATCTTGATGCAATTATTCTTTCAAACAGTTTACTGCAGTTGCGCAAAAGACTGATAGGTCTGAAGTTTTGAGCAACTAGAGGATCTGTTCCTGTTTTATGTATTGTTTTAATTATAGAGTGTTTCCAAGATGATGGGAAAAAATTAGAGGAGATTGCACAATTAAATATATTTTTCTAATGAGTAATAATGTTTTCTGGTAAACATTTGAGTGCTTTATTACTGATTCCATCAACTCCAGGGGCTTTATCAATATCGAGTTTATGAATAATAGCCCGGAGTTCCTCATTTGTGGTAAGTTCCATATGGTTTGTAGGATTGTTGATATGATTATATATAAACAATGAGACCTTACATCTAATTCGTAGTATTGTGGTTATTGGTTGGTTTCTATTTGTAGAAAATTGCCTCTCGTAAGCTTTCGCAAATGCATCTGCAATTTCTTGATTCGTGTATACAATGTTATTGTCACTAGTTTTAATTTTGTTAATGGGCGCACTTCTGGGTTTACAGATGCGCTTTGCTTTCCACAGATTCCCATTCTCCACTGTTGCATTACCAACAAAGTCGGAGAATCTTTCATTCACATAGGCCGCGACCTCCAACTTAATTTCTTTTTGCAATCTATTCAAAATTATTTTATCCAAAGCACCTCTATATCTTTGCCACTTTTTACGAATTCTGTTTTTGTACCTAATTTTACCCATGATTTCTCGTGGAAGACCAAATTGGTTTTCAGTTTTCGGTTTAGTAACACTAGATATTTCAATGGTATTTTTGATCAAGTCAGTAATTTCGTCCACAGTTTGATCAATATCTTCTAAAGTAGGATTTTCAACAATGGCAGGTGTTATGTCTGCTAATTTACTTGTGTAAGTAGCCCAATCAATTTGTTTTATCAAAATTTTAGTTCTAGGTACAAGGAAATCAATATTAAAAAATAGCGGGTTATGTGGAGAATAAAGTATTTCTTTAGTGTGCATTTGAATGTCGCAGAGAAAATTCTTAGCGATTCCAAAGTCTATAACGTCAGGTGCTCCTCTATTTTGTGGTGGGAAATGAGTTGGTTTAGGTGACGATATAACTTGCAGAAAATTATCGATACAGAATTTTCTCAAGATTTTGCCATTACGATTTGTAGATTTGGAAAAAAATAACGAAGATTTACAATTCCAATCTCCTGCCACTAAAACAGGGTTTCTTGTATTGAATATTTCTCTTAACATGTTAATATCAAAAGGATTATGAGGAGGTTTGTACATAGCGCAGAAAATCATTGGAACTCTGTTAATATTTATTTATTTATTTAAATACAAACTACAGGCAAAAGCCCAGTTACAGTTTCATATATGAATACAAGAAAAAATATATATATACAAAATTCAAAGTTTAAAAATATACATCATCAGTATTACTGCATCTCAGAAATCGGTACAATGGAGAATTTTTCAAAACATCAGAACGATATGGAGGAACATAAAAAAGATTACGACATCTAAGATTGATTCGTGGGCAATAAAAATTAATAAGGTTTAGAATATCAGGTGCATCAATATCAGAGGGAATAATTTTTACAAAAAACCTAGTAAGGGCCCTGAGACGGCGAGTTTCAAGGGAATCATAACAGAACGATGAGCGAAGTATTTCGTTTGGTAAGTAGTGATTATATGACTGATGTTTCTTAAAATATACATAGCGTAAAAACCTGTTTTGAACACGTTAAATTTTAACTATGTTAAATAAGCAATGAGGACTCCAAATTATGCTACAGACAGATCGAACCAAAACAGATCGAACATAGGAATTGAAAAGTAACAAAATAGTTTCAACATTGTGAAAAAGCTTACTATTACGAATTATAAAACCAAGACTTCTGGATGCTTTAGACACTATATAATTAATATATGACATGAATGTCGCTCTTCACTTGTTAATACAAGATATACGGAAGACTGGATGTTGTGAAGATATTTATTATTTGAGATGTTAATTTTTTTTTATCTTCTCTGTAACTTAGTGGTCAGAGCACTCGTCCGGCAATCGAGGGACCCGAGTTCGACTCCCGGTGGAGGCAGAGATGAGTTTTTTCCTTCCTTAAAAAAAACAATTAACATCTCAAATAATAAATATCTTCACAACATCCAGTCTTCCGTATATCTTGTATAATTAATATGTTGGTTAAACGAAAAAGAACTGTGAAATATCACACCTAAATCCTTCACACAATGCACTTTTTTTTCACAATATGCACTGTGATGGCTACTATTTCCAGATCACTAGTGTGACACTGATAATTGCTGAAATGGAATACTGTTCCGAATAAAAGCAGCTACTCCCCCTCCTCGATTGTGAATTCTATCATTACGTACACACTGATAACCATTTATGTTAAATGTTGTACTTGGTACAAACCATGTTTCATTTACAAGAGCTATATCAACCTGATAATCTAAGAGAGTTTGTTGAAAAATTGTTTAGGAACCTTGTAGGCTATTAGCGTTCCAGGCCATTGTAATTATAACTATGGCTATTATAACAGCCACCAGGCCTGGGTGGAGCATTAGTTTGTTGAGCTATTTTCAGTTGTTGTGAGAATCTGAATCAAAACTGCAACTATTTTCTGCATTTTTTGGGAGTCAATCTTAGCATTTCCCAAAATGTTTCCAAATTCTTCAATTAATGTTACCGTATTCTCATTAGTTTTGTTAGTAGTCGTGTCAATTTTATGCGTTTTAGCGGGAGAGTGGTTTTTGTCACTATTTTTACCATCAAAATTGTCCATATCCTCATTTGAAGTTTGATAATTACCTTCATTAAGTGATTCAATACCACTCATATCCAATTCGTTAGTGTGAGTGATAATTTGATGAAGTACATCTCTGAAAGTCAGCTTGTGAAGTTCTTTTTGTAATTCTTCATCAGATTTTTGTGTTTCCCTCTACCTAAGGGATGTATTCCCTTGCGTATCGTGCTGTTTAACTCCTTCTGTTTCCTTCGTAAGGTGTCGATTTCATGCTCAGTATTTTATTTTGTTATATCAATTACTGTTGATTCAGTTTGTTTTTTCTCACCATTTGGGGAACGTACAAAAAGAGAATTTTGTACATCAAAAATAGTATTTTTATCCTGATTAGGAAGAGTAGGGAAATCACTGTCAAGTTGGAGTCGGTAAGTTGTTGGAATTTTTGGTTCAAAAATTCTACCCCTCCCTCCAGGTATTTCAGGTCTATTTTTACAACCTGGAAAAGTTGATGTATGTTTACCTCCACAAAAAAGACACTTTAAGTATGCTTTGTCACCTTTGTGTACACACACTCTTGTCTCATGGTTCCCTGCACAGAATGGACAGGCAGGCAGTTGTTGGCAAAAGTAACTACTATGTCCATAGACTGACAGTTTCTACACTGAAGAGGTGCTTGTGTACCTCTGTACCTTTCAACACTCATGGGGATATCACCAATATTTGTTATATTTGCAAAGTTCTTATTTTCAATGGTAACTTCAACAAGAAAAAGTGGAAATAATCTACCACTGGAATAATTTCTCAAATTACAAATCTTGATCGTAGGAATGCCTTGTTTTTCAAGATCACTTTGAATATCTTGTGGTTTGACATTCGCTGGCAGTCCTCTTATCACAAATTTAAGTGTTCTATTTGGATTTGTCTGATATATGTAGTAACGAAATTTTTTTGCATCAAAAATTTTAGTAACTTTTCTATGATCCATTTCGAAAAATACTTGAAAAGTTATTTTATTATCTGTAGGCTTCTGTTGGGGTGGGAAGTCACACACTGCTTTAATCTCACTAAAGTCTCTTATCCAATTTGTTCCCCAGTGGGTAAGTATAATAGGTGGAATGTTTGTTTTTCTTTTTTTTCTACTCGCAAGGGTAAATCCATCATCACTATTATGCGACTGATTTTCATTTCCAGTGTCAGAAGATTCGTTAGTTATGTCAAAATTCACATCAGTTTGTTTTCGCTGATCATTGTTTAATGTCTCTTTTGAATTTCTTGAGTTATTACTCTTACCATCATTCTGAGTATATGTTTGTAGTACTGTCTTGTGAGGATTCCCTAACTGTTACAAAATGTGCTTGAATGTGTGTTTGCTCCTCAATGTTTTTCCTATTATCCTCAATTAATTTGTCAGTTGATTTTTCATCAAAATTTTCACTAGATGAACTACTAGTTGAAATACTTCCTTTACATGTGTGACATTCACTATTAGTGTCAGATGTGGTTGTTGATCCATTTGATGTTTTATCATCAAAATTAGAATTTTCACGAAAGAAGTCTGGAGGAATTTCCTCCACATCGTTAGACACCAGAAAAAACTCATTGTTGGCTTCACTATCATTTTTGTTACTTGTATTAGCATCCAGGCTAGAGTTACAGCTATTTGCATTTGCCTTTTTCTTGACTCTTCTATTTTTCCTAGTCCCCTTTTTGTTATTTATTGTTATGTTTGACTCATTCTGTGGTGTTTCAAAAATCTCCAATTCCCCGTTAACCCTTTTAATCACGTTAAGGGAGGTTATGTTAGCCAACAAGGATGTATTGCTACAAATATCATTATTTTGTTCGCTCAATGTCTTATTCTTTTTTCTAAGTTTTTTGATCCTATTTCCCAATTTTAGCTCAGGATGGTGGAGCTCCGTAGATGGTGTGTCGATGTGTTTGTCATGTCGGAAAGTCAACCTAATACTGTGCTTACAAGAAGTAGTATTCAACTCATCAAAAATACTTTGTGCAATGTTTAGCACTGCGTCATGATTTGATTCTTCATTCACACCGTCCGAATCCAAATACTGCACATAAATCGAAATCAAGTCCACAAATCTATTTGCAATTTCACACTCATCATCACGACTAACATTGTTACCCTCTATACACTTTTCCTCAATCCAAGCAAAAACAAGTCTATCTCCAGTCAATCCACTCTCCGCTGCCAAAGCACGTAACCTCTCAACTTCAGCATAATTTTCTGAATTGGCAAAGGAACAGAACTTACCCTGCTAGTATGCAATCTTCCAAAAATATTTTCCTGAAAAATAAAGCACAGGGGCAAAATATGGCAGACGTAGCACTGGGGGGGGGGGTCACAACACAGCGACCGTTGAAAAAAAGACCGTTGGATGCGTCATCACAAGCGACGGTTGAGATCAGTCCACACAGAACTAGGTAGAATGCCGTTATGATATTCACGGAGCTAGCGATTTATCCTATATTGCGTAAAATTGGGATGGAGAATACATACATCAATACCTTTAAGAAAATATAGGGTAGCCAAAAAATCCATAGTAAATTTAAAAATAAATTGAAACTGAAGGGAAAAAACGGTTTGCAAGGTTAGCATTGCAAGGTCATGGACATTTTTTCCACACAGAAAAAAAATTGGCTTCAAAAACAACCGACAGGTGGCGCTGGTGCGAAATACTTCGGTGGAAATATGCAAATGAGCCGGTTATAAGAACTTCCGCTCCTAATCCACAATCGTTTCACCGTTGTAAACCGTGTATGTGGACCTGCTGCACTCTGCCGTTGCTGTATTTGTGACTCGCCTGCAATGTGTTATACCTCTGTGGTGGTGGTTATGTGGAACACATACTGCTGTAATAAACGGTTTGGAGGCAGTCTGTTCGTTATTTGCGTATATTTTCTTTGATTTGTGTACGTCAGCGACAACTACCGGCTGTTTTTTGAGGGGGTTTTTTTCCCCTGTCAAAAAATTCCCGTGACCTAGCTATGCTAATCCTATAAACCGTTTTTGCTTTAGGTTATTTTTCCGGGTTTTATGAATTTTTAAAGTTTCTACGGACTTTTTGCCCACCCTGTATATTACGGATCAACTGCAACCATTCATTTGAATAAAGGAAAAGAAAAGAGTTAAACTTGGGAAAAGTGTCCGACAGGGTGATACTATCTCACCGAAACTTTTTACCGCTGTTTCAGAAGAAGTATTCAGGAAACTGGATTGGGATAATAAAGGAATTTATATAAATGAAGAATTTCTGAGCCATTTGCGTTTTAGCAAAGACATTGTTGTTATCATCAGTAATCCAGACAAACTAGAAGAAATCATACAAGAACTGGCAAAGGTGAGTATTCAGGTGAGCGTGAAAATGAATCTGCAAAAGACTAAAATCATATTCAACTCCTTTGCGTTGAAGAGGACAATCTTTCTCAACAACACAGAGATAGAAGAAGTAGAAAGCTATGTGCACCTGGGACAAGAAACGACCATGGAAACGGAATCATTAATGAAATAAACGGAAAGATCAGGACTGGATGCAGCACTTCAGCAAAAGCTGTGTAATTCTGAAGAGCCACATGCCATTATGCCTGAAAAGAAAAGTGTTTAATCAGTCTGTACTAACAGCACGGACTTATGGAGCTGAAACATGGGCACTCAAAAGCAAGACGATACTAAGGGTGCAGACAACACAAAGGAGCATGGAAAGGTGTATGCTAGGCATCACAAGAATTAACAGAAAACGAATCACTTGGATAAGGAACCACGCAAAAGTATCATGGAAAGAATTAAACGTCTAAAATGGAAATGTGTATGTGGGCTGGACATATTGCAAGAAGACAGGACAGCAGATGCACCACAAGTATTGTATTGTAAATTGGTACCCCCGTGTTGTTAAATGCCCGAGAAGGCGTCCCCACGCAAGAATGATCGACGAGATCAGGAAAGTGGCAGGAGTCAACTGGACGGCTAAAGCATCAGACAGAGCAAAATGGAAAAATTTAGAGCAGACCTTCATTCAGCAGTTGATTGAAAATGGTTAATGTTGATGATGATGATATATACTGGGTGTTCTGTAAGTCCTAATGCGGCCTTTATCTCCCCAACCTTTAGTAGATGTATGTTTCAACTTTAAGAAATGTTCAAAATATTTTCAAATATGTGTGAATGACATATTTATATGATTATAATTCATAAGTTTTGAAAATATTCTCAATTCCCACTTCAGTAAAGAACAAAAGATCAGGTGAAATCATCGTTGAAAATACAGGGGGAAAAGGGAAATTTTTTTTAGTGATGGGGGATGGTGAAAATCAGGAGAATGTATTGGTACGCGAGCGTTAGCAATATCACATATTTGGCCCACGGAGTGAAAAGATTTGGGCACCTTTGTTACAGTTTTAGAACAGAGACAGAGTGAATTCAGCAGATACATGTATCGTATGAGTTGTGCATTGGGAAATGTGTGCTACGTAGTTTGAGAAGTGCTGCCATCGATCTCCCGGAGCAAAATATCGATAGGTTATTGCCTTCACGTATTATGCGTTAATGAGTGGCGCATTTAACATCTTGGTGGGAAAAACGTCATGCGCGGCAAGTTTTTAGGGGCAGCGATTTTGAGGAATGAGTGGTCAAGAATGAGTAGAATGAGAGAAGGGCGGCAAAACCATAAATCCACATCTGCCTAAGGATCGGAAAACTTGATCCGTGAGTGATCCAACGAGTCACCTATATGGTTTACAAGCATGGCATGACTAAAATAGTGGCCTAGATAGTAAGGAACCAAGTATGTGAGTGGTCAAAAAAGACCTAAAGAGAAGTTGATAAGGTCCAGTGAATGGGTAAGAAGAGTTACCAAATGAGTGTGCAAGCACGTGAATGTCCGAAAGGTTGTGTGTAACGAATTGTGCAAATATGGCAGTGACCATAGGAATGTCCTAAAATGCGTGTGAGCATGGGAGACCTAGATAGTGATCTAGAGCAGTGTGGTGTGGATAGCTTCTCGATTTGTCTCAATATGTACTTCTTTTTAAACTCATCAGTTGTGCTAGAATTCACATCCCCCAGAGGTAAGTTATTCCATTTATTGAAAACATTGTTAGAGAAAAACTCTACGATACCACGAATTGTCCCTTACTGAACGATAATGGTGTCCTCTTGCAGAAACAGTTGATTGACAGTGTATATTAATATGGTATTATATAATTGCATGGTCCATCCTATCCATCCCGCTGAAAATTACGAATACTTCGATCATATTCCCCGACACCTGCGTTCTTACAAACAAAAACATATACAAGTTTGAGATATTTGAGAATATATTGGCCGCAAGCGAAGTTTTGTTTGACAAACGTTTACAGAAAAATAACGAGTGGCACACCAAGTTGCAAAACCTTGCGAAATCGCTTTGCAAATCAAACGCTGTCGTCTAATACTCAATGTCCCCAAAATGAATGTCTAATGAATGACCTCAAAAGATTCCAAAATGTCTTGGGTTTCATTGCGGGTAATGGTTTCCTTCTATATCTTCCGAAAGAGTCAAAGCAGCGATTTGCTGAGTCTGCTGCCGCCGTCATTTTGACATTTTTGTCCATTCCGAAATGGTAGACTCAACTGATTTTTATTTCTCTTCTTCCAGCCTCTGTCTCGGGAAACTCTCGTTTGATTGATGCCTGCCTCCTACTACTTGGAAAGATGGAATCGAATGTTCTAGAAACGCAGATCGAAAATCAAGTGATGTCGAAGCACTTCTGAATGATTCATTACTCGAAACGGTGTATTTCGTTTGCTTCTTCTTTTCCGGATTTTTCCGCTGAATCATCGACTCAAATCGGAATTTTTATTGTTCGTCATCTTTCTGAAATTGAACTCTTTCCTACACGTATTCGATTTACTTTGTTTATTCGGTTTCGGAGCACTATTTCACGAATTTGATCGTGAAAAATCCCACCAACATCCCTATGATTTCTCTGTGATATCGTAGCTACGAGTAAAAACAATAACGATTTCTAGTTTAAGAAATACCGATTTGATATCGATAGACCTGCCAGTTCTCGCAATAACTATATACACTTCACAGAGACGAAGGAATCTAAACAAAATTGAGGTAGGTTACGGCTACACGTTTTGACATAAATATGCTTTTTGTGCCTTGAATGGTAGGTTCTGAGATATAGCGTAAAATAATTTCGTTACGAAAGCGGGCCGCTAGCCTGGTCCCTAGACTGTAAAGAGGTACCAAAACCAGAATGGCATCGTTAGACTTGTCTTAAAAAGGCCTATCAGATGACACCATTGGCTTTTATTTGCGTTGTGAGCCTCTCAAGATATATAGTGTAAAGCAATTTCGTTGTGAAAACGAGCCGCGAGCCTGGTGCCCAAACTGGAAGAGCTATTAAAACCAGAGTATATCCATGATGGTGCTACTCCGGTTGTGATAGCTCTCCTGGTCTGGGCACCAGGCTCGCGGCTCCACGATGCTATGTTTTTACGAGTTCTACCCGCAGTCGTCAAAAACATTGATATATTCTGAATAGTTCCTGAGATATGAGCGTTGAAAGAATTTCGTCACGTACTTTTTCGCGAATGTTCCCATTATCGTCAGATAACTTAACAGACGTTCGCATGAGAAGGAGAGGGAAAGGGGCAGAAATTCAGAAAGGGAAGGAGGAAAACCCCTAAAATGTCTCTCACCGTAATACGCACAGGGCCTGTGACCCAGAACGCCCAACGACGGGGTTGCATCCGAAAGGGAACATACAATCTGTAGGTTTATTCTGAAGTGAGCACACTAAGAGTTTACTTTGTTGTAGTTGGAGTTGCTCAACAACAGCGCGTGTTTGACACGAAATTACAGGGTTGCTGATAAGCGCCTAGAAAACAACGAGCGGGCAAAAATTCAGAATAGAGATGAAAATCGGAAAACTCGGAAATTCCAAAAAAGGTAGCCAAGTAGAACTCCAAAAAGAAACGGGGGCTAGAAATTCAAGACTGAGCAACAAAACGGGCAGAAATTTATTTTTTTCCGGAAAAAAGTCCGTATTATTTTTCAAAACCGGACTTAGATCAAAACACTAGGCCAAAAAGTGGCCGCACTTCGGACTTTAGCTGTAACATATACCACCAACCAAAATATTATGATGATTAATACAGTATCTACATATGAAACACTAGTATTATGCTAATATGAGTGAAATTGCGAATAATATAAAAATTATAGACAAGTTATTTATAAAATTGTAATCCTTTTACGTCATATCTGATGACCGTAAGCAAGATTTTAGGTCTGCAGATCTTTGAGGAATGTCTTTGTGTAAAATGATATGGAGCGATTTCCTCTCGATTACTGAAATTCAGTTTCATCCAGTGATTGGTAAAATCTCTAGCGAGTTTTTAAGCAATCGAGGCTCTGATGAGATGTTAGTTATTGATTTAAATATATATAACACTGAGACTCTAATTTCTCTAACTGAGCCATTGGTTTAAACCCGAAAGGATCGAACACAAGGATACTGTCTCGTGGATGTTATTGTGCTATACGGCATGTTTATTAGTTTATACATAGTCACAGCTGCTGTATCGTTGTAATGTCTAGCTTCCTGTTCCAAATTTTCCTTTTTTTAAACTTACCACTAGCTTTCATATTTTAAAGTATATATATATATATATATCTAAAATATATCTATTAATCGTACAATCGATATCATGAATGTTGTCATTTTACTTATCATAATTGTTATAAACGCCGACGTCCTTAACACCTTAATTATTTAAAAAATTTTCAGATCAAAAATTACTGCAGTCATCCATGAATTGATGTAATTTCTTCAGAGCTTTTTCAAATTTCTGTTTTATTATATATAGAATGATTATTTTTTCATATTTGATACAAAATATGACATAATATATCACGCATGAACGAAAACTTACAAAATTGTATATTTCATTTTACTAGATGGCGCATAAACCTGTTGATAAACCTGTTGGACGGGCGTTGTCATCCATAAACACAAATTCTGCGCCCATGGCACCCCTAAACAAACGTACATGTTGTTCCAGAATGATGTCCCGATAAATTTGGGCTTTCATGGTTCCGGTTTGAACATGCAGATCTGTTCTGGAACCCAGTATAATTCCACCCCAAACGAGCATTGCTGCACCACCGTAACGGTGTCGTTCAATGATGTTGTCTTGGTGGTAACGGGTACCTGGCGTTCTCCATATGAAAGTCTGACGTGAATCAGACTGCAAGCTAAACCTGGACTCATCGGAAAACATCACACAAGCCCACTGTGACGATGTCCACATTGCATGTTCTCTACTCCAGGCTAATCGCTGCCGACAGTGAGTTGCCGTGAGCGGAACACATCTGACAGGCCTGCGAGCATATAGACCAATATCTCCCAAACGTCTGTGCACGGTTTGCCTTAAAACTGTGGTAGCCGTGGCTGCAGATAGCTGACGAGACAGGTCGGGTGCTGTGCTCCGTCTGCTTCTTTTGGCAGTTACTGCCAAATACCGGCGTCTTCATTCGGCGTTGTAACTCGGGGGCGACCTGTACTGTAACGTCTACTGACAATTCCGTTATCTTGGAATCGTTGCCAAAGCCTAGAGATGACACTTTGGGCAATTCCAAGTTCCTCGGATACTTCCATCTGAGTACGCCCACATTCCAGGCGGCCGATAATTCTACCGCGTAAAAAATCATCCACATGCGTCCTCTGTGTCATAACTATTCGCTTAAGGCACTGAGCGCCTTACAGAACTCTTGTGAACAATTTCACTTCTTTGCCACCATTCCTTATATACCCCCCTCTAGCACTAGCTGTTAACCACGGCTTCGCTCGCGTGGATTCCCTCATATATCATTTGAACCCTTCATGACCACATTGGGGGATGAATTTTCAGAAATCCCATCTTAGAGTGTTGTGAGCGTTTCGCAAAATGACCAGTAGCGCCCTGATGGCGTCACCAACATAACGCCAAGCCCGCCAAGTTTTGTTTTAGAGGAGCTGGCGTCCCTAATCTGTGGGACCAGGGATCAGAGAAGTGTCCGTTAAGGAAGGTTCTACTGTAACAACTTTTTTGGTTTTTTCAGCATGAAATCTTTGAAATATAGTTTGGTCGACATAGTCGGAATCGGATTTTCTCTCATGTTTTCTGATAAAAAGCTTCTGTTTTTTTCGCCAATTTTCTGCCATTTCATAAAAGGTTTTTCTTAATAATGAAAAATTAGTGAATTAAGAAACACCTGAGCTTTTAAGAAATTCAATAATCTTTGGCAACTTCAGTTTGAGTTTTTTTCTTTTTTATTGCATCCAACACTTTCAATTTGCTGCAAAAACTCAATGCCATTTTTGGCGATCACTTTTCTAATTCCGAGACACTGCGTTTAGCTATATGGCGTTTGTGCAGATTTTTTTGATATTTGCTTACATTCAAAAAGTTAGCGCTTTCTACGGACTAAGGAAGGAATACTTCCGGAAAACGGAGAACGTAAATAAGATGAAACGTATTCTGAAGACATCTTAGTCCAGCGGTCTTCGACACATTTGGCCCTTGGAGAGTTCTGTCGTGGCCTACCGATCAATTTCAGAAAATGGTTGAAAACATTCAAGAACGATTAATTCTAGAATTATTGAAAGAAATAATTTAGGAATAAATGAAAGAAATAATTTCGGAATCGATGAAAATTTCGAATTTTACTGAAAGAAATAATTTCGGAATCGATGAAAATTTCGAATTTTACTGAAAGAAATAATTTCGGAATCGATGAAAATTTCGAATTTTACTGAAAGAAATAATTTCGGAATCGATGAAAATTTCGAATTTTACTGAAAGAAATAATTTCAAAATCGATGATAATTTAGAATTTTACTGAAAGTTAATTTCGGAATCGATGAAAATTTCGAATTTTACTGAAAAAAATAATTGTTTTTAATTTTTTAACAATCAATGAAAATAATTTCATAATTTTGAAAGAAAAATCCCCTTGGAAATCAATAAGAGGAATAATTTCGTAGTTTCTGATGGAAATTATTTCACAATCTATGAAATAATAATCGCATAATTATTGAAAGTAATGATTCCAAGATATATATTGGAAGGAAAATATATTTTTTCAGAAAAGCATTTCATATTGAAACCATTCTCAGAAATTTAATTAGTAATTAATCAAAAAGATGCAGTATTAGTGAAAAAAAAGTTATTTCAAAACTAATCAAAATTGATAAGAATTCAGAACAAGAAAAAGTATTCAAATTTTTTTTTTGTCCCTGTTGAAACCAAGGTCCTATTGGCATCCTCTATTAATTATAAGGTGCCACCAAATTACTTTTCTCTATTCGAGGACCAACATAATGGTCAGCTGGAGCCGCCCCAGAGGCACAAATCCGCAGTATAAGCCGCACCCGGAAAACTGGTGCACTTGTCTACCCTATAAATAATATGGTGAAACACTGGAAATTTTTAGTCTTTAATTTTTTACCGAGGGCTTTGTATAGAGAGTCCCCTCTTTCTCTATAAACTTTCCATTTATCTTGTTGCGTTCTCAGCTAAATGCAATCCATCAAAATCCATTATCTCCTGGCCTGGGTGAGCTTGAGGCAGTCTCAAGTAGATGACGCTTTAATTTTCAAACCAACTCGTTAATGGCAGTAAATTGCGATACAGCGACATGGCTAGGCTGACCATATTTTCTCGAGAAAAATACGTGATATCGCCAATTATCGCCAAAAATTATGCCAAAAAGGAAGCACAGTTGCTAATTCGTACTAAAATCAGTAATCGAGGGAAATGAAGAACAACTTCAAATTGCAGTAAGTTGAAAAATGTATTAAAAATACGTGAAATAAATATTTTTCTTTGTAGTCGTAATCATCGTGATGTAATTTCTGAGTTGGGAAAATGACAGGCCCGTCATTCAGGGTGGGGGGGGGGGGGGGACAGGGGTGGCTTTCGAAAATACACTAAAAATGGTATATATATATATACATACATTGAGTAAATGGGCTTTGCCCCCCCCCCCCGGAAAAAGTTGAAATAACGGCCCTGGAGGGAAAATGATTTTAATCGTTGATTTGAAGAATAAAAATCAAGGTGACTTCGTTGAAAATACGTGAAAAACCGGGACATTTTTGCAAAAAAATCGAAACACCCAGAAAAAAAAAATTCGGGACTGTCCCAGCAATATGGGACGTATGGTCAGCCCAGATATGGCCGAACCTGCTGTGTGATGAAGAGGATCAAACTTACACAACGAGAAGGAGAAACAACAGAAAAAAATAGCTATAACAAAAACTTCATGAGCAGTTGATGTGAAAAATAAACTGCATGGTGAATTATGAAAATTGTTTATTCGGGGTTCGAAGGCCGGCTTCCGGTTGAGCTAGTTCTGAACGTTTCCCCAACACTAGTGGTTGGCATCATCAGGAGAATTGACAAATAAAGAATTGATTGTTTTATCAATTCTCCTGATGATGCCAACTAGTAGTGTTGGGGGAAACGTTCAGAACTAGCTCAAACGGAAGCCGGCCTTCGAACCCCGAATAATCAATTTTCATTAAATGATGCCGCAGAAAACCTTATCAACTATAGTGAATTATTTTGCGTCACTAGAAATAAAATGAATGTTTGTTAATCAGGAAGTCTGCGGTTAGAACCAACAGCTCAAAAAAATCCTCACAGATATTTAATTTGACTACAACATCACGCACGAAATCACGTCGAGGGCCAGCTGTTGGCCACCCCCGCTATAGAATAATGATTCTCAGTAATTAGGCGCAAGGATCGAGGAGGACGGCGATCATCTGGTTGGAGACGCTTGGGCCAAACGCAGACTTGTCTGAACTTCAAACTTCGTTCATACGAGGAAATAACGCAGCTCCCAAAAAACAAAAATCCACCAAAAATAAAAACATTCCAATGCATTGAAACAAATGAAACAATTCTTCGAAAGTGAAAACAACTCGACAAGGAACCGAGAGAAATTTTCTTTCTTACATCATAAATTAAACATTAATCGTAACAGTTGTCTTCATGGGCATCTAATTTCTTAATTAATGATCCAATTTCCGAGTGTCCAAAAGAAATTCCCATCACCAAAAATAGAAATAAAAATTGATTTAATAAGCATTCATCAGAGCGAAGAAATTTGCATCTTTTATCTACTCATGTGTCAAGTACAGGAGGAAAATGTACAGAAATAGTTTCTTATTTAGGAGAAGAGATGGAGATTATATAAGTAACTTCGTGAGTATATATATGAATATGATAATCACACAGAGTTCAGTTCAAAATTTTTTTTTTTCTTTTCGTTCTTCCCGTGGCAAGTCTTGGCATCTTTACATTGCAATTTATATTCATGATATTTATAAGAAGTGTATTATGAATAATGTATCAGTTCAGACGTATATTTTAAAAGAGGAAACGAGAAAAATTGATGCTCTTCGGATCAAAGATTACATTATTCCTTGCAGGTAACATACTTAAGATTTCTTTCTTCGTCTTACTTTAATTCTTACTTCTTCTGCCTATCGCCACGAGTCCAGAACATACACAGGCGGCGTATAGTAAGTAGAATCTCGCTTTTAACCGGCTGAAATCAGACCGAGTGTCATTGAAAGAGAATTCGCTCAAACGAGAGACATTAGAACCATCCTATGAAATCCATTAAGAGTAATTCATTAAAGCACACTGAATCAGTTCGGTACAGTAATACCTAACGAATACCTTTCACGAACTTAACGAATGATTCGTAACCGTTATGCGGTTATTGCTGGCGTGTGAAAACGGTAAATCAGGGAACTACATATAGTCACGCTAAGATTATTTTGACGAGCATGCGTCGTTTAAATCATCTGGCGATACAGGGAGCATTCGCAAAAAGTTGCGTGACGAAATTCCTTAAATGCTCGTACGTCGGAAAGTACGCAGCACAAGCCAAAAGCAATGCTATCGTCAGATCCACATTGCAAAAAAAGCAAATCCAATGATATCACTCCGGTTTTAATATCTCCTTGCGTCTACTAAACCATACACATGCACCTCATACATATCCCTCTGCGGTACTTCTAACTAATTGGTACATGTTTGGAATGCGCATATACATACATGCGGTGAACCCTCCCCGGAGTTTGTTTCTGTGAAATGCTTGTTATGCGTAGTGCTGCAATCTGCCATCGATTTTTCTAACCATGCGTGAAGTGTATTGATTGGTAATGATTTAATATCATATCTAATAAAGGAAAATATCATAATTGTACCGTTGCAGGCAGGCCTGTTGCTCTCTGATCACCGTATGGGGAGATCAGCTCGCATTTGCGTTGGAAACCAATTTCAACCGGCCATTTGTGGCTACGCAAGGTCCTCGCTATGCAATTCCGTCACTATGACCATTCGACTACCACAGCGGCGATCTCTTCCCGTATGGGTACCAGGCCTACTTCCCTGATTAGTAGCGAAACTATTTTCTTTTATATCTCAAAAAGAACGCAACGTAAGTCAAAAGCAATAGTACCATCAGATGCACGTTGCAAATACAAGTCGAATGATATCACTCGGGTTTCAATATGTCTTCCCGTCTGGGCACCAGGCTCGCTGCCTTGATTCGTAATTTATAGTGTGACAAAAAAAAATCAACAATTGTCCTGGGCCCTGGAAAGCTGGTTCAAGTTTCATAAATTCGATAGACCCACCAGCCAGTGGAACCTGGTGGTTGAGGCTGTTTGACCTCTTCTAATAAATTTTGTAAGGGAGCTGAGCCAAAACCACCAAAAGATAGAAGGCCTCTGCACTGTTTGCCATAAACAGCATCGGGGGGGGGGGGGGGTTCGGATTTGCTGACTTTTGATGACAAGGAGAGGGGGCGGGGGTTGAAGGTTGCTTACGTCATTAACCACCCTTTTTGAAGATATGAAATATTCTAAGCTGCTGACGAAATTTTGCTGACAAGGGGGGAGGGGGGTCAGCGTTTTGCTGACTTTTGCTGACAATGGGGGGGGGGTCAAAAATGGCTAAAAATCTGCTTACGTAATACTTGAATGGCTCCATAGTGATTGGATGTGGGGCATGGAAATCGCCAATTCTCAGCCCGATCATTTCTTTTCCTCACAACGATGACACTGGCACGAGCAAGGTATTTTTCCCCTGAATATTCTGAGGGAAAATGGACTACTCACTTGACGTCACCGTCAAGTGAGTAGTTATTGGCTGAGCCCCTCCACCACTCCCAATAATTCCATGAATATACAATGCAACGCATCATTCCGACCCCTGCGTGCAGTCTTCAGTCCCGTATATACTATGGAATATTCCCTATATAGGATGGAAAGCGCTTTTCATCCCCGCCCTCAATGCTTTTTTCATGTCCGTGTCTCTATAAACACTTCCAGCCGGCAAACCACAGAAATTCAGGTTGTCTCAAAATTAATATCAAGATAACGGTGGGGGTCAAAGTTTTCGTGGATTAGTTTAACCGCCATAACTGTGCCGTAGTTCCAGTTTTATCGAATAATCCGTTATAAGAAACGATGTCTAATCGGACAAATGACGCAGAGAAAACACTTTCCTCTTAATATTTCTTCATGATTCTTAACACAATAAACCGTTATATTCCGGTTCCACAACCACCACAAAGCAATATCTGTCTTTAATATTCCGCATCGCTGTAAGATATATACAATATAATGTCTCTGAGATGTGGCGAACGCAACCGTAACTTTTCTCGACAGCGAGTAAGTACACTTATCCCTGTGAGAGAAAAGCTCTGAGCACAAATACACGGACTTATTTATACAGAACCGGGAGAATATTCGACTTCTGACAACGAGAGATAGAGAAATCAAATTAGCGAGATACCGCTTGTGGAAAGAAGAAGAAAGAAAGACTCGCGCTGTTTCCCCTGGAAACATTACCTGTAACATTAACCCTAAAAGTACATCAGCATACCAACAATAACAACAACCTACTTTGGTTTCTCACATATATTTGTTGCAATTCACCACTTTGCTTAGGTATTCGACAATGTTTGTATGCGGCGATGGATGTCTCACTATTCACCTAATGAAAATGAGCCTCGTAATATTGCTGTGTAGGAATTGCGGAATGGTGCATGCCGAAAAATGTTGTGTGTTAAGGCAGCTACACACGCTCAGGTATAGATGGCAGGCAAACCTGGACGTGTGTAGCGGCCATCAGGTATACCTGTTCAGTTTTTTTTTTTTTACCTGAACGGGATGGTTTTTCTTCATTCGACGTACCTATCAGGTCTGACCTGTTCAGGAAAAATCTGAACGTGTGTAGCGGCCATCCGGTATACACTTGCTTTGTTTATTTTTACCTGAACGGGATGGTTTTTCTTTATTCGACATACCTATCGGGTCTGAGCTATTCAGGCAAATCTGAACGTGTGTAGCGGCCATCCGGTATACCTGCGCAGTTTTTACTCCTGTTCTTCCTAACCGGATCATGGCCCCGCTGCCCACTCAATGAAGAGATTTTAGCAGAGTGGTAAAGATGATCTGGACCATGCTAGAACCTGTGCATGTATGTTGTGAACCTAACGTAAGTCTCTTTCTGTGTAATTCTTGTAATGTGCAGTGCTGCCGCCTGCCGTCAATTTTTCTACCTATGAGTGAATTGTAATGATTGAATAATTGTATCGTTGTGTAAGCCTGTTGCACTGTGCGGTGAGACTTTTTAACCGGGATATCGGCTCGCATTTGCGCCTTGAAGTTGAGAGCACCAGGAAACCAACTTCAGCTGATCACCACTGCGGCGACGGTGGGGTTTGAACCCGAGTCAATGATGACCACTAGACCACCACAGCGGCCCCCTTCAGCACTGATAACGGAGTTGAACAATGACAACTAATCAATTTTTCAACTTGTAGGTCTTTTTGGAGCAATTTTTTTAATGACTTCTTTCTGTTTTTTTGTTTTAATTTTTATATGCGATTTAGAAATTGAGTTGAAATTTTAGAAATAATTGGCAATTGTTCAAATTAACGTGTTTTCTGTTTTGTTTTTAAATTAGTCGATATTATCTTTTGGCCTGAAATTATGAACCGAAATGCATTTAAATTATATTCATATTATGTACTGATTGTAATTGTTTATTGATTATTTATAGAAAGGATCCTATTCTTAACCAAGGGTCCTTGGAGAAATGACAGTTTCTTGGTGACCCTAGGATGAAAAAACAACTCATTATTCTTACATAGCTATGTTCTGAATATTAATGGTCACATTCGTATATTATTTGCGGTGTTATACCGTGACATTTATTTTATTAGCTCATGGGATCCGTGAAACACCACAAAGTTAGGAACACCCCTGATTTATTTAAATAATTTCAGTTCACCGGATAATTGTCTCAAAAACGTTGAGAATCTCCGGATCACCTAGAACCGTTCCCAGAAACTTGACCTGTCAGATATACCTGAATGTTCTGGATGCACCGAACTGTTCAGATATACCTGAGCGTGTGTAGGAGGATGTGCGAAAAATAATGGGAGGAGATAGAAATGCATCCTATTTGCTGAATTTTACTTTGAAAAACCAAACAATTTTTAGTCGTGTAGCGAATTTCAAAATTAGATCCCATTTTCGCTGCAGTCTTAAAAAGCAAAACCGAACTAATAGTCTTTTCGCAGAGAACAGGCAGACCTTCAACACGGTGCTTACATAAAATAAAAAATTCAAGAATCTACCATCTTTAGATTTGATACTGCCGAGACCGTCCATCCCTTCGGGAAAGACCGCAAATCACCCCCAAGATGGTCTCTCTGGGAGCTCATGTCTGTATGTCTGCTGTACCAGTACCTATTAGAGACAGATGGCCTCGTCACTGTTTGCCATAAGCGTCATTCAGACTACCTAGCAAGTTTGCCCCATTTTGAAACGCAGCATCCTATTTCGTTTCTTCTTATTTTGTCCTCGAATCTTCCTGATTGGCTCACAAATATCGCATAGTGATTGGATGAGGGGCATAGAAATCACCAGTTCTGAACCCGATAATTTCTTTTCCCCACAACGATGATACTGGCGCGAGCAGGGAATTTTTTCTCCATCAATATGCTGAGAGAAAATGGACTTCTTACTGACGTCACAAGCAGAGTTCGGAGGCCTTCTATCTCCAGGAGGTGCTGCCTGTACCAGTACATAATAGAGATAGAAGGCCTACGCACGAGTTGCCATAGACGTCATTCACACGACCTATCAAGTTTGTCACATTTTGAAACGCAGCATCCTATTTCGTTTCTTCTTATTTTGTCGTAGAATCTTCACAAACACAGCGTAGTGATTGGATGTGGGGCATAGAAATCGCCAGTTCTGAGCCTGATCATTTATTTTCCTCACAACGATGATACTGGCACGAGCAGGGAATTTTTTTCCCCTGAATATTCTGTGGGAAAATGGACTACTTACTGACGTCACAAGCAGACTGCTGAGGCACTGTACGAAGGGAAGGAGAGCAACCAGCACCTCCAAGAGATAGAAGGCCCCCGCAGTCTGCTTGTGATGGTATAGTCTTATATCTACTGACATATCGCTTATAGAGTCATATTTTCAAGCCAAAAGTTACTGCATCAGGAATTTTTATAGCATTTTTGGTTTTTAAAAACTCTGGAATATATGCGTAGCGTACACATACACGTGCGATTTAATGCTTTCAACATTCACCTATATATGTTACAGTAAATGTGATAAATGTGATTGTTTTACATAATAACCAATTACTATGCATATGTACCAAGCATTTTGGTAAGTTTTATAAATGTAGCCGAAATTTATCACTTTCACTGACGTTTATGCATATTACCCAACCGTTGTTGGTAAGTTTGATAAATTTTCTAAATTAATCACTTTTACCGGCGATTATGCATAGTACCAAAGCATCGTTGGTAAATTGGATAAATTTCCTCAATTAATCACATTTAGCGGTGATTATGAATAGTATCTAAGTGCCGTTGGTAAATTTAACAAGTCGGCTACTAAAGAAATTGTCACTTTTACAGGCGATTACGGATAATACCCAATTGCCGCGTCGTTGGTAAACATGCTAAATCGCACTACAAGATATACTGCACGATGATAATTCATAGTTGTATTGTATCATTATAGGGGTACGATCGTAAAATTTGTTGTTATTATATCGGGGTCCGACCATGTTCATTACACATACTAGGCTCATTTGGAATTTTTTTCACATTTATGATAGTCACCAATTGCACTAGGGTATTAAGCATTATCACGGATAAAAGCGATAAATTTCAAGTATTTGTCAAATAAACCAACGGCACTTGGTTATTATGCATAATATAATTGCTCGTAAAAGTGATAACGTTTTCAGTATTTATCAAATTCACCAACAACGCTTGGGTATTATGCATATATCCGGAGGTAAAAGTCATAAATTTATCAATTTCACCAAGTCGGTTGGTAAATATGCATAATAACCGGTTATTATGCATAACAACTGATTTGTCACATTCACCGTAACCATATACGCTAATTTCTGGCCTGGGGACATAAAACGTTGTGCACACACACACACACACACAAACCTGCTCTGAACTAAACAAGACAATTAATGAATACTATTAACATAAGCTCGTTAATTTAATTGAAAAAATGAATAATTCCCCATAACAATAATGGAGAAAATTAAATCATCGTAATTAATAGCCAAACAGTTTCAATTGCCCAGTACGTAGATTATTAACAGAAACGTGCATCATTATATAGTACTAGCTATAATACCCGGCGCTGCCCGGGTTTTCTTCAATGAGGCTGTTAGAAACACGTGATATCTCCCTCTTTCTTTGAGGGACATGCAAACGGTGTCAAGTTAACCAATATGGCGACGTCCTGCGCGACTCATATATATATATATATATAGTCAAAACTCGTTAATGCGTCACTCTTGGGAGAGCAAAAATATGACTTAGTAAGTGGAGTGACGTGTTAACCGGGTGACGCACTAACGAGGTTTGACTGTATATATATGGTCAAACCTCGTTAATGAGTCACTCTTGGAAGAGCAAAAATATGACTTCGTAAGCGGAGTGACTCGTTAAACGGAGTAAGCCATAGCTGTGCCCCAATTCCTGTCTGAGGACGATTGGGACTTCCAAAAAAGTGACCCGGTAAGCGGAGTGGCGTGTTAACCGGGTGACGCACTAACGAGGTTTGACTGTATATATATATATATATATACTAGCTACAATACCCGGCGCTGCCCGGGTTTTCTTCAATGAGGCTTTTTGGATCATGCGATATCTCCCTCTTTCTTTGAGGGACATGCAAACCGTGTCTAAGTTAACCAATATGGCGACGTCCTGCGCGACTCATGAAAGAAATAAATCTAAATTTAAAGAAACGTAGAAATGAATAGTCCCCCCCCCCTTTTTTTTCATGGGTGTTAGGTATTTTGATTCCCTCCCCTGAACTTCAAGTTATCTATTTCTGCCTGTTTGAGCTTCCAAAAATGCTTAATTAAAGCTGTGGAATTTTTTCGATGCACTTTACGGGACCCAAAACTAATTTTAAAAACATCCTAAACTATACGGAGACATTAATTTTCATGCTTGAGAAGATATAGATAAAAAGTTGAAATCACAATGTCATTGCATGGATATCCAACTCAAAAGTAGATCCGGCAAATTATTCATATTTAATTTTCTGGGCTTCGTATATCTCTAAGCGAATTCAATATTTCAAAAATCGAGAATTGAATTTAATTTTTAAAAGTATTGATGTGGCAGGAAACCCCCCCCCCAACTAAATTTCCGTATTTATGCAGTTAAATCGGCAATTTTAATACTGATTTCTATGAGGATCACCCTTTTCCTGACCCTCAAAGCGATGATGGTGATGATTATGACGTCATTCAAAAAACCACATTACTGAGAGTATTGAAAATGTGGCAAACCATTATAAAGGCATAAACACGTCTGAAACTCATCGCTAGGGAACCACGGTAACCAAAGTAAACGTTCCGAAAGTGATTGTTGAGGCCTAAAAACCATTGTTGCCCGACAGTTTTTTGCCCGTTTGGGGCGTTCGCCCTGCTCTGACGAAATTTTAAAGTAGCCTATCGTTGAAGTCGGGTCCCATTTGGTATACGTATATGCAAAATTTGGCGACGATCGATCTAAAATTGTAGATTTGTATAGAGAACATACACACACACAGACAGACAGACAGACAGACAGAAAATCAATTTTATATATATAGATATGTATGTTATATAAGGGTACATTATATAGGGGTACTATCGTAAAATTTGTTGTCATTATATCGGGTATGTACATCCCGCATACAAGGCTCATTTGGAATTTTTTCACATTTATGAAAGTCACCAATTGCACTAGGATATTAAGCATTATCACGGATAAAGGCGATAAATTTCAAGCATTTGTAAAATTTATAAACGACACTTGGTCGTTATGCGTAATTGTGAGTAAAAGTGATAACTTTTTTAGTATTTATCAAATTCTCCAACGACGCTGGGGTATTATGCATATAATCAGTAACAGTGTGATAAATTTATCAAGTTTAAAAGACGATTCATAAGTATGCATAATACTGGTTATTATGCATAACCACTGATTTATCACATTCGTAACCATATCTACACACCAATTTCTGGCCTCATAAAAGCTTCTGCAACCCTGATCTGAACTAACAAGACAATTAACGAATACCATTTACATAGGATAGTTAATTTAATTGAAAAAAAATTGAACAATTCCTTAAATAATTGAGAAAATTCAATCGTTATAATTAATAACCAAGCAGTTTCAATTACCCAGTACGTAGATTATTAACAGAAATGACATCAACATGCAAAATATAGACGAATACTCGTAAACATACAACTAATCCTTAAAATATTTTTCCCTTTTGTAGGAATCGTGTTCTCTTTTTCCGGGAATTATAATCCTTATATATATTATATATATTTTTTCTTAAATATATATTCGCATATCGCTTATAAATTCATATTTTTAAAGACCAAAAGTCACTGCGTCGGGAATTTTTATGGCCTTTTTTGTTGAAAAGAAATTTCAAGCGTACGCATACACATGCGATTTAATGCTTTCAAGACTCGCATATATGCATGCATAATAAGTTCCCAGACTGGAGTCTGTCGCATATCCATCGAATGCATTTAGAAGTGTATGTACTTATATGCTTAAGGCCCCGGAAAGTTTCCGGGAATTCTTTTCCTTTTTTTTTTGTTATATCCCGGATTTAGAAGGAAATGAAAAGTTATAAAATGCTCCAAATATAATGTCGTCGTTTCGGTGCAAAAAAAAAAAACATTATTTTCGACGAAGTTATGAAGAGAATTTTTTTTTGCTTTCGTTTAAGTGCTTAAGTATCGAGTTGCTGATGCATATTTAAATATCTCTTCCCTCTTTTTACGAAATACATTTTATCTCATTTCCACTTTTCTTGCATTTCTATGTTAATTTTTTTTTTTTTTTTTTGGTTGCATTTTTCCCCTATTGTTCGGTTTATTATGTAGAATTAATCCATTTTATATCAAAATAAACAACTTGATTTACGCGAATATCCGGGGTTTAGGGGAAAAATGGCCGTGGATTGCAAAAGTCACTTCACTGCAGTGCGACTCACCACAAAAAATTCTGGAAAGGAAGCGTTGGAATCGTTTGGAATTTTACTATGATTGTAGGGTTGCCCTTATAAGACGCGCGGGAAAAATAATTTCGATGCTTCTCAGCTCCGATTTTATATATTTTGTGGATGAGGGAAATCGGAAAATTGACATATTTAGCACTAACATATAATATACAGGAATGCTGAAAAATATACGGGTGATTATAAAAAAACTATCCCGACATATGGGCCCCTAACTATCATACCATTCACAAAAACTGAATGAAATTTTGGCATAAGGTATTTTGAGGTATGCGCTCAAGAATGATATGGAAAACAACAGCGTCACTCTAACAGTTACGATTACAGTGAAAAAATTTCGAAAATATCAAATGGCAGCACCAAGGTTTTTGTATTGGAATGCGATCTCCATACTGAAAAACACTAAATAGCGTTGGAATGGCACCTGTAGCACGAAAATCCCCGGAACTAGGCAAGGAAAAAGGACTTTGCCGTGCACCAGAGCATTAATGTTCATTTCATTCGTCACACCGTTTCTTCGGCTGAGATCCCAGCCTGATTAGTCCTCCACAAGGTCATGTGGGAAATTTGTGAAAGACAATAAAATGCTTTATTTTATGCTGCTTCTCTGTCCTTATTGGTTGTCCTCACTTTTAGCCTATCTACCGCCGGTGATTTTCATGCTACAGTTGCCGTTTGAACGCTGTTTAGGGTTTTTCACAATGGAGATCACATTCCAATACAAAAGACTTGGTGTTACCATTTGATATTTTCGAAATTTTCTCACTGTAACCGTAACTGTTAGAGTGACACTGTTTTTTTCCATATCATTCTTGAGCGCATACATCAAAATACCTTATGCCAAAATTTCATTCAGTTTCTGTGAATGGTATGATAGTTAGGGGCCCATATGTCGGGATCGTTTTTTTTATAATCACCCTGTATATCCACTAATAAAAATTCGAAATTAATCAAAGAAATAATTAAAATCCCAGAATTGATAAAAATTCGAAATTAATCAAATAAAAAAATCACAGAACTCATAGATATAATTTTGAATTAATGAGAGAAAGAAAATTTTCAGAATTGATAAAAATTCCCAGAATTAATGAGAGAAAAATTTCAGAATTGATAAAAATTCAGAATTAATGAGAGTGAAAAAATTCAGAATTAATGAGAGTGAAAAAATCCAGAATTGATGAGAGAGAAAAATTTCAAGAATTGATAAAATTTTCAGAATTAATGAGAGAAAAAAAACAGAATTAATTAGAGAAAAATTACAGAATTTATAAAAATCCAGAATTGATGAGAGAGAAAAATTTCAAGAATCGATAAAAATTTCGTGCTAAAATTTCCGGCTTTGAACGTAATCAAAGCCGGAAAAATTACCGAAATAAAAAACGGTTTGCAGGGTTAGCATCGCTAGGTCACGTGAATTTTTCACGTGAATTTCTCACTTTCACGAGTGAACGCCCTTGACCACTAGACTACAGAGGCACCGGATCTCTCAATATTTCTTTGGAGGTCGTGTACTCTGAAAGGGACCGTACATGGACGGCCGGACCAGACTCGGGCCAAGCTCGCAACTGCTGACGCTGCCACCAGATGGCGACTTATGCAAGGATGACGTCACTCTCCACTACCATACGAAGGATTTAACTAATAGTGAAAGAACGTGGGTTCGATTCCCCGCAGGGGCAGTTGAATTTTCTCTCTTTCCAAAATATATATGTTCGCGACAGCCAGTTGTTAAATCCTTCGTATGGTAGCGGAGAGTGACGTCATCCTTGCAATAAGTGAAATATTCGCAATATTTGAATTCAAAAAATCGGAGTTGTGACACAATAGCAAAAGTTTTAAAAAAATAAATAAACTCCGTACATTTTAGTTTCCGTTGTTCTTTCCATATCTTTCTCCGAGTTGAATTCCAATATCTATATACGTATAACTATGCAACCACTTGCAATATCAATGACGTATCCGTCCATATGGTCGAATCTGTCGTATGGGTCCATACGCTATTTCAATCTGACCTTTTGAATTGACTATTTTCTAATTAGAAAAAAGTATCGTACGTCACTGGGATCAACGGTTCCTGAATAAGATGCAACCAAGGGATTTTCCTTACTGTTTGTTTAATAAATATTGCAAATGACATTAATTACAAATAATTTTTGTTTGGTTTTGTTGAAATGACGATACAATACAATCTAATTTTTGAGATGCTAAAATGTAATATTTGCTCCCGCTATGATGCAATGGGTCAGCGGTGATTTCAATCGGAAAGGGGTCATTCAAGTATTACCGCAGAATCGATGGGGGTGTTTCCGATTAGCTGAGTTTTGATGACAAGGGGGGAGGGGGGGGGGTTTCAATGATGCTTACGTCATCAACCACCCTTTATGTGGAAATATGAAATATTCATAATTTCATCTTATCCGGTGCACCAAAAACGGAAATAAACCTTTTGATAGTTATTGGGGCATCTGAACTGACATTCTTCTCCCTATTGATAAGTCCTCTACAGAACCACTTTAGTGATCCTTCAAGTGCTGAAGCATCCCGAAATGTGTCCGGGATGCTTAAGTGCTCTGGAACAGTGCCACGTGATGGGGGTCAAGTGATTCGTAATTATGCCACGGATCACTTAAGTAATCTGGAAATGTTCCGCGGGTAACTTGAGTGATGTAGAACCGCACTGGAGGCCGCTTAAGTGCTCTAAAACTGTGCCACATGTCACTAAAGGGATCTCTAAATGTGCCACGGATCGTTTAAGTGTTCTGGAACTGTGTCGCGGTTTACTTAAGTGATCTTTGAATGTAAAAGTGATCTTTGAGGCATACTTCAGTGATCTGAAAATGTGCCCCACCGGCCACTTGAATGCTCTGGAATTGGAACGCGTCATTTAAGCGATTTGTAAATGTGCCGCTTAGTTTATTTTTACAAAATTAGGTTTGAGGGGGGCAAGCCACATCAGATAACCACATCTGGCCCACGGGTCTGCGCATTTATCCAATACCATTTAAATTAACAGAAATTGATTACAATAACATAAATGTATAAAGGTATTATCTTTCGAAATATTACATTTTTTTTCGTTGGTGTGGGGAGGTGCACGTGCCCCCAATGCCCCCCCCCCTTCGCGTATGTTTCTGATTCCACCAATATGCGTTAGGAGGTAGGGGGAAGTGCTGACGGGATTTTACTGACCAGGACGGGAAACGGGGTAAAAAAATGGTAAAACATTTGCTGACGTAATACTTTAAAGCCCCCAAAATTAAAACCATTCACACGGTATGATAACAGTGAAGATTATGGGCATTGTATAGTATTTTACCATGTGTATATATTGTTTATAATTTTAGTTTTTAATTGGGTTGCTGTATTTTTGAAATATATGACATCCATATCTGTTATAGGCATCTTTTTCTCAGCCACCTCGTTGGGCATTTTGCCTGCTGTGGCGTTGTATTTGTATTTGTATAATAGTGCTGTAGTTACATTTACGATAAAGAACATCCCTGTGTGTAATATGCACGTACACACCTACTGAATATTTTTCCTCTCAACACACACTTCCTACATTCTCCTCAAACTTTTTTTTTTGAGATTTTGTCCAGACCTGGACTCTATGTAGCGAGACTTTTTTCCAAAGAAAATCAACATTATCATGATCAAATCTAACAATAAATTTCGAAACTAATGGACTAGAAGAGAAGACATTTTGATCTCGTGATCGCATCGCTCGATACCGAACACAGCTTAATCAATAAGTAAAATAAAGTAAACGTCAAATACGATCTCAGAGTCTTAGAATGACGCATTTCTGTTCTCTTGAACGAGGTAATGTACGTGTATTAAAGCGTCTTTTCACGGGTGCTCCCCCCTGTATTTTTGTTTTGCTGCGTACGCCGAACTTATCCGTCACGAGATAGATCTTTTTTCCTCGAGAGATAGAGCAACAGATCTAGTTTGTTCTTTTGGTCTTGAGCCTCTCGATTTCTTTCGGTAGTGACGAATAAAATGACAAGATGGAAGGATTCATCTATCTAATCTACCCTCAGATCTTTCATGGCGGAGAGAGGAGTTAAAAGAAAAAGGAAAGCAATAGCATATTTATTATGTTAGTAGTTACAGTTCGTCTGCACGAGGAGAGTGTGGGACGGTGAAAAAGTGACTCGTGGTGATAAATTGCCAAAAACTGAAACTCTTTATCTTGTTTTACTATCTCTTAACAACAATCCCATACACAAAAGATGTTTCCTTTTTTTAACTTCTCTTCCCTAAAAATGGCATTTTTCTCTGTAGAATCTCTTTTTTATGGAGAGTGAAACTCCATTTTACGCCTTGATGATCTGCATTTCAATGCTGTTTGTTTCCTTTTCTTGGTATTATTCATGTATAGGAAGTAGAGAAAAAAAGATCAATATTTACGGATGAATCTTTTCCTGAAAATGATGCGAAATCGATTCGAGATTTTCCTGGAATTCCTCTGCGTTACCGGTTACTATATGTTTATTGTCTTGTGATGCATCATTATATTGAATGGTAACGTCTCTTGAGTGTCACGTGTGCAATTACATATTGCGTGATGGATTCTTTCATTATTATTTTTATTAATATATGCGTTTTTTTTTAAAGAAAGATTGGTGAGAGACATTCCTGGTTTTTACAGGAAAAATATGCGTTAATAGAACCGTTTTCGTAAATCGTCATGCCTTAATATTTTAGAGAGTTGTCTAATATAGTGGTTTTCAAGTTTTTCACTGTTGCGGGCCGGTGAAAGTTGAACATAATGAAGAAGAGAAATAATTAACGTACTAACCAAATTAACTGAATACGGTATAAGAAAGAACAGGCAAACAGGAACAATAATTTCAAGACTAGCAAAATGATTAAAATAGGAAAAATATTTTACGGACCGGGAATAAATACGGAACAAAATATAAACTTGAAAAATTATTCGAAGACGCGTTTTCAATAAACAGAAAATTCTACCAAAAGATGTGGATTTCTAGTACTTTCCTATTTTTTGATGTTATAAGTAACCAATAACGTGATTTTATAACTACATGATTTGCGAAACTCCTGGTTATATCAGAAAGAGTCCGATTCTGATTCCAAAAGTTGTTTGTGTGCTTGTATTTCAGACAAGTAAGTCAGCCATCTCACGCGTTAACCTTATTTATTTCTCTCCCTCTTGTCCAGTTTGACTTTAATTAAAGAAGGAATGTTATAATTACTGTTTCAGCAACTCTTCAGAAATCGCCGACGAAACTTACAAGCGACAACGACTAGACAAGCGTTAATAATGTCGGAATTTTCACATATTAGTGATTTCAATTTGCAAAACGCATCCGTAGTTTTCATACGTGTACATACATGATCTCTGTTTCTCGTTAACTTGAGTATCCTGGAGAATTCCCTTAGTTCCGTTTTCGACTCGCGAAAATAGTTTCAAATGTTCCGATCCCACTAAATCTTGTCACTTTAGAAAGAACTCAGAATTCCAGGACTCCATGGCACTGTGAAGAATCCGTGCTAAGGATTATGTCATGGGACAACAACCGAGACTCTATTGCATTCTTTAATCATCGAGATTCTGAACACAATGATTTTTCGGTATTGAATGTCCTTTTGAGACCACCTTCGAATTTACAGTGTGTGACTTTCCATCATTTATACTAGAAAGAATTAAATCTTATGTCTTCTGGTCTGAGGCCATACGTGATAGAAAATTTCTGAAGCTTGCAGATCTGTCAATAACTCATCACATTTCAGAAAGGAATGAGTCAGAATTACAATTCTTCATTTCAATGGTTCCAGAACGTTTTTGGAGCACGCTTTTTTTGACCGTTTATTATTATTTAATTGTTTTTGAGGTCACAAAATCTAGTTTTTAGAAAACAGCAAAAAAAACTGTCCAAGGCCGGGATTACACTATAAAAGTTTCATAAAAGTTCATTTATGGGACTTGAACAACGTAACCAATAAGGTTATCGGTTACATTCGAGAAAATGCAACCGATAGCCTTATTGGTTGAATTTCCCAAGTTTTATAAATGAAATTTTATAAAACTTTTATACTGTAATACCGGCCCAAGCCTTTTGATTTCTACTTTGCGTAAATTTTAAAGCACTTAGCTGTGGATATCTTCTACCACGCAACAGAGATCGATGACTTTTAGGCATATGACGTGTACCGAAGTGGAGAAAATGTAGGAGAAGTAGATTTGGCTGTACAAATGCACACACGTTGCACGAAGCGATTGTGGTCCGATTTGCAGAACGCGATTTGATATTATTATCTGCACTAACATTCCGCCATTGATCCTAAATCCTAAATCTTAAATATGATATAGTGGCCTGTGGGTTCCGACTGAAATTGTGGCAGCTCCTAAGAGAGAAGTAGTCACACCGGGTTGAATTAACTTTTGGCCACAATGTGCGGCGCTCCAGCACACAACTATTCCTCCAGAGCCAACTGAAGAGATAATAAAAGACATTGTCACGTTAGCGAAACCGGTGGGGTGGAGTAGGGTTCAAAGATATGAATATAGAAGTCGAACATATAATTAATTAATAGCAATTCAGAGTAGGAATTAATGCAGCTGACTGGTCCTGAAGCTGAAGCGGTACCAGATGAAGAAGATCAAGATAAAGAAGTGGAAAGCGAGTTCACCATGAGTAACATAGCGGAAGGGCTTTGCAAGTTCAAATCAGCAATATATTATTTTTTCATCATATAGATCCTTCCATGTCCTTCCTTTTCTTCACACGTAGAAAAATTAGCAGAGGAAGTCATGTCAACATACTCCAGCATACTTGATGACATGAAGAAGAAGAAACGGCAAACAGAAATCACAATTTTCTTTCAGAAAACATCGCCAACAATCGCTGCAGCCTCTTTTACATCCCCTTCTACCTCTGCGTCACCCTACTCTTCTCATGATGTTCAATAAACGCGCTAAACAAAAACATAAAAATCTATGGTTTCGGTTATTCGTGGATTTCCCGTATTCGCGGTCAGCCCCGGAACGTAACCCACCGAGTGTTCTAACCATTCAACTACGAGTCTACTAGTTCAATTGTTAGAACACTCGCCTGGACAGGGAGAGATTGGTGGTTCGATTCTCCACACAGAGGAATGTGAATTTTCTTTCCGAACTACATCTCGATCTCCGCTTGGTTATCCAGGCTTTCGTACTTCGTATAAACGCCAAGTGTGTTTAAATATTGAAGAATACATATACATAATGGAATGACGACAAAGATCAATCACTAGTTTAGAGCCTCATAGTTTATGTTTTTAATTTTGTCGTACCACGCACATAGGGTGACTATACGTCCCATATTTCCCGGAATAGTCCCAGTTTTTTTCCGGTGTCCCGACTTTTTTGCAAAAGTGTCCCGGTTTTTCACGTATTTCCAGCGAAGCCAACTTGAATTGTTTTATTCTTCAAATCAGCGATCGGAATTATCTTCCCAACTCAGAAACTGCATTACGATAATTACGACTACAAACAAGAATATTCATCTCACACATTTGTTATGTTTTTTTTTTGGTTTTTTTTTAAATTCGCTGCAATTAGAAGTGGGGCTTTATTTCCGCGATCAATTTTCTGTGATTTTAGCATGAGTTGGCGACTTTTCTTATTTTTGGCATAATTTTCGGCGATAATTAGCTATGTCCTGTATTTTTCCCGTATTTTTTCGAACAAATATGGTCAGTCTACATACACATACATAATGATGTACATATTTTGCGTATAAGTATAGAGATGAATAGAGTCTGCGAATCAGAGATGCGACTAGATACTTGATCCGTTGGGGGAAAACTCGCATTTTAGTGCCCTTTGTCATTAAAGAGGGACTGAAAGGTGAGATTTGCGCCACATTTTGTCTGGCACCCGGGGTAACAGACTTTCCTGCCCCCCCCCCCTAGTTGCGGCTCTGCCCCGAACTAAATATTATCAAGCTCTACATTCCACACTAACTTGTTGGCTCTGAACAAACACAAGTATTGCCAATTCCATACTAATAGTATCCAATATACTAAGTAGTAGTTAGTATACTAATAATACTAATAGTATTATTGCAATTCAAAACTGGAAAATTAAAATGGAACTTTTTTCCCCAATTTTTTTCCTGTAAGTAACCAAATAAGTTTTCGACTTATTTCTGTGTTAATAGCCCTTATTCAATATTTTAAATTAAAATTTATTAAAAGGAAAGCAAATGCAAAACAGTCCTAAATTTTTCTTAGGTCGCAAAATATGATGTCAAATTCAATGAATTGTGATGTCATATACATATACATTCGTCTTGAAACCTTACAATGATTGATAACACAAGCTTATGACGAATTAGATTAGATAAACGCACACGCACACACACACGCGAAAGACACATTATATGCTTGTTTTCATGGGACGTGCTTAAAATTTCTGATACTCCAAGTGCTAAATTTCATGTTTCAACTTCTCACATCCTACGGTAAGCGTTGAAATATCCTGCCAATATAAATCAAAGTTCTAACTTATTTTTCTTACGTTGATTTGTATCGATGACCTCTGCCTTAAGGTCCATATTTTCTAGCGTCAGCATGGCGCGTGGAGGATTACTTCTAGGAATACATTAATACCATCGCTATAATCGGCGCTCAAAAGAATGTCAATGAATCCCCCGTGCGCCCTCCCCCCCCCCAGTCAGCAACTTTGCCTCCCCTTTTACGAGATTTTCATCCGTGGCTCCTTGAAATATCTTAGGGTGCACTGGGGGGGGGGGGCATATGGCCCCCGTGTTGAGAACCACTGTTTTATGTCATCATACTGGGAGGATTCGCAAACGGTTTCGTGACGATATTCTCTAAAGGCTCACGCGTTGAAAAGTTCGCAACGCAAGTCAAAAGCAATGGTATCTTCAGATGTGCACATTGTATAGACAAATAATCCAATATTATATCACTCCGGTTTCAATATCTCTTCCCGTCTGGGCACCAGGCCCGCTGCCTTGGTTCGTAACGAGATTGCTTTCCGCTGTATCTCGAGCTGTTCACAACGAAAATAGACAGCATTGGTATCGTTTACTAGCTATTCCAAAAGCCGGTGATACAAATACAACGCCACAACAGGCAAATTGCCCAACGAGGTGGCCGACCTAAGAACATCATGGATCCCCGAGCCATTTTTTGGAGGCCCTACCTACAACTACTACTCACCCCCCCCCCCCGCCGCCCGCGGAACCCCCCAACGAATCGGTACATGCGGGAATGTGCGTGTAGTGAAACCTGACGTGAAGTTTTGTTGTTTCTCTGTAATGCTTGTTATGTGTAGTGCCATCTGCCACTAGTTTTTCTAACTATGAGTGAAGTATTATGATTGAATGATTTATCGTTGTAGGACTGTTGCTCTCTGTGGCGAGACTTTTTAACGGGGAGATCGGCTCGCATTTGCGCCTTGAAGTTGGGAACCACAGAAAACCAACTTCAGCCGACCACCACTGTGGGGTTCGAACCCGGATCCTCGCATCGCGAGTCCGTCACTATAACCACTCGACCACCACAGCGGCATATGTCGACCACCACTCGACCACCACAGAGCATTATGTCATTGATAATGACATAATTTCATTGTGTCTGTACCTACCACGTCCCACCGCTGCCATTTGCTTTTTTTCCCCGCGGTATGATGCTCGTCTTCCACTATGAAGGCTACCATTAAGGTACATGGGTTCGAATCCGGGCATAGAACGTTAGAAGCAAGTTCTTTACCTACCGAGCCTGGGGCGACGACCACCGATGCATGGAGCCTCCATTTCCCACCCAACTTCCCTGGTTGGAAATTGCCGTATGGCGATATATAACCAGAGTAGGTGTGCGGTAAAGTAGTACCTACCACGTGATTCAAGGCACAAAAAACGTACTCACGTCAAAACTTGCCAATAACACAACCTACCCCAATTTATTTTCTTATCTGGAGATCGCATCGCTCGACAATGGACTCAACCAAATCAATAAATAGAATAAAGTAAACGTCAAACACGATCTCTCAGCATCTTAGTAAAAATGCATTTCTTTTCTCTCCGGTGGAGATAATGTATATTCCGACATCTTTTTCACGTGTATTACCCTGTATTTTGTGGTCAGTATTATGTCGAACTTGCCCATCACGACAGAGATCTTTTTTCCTTGAGAGATAGAGCAGCAGAGAAGTGCGTTCTTTTTTTGGTATTGAGTCTCTCGATCTCTATAGTGACGTTGAAAAAAAAAATGGTGGAAAAAATCAAGGTGGGATGATCCCCCATCCATCTTATTTATCCTCAGATCTTTTATGGTGGAATGAAATGGAGTTAAAAAAGAAAGCAACAGAATATTTATTACCTCTGCAGTTCGGATGTACCAGGAGAGAGTGGAAGAAAAAGCAACTCGTGAAATTGAAAAAAAAATTGGAACTGCTTATCTCCTGCTTATCTCCTGTTTTACAACAACCCCCCACACAAAAACAACGTCATTTTTTGGTAAAATTTTCTGCAAAATATCTTATCTATATGTGGAGAGTAAAACTTTATTAACACCTTAATGATCTGCATTTCGATACTGTTTGTTTACATTGTTTTTGGCACAGTCGACGCTTGTTACAACGATCGTTCCATTATAACGACTACTTTACCGCACGTCTATACATCGCCATACGGCAATTTCCAACCAGTCGCGTTAAGTGGGAAATAAAGGTTCTATCTATATCGGTGGTTGCACCCAGGCTCGGTAGGTAAAGAACATGTTTCTGATGTTCTTGGCCCGGAATTGATCCCGTGGACCTTGACGGTAACTTTCATGATGGAAGACGGGCATCTCGCCACGGCACGAACCACTCTGACGCATAAATTATTTTCGTAGTTATCGGCACGAACGATAACCCCGCTACCAAAATTTACGTGTTCCAAGCAACCGCAATTTGCGGATGTGGAGAGCTTGCAGCCAACCAGAGTGCAATGGAAGGTCGGAGTGCATTTTGCAGAGCCGCCTTGTTGATCACGGTATCTCCGTCATACCAGACAAGACCCGGGCTCTGTTCCTTCTGGGATGTAAGTCCTTTACCCGTGTGGGATGGATCGTGCTGGGGAGTATATCACGGTGTCACAGGTCCTAAATTTTTTTTCTGTTTCCACCATGTTAATTTTTCCAATAATCCAATGTAACAACCATTAGATATAACTCAATCCATTACAACGACCGAATTCATCTAGGCTGGAACCGGGATGAACCATAGCTAAGCACACTGTGCTCGCGCGAAGCGAGAGAATTTTTAGGTGCTTATCCGCTTTGCTCACCATTCATTCTGTTTTATTTTCGCACATGGTGACTCACTCTCAGTTCCCACGTGACAGGTTTTCCATCTTATTCTAAATTTAATTGCGCAATTTCTCAGAACCGTGGACTTATGCTTTCATGCCGAAAGTTATGGATTCGACATGGCTGACTTACATGAAAAAGAGCTTTATATCTCTAGATTTCAAATTGAAAGTTTTTGCGGAATGTCGAGAGCCAAAGTAGCCGAACCATATACGGAGAAGCTTAATTTTATTTTTAAAAAAATTCAAAAACGTTCGATATAAAGACATCCCTATATAATGTCCATTTCCCGTGGAACAAAGGAGGTAGTTATAACGAACGACGACTGTTATTATTCACGTAGAGAAAAAAAGTCATAATCAATATGTACAGATGAATCGTCTCCTAAATATCATGCGCAATCGAGATTCGGGACTTGTTAAAATTCCTTTTCGTCACCTGTTACTGTATGTCATTTATTGTGTTTATTTCGCTATTACGTTTAATGGTAACTTCTCTTGCATATGACATGATGTCGCTCTCCACTTTTTTATGCAAGACATACAGAAAACTGGATGCGGTTATTATACATAATAACCGGTAATTATGCATACTTACCAAGTTTTTTATACGTTGATAAATTTCGCAAAATTTGTCATTTCTACCGGTAATTATGCATAATACCCAAGCGTCGCGTCAGTTGTAAGCATGATTAATCATACTACAGTAAAACTACGATTAACCGTCACAGTCCGGACCAGGGCCGTGACAGATAACCGAATAGACGGATAACAGAAATTCCTCGGTACATATGTACAGTAGCGTGATTTCATTGCGGGCTCGGGATGAAAATGAAAATAGTTCCCTTTATGTTGTGTCCATTCCAAAATTCTAAAACATCGCTCCGTATTTTCAATTATTCCCTGGTCCATAGGCTGGATAAATGGAGTTGTATTCGCTGGCCGAAAGAGGCATGTTATTTTGCATCATCCCTTTTGAGTTCGGAAGAGGGGGGGGGGGGGGAGGTGTTAGGGTTGTTAATTGTTAGGGCATTGTTAAATCCATTAACAGAAGTGCATCCTGTGGGAACTGTTTTTCGGTTATATGAGTTTTAACTTGAGGCACGTTGTGGAACCATCCTAGAAAAATTGTTTCCTTCACTCAAGCAGTTTTTTGGGTATAATAGTTCACAGGCAATGCTTTCATATTTAAAGTTTCGAAAGCACGTGGTTTTTTGGATTTGCCAACTTCAACCGGGGGGTAATCTATGATTGCACAGAACATAGCAGTGATCCCATCTTTTTTGGACCTTGAAACCTGAGGCTGCTTTTTCCCGTATTTTGTGTTTTAGACGATGAAGGAAACTGACGGTTAAACGAATGACGGTTTATCATTATATCGGGTCCGACTACATTCATCACACGTACTAAAGTCATTTGAAATTATTTTTTTCAACTTTATCAAATTCACCGAATTATACTTGGGTATTACGCATAATCACAGATAAAAGGTGATAAATTTCAAGTATTTATTCAAATTTACCTACAACACTTGGTTCTTACGCATAATCACAGGCAAAAATTATAATGCTCTCGTTTTTTTTTAAATCAAATTTACCAATGATGCTTGGGTAATATGCATAATCTCCGGTAAAAAAGTGATATTTTTTTTTAGTATCTATCAAACCTGCCAACGACACTTGAGCATTATGTAGTTTTGCGGTAAAAGTAATAAATTTATCAAACTCACCAAAATGACGATTAAGTATGGATAGTAACCGGTTATTATGAATAATAACTGATTCATCGCACTTACCGTAACATACTAGAACGTCTGAAGCGATTACGTTCCGATTTCCAGAACATGATTTGATATTAGTGGTCTCCCAGTGCATGATTATGATTAATAATGGCCTGATTAATGACTAATAATTATGACTAATACATACATGCTAATGTTATTTTGTTGTTGCTGTTGTTGTTGTTTTTCCTGCGAGAATATAAAAATTACTAAAGTTATTATGTGTAAAAGCGTCATCTAGTGATAACCCAAGTAATCAAGCACATCTCTGTTTCGGTATTGGATGTTTGCTCTTTCAGAGATTTTTGTTTTTTGGATTCACGATTGCGAGACTCTGCTCAACATAAATCTGCATCGTGATCAAATTCTGAAACTAATGGACAAGAAAATGAGACAAGTTTATCTCGAGATCGCATCGCCGGATAACAAACTCAAACCAAATCAATAAGTAGAAAGAATAAAGTAAACGCGTCAAATACATCTCACGATCTTAGAGAAAACGCCATTTCTTTTCTCTCGGATGGAGATAATGTACACGTATCCCAACATCATCCCACGTGTGTTACTATCTCCTGTATTTTGTTGTCAGTATTATATCTAACTTGCGCGTCACGACACGGATGCTTTTCCTTGAGAGATAGAGCAACAGATCTAGTTTTGGTATTGAAGCCTCTCGATCTCACTCTGCAGTGACGTTGAAAAAGAAATGACAAGGTGGGATGATCCATCGGTCTTATCTGCACGCAGATCTTTTATGCCCCGAAAGAAATAAGGAGTTGAAAAAAAATAAAGCAATATGATATTCATTATCTTATTTATAGTTCGGGTGCACGAGGGGACGGAGGGCGAGAAACAAAAGCACCTCATGGTGAGATAAATTGCGAAAAACTGGAAACTGTTTATCTTATTTTCCTATCTCTTAACAACAACCTGATACACAAACATATGCTGCTTTTTTCTACTTCTTCAAGAAATGAAATTTTTCTCTGTAAAATCTCTTCTTTATGGAAAATGAAACTCCATTTACGCCTTGATGATCTGCATTTCAATGTTATTTGTTTGCTTCTCTTGGTATTATTCATGTACAGAAAATTTAAAAAGTCAGTATTTTCAGATGAATCTTCTCATAAAAGTGATACGAAATCGATTGGAGACTTTTCTGTAGTTCTTCTCGTTAACTGTTATTGCATGGTGTTTATTCTGTCATTGATGCGTCATTGCATTCAATGATGACTTATTCTCTTGAAAGGATGACGTCGCTCTCCGCTACCATACGAAAATTTTAACCGCTGACAGCAGCCAGTTGTTAAAACCTTCAACTTGTTACGGTCATTTACGTTCACTTTTTACGTTCATTACCTTCGTTACGAAGATTTTAAAACCTTCAACTTGTTACGTTCATTGTTACGAAGGTTTTAACAACTGGCTGTTCGCATTAAGACGAGTTCGTATGGCAGCGGATAGTGACGTCATCCTTTCATAAGTCGCCATCTGGTGGTAGCGTCAGTACTTGTGAGCTTGGCCTGACTCAGGTGCGGCCGTCCGGCGGTTATTAACTGTTGCTGTGTGTTATTTATTCTGTCATTGTTGCGTCATTGCATTCAATGATGACTTATTCTCTTGAAAGGATGACGTCACTCTCCGCTACCATACGAAAATTTTAACCACTGACACAGCCAGTTGTTAAAACCTTCAACTTGTTACGCTCATTACTTTCGTTACGAAGGTTTTAAAGCCTTCAACTTGTTACGTTTATTGTTACGAAGGTTTTAACAACTGGCTGTTAGTATGGCAGTGGAGAGTGACGTCATACTTTCATAAGTCGCCATCTGGTGGCATTGTCAGCAGTTGTGAGCTTTGGCCTGAGTCAGGTTCGGCCGTCCATGTTCGGTCCCTTTCAGTGCACACGAGCTTCAAGGAAAGATTGAGAGATTCGTTGCCTTTGTAGTCTAGTGCGTTCACCGGGAAAGTGAAAGGACGTGGGTTCGATTCCCCGCAAAAGCAATTGAATTTTCTCTCTTTCCAAAATTTCATCTTCGCAACAGCCAGTTGTTAAAACCTTCGTATAACTTCTCTTGTATGTTGCATGCTGGGTCATTTTGTTTTCTTTTTTAATGGATTCGTTTCCGATCAGAATGAATAATGAATCTGTTAAGGGGTGTCAAGACCCCTTTTAATCGATTCTTCGAAAATTACTTTCAAAATAATTTCATGTAACTGCAAATCTAATGCAAAAAATTTCATGTCAATTGGTTAATTCGTTCTTTTAAAATAAAAGAAATAATTAATGAAATAGAGCGCAAGGCAGCGGTTCTCAACCGGTGTTCAGCGGATCCCTTGGAAACTCCGTATGCACTACCCGGGGGCTTCGCGGCAGCTCGACGAAAATACAAAAAACAGTGGATTTGAAAAAAAAAACCACTAATTATAAATATTTGTAAATACAGTAAAACCTCGATAAGTCGTCACCTCTTCACGTTATTGAAAAATTATGACGGCTTAAGTGGAGTGACGACTTAAGCAAAGTCAGTTTCAATGTGTAATATTGTAAAAATCGTATAAATGTAAATCAATATAAACATTAATCAAAATATGAATTAAAATTACAATATTAAGAAAAATTATAGAGTTCAAAAGAAAAAAAATTAAAATTTTTAGCTTTTTAGAGCTTTTATTACTTACCTTATTAAAATATACTGGTACACTTGATTTGTACAAAGAGATAATTTGTTTAAATTTGAAGCTCTAAATTAGGGGGACCCATGCAGAAATCAGGTCTAGCTGGAACCGTCAATAATATTTCAGAAACTTAGTCGATAAATGAATGTCCCCCCAGTGTAACTTTCGTAACATGAACTGTTCCGTTTTGATACATAAGGCTTTTAGGGTGACTTTTAAACATATGCTAATGCTGTTAACAAGCTATTTTTCTAAAGGAAGCCAAAGAAATTATCTATCTGTTCCCCTCTCTCTCTCGAACTTTTTCATGGTGACGAGTTAACCGAAATTAGCGACGTGTAAACGAGGGGTTCAATAACATTGCTGTCTATGAAAGGTAGACAGCCCTGAAGAAAACATAGCGATTTACGGAGTCAGGGTGACGACTTAATTAGGTTTTGCTGTAATTAAAATAAATCATGATGAAATTTTTCATTTTGCAATCAGTAACTTCGATGAATAAATAAAAGTAGCACTATACGGGGTTCCGCCATAGAAATTACACGCCAGAAAGCACTCCGTGAGCCAAAAAGGTCAGAAGCTATACAAGGTGTCCTGTAAGCCTGTAAGTGTTAATGCGGCTTTTATCTCGCCAACCGTCCATTAAATGTTCAAAGGACGTTCCGAAATTCACCACGTGCCAGTTTTGAGAGTGACAATAGGATGTGTCTCAAAATAAAAAAAAATCTTAATTTTTAAACGATCCCCTGGTCCTCTAACTTTCAATTAGAAAGTTGGTGCCCTTTCTTTCCCGAGGCCAACAAAAACAAATCCCATGGTTCTAAGCGAGATATTCGCTGAGATATTAGAATTCAAAAATCGAGAAGGGTTGGGAAAGGATAATATGAATGAGGGAAAGAAGCGCTGTGTCTGCGTTTGTTCTCTTGCTGTTCTTTTATAACTTTTCTTGGAATTTTAGAATTAAAATATCTCAGCGAATATTCCATTTAGAAACACGAATTTTTTTTTATTGACCCCTCAGAAGATACAGAACAACTTTATACCTAGAAGTTAGAGGACAAGGGGACCGCATACAAATTTAGATTTTGTTTTTATTTTGTTACACACTGTATTTTCGCTCACAACCGGTACAGGGAAAGTTTTGAGAGCATTTTGAGCATTTTTTTCAAATTGGAATCATACCTCTACGATCGACGGTTGATAAGATAGAATCAGCATTAGCACTCGCAGGATATTCTGTTTATTCTGTGGGAGAGAGAAATTGGCATCCAAATGTTTATGCACTATGAAAATATCCTGATATTCTGTAACACTGAAAAATACCCATAAGAAAAGTATAGACACAATTAAATGTAAATTAACAGAAAAAAATTAGTGAAAATTTCTCACTGAAGAAGATTTTAAGTTGATAAAAGAAATAATTCCAAAACCAATCAAAATCAAGAAATTCAGAATCACAGAATGTGTGGAAATTCAGAATTACAGAATTAATGGAAATTCAGAATTACAGAATTAATGAAAATTCAGAATTACAGAATTAATGAAAATTCAGAATTAATGAAAATTCAGAATTACAGAATTAATGAAAATTCAGAATTACAGAATTAAAGAAATTGAAAATTACAGAGTGGAAGAGAATTCAAAATTTCAGAATCACAAAATGCATGAAAATTCCTGATTACAGAATGTATTCAGAAGCACAGAATGTACGAAAATTCAGAATTACAGAATGTACGAAAATTCAGAATTACAGAATGTACGAAAATTCAGAATTACAGAATGTACGAAAATTCAGAATTACAGAATGTATTCAGAAGCACAGAATATATGAAAATTCAGGATCACAGAATACATATGAAAATTCAGGATCACAGAATACATATGAAAATTCAGGATCACAGAACATATGGAAATTCAGGATCACAGAACATATGAAAATTCAGGATCACAGAATATATGAAAATTCAGAATTACAGAATGTGGATAGAAATTCAGAGTTTGTAAAAGACATAAATCCAGAATAGATGGAAATTCAGAATTTATGACAAAAATCATTATTACCGTAAGCCTCCCTCCCCCAAGAACACGTAGCCCACTGCGACCTCACCTGTCGCACACCTGAAATACGGGCCATATAAGCCCACATTCAACACTATTCATAATAAATATTCTGCACTTTTCCAATAAAATATATGGAATAGACAAAGAGAAGAAAAAAAGGTAATTACTTTTTATTGAAAAGCATCGATTAATTAACTTCAACCCGAAACTTTGGGCCCCCATTAAATTACAATAAATACAAAATAAATTCATTACGTGCCGTCTATTCTAATGACTTTCTTTTATTCTCATTATAATCATTAAGAGGAATTTTGTTTACTTTATGGGAAGAAATCCGAGTTCTTTTCTCCGGTTAATTATTTCCAGGTAAAATCTTTACATCGTTTACTCAAGCTTTCTTCCCAGAATGCATCATTTAACTATTTGTGCCTTTTTTTTTTGTTTCATCATAAATATGTTATTGTTTGATCTTTCTTTAATTATTGTTTCCAAGAATAATTTTAAGTGTAGTTTTCTGCTTTTATTTTTTTCATATTGTAATAGTTTTGACATTTTTTGTTGTGCAATTTTTTGTTTCGGAGATCGATCTTTTGATACATAAGGCTGTCGTCATTCCCTCTTTCTCCCAGAAGCAGTTCTAAATGAGAAATAATTGGTTAATTTTGTTAGTGTTTCTAAAAATAGTATGTAAATATATACGTTATGGTAAATGTGATGAATCGGTTATTACACATAGCAACCGGTTATTTGGAATACTTACCAACCGTCTCGGTAAGTTTGATGAATTTATCACTTTCATCTGTGAATATTCATAATACCCAAGCGTCGTCGGTAAATTCGGTGAATTACTAAAGAAATCATAACCTTTACCGGCGATTATGCGTAATTACAAAGTGTCATTGGTAAATTTGATAAATACTTGAAATTTATCACTTTTATCTGTGATTGTGCATAATACCCAAGTGTAATTGGTGAATTTGATAGATATGAAAAAACCACAAGTGAGTCTAGTATGTGTGAAGATTATAGTTGCAACCCGATATAATAATAACACATTTTGCGATCGCACCCCCGATATAATGATAACAAGTTTTAAGGTCGTACCTCGATGATACATTACATGTATGAATTATGATAAATAGTATATCTTATAGAACTATTTATGATATTCACCAACGACGCGACGCTTGAGTATTATGCATAATCGCCGGTAAAAGTGATAATTTTTAGTGCTTATTAAATTTACCAACGACGCGACGCTTACGTACTGTGCATAATAGCCGGTAAAAGTGATAAATTTAAAGATATTCGGCAAACTTACCGAAATGTTCGGCAATTATCATAATAACCAGTTAATATACATCTTGACCAGATCTATCATATTTATCGTAACATATATATCTTAGTGATGATGATGAATTGGGATCATAATCAAAAACTGCGCAAAACACCTTCATGTTCGTTCTTTAAATTTCCAAAACTCTAGAAAATTGCAGTTCAGTATACGAGTGGTTCTCGACGTTCAGCTATATGCCCCCCCCCAGCGGCCCTGGGACATTCTAAGGGGTTCCACGGGTAAAAATGCAGAACAAGGGAAGCCATGACAAAGAGCTCGAGTGTAGGTAGATTTGTGCGGCCCATCTCGGAAGCCCCTGTGACCCAAGATTGGGTTCCGACCCATAGCTTAGATGCCACACACACATATCTAATTTATACATGCATAATAAAGCACCGTCCAGCCGCTGATCTGAGGCAATCGCTAAAAATTGGCAATGGTCGATAGATCCTGGACGGTGAAATGAAATGTGTGATGCGCTGGTTTACGAGACGCATGAACGGTTGAGTTGAGTAGCTGCGGTCATCTTCTGGTATAAACATGGTAAGAATGTTATAATGTATACATTTTTTTTGAAATTTTGAAAATCTGCTTTTCGTTGTGGTGAGAGTTTTAAACAAGGAAACTCCGATAACAAAGTCTACTCAGTTAAAAAACAGCACTAAATACCATAAGAAAATATGTAAAAGAATTTGGTGCCAGTTTTTTCTCATCTTTATTATTATTATAGTGTCACGTATTGTTTTTCTTATATCTTAGAATAAGTTTCATAACAAAAGGAAAAAACAGAATACTCGTCTATAGTCTGAGAAGAAAACTAATGAAGTTACTCTATATTCACTCAAAAGAAAACCCATCGAAAAACACCGAAAAATCGTAGCAGTAACACATCACTGAAGCATGGGGGTGGGGGAGGGCAGATCTTACGGAATTTTGCTGAAAAGATGGGGAGAGGGTCAAAGTTTTGCTGATGACGGGGATTGGGGGTGGGTCAAAATAGCTAAAATTCTGCTGACGTGAAACTTGAACGGCCCAATAACTCTTGGGAAAAAGATCGGGTAAAATCACTCTACCTGTTGGTAGAATAACTACGATCAAAAAAGTAAAGAAAGAATGGTTGTCAGTTCACAGGAGATAGTTTTCCAAAAACGGGGCATTTTGGTTGAAATCTGGGTAATGACATAAATATCGACACTAAATGTCAGTTCCGCACGGGTCGAACGCGATTTCCGTCGTCTGTGTGTGAGCGTTGGTGCTTCCGCGATGAAACTTTTTCGCCTAAATAGTGCTCCGTGACTTAAAAAGTTACTGGAAGTTGCATTCTGGTTGTTGATAAAATACATTCTGCTTACTGATAAAATACATTCTGCTTACTGATAAAATACATTCTTGTTGCTGATAAAATACATTCTTGTTGCTGATAAAATACATTCTGCTTACTGATAAAATACATTCTGCTTACTGATAAAATACATTCTGCTTACTGATAAAATACATTCTGCTTACTGATAAAATACATTCTGCTTACTGATAAAATACATTCTGCTTACTGATAAAATACATTCTGCTTACTGATAAAATACATTCTGCTTACTGATAAAATACATTCTGCTTACTGATAAAATACATTCTGCTTACTGATAAAATACATTCTGCTTACTGATAAAATACATTCTTGTTGCTGATAAAATACATTCTGCTTACTGATAAAATACATTCTGCTTACTGATAAAATACATTCTGCTTACTGATAAAATACATTCTGCTTACTGATAAAATACATTCTGCTTACTGATAAAATACATTCTGCTTACTGATAAAATACATTCTGGAAACCACTGTACGTTAGGGGCAATACATACACCCACGCCAACAAAATATGTTCCTTCGCGTAACCAATTCGTTAGAAATTCTCCACAGGAATGCCTACGACACGCACACGTACGGTTGAATCGAGTAGGTGCTCCCATTTGCTTTTAGAATAAATATGAAAAAAATGTTAAAATAAATATATTTTTTTTTTTTTTTTTTTTTTTGCAATTTCATGATTTCACCTTCCGCTGTGGCGAATGAAACTCTAATAACAAAAAATCAGAGAAAATATAATGTGAAATTTTTATGGAACATCATGTAAAAAAAGAAAATTCCTGCCAATTTTTGTTTTTCATCTTTATTATTATTATTACAGTCTCTCGCGTGGTTCTGACACAAGTTTTTCTTTTCATCTCTGAGTAAGTTTCAGAAAGAAAAAAAAACCCAGAATACTCTCGTCTAGTCTGAGAGAAGAAAACTAATGAAGTTACTCGATTCACTCAAAAGAAAACCCAACGAAAAAACGCCAAAAAAAAAGAGCAGTGGGAACACTACCGAAGCGTATGATCACAAAGAAACTGTAACATTATAACTAGTATTCTATTTTTTATATATATTTAAAAAAAATCATACGAATTCCAAGAAAATGTTACACTTCAAAGAATCAGTGCGAACAAAAAACAAAAAGAATATGAATGTAAGAATCATATCCAGAAATAAAATATGCTCACTCATCCTTTCAATGTCTCTTTTTTGCCCCTAGTTTTTTTTCATATCTTATTCTCAGTATCAAGTCAAAACACAGTAGATAGAATTAGTTTTTTTTCTTCAAATTACTTTAAAAAAAAAAAATTCTTAGAAATATTATCTACTTTCTCAAGAAAAAAACCCAATTTTGCTTTCATTAATGGTGGTCTTTTCCAACGAGGCTAATTAAGTCCGAAGAAAATCACGTAAAAAACCGTTTTTGGAGGGTTTTTTTTGGGGAAAAAAGATTCACGGACTAAAAAAAAAAGGAAAGTAATATTTATTTTTGTGTTCATTTTCACCTTTATTTGGTTCGTGTCTTGCTTCCGAACAGTTATTTTTTTAATTTCACTTCAGGTGCCATAGATAATTAATTGTAGGTGATGTCCAAAGCAGAAGTCTTCTCTACGTACGATTGCAAGAAAAACCAAATTAATAGTTATTTCACAGAAAATTTTTAAAGTATCCCCTCTTCGTTAATATAAAAAGAAGTTTCCGTACTGAAAAACTCGTAAAAAAAATCTAGAAATTTCGGTTTAAAACAAATATTTTATATCGATCGGAATTAATTTAATGGTTAAAATGAAAGCAACGAGTGGAAAAATATTTTATATATAGTCTCGAGATTCGAGAAAGCATGAGTGATATCTTTATAGTTTCTCTTTTGCTTTTCCCCTTGAAAAAAGGAAAATTCAATTTAGGGTAAAGAAAAGAATTTGTTCTTGTTTTTTAATTAGTCGTCGTGATGCGCATTTAATTATTCTTTGGTAAAAAAAAATTTGAATTCAATTTCGAAATTTTTTTTTTCGATCATTAATTTTGGTTGGAAATTTAATTTGCATTGAAATTATAAATGGATAAAAATCTTTAAAAAAATTGTTATCCCTTTTTTTTTCCCATTTCTTTATTTTTGTTTTCTATTCATTAGTTCTTCGTTTATTGTTATTGTCTTTTTTTTTCTGTTGTATATTTGGAATCGTAAGTGGTAATGACAGATGAATGCGCGTGAATGGCTTCTGTTTTCCCACAATTAAAAGTAAGATTATAAATTAATTAAATTTACAGAGTGTCCTATAAGTGCTTTATCGCATCAACAGTCAGTCGTGTAGAGGTTTTTCCACACCTATCAATATGTGCAAGCAAATCAAATTGTCATTCGGAATCATCATCCTGGATCCAAGATATTTTGTATATTGCAGTGGTTCTCAACCGGTGCTCCGTGTGAACTTTCCAGGGGCTCCGCGGCCGCTCGAGGTAAATATTAAAAAAGAAAAAATTTAAAAAAAAATGTGTGTGTGTGTGTGTGTGTGTGTGTGTGTGTGTTTTGCATATATACCAAATGGGACCCGACTTAAACGATAGGCTACTTTAAAATTTCGTCAAAGTAGGGCAAATGCCCCAAATGGGCAAAAAAACTGTCGGGCAACAATTGTTTTTTGGCCTCAACAACCACTTTCCGAACGTTTACTTTGGTTACCATGGTTCCCTATCAATGCGTTTCAGACGTGTATATGCCTTTACAATGGTTTGTCACTTCTCTAATCCTGTTACCATATGTATATTAGTTTATGCCTTTATAATGGTTTGCCGAATTTTCCATCCTCCCAGTAATGAGACTTTCTGAATAGATGCTGTAATCATTATCAGCATCACTTTGAGGGCCAGGCAAAGGATGATCCCCATAGAAATCAGTGTTAAAATTGCCGATTTTACTGTAGAAACGCGGAAATTTGTTGGGGTTTTCCACCACATCAATAATTTTAAAAAATTTATTGAATTCTAGATTTTTGAAATATTGAATTCTCTTATATACGAAGTTCGAGATATACGAAGCCCAGGAGATTAAATATGAAGTAATTAGCCGGACCTACTTTTGAGTTGGATATCCATGCAATAACATTGATTTCAACTTTTTATTTACATCTTCTCAAGCATGAAAATTAATGTATCCGTATTGTGGCTTTAAATATTCAACTGCATAAATTCATATAGTTTAGGATGTTTTTTAAAATTACTTATGGGCCCGTAAAACACATCGAAGAAATTCCACAGCTTTAATTAAGCATTTTTGGAAGCTGAAATAGGCAGAGTTGGATAACTTGAAATACATGGGAGGGAAGGGATTCGAAATACTTAGAGCCCTTAAAAAAGGAGAAAAAATATTCATTTCTACATTTCTTTAAATCTAGATTTGGTTCTTTCATGAGTCACGCAGGAAATCGCCATATTGGTTAACTTAGGCACGGTTAGCATGCCCCTCAAAGCAAGAGGGAGATATCGTATGATCCAAAAAGCCTAATTGAAGAAAACCCGGGCAACGCCGGGTATTATAGCTAGTTATAAATATTTTTGAATAACAGAAATAAATCAGTAACTTTGATGAGTAAATAAAAAGTAGGCCTAGGGGCTCAGCCATACATATTATATACCAGAAGGGGCTCCGCGAGTCAAAAAATGTTGAGAACCGCTGCTCTAACGAATCGACACATGCCGGAACGTGTGTGTGTATGTATGTTGTGCTTGTTTCGTGTTCATGCTGCCATCCGTCTTCCGTTTCCTGAAGTAAAGATGGAAAGTCTTGAATTTTCATGTTATGCCAGTATCGTGTTGTAGCTCTGCGTGTTCGCTGCGGAGAGAGTATATAGACGGCATTTTTCATTTATTACATTTAAAGTCATCTAACGGCTTTATGAATTGGGCATGGCATGTCCAATATAGTAATGACATGTCTAATAAACATGATTTGGAGAAATGTTTTCCACCACCGCTTGCAGAACACTACCTTAGGTGACTATATATTCAAAATTTATGCTAGCGTTGAGATATAAAAAAGTCCACGTGGAGAGACAAGCAAAGTATCTCATCAATCTTGATTTCACAGCAAAACCCATTCCGATCTTGAAACGCATACATTAAAAAGAAGAAGAAAAAAACACAGATAAGATACATTCCAATACAAGAGAAGTTATCATTACACGTAATGACACATCACGACGCAATGAAAGTCGAAGTTACAGGTAACGAAAAGAATTCCATCCCGAATCGATTTCGCATCACTTTTATGAGGAGATTCATCTGTAAATATTGCTTTTTTTTGTGCTTTCTCTGCATGGTACCAGAAAAGTTAAACAAACAGTATCGAAATGCAGATCATTAAGGTGTCAATGAAGTTTCATTCTCAATAAAGAGACATTTCTCTGAAAAAAATGTAATTTTTAGGGAAGAGAAGTAAACGGAAACAGCTTTTGTGTGTGAGGGGGTTGTTGTTTAAGAGATATAAAACTAAGATAAAAGAGTTTCAGTTTTTGGCAATTTATCACCTTTTCTTTCGTTCACTCGAACTGTGACTGCTTAAAATGATAAATATCATATTGCGCTTTGTTTTTCTAACTCCTTTTCTTTCCGCCGTGAAAGATCTGAGGGATAGATAACATGGATGAATCCCTCCATCTCGTCATTGTTTTTTCAACGTCACTATCGAGAGGGAGATCGAAATACCAAAAGAACACACTTCTGCTGCTTTATCTCTCAAGGGGTCATTCTAGTATTACGTCAGCATCGAGGGGTGAGGGGGTTTCGGATTTGCTGACTTTTGATGAAAAGGAGGGAGGGGGTTTGAAGGTTGCTTACGTCATCAGCCATCCCTTTTTTGAAGATATGAAATATTCTAAGCTGCTGACGAAATTTTGCTGACAGGGGGGGAAGGGGGTCAGAAATTGCTGAAAAGCTGCTTACGTAATAATTGAATGGCCCCCCAAGGTAAAACATCTTTGTCCCATCAGATTTGTTCAGATTTCATTGTCCGATTTTCATTGAGGTGACTGCCTGCCAGTTCTGTAATTGAATAAGACGAATGTGCTTCATGTTTAGATATGGTATAAAATAGGGCTGGTCCGGTTAATCGATTAATCGGGTTGGTTAATCGATCAATTTCTAATCGCAGTTAATTTTAGTTGAGTTAATCGACTCGATCAGTTCGATTAAAATTTTTAATAAAAGTTTTGTGAATTAACTTTATTTTTTTGAAAAAACTGATTGAATGTCATAAAAATCATGGTCTGTACTTGGCATTTTGGATAAGTGATCATATTTAAAAATATTTGAATCAATATTTTGATCAAATCAGATTCAATGAAATCTGATGATTTCAGTTTCAAATTGAGTTTGATAGGAGTGTAGGTGTCGCTGTGAAAGTTTTGTAACAAAGGAGTTTTAAAAAAGACGACCAAAATTTATAGTCTCCATTATGAACAGTAGTTTTCCTTATTCTTGGAAGCATCAGCTCATCTCCTCGCAAGTACCATTCGAGTGGAGTTTTTAGGCAGAAAAGAGAAACAGTATAATCGAAAGTAGTTTCGAAATCAGTGAATAATAACCAAAAATATAACCGATTTTTTTCTTTCAACAGAATAGAATCATCTGAAGAACTTACTTTTAGTGAATAAGAAGAAGTTTCAACAAAAAAATTACAAATATTCCAACACTGCTCAGAAAGGTGAAAACTATAGTGAATTCCAACACAATAAATAATAATAAGGGCATAACAAGATTTAATATACCAAAGGCCTCAAGAAAAAAAGACGGACAGGATTCTTTTAAATATATTAAGTGGCTTGAACATTCTAAATAAAAATACAAACACCAAAGACAAAACCAATAAAATGGTGCAAGCAGATGTTAGAATGCAGATAAATACCTCTGGGACGAACGAAAACCAAGTGGAGAAAGAAACGGAAATAGAAGAAGACTCCCTGTTCTATGAGAGTTTAGTAGAAGAAATCAACTATGAAGAAAGGGATATAATTCCAGCAAACAGTAATGAACGAAAACAGAATGAAAATACGTCCCCAAAAACGGTAGCGGGTACTTCTCCGAGCGGAAGATCAAACAGCATTTAAGAAGGTAATGACAAAAAAGAAGAACAAAGGAATCTCACGTAAAAATGAAATAGAAACTGAAAAACAAAGAATTATAGAGTCACAACAGCAAAGATGGAGAGGAATAAATATGAAAGATCTATTTTGAAACAACATCGAATATATTTATATCCCAGTAAGAAAGATAAAACGGATACATTCCAGCATAAGATGAAAAGTATCACGGAACAAATAATAAAGGAAGATGCAGTAAAATTACAAGAAATAAATCAAGGAATAATAATTTACTGCCAGAATGAGAAGGAAGAAGAAGAAATAAGACAAAAGATTTTACGAGACGAATTTTTGAGAAACACCATATATGCATGGAGTCCAAAAATCAATACAAGGAAACAGAGCACGAGTTTGCTAAGGAATAGAACTTACAAATTTATAACCCCCAGAAGAGTATTCAAGAGTGGATATGGAAGAGCAGAATGATATGATTATCAACAAGGAAATAACAACAGATATGAGCGAACAATAAACTGTAACAAAAGAGAGGGAAAAATTGTTGGAAGGACATGTGTGTGAGATATCATACTAGAAGAACTAACTTTGGAGGTAATATGCAAGCAGGATGGAACGATTATCGCCGACGAGACACCAATAGATATGAGAAAGAAAGGCGATGGAATGGTGGGAAAGAGAATGAGTAGAAAACGACAGACAAAACAATGCAAAGAAGGTACGTGGAAGGTTTGGGAACAATAGAAAAGATCATCGACAACAAAAGATATGAGTGGAATAAGTACCGTAAGCAACCGAGGTTTTAGGGAGCAGCAAGAGGTATCACTCAACAACAAGAATGGAGCCGACAAGTAAGATGGAGCAATGACGGGACACGAAGGAAACAGCCAAGAAACTATCAAGGAGGAGATGAAGAATTAGACATATCACAGAGAGACTACCAAATGGCATATTATAGCAATGATATTAATAATAATACAAATGAGGAAACATAAAGAAGAGCGTCTGAGAGGAAAGAAGGACGAATGTTCATCATCAGAGTATTCAATAATAAGAATCATCTTTGAAATTATGAATAGAAATAAATATTCAAGAATAAGATTAAACAAAATGTAGAAAACTTACAAAGTGAAAATATAAGAAAAATGTAGAAACGACAGATAATAAATGTGAGGGAATGGACGGAAAAAGTCCGCAACATGAACATGTTGGGAAAACTATTAAGTGTGAACACATAAACATACATCATTCATACCATAGAGCCTCTCTGCTTAGTCAAACAGCTCGCGAGAAGGAAATAGACATTGCAAGTATTAACGAACCATGCGTACATCAGAAAAAAGTTGAAGGATTTCCAAGCCAATGGCGAATTTTAGCCAACGCAGAAGATCCGAAAGCAGTGATAGTCATCAAGAGTGATATGAAAACAAACTACAGACACACACAGATATAATCGCAGCACAAAAATTGAACTTAGAGAAGAAAAGATTATCTTCATCTCAGCGTATTGTGCTCCATCTTGGAATATTGGAGTACACATTAATGAACCAGAAAATATATGTAATAGAAACAACAACAATAATAATCATTAAAGCAGATCTGAATGCTAAAAGGAAACTTTGGGGCCCTCGGGCAGGAGACAAAAGAGGGGAAAAGGCCAAAGAATTTTTGATAAAAATGAATTTGACTGTATGAACAATGCAAATGACGTAGCCAATTTTTGAACTCTAAGAGGAGAATCATGGATACATTTGACATTGATCAAAGGTGGTGCAAAAATTAATAGATAAATGGAAGTGCAATACGATTGTCCTATGAATGACCATCGATTGATGGTTTATGAATATAGAAAAAAGATTAGAAGCGAAAGAAAAACATTTCACTTTACAGCAAAATACTTGAAAATAAAGGAAGCGACCGAGAGACTAACCAGATTTTTAGAAGAAAATGGAATGAAAAAGTGTGAAAAAGAATGAAAAGAATTGGAATAAATGCGTACATGACATATTTACAAGATGAAATAAGCAAAATATTTAAACAAACGACAGTCAAAAGAATTAATCAGAGAAAGAAGAATGAACCGTGGTGGAGTGGGATGCTGCAAGAACAGAGAAGCAAAGTTAGAGCTTTGAGAAGAAGGGTTCAAAAAATAGAGAATCGCGAAGAAAGACTTAGAAAACAAGTCGCATATACAAGAAAGAATACAACAAATATAAAAGACTCATTAAAAAACAGAAGAAAGAAACATTTCGCGAATATCTGAAAGCAACAAATAGTACAAATTTGTATGGAAAAAGATACAGATTCTTCATCGATGACGAAAAATCCAAAGGCATCAAAGCCAAATGGAGTTAGCATAATGGCACTTTAATGACAGACTCAGCGGCAATATACAAGCAGTATTAAACAACTACTACTTCCCATACAAGCAGCAAGAAGAATTCGAACAGTTTGGAAGAAATTAAGATGAGCACTTCGAGGAGATCCATAAGCTCCCTCAAAATGGGGGGGGGGGGGGGGCTAGCCCTAAAGTATGCGACTGCAATGAAATACCAAGGCATCCAAATAAATTGAAACTTTTCCTGGGCGGATCATCTTCACTATATGCAAAGGAAATGCACTGAGAAGAACCACAAATTTTCTCAGAAAACGAGAGCCAGTTTGCGAATAACAGCAGAGATTTTAAAGAAAATTTACAATGAATGTATAGAGAAAGTTGTCATCTTATGGTTATGAAATTTGGTACAATGATCAAAGATGTCAAAAGGAAAAATTGGTAACAATAGAGAGAAAAATGCTAAAATCATAACTAAATGCTACAAGATTGCGTCTAACGATGCTATGCAAGTGTTGGCGGGGATACCACCCACAGACATCAAGCTACAAAATCTGATGAAAAAAATACTAACTGAAGAAAATACAATCAATATTAGGAAGATGTATCGCACATACAGACATAGATGATAATAATGATAAATGCCTTATATCTCCTTTTTTGGCAGGGACTAAAAATAATAGAATGGAGCAAAAATGAAACAGGTAAAGCCATCCATTCAATACACACTGATGGCTCAAAAATAGCTAATGAAGTCGGTTATGCAGTAGTTCACTATAACGACAATTATATAGGCTATGATGACATGATTCGACTGAACGATGGCAGTACAGTTTATAAAGCCGAAATGGCGGCAATAAAAGACGCTATAGACCACATTCACAGTAATAAATTAGAAGGTGCCCACGTCTATAGCGACAGTCAATCATTACTATAGACATTGAGAAAAATTAATAACAAAGATGAAAATATACATAAATGAAAATTTTAGCTGAGAAAGAACAAAGAAGTCTTCCATTGGGTGAAGGCTCATAATCGGAGCGTAAGTAATGAGTATGCAGGTCAAAAAGCTAAGGAGGCGACAGAGAAGACTGAAATAGATGCAATATTTAAAATCTCATCGATACAATTGAAAAATATGGTAAAGAAATGTTGCAATGTTAATCCATGATGGAAAACTGGCAGCAACATTGGGATCGTTCACCAAATGGAAGATTCGCCTATGGAACATTTCGAAAAGTGTCACTGAACATGGTGAATTGTGATTTCCACTTTAATCAAGTTCTGGAACAACATGGCGTCTTTGGGGTGTACCAAGAAAGATTGCACAAAGGATCTCCCAAATGCATCTTTTGTGAGGAAGCGGTCAGTGATGTTAAACATCTGATATATAAATGCGAAGTTTGGAAGAAAACCAGAGAAGATATCAATTTTAAAAATGGAAGTATCACCATTCAAATAAACCATTCACTAATAAAAATAGATTGGATTTCTCATAAAGCAAATAATGCAAAAAATGTGTAGAACACTATATACGTAGTTCATAACTGCATACATAGTTCATTTGTAGTAATATGACAATATGTCAATGTAATAATATACAGAATACAATACAAATATACTGCTACACCACACATGCACCCCGTCCACCCCACGGAACCCCCAACGAATCGGTACATGCGGGAATGTGCGTGTACGTGTAGTGAAACCTGACGTGAAGTTTTTTTTGTTTCTCTGTAATGCTTGTTATGTGTAGTGCTGCTATCTGCCACCAGTTTTTCTAACTATGAGTGAAGTGTTATGATTGAATGATTTATCGTTGTACGACTGTTGCTCTCTGTGGCGAGGCTTTTTAACGGGGAGATCAGCTCGCATTTGCGCCTTGAAGTTGGGAACCACAGAAAACCAACTTCAGCCGACCACCACTGTGGGGTTCGAACCCGGATCCTCGCATCGCGAGTCCGTCCATAAAAATAAAGATGTCCATAAAAATATGGATGTCATATATTTCAAAAATACAGCAACCCAATTAAAAATGCAATTAACATTGTTTACGTGAAAAAATACACATTTTTCGTTAAAAATACTTGACATTCTCTAAAAGTTTCAAACATATCGCTTGGCGTTTAGTTTAGCGCACAGCCTCACCTGTCTAAAATGTAGTGGGAAAGCATCATAGCGATATTTTGAAAAAATGCTTGAGCTACGAAGTTTCTTGCGAAATGAAGAAGCCAAAAACACAAATCTTCAGAACACGCGTTCAAAGATTTCATTACAGGATTTGGATCATTATATTTGTTTTACTTAATCGGCAATGACTTCGCTTCTATTTATTGTAGAGACAAAAATGAAATACTTTTGGGTTCTAGGAATACTACATTTTGGTGAAGTAACACATAAAATTTATTTAAAAAATTTTTTGTGAATTTCGTCTTTTGAAGGCAGGCAGTACCCTTAAATAAATGAACGCTACAACGTTGGTAGACTGCAGTTGTAATATTGTTATTCGACAAAAATTGCCTTTGTGGTGACATCTTTCGATAGAAGTACGAAACGTTGCTTTAGTCATTTTACAGTTCAATAGATGGCATTTATATCGCTATTTAAAAAAAAAGAAGACCAAGAGTGTGTTGAAATAATAAGCAAATAATAAATAAACATTCATCACGAGTCACTATTATATCGGTTGCTGTTACTGAAAAATAAAAATACGTCTCTTTCTCTCTCATCACATGCATCTACCATTTGCTTTTTATGACTGCAGATAAACAAAAATGTTCTGGGATCAGAACATATGTTACTCGTAACTCTCCCTGAAGTACTCCTGGGCAAACATGAATATTTTTTTTTTGGGGGGGGGAGGGCCATTATACAGCGTTCTTTGAGGCATTGCTGCAGAGTATTATCGTGTAACACTTTTCACAACGGCTAGCTATCGAAATAAATCCCACGTTGGGCAATACGGGAAATACTAAATACATAATTTTTAAGCCACCTTTAGGGGGCACACGTATCTCATTTGCCTATGCGAGAAACAGACACTGGCTCAAAGTGCCAATATATATAGGGTTTCCTGTTTGGTATAAAACGCTCAAGGTGCCGATGTGTTGTCGGCTCGACTTTCAAACTCGTTTAAAATTTGTTATTTTGAAGACAAATTAAGTAAAAATCCCAGCTAAACTGGAGACAAGGGCTTACATCCCAGAAGGGACAGAGCCCAGATCGTGTCTGGTTTGACGGAGCTAAACTGAAGATGTATTTTCGTTTATAATTTCGAAATTCAGATGCTCTTGACTACCGTAGTATTTAATTTGGAAAAAGAAAACAATTAATTGTATATCTTTCTCCGTCCGTCGGAAGCAACTAATTTGCTGTGAGGCAACATGCACTTTTTTTTTTGCAATAAACAATTATGTGTTGTTCATTGCCACGCTTAGATTCTCTATCTGGTCCGCCACAGATTTATTAATAGCATAGAAATGGTTAATTTCAGTGTTTTGAGAAATTTCATTAAAGGGGGTGTTCCATGTTTCTCATATACGCGAAATAAAGCTATAAGAATTTAAACAGAAATCGATTCAAAAATTCTGCACGTGTCAGAAACATAACACGCCCTAATAAATATGCGCGAAGTTATTAAAACCCATACTCATTTATTTCCACAGTTATAGAGAGGATAAAACTGTGAATTATGCCAATTTTTTGCAATGGAGTTTTTTGCAACTTTGTTTTACGGACAGAAACAATTTTTTCCCCAGATCCTTCAATTGCAAATCAATGCCAAGTTATGTCCAGCTCACCAAAATTTCTTCTTTTTTTGTTTTTCGGCCCACTCATGGAAAAGTTTGCCCGTCTCTGGCCTTAGACCGAAAAATAGGCTCGCTAGAATTATTTTGATGATAAACCTTGAAATTTTCAACGATAAGGGGAGTGCTTTTTAGGACAGAAAAGTCGCAAATGCCATGAAAATGAAAAGATTAAGAGGTGCTTTAAGAAACACAATTGCTTATCGATTTAAAATTCAAGAAACAATCAATAGCAGGGACTATCAATAATACCATAGTGGATTGTAATTCTGGTCACACCCCCTTTTTTTAGGTTTCGGGAGTTATTGAGACATCTGTATATGCATGTAAATTATTGACACATAGAATTTCCCCAGGATGAGTAGCTTCAGAATAGAATAAACATGAAGAAGGTCATCTGAAAAGTGAAGGGATTTCACACTGTAAATTTGAAAGCAGTCTCAAAAGAAAGAAAATTCAATATCGAGAATCATTTGAGTGTGCAGAATCGCAATGATTAAAGAATGCAATAGAATCTATTTGTTATGTATGACATAATCCTTACAGGGGGACTCTTTCCGGTGCCATGGGGAGGCCTGGAATTCTCAATTCACTCCTTTCCAAAGTGACAACAGTTAATGGGATCGGTGCGTTCAAAACTATTTTCATGACCCGAAAACGGAACTTGGGAAATTCTTCAGGACGCTCAAGTTAACGAGAAAGAGTTTTCATGTATGTACACGTGTATGAATACTGCGGAGAGAGATGCGTTTCGCAAATTAAAATCACTAATATGTGAAAATTCCGACATTATTAACGCTTGTCTAGTTGGTGTCGTGGTTGTCGCTTGTAAGTTTGGTCGGTGATTTCTGAAGAGTTACTATAACAGTAATTATAGCCTTCCTTAATTAAACTTAACCTGGAGAGATAGAAATACGATAAGGTTAACGCGTGATGGCTGACTTATACTGATACACACACACATGCAACTTCTTGCGTTTGAATCTGTCTCTTTTCTGATATAACCAGGAGATTTTCAAATGACGACATCTCCATGACACAGAATGAAAGACATACAGTAACAGGTAACGAAGAAAATTAAAAGGATTTCCTGATCGATTTCGCATCACTTCTATGAAAGAGATTCATCTGTAAATATTGATTTCTTCTTACTTTCTCCACGTGACCAACGAAAAGGCGAACAAACATTATTGAAATGAGGATCATTAAGATGTAAATGGAGTTTCATAAAGAAGAAATTGTACAGAAAAAATGTCTTTTTAGGTAAAGAAAGTAAAAAGGAAGCAGCCTTTTTTTGTGTGTGTATTGGCATATTGTTAAGAGATAGGAAAACAAGATAAACTTCGGACAAAAACTTCTTTTTAACGTCACTACTGACAAACTGAGAGAGATCGAGAGGCTCAATACCAAAGGAACACGCTTCTTGTTGTTCTATTTCTCAAGGACAAATGTCTATTTCGTGATGGGTGCGTTCGATATAATACACAACAAAACAAAGAGAAGCTCAAGTGAAAAGATGGTGGAATGCACATACGTTATCTCTTTCAACAGAAAAGACGTGTATTATTATTCTAAGATGATGAGATCGAATTTTGACGTTTACTTTCTATCACTTATTGGTTATGTTGACTTCTGTATTGAGCGATGTGATCTTTGAGATGAGTTATTAGTAGTTTAAGACTTTATTGTCCGATGTTGACTCTTTCGTAAGGGAGGGGCTCCGCAGGGGCGGCTCAAGAAAAAATATCGCTACCCGTGCATATAACATGTTTCTGGCGACAACTCATCGCGTTCTCCTCGTCGACAAAGCTTTCTTTCGCCCTTTAAACTAGAATTTGGTGGTGCACTCTCCTATAGATCCTATGAGGTCTCACAGGTAGCGTGGCCTAAGAGCCACTTCTAGGAAGAGCCTGGCAATCACCATGTGAATTCGAAGAAACTGTAAAGAAGCAACATTCGATACGGAAACCAAAAATGTGTTTGATGTTTTATAGATGGCGCTTCTAAATTATACCTTGTGAATCAGAATGACCTCAAAAGAACTGACACCCGATACCGAAAAAAAATTTGTGTTTGATTGTTTTTCTTCTCATTACTAGATGGCGCTGCAACAACAACATATTTCGTCAATAGAAAAATGTTCGTATGTGTGCACAAAAAACCAAAAAAGAAAAGAAAACAAAAAAACACGTGTGTTAAAATAATGAAGTAATAAATACTCATCTTGAGTCACAATTATACTGGTTGCTGCCACTTAAAGATCTATTATGTCATAAATTATATATATTATATATATTATCTTAAAAATACAATTTTATGAAATTATGAAAATTACAGATGGTTGTTTTTACAAATGCAAATACAACGCCACAACAGGCAAATTGCCCAACGAGGTGGCTGACTTAAGAACATCATGGATCCCCGAGCCCTACCTACTACTGCTACACCACACATATACCCCGCGGAACCCCCAACGAATCGGTACATGCGGGAATGTGCGTGTACGTGTAGTGCAACCTGACGTAAAGTTTTTTGTTTCTGTGTAATGCTTGTTATGTGTAGTGCTGTCATCTGCCCCCAGTTTTACTAACTATGAGTGAAGTGTTATGGTTGAATGATTTACCGTTGTATGACTGTTGCTCTCTGTGGCGAGACTCTGTAACGGGGAGATCGGCTCGCATTTGCGCCTTGAAGTTGGGAACCACAGAAAACCAACTTGTGGACCACCACTGTGGGGTTCGAACCCGGATCCTCGCATCGCGAGTCCGTCACTATAACCACTCGACCACCACAGCGGCAAAAAGTGTATTTTTCTGTAGGTGGGTGGGTTTGAACCCATGTACCCTGAACCCATCCCATCTGTAATTCCGCATCTTACCAACCCACCACAACAGAACTAAGCAACCATTTTGTCATTCAGTGATTAATATCTGTAACTAAGTAGAGAAACGAAAAAGACGTGAGCTCGGTACTTCGCATGAACTAGCAACGGTATTTAACTTGTTAATGACATCATTCAAAGTGTTTATGTATTGGCTTCTGTTTGTAGTAGCTCTACTTTTAAACTCGTAATAATCCCAACTAAATTGAAGATGCTCTGCTTCATCGTTTGATTTCGATAGTACTGTAGTACTTAATACTACTAGCGCTTAGAAATTGTGGATCATTATACTTTGGCACATTACCAGCCAATCAGAGTCAAGCAAGTGTGACATCATAGAAACGTCACAATGGACCGTCACCATATTTCCTGGCGATGTTCGATAATGTGGATATAGTAAATTCTACTATAATCCGGCATCCACAATTGGTACAACGGGAAGCTCATGGGGCACACAAAACGAAAGTTGTGACCCTCTTCGAACCCATCCAATTTTTTTTTTTCCTCTTGACCATCTTCGTTTGAAAAATTTAATTTCTTATTACATTTAATTCTTTTAACCATTGCACAGGTTATAAATGGGATTTATTATATTATAATTGACCACCAATTGTCAGACGCACGAGAATGGGGGGGGGGAGGGGGTTTATTCCCAAACAGCAAACGTGATGGGAATGGGGGCAGCCCCCGTGCAATAAGTTATCGTTTACTGAATTACTAAAATTGCTTTCTTTTTTTTTCTGATTTAATCCAAGTGTGGTTCAGCTGCATCAAGTTGACAATAATAACGGCTCCCGAAGCTATCATTTATTGATTCATAAGGTGCCGCCCCATTCCTTTGTTATCGGTTCATAATGAAAATAAATTCATTAGGAAACGAAACATCGAACTTGCGTTGTGGCAAGCCTCCGTATTTATTGCATGTCAATATCATTATTATTATGATCGTTATATTATGGTATTATTAAATTATATGTTGGTATAATATTAACGTGTGAGAAACGGGACATCGTGACAAAATAAAAGCGAAATCACTTGACTTGCAAACGGTTGTGTCTCAGAAGCGCATATAGTAGAGAACAAGTCGATGACAGTGGATGTACGAAAACTTTCTCGCTTCCTGCGGAGACTTACGTCCGAATAACCCCAGATGATGCCTGCAACAGATGTGGGCGAAACTTCAGGAAGAAAATCCTTTAGACCATGTCCTAATAGCCCGGAAACCGTTGGCAAGTCATTGAACTCCGGCCAATGACTTGCAAATTAACCCTCATGAAAGCCTCAGACAATATTTTAAAAGCGAAATCGTTAATAGACACTGGCGTTTGGCGATAAGTTGCGAAACATAGCCGGATTTCTTACAAGAAATCGCCTCCTCTAATATTACGCGTACAATGATGTTTCTATGACGTCATAGTAGCTCAGAACTAATTGGCTGATAATGTGCTCAAGTACGTACAAAGCGTACACAATTTCTAAACGCTGGTTTACTTATTAATATTAAAAAATCAATTGTGTATCTTCCTCCGTCCGTCGGAAGCAGCTAATCTACGGTGAAGCATCATGCAATTTCATTTTTCAATGAACAATTATGTATGCGAATTGCAATTTTCAACAATTTCGCGAGAGCTTTTTTTGAGCCAGAAAAAAAACATAAATGCTGTGAAAGTCGAAAACACTGAATTTACAATTCATGGAGAAATCACTACCAGTGAGTATGGAGTATGTATGCCATGGAGGATTGTAACCATTTGGCCCCACCCTCCTTTCTTAAGTTTTGAGAGTTATTGAAAGATCTATACGTGAAAATTATTCTCAAAGAAATTCTCCAAGATGCATAGCTTCAGAACAGAATGCACAAGACTTTGTTCATTTCAAAAGTGAAAGGGTGTCGCACTTCAAATGTGAAGGCAGTCTCAAAGAAGGAGCATTCAATACCAGTAGATTACGAGTTGAATGGTGTCACTATCCCGGATGCAACTAGGGTCACCGATTTGGGAATTCTCCTCATTGACGAGCGGCTTAGGTTTTCTGAACATTGTTCAGCGGTGGTCAAAAAATCGAATAGAATGATTGGTCTCATTTTCAAAAAGGTCTCTTCGCGTTCTCCTAAAATCATTCTTCCGCTTTTTCGAGGCTTAGTTCGTCCGGGACTGGAGTAAGCTGTAAGGTTTTGGAGACCATACCAACAGAGGGACATAGACTTGGTTGAAGGGGTGCAGAGAAGAGCTACGCGTGTCCTTATTGGCACACGGGGCTTGAGTTATGAAGAGAGACTTCATTTTTTGAATATGTATCCACCAGTATCGATTGGTGAGGCACAATGCAAGGCTATGGTGTCGCAGGGAATTTTTCTATAATACGGTTGTTAATAAATGGAATAGCTTACCCCCGGAGGTAGTAAATTGTAACACAATTGATACGTTTAAAAAGAAATACGATAAACATGTTGGGGTAAATCCAGAAGCTATCCATACATAGAATAAAACAACCATAAGTACTCTTTATGGGCATTGTGTAATATTTTATCACGTGTATATATTGTTTATAATTTTTGTTAATTGCATTTTTAATTGGGTTGCTGTATTTTTGAAATATATGACATCCATATTTGTTATGGGCATCTTTTTTTCAGCCACCTCGTTGGGAATTTTGCCTGTTGTGGCGTTGTATCTTTATTTGTAGATACTAACCCTCATATGCACCTCGTCCATATTCCTCTGCGGAACTTCTAACGAACTGGTATATGTTGGAATGAGTATATGTTGTGAACCTAATGCGAAGTTAGTTTCGTTGTAATTCTTGTTATGTGTAGTTCTGCCGGAATATTCAATGCCTAAAATCATCCAGTGCTTAGAATCATAATGATTCAAGAATCTATATTTGTTACATAATCCTTAGGAGAGACTCTTCCCGATGCTACGGGAAGGAACGGACTGGAATTCTGAATAAATTCACTCCTTTCCAAAGTGACAAGAGTCAGTGGGATCGGAAAATTTCAAACTATTTTCACGACTCGAAAATGGAACTTCTGAAATTCTCCAAGATACTCAAGTTAACGAGAAAGAGAGCTTTCATGTATGTATGTACAAGTGTATGAAAACTGCGGTGGCGCGTTTCGCAAATTAAAATCACTAATATGTGAAAATTCCGACATTATTAACGCTTGTCTAGTTGGTGTCGTCGTTGTCGCTCGTAAGTTCGTTCGGGGATTTGTGAAGAGTCTTTGAAACAGTAATTATAACATTCCTTCCGTAATTAAACTCAACCTGGAGAGATAGAAATACGATAAGGTTAACGCGTGATGGCTGACTTATACTTGTCTGAAATACACGCGCGCACACAAGCAACTTCTTGCGTCTGAATCTGACTCTTTTCTGATATAACCAGGAGTTTTTCAAATGACGCCATCCCCGTGACACACAATGAAAGACATACAGTAACAGCTAACGAAGAAAATTAAAGGATTTTCTGATCGATTTCGCATCACTTCTATGAAAAAGATTCATCTGTGTAAATATTGATTTTTTTTACGCGCTTTCTCAACATTAATGATACCAAAAAGAAAAAGAAACAATGGTATCGAAATGCAGATCGTTAAAGTTTAAATGGAGTTTTACTCTCCCTAAACACGAGATTTTACTGAAAACAAAATGACATTTTAAGGAAAGACGAGCAAAAAGGAGCTTTTGTGTTAAGAGATAGGAAAACAAGATATAGTAAAAAATTTCAGTTTTTGGCAATTTATCACCACGAGGTTCTTTTTTCCTCCCACTTTCTCCCTGTGCACAGGAATTGTAACAACCAGGACTCCTTTACGCCGTAAGAAACCTGAGCATAGATTCGATAAATTAATATTCACTACTTGTCATATTTTGCTTACGTCACTACCAAGAGAGAACGAGAGAGGCCTAATGTCTAAATACAGGCTGGGCAAAAAAGTCCGTAGAAATTTTAAAAATTCATAAAAACCGGAAAAATGAACGAAATAAAAAAAAAATGTTTGCAGGGTTAGTATCGCTTGGTCACGGGAATTTTTTTAAGAAAGAAAAAATGATAATTCAATAACAGCCGATAGGTGGCGCTGACGTACGCACGTCAAAAAAGAAAAAGATACGTAAACAACGAAAACAGAATGCCTCCAAATCGTTTATTACAGCAGTATGTGTTCCACATAACGTAAATAAGGGGGGAATAACACATTGCAGGCGAGTCACAAATCGAGCAACGACATAGTGCAGCAGGTTCTGATACATACATGACACCTCTCGGCGGATCTCGGCATCTTTCAGTTCCGACAGATTGGATGTGGCCGGATTGATACACACTCGGTATTTAAAATATCCCCATAACCACATGTTTGCCGGTGTCACATCTGGGCCGCTGTGGTGGTTGATTGGTCATAGTGACGGACTCGCATCGCGAGGATCCGGGTTCGAACTCCACCGTCGCCGCAGTGGTGGTCAGCTGCAGCTGGTTTCCGGTGGTTCCCAACTTCGATTCACAAATGCGAGACGGTATCGCCATAGAGAGCAACAGGCCTACAATGAAACAATTATTCAATCATTACACTTCGTAATTAGAAAACCTGGTGGCAGATGACAGCACTACACATAACAAACATTACACAGAAACAAACTTCACGTCAGGTTTCACTACACGCACATTCCAATATGCAAACAATTCGTTAGAGGTTCCGCAGAGGAATATGGACGAGGTGCATGTTATGGTTTAGTAGTGGTGTCACATCTGGAAACCGAGAGGAGGCCATGGGAACCTGCAACGCCTGCTAATGATTTTGCCTTTCCTGAACGTCTGTATCAGGAATGCTTTGACCAGAGCAGCAGCGTGACTAGTGGCTCCATCTTGCATAAACGAGACGGTAGAGAGAGCATCTCTTCCCGCAAACATGGTGCAGACCTTCTCGCGCAGAAGCGTTAAATAACGCTGCGCATTCACCGTGTGTATAGCCGTTTTCCACCCATTTACTGGGCACTGCGTTCCAAAGAAGAAGGGTCCTATGATGAACGAACCTGTGAACCCACACCACACTGTCACTGTCGGGGAATGCAATGGTTTCTGCGTGTACTCACGTGGATTAAACGTCGCCGAGATGTGACAGTTATGAGTATTAACGTCGCCATGAAGCTCATTTTTCGCTTCATGACGACGTGTAAAAGGTGGTCGTCCAGCTTTTACACGACCCTCCAGCGTTCCAGTTTCCTCAAACCGCAAGCTTTAATGAGGCCTATCGCTGTTAAAGGCCCTTTTCCAGTCCTCACATTATTCTGGACTCGGAATTTACGCAAGTCAACGGTCGCTGCGATTCCTGGTTCTTCTACGGGCTTTTTGCCCACTCTGTATAAACACACGACATGTCTTTGATTTTTAAGGACAAAGATCTACTTGGTGAAGGGCACTTCGCGATGCAATACACACCACAAAGTACAGCAGACTACACGTTCATTATCTCGCTAAGAGAAAAGTAATGCACTTTTGCTGAGATATTCATATCCGAAGAGCCTTTTACCCAACTTAAACTGTTCCCGTTACATCAGTGATTTTCAACTTTTGAAGGCCCTTGGGCGGTTTTCCTCTTATTTGTCTTTTTCGTTGGTGATTTTTTCTGAGTGTTATTATAAGCAAAGGTATATATATATATGCCTACTCTTCCATATTTCTCTTATATTGTCATCAGGCACATGTCTTAACTCATTCGCATAAAGCTGTTGACTTATAACAGCATATAAATACTTGAAATACCAATTGGTGGAAAATCCCTCATCATCCAAGTTACTTAAATTACAGCTCACTAAAAATCGCATAATATCTTTCTGAATGTTTCACAACATTCAACTGGAATTATGATATACGTTGCATCATACAATTGGCAACCAAATTTTGAAAAAAAAATCAAATGGGTACTTACTGTGCATATATATATACGCAATTAAAAATCATTTAATAAAAATGCTCATATCTCATTGAGAACTGTCACATTCTAAATTCCTATAGAAGATGTTTTATGTTAAGTGCTGATTCTTTTCTTCTTCAATGTGAATTTCATACACATTGGGTGAAAATTCCGCATGATATATTCAAAACAATCATGCCAAGAAAATTGGAATTTTTATGTAAAACACTCATATCTTCCTGAATATATGTTTCATTCTCACAAAACTGCACACAAGTATTGCAAGAATGTAGGTATGGTATTTCGTGAAAGTTACAAATCATTTGCGGATTTTTATCACACAGCGTTGATCAAAAACTTTTTTTTTTAATTTTTTGTCGGTCCCCTGAATGCACTCGTGAATAAATTTTCCCTGGAAATTTGTAGTACACGTAACAGAAATTTCAGGACGATTCGCCTATAGAATTTTTCTAGAAATTGGAGAAAAAAATATCGAAACCAAAAAAAAAAAAATGACAGAGACTTTTTGGAAATTTAGTGTTTTCAGTATCTGAGTTTGGGCGCCATCTATCTTTCAATAAAATCGTTTCTCAAAGGGAAATTTTTTTTCTTTCCGTTGCGCAGCCAAACAAATCTCAAACTACAGGGTGATTATAATTAAAGTTCGTTTTTGCAAAGGCTGTAAGAAAAGAACCATTGGTCGTAATTACCTGGTATTTCCCCTGAATATACACATGAAGCAATGGGATATTGTCTTTCTTCTTTCTTTCCAACCGAGCACAACTCAGGTCTATCGCCATAGGCAATTTTCTACCTAGTGAGTTGTGCCGGATGTGTAAGTGTGTGTACCTAACAGTCTGAGTGCGTATCTAGTGTTGTGTGTGATTTTTCAGTGCTACCATCTATATCTCAGAAGTGAAGTGAGTGATGTGTCGTGACTGAATATTTGTACTGTTTGTAGGTCTGTTGCTCTCTGTGGCGAGACTTTTTAACGGGGAGATCGGCTCGCATTTGCGCCTCGAAGTTGGGAACCACAGTGGGGTATTGTCTGGCAAAAGAAAAAAAAATATAGTTCAAAACTTGGTCGATAGATGGCTGGCACTGTACTCGTCATAAGATGCAAATGAAAAGACGTGGCCGTAAGAAAAATCATCAAAATGCAAACAGTGATGAAATCATGAGGAAAAGGATGTGGTAAATGATGTGGTGCTGCTACTCAAGAAATGTTCAATATGCTGTCCACCGTTTTTCTCCTATGAGCCGAAAGTGCACAACACCATGTTCCACAACAGATCGGAGTGTATCAGGGGTGATGTTGCGAATGTGTTGCGGAGGAGCGCCATCGTGCATGAAAATTGTGCTATCCACGCTGTTGCAATGCTGGAATGAGCTGGTTGCGCAAAAGAGATTCATACCGCGTCCAATTGACGGTACAGGTTGCAGGACCCGAAGGACCTATCTCCTCGAAAAACAAAAGGGCCAATGATAAAACTGCTGTAAATTCGCACCACACAGTGACCTTTGGAGAACGAAGAGGCAATGGTTGCATTTGAAACGGATTCTCTCTTGCCCATATCCTGCAATTTTGTGTATTGACAGAACCTTGTTGCAGGGTGAAATGTTCTCGTATTGGCAGGTCCGCAAAAAACAACTCTTGAACATGGGTAATTTTGTATGGATAGCATTGCAGGATGTTTCGTAAAATTTTACGAACCGTGCTGACAGGCATGTCTAAAGTGCGGCCGATTCCCTTGTAAAAAAGTTTCAAAATCAGAGCCCGATCCTTCAATAACAACGTCATGACGACCTTCTCAGAGACAGAATAACAGGAGACTGACTGACTAAGTCGGCTTTTTCCAGGGAAGGCCAAATCTCAAGGACTCCCTCTTCCCCAACAATTTCAGCGGCCCCGTACGGGCATATGAATATAACAGGAGAACTGCATGTTCTCCCTTTCATCACAATTGCAATGTGCGGTGCGCATGTCAAGTCTTTTAATTTTCATCTTTTTATGAGTACAGTGCCATCTATCAGTCAATTTTTGAACTATTTTTTTCTATTGTCAGAAAAACTCCCATTGCTTTATGTATATTCAGGTGAAACATCAGGTGATTATGACCAGTGCTTCTGGTAAAATACCAAGAAAAATCACATTTAAATAAATTAAATTTATAATAGAAGTCATTATAAGTAATCATTATATCGGTTCATGTTATATAAAGATAAAAATATTTATATAATATCTTGTATTTATTTTAATGATATGCTTCCGATCCGCTCTAGTGATATTAAAGTTGGTAGTTGATCGCCTGATCGACTAGTCGCAACAGTGTTAGCTACGTCTGTAGTGTAAGTGAATAAGTATTAGCAAGCGCGCGCTTCAGAAACTCCGTTTTTACGTCACCCGATTCCTCACATGACCCACTCAAACGGGAGCATAATGTAAAATTGTAGGGTTTTTCATGAATTTTTCGCATAGTTTTCACGCTCAGAACTTCATTTTTTTTGAGTGGATGCTACAAAAACCGCTTATTATCAAGATATATATTTTTTTTTAATTTATTCGATTTTTAATGAGTTTTTATCCCAACTTATGCATGCAATGTTAAGTCAATGGAAGCAGCTTCTCTCTTCCACGAGAGGGAAATTATCAACAAAACGCGTCTTTACGGAGAAAAAAACATACAGGGAAAGAAAAATATTAGATACATTTGAGTGTTTAATAATTTTGGTTGAATTAAAAAAAAAATTATTGGTAATAACAGTTATTATTAATTATTATTATTACACATTGCATTCAAGGATTGAAATCATTCTGATTTCATGCATTCGTATGTCAAACTTGCTGTAAGGGTGCTCTTCTTTTGATGATGAGTACAGGCAGTGCTCGCGACTAGAAAAAGGTTGAAGAACCCTACTTTATAATACGTTTGGTTAAACCTAGCGTTCACAACTCAACTTCCGGCCCCTCAGGGCCGAAATTAGGCATCTGCAAAGGGTGCGATCGCACCGGGCCGTAAAATGGGTTTTATACTGCATTGATTATGTATAATATTTTACGCTAACTACATACTTTGAAAAGTCAAAACTTGAAATTTTATTGAATCCATTGATGAAAAATACGTCGATTTATTAAAAGACACACACAGATATGGTAGTGAATCTGCAGCCCTCCACATCCTTGGATGGGGGCCTTAATTTTTGACCCCGAGACTGAGCTTTTTATCTAGCTTCTTTGGTTGAAATTCAAGGAAATTTATATTTTTATATATTTATAAACATAAGACCGATAACTAATGCCCCTACAGCCCGGTCTGCCTTTCCCATTAATTGGCCATGCCTTGACACTGTGATGAGCCCTCGGTGCAAGGGACATCACTCTATCAGACTTAAAGCGCCAGTCATCCCGATTCAAAATCTTATTTCACAGTATTAGACATCAGGACCGTAACTAGATGCTTGGTTAGCCGGGGCAAGCATGCATTTTGGCGCCCCCTCATAATGTTGAAGTAGAGATTAAAGAGTGAAATTTGCGCCCCCTCTAGCACAGCGCCCGGGGCACCAGACCCGCCTGCAATCCCCCCCCCCCAGTTGCAGCCCTGTTAGACATTATATTGTTTTACATATTTCTCGTGAACGTGAAGCTTTGCAACCACCTGCACTGCCCATGCGCTAGAACGACCCTACTTACTGGGGCCTCCTCCTCGGAAAGATTTTTTACGGATCCAAATTCGAAGACCCTCCAATGCTCCACAGCACTGCGTTCCTAACGTTGGAGGTACTGATATGCTAAAATTCATAAAAATTGTTCTCACATTGTTTGTTACTCCCAGACTGAAATTATCACTGAATGTAATGTTCTTTTGTAAGGGAAAACTCGTGTTGATAGTACACAACTGTCAGCTGACTGATGTCCTGACGGTTCTGATTCCCAGAGCAGTGATTGGGGTTTTGACTGTTTAACCTTTGGTATTAGAATTTCTAATGTTTATGCTCCTTTGAGTACTTCGGATCCCATGAATGCTACAGAGAATGATGATGACATGGTGGCACCCCTAAAAACTCTGATGCTAATGTCAATAATATCATAAGTGATGTTGAGTGTAAACCTGGCTCCTTATCTGAGATGCAAAATAGTGTGTTAAAACTAGAAGAAATAAGGAAATTCTAGGAAAAAGTCGAAAAATAATTATTGTGATGAAAATCTAGCTAATTAATGTGTAATTGATTTTATCAACAGTGAAGATGTAAACGCTGACCTTGTTGGTGATAATGCGACATTCAAAGCAAATAAAAAGAAAAAAGGGAAGAATAAAAAGTAAAAGATCGCTACTCATGATGCTGCGGTCCCTGGTACTAGTGGACTTTCATCAGCTGAGCTAAAAGCAGCAAAGAGGAAAGGACAGATGGAACTTTTTCCTAAAAAAAGATGACAACAACAAGAATAAACTGTCAAGCTCAACCCAGCTCTATCAGGCGAAGTCTTCCAAAAAACAGGTTGTGTCTGCGACTCATGAGCTTGATAAAGATAGAATACAGCTTGCTACTAAGGCTGCACTCATCAGCAAACCTGGGCCTCAAAGACCCCCTGCGGATACTGGTGCCCCTGCGGACGTAGCTAAAGAGGATGGGGGAACTTTCTGATGATAGTGACCACAACAATGGTTAAATTCACGCAAGTGAACCACAGAAGAAAGAAATCAGGTACTCCTCAAATAGTTATCACCAAATGGGGTGAAAACTGTATTAATGACTTCAAAGGAATTAGGGGATTGTGCGAATTCCCTCCGGTAGCCAAACCAGCATCGAGAAATATATTATTAAATGCCTTTTCTGAAAAAGATCATAGAACGGCTACCAAGTATTTAAATGAAAAGAATCTGGAATACCACACCTACCAAATAGACAGTGAGAGATCTCTAAAGTTCGTCATCAGAGGCCTTTCGGCCAACACCAGCTTTGAGGACATTAAATCAGACTTGATTAACATGAGTCTTGAGATCAAAGCAATCTCCAATATGAGAAATTATTCCTCTGGACATATTCTACCACTGTTCTTGACAGAAGTGCCTATATTGTACACCACAAATAAACAATGCGGCATAGTATGCAATGCACCGCAATCAGTAGTAATGCACCATTATTTTTGCCGTGCCACAATAAGCAACGCAGCGCAATGCGCAATGAGAAGCAAGTATTCATTCTCGACTCAAAATGAAACCTGTCAAATTCCATATAGAGATCTGTCTAATGCCCCGCCCTGGGTACTCGGACCCTGTGTGTTGGGAGCACTGGTGATGCATACATACTTCTGGGTACATGCACAAAACTTGATCCCTACAGGTCAAGCGGTTCCCGATGTGTTCAGGAGTTAAATGAAAACTCGACCCAAAATCGCAACCGACTTCCGCAACACAAAAACGTAACTGATTTCCGTCACTCAAAAAATGTCACCGACTTCCGTTTCATAAAATCGTCGCTAATCTTCGTTGCTTAGAAACTGACCATTTTTGAGTTTGTGATTTTATATTATAGAGTAGATTATAATCAATTTCTATTTATTTTTCAATACTGTTCGAAGAACTCGAAATTTCCTTTCAAGAAATTCATTGCGCACATTCACAGATCACTTAAGTGACTCACGACACAGTTCCAGAGCACTTAAGCAAGAGATCGCTAAAGTGGCTCTCCAAGAGACATATCAATAGGGAGGTTGTTAGTTCAGGTGCCCGCAAACCACAGTTCAGGATGTCATTAAGAATATTTCTATAAAGGGTGGTTGATGACGTAAGCATCATCCAAAACCCCTCCCCCCCTGTCATCAAAACTCAGCAAATCAGAAACACCCTCCATCGATGCTGATGTAATACTTGAATGACCCCTAATAACACCAGGTACCAATGTAAACAAACAGCTAAATGGTTTATAGGTACACAATGGCGTTTTTTCTCCACCGAAATGGAATACAAGTGCGATCGCCAATCGAAAAAACAAACTGTTATAACGCAAATTCGGCGTGACATATTTCTGTGAGCGGAAGCCAAGAGATGAGATGTCGAAATATTGGTATGATTCATGTGTTTCTAGGAGTTGAAAAATTCAATTTTTTATCATCAATTTTCCTGAATAATCAGTCAGCCTGTTGTATTTTTTTTTTACATCTCACACCCCAAAACAGCTCTCTCGCACCCCTAGATGTGCGCACCCCTCTCCCCGCTTAAGGACCACTGCCCTAGTCATTGAATAGGATGAAAGCAAATACCCACTGTAGGAATTATTACCCAAATTTTGAGGGTTTGCGAGGGAATAATGGGAAAGAAAATATTTTTTTTAAAAACGCCCTAGTAAGTGCCTCCCCCCCCCTGCTCCTCTGACTCCTGCTTTCTTTTCCGGTTTTCTCCTGCCCAATCATGTGATTATAGGCATCAAATGCTGTATTATAGGTCACAATCAGGTACAAAGGTTACCTCCGACACGCGCTCATTCGGACATTGCACCTGTTAAAGACTAACTATTTTTAAGTGGTCAATATATACCATCTTTAAAATTAAACTTTCCCTGAAGGGAAAGCCAATGACGAAGTAGGTAAGGGCCTCGCGCTCGGTACTTCGCACCAACGAACAACGCCAACGGTACCGCGGTTTGACAACCTTCTAACTCAGCTTTAAACCTGTTAATAGCCTCGGGATGATGCCATATAGAGAGAAGCAATATCACTCTTCCCCCTGAGCACGAAAGGCTTAATACCAAGCGGAGTTACTACTTATAATCATACATTCGCCTCGAGTAAACATTCCTGTTGAGAATTTCTAACGAATCGGTACATGCCGGTACGTGTATCCCGAATATATTTATGCATGGTTCTATATAACGTATTTCTATTGTCGGATTTATGCTTGTTTCGTGTTACACTAGTGCTTCCATCTGTTGCCTTCCATGTTTTGAAGGCATTGCCGGCATCGCGAATAAATAATGTACGTGCACCCATACAATTTATTGGCAGCGTGATTTGCATAAATCTTCTCCGAAAAAATTTTGCATTTTTTAGCGAAATCTATCTTTTGAAAAGAAAATATTCGAGAAAAAAAGACAAAACTTCTGATTTTATTCATTCGAATCAATATTTTTGTCATCATTTATTTAATGTCTGTAATAATCTCCGTAAATTAATTTTTGTAGTTTCAACAAACTGTTGATAAATTCTCCACAAATATGTGGCACACTTGACGTGAAAGAAAGGTACAATTTGTAGTATGATATAGAGATCAAAATTGGTATAATTATGTAGAAATACTGTTTGAGGAATTTGTGGATCGAGTTCCGATGATAAAGAAACCACAAAAGGTGATGCCTTGAGGAAACCTGACATTGGCCTAGTGTGCCAATGGGTACATGAGGCGTGGAATTCTGTCTCCACCGAAATTATCATCCGATCCTTCAAAAAGTGTTGTATCAGCAATGCGATGGACGGAACTGAAGATTATATCTATCCTGTTTGAAAGTGACAATGGCGATGACAGCGTACCCATCATAAGGGCGATGCCGCACCCTCTATGATGATCTGATGGATTACGATGAGCTTGGAGACTCAGAAGAAACGGTTTAAAAAGTTTGATTCGTTGTCTGTTGTAAATTTCCGTAAGCTATTCATTTTGCATGGAAATATAAGAATTTTTTTTTCTCTGAAATGCATGGATATTTTGGGGCCGGCTTATACACGGGTTTTCAATTTATTGCGGTTTTGGTGGTCCTGAAGTAGGGGGGGTCGGCTTATACACGAGTATATACGGTAAATCAAAAATCGATTTTCATTCTATAACAATATCATCATCTAAAATCTTCATCAGCTTTTGTATGATGGCCATTAATTCACGTGGTAAAGTTCAATCTGCTCCCGCATGTAATCTTTATCATGTAAATCACACGCGAAGTTCTTCAAAAATATTAGCCTCGGCTTATCTCTAGCCCGGTTCGTGGCATCGATGACGAAAAAGAAATTCTTAGATCCTCTTCTCTCCCGGCATCCTAATAATAATGTAGAGGGCATTATACACAGAGAATAAGAAAACAAGCTCATCATTCACTAGTATCGTTGACGGTATAACATGGTATCATTCCGGAGAGGGATCCATCAAAGCTGTTTCCAGTGACGAAGACCGCAGCTTGGAATCAACAAGACAAAAGAACTACTACGAAAGACCTCTCTCTCTCTCATGCTGCTGCTGATAAACGAGGTCTGACGTACGCGAAGCAATACATCATCATCAGCATCATCATCATGTGTGTGTGTGTGTGTACCGCCTTGTAAGGATATCCAAGAAAAAAACAAGTTATGTGGTGCTGGAATCTCTAGTTATTTGCTTCTCCAGCACCGCCTTCTAATCATGAGACATTTTCGAAGCTATAAGAAAGGGCGGATGTTACTCGAAATGTTTACGGATACTAAAATTTCACCATCGATATCAGAATGATTCTTGTTCAATCTTATAATGAAACATTCACTCTTTAGAAATGTTCACAAATTTCCTTAAAATCTGGTTCCACACCCGCAGCACTGCACCGCTCCGAGCTGCTTAAAAACCTGTTTCCTGAGGAGTAGCTCAGGTGGAGTTTTCGATGATTTTTACCGTCAATAACCGGTTTTTGCGTTTCTCGGAGTGAGCAGTGTGTGTGGGACCGGCTTTAATATACATTTTAAACAACTTGAATCTTTGGGAATATAGTCGATGTCGCTTATTAGAATCACGGATAATGTTATCATTCGGGTATTTTAAGCATTTTTGCATGGAACGGGCCAATATTGTAGTGTCGAAAAAAATTCGTTTTTTGTTATCAGGACTTCGAATAATGTTATCTTATTCCGTCGAAAGTTTTTTTTTTGCTCACTTTGTGTGTGTGTGAAACTAAGGTTGCGAAAAACACTTTTTTTTTCCTGCAAGTTATCATCATCAGGTTGCAAAACCATGTGGCAGTGTAGAAGGGGGTTCTCCCTCCCCCTTCCCTTTTTAATCCTCCCTTAACGAATATCGTTATCATTCGATTATTGTTATCAGACCCGAGTCCCGATATGATCGCATCAAGCGGCACGTAATATTAACCGCGGAAACTTCTTCAGAATTCATGAAATACTACTTTACCGCACACCAACTTCAGTTATTGCGCCATACAGCATATTAACCTTGGAGCGTATATATGTGTTGAAAGGTTGCGGCAGCAATCAACCAATAGCTCGTGAATGGCATAGGCCACCAGATGAATACATGCATATAGAAATATCCTCTCCACTTGTTAATACAAGATTCATTGGAAGACTGGTTATTTGACTGGGCAGTGATGAATTTTCTTCCTTGTAAAAAATCTTCACATCTCCACAAATAACCAGTCTTTCAATGAATCTTGTATTAACAAGTGGAGAGGACATTTCTATACACCTCGGTTATAGCGACAAAATTTCGCAGAATCTTCGATGTACGAAGGTTTTTAACAGCTGGTTGATTGATGGTCAGAGAAATTTAGGAAAGTAAGAAAATTCAACTGCCCTCTTGCGAGTGATTGATCCCTCGTCCTCGCCGGGTAAGCACCACTAGACTACAAAGGCAACGAATTCCACTCTTTCCTTTGGATCTTCGATGTCGTCATAACCGAGTTTGACTTGCAATCGATGGGCAACGTGAAGTAGACCCGACTGTGATGATCGACATATACTAAAAAAAAAAGCATAAGGTGTATCGAAGGAAGAGCAAGAAACAACGATCCATTTCTTTCTTTTTCTACTATAGAAATGTCCTTTTCCCGCCTCTCCATGGCCAGCGGTCAGTGATTGATGATAATGTGGGAAAACCCAGTCTCAGGCGAATGGTCCACTGTTATCGGCTATTCCTTGGTATCGCTGAAAATAATAATAAAAAGGATACAGATAAATACAATTTTCTTGCTGCCCACTACAGATAACAGTTATTGGTCGTTTGCGGATCTCTCTCTCTCTCTCTCTCCCCCCCCCCCTCTCCTTGTAAGAGGACTGTCCGGTATCACCTGGAAACGAAGAAAAATGTGTTTGGACGATGGACATTTATATGCCGTTCCACACTCCCGATCTCACCACATATATTTTTTTCCTGAGAGATAAAAATAACACTTTGATGCTCGGAATTCCGTTTGAAATTTCATTGGTCGCTCGTCGGTGATGAAACCCATATTGAATAAAAAGTACCAGGGAAGAAGGGTGTATGTACAGGTTGATTCAAAAGAAGCAGTTAACAGTTTCCACATGCTGTAAAACAGAAACAATCGGAGCCATGAAAGAAAACTGTGATCCGTTTGTTTGAAAACGGGATAAAATCTGTTTCCCCGCTACTGAGAGAAGGGACGTAGCCAACTTGACTATTAAGATACAATGGCTGGGAAGTCCAAGATTTTTGAGTTTGCACAAAAATACAAATACAAGACCACAACAGGCAAAATTGGCTGAAAAAAAAGTTGCCCATAACAAATATGGATGTCATATATTTCCAAAATACAGGAACTCAATTAAAAATGCAATTACAAAAACTATAAACAATACCTAGACATGATAATATGTGGTTACACAAGCAGCTGGTGGTCTGAAATATTTTCATCATTAAGGAGGCCTAACATTTGCCAGCTGAATAGGTGGAGGGTTTTAAAACTAATTCCCACGTGTTAAAAATATTTTCTAACGGAAACGGAGAGGTCCAGTCAAATGTCGGTGTGTCGAAAACAAAATCAGAGGTGAAGGGATTATAACAATTTCCTTGGGCTAATTTATTTTGTGTTGAGACGGAGGGGGCTCATCAACTGTCTTTGTGCAAAAAACGAAATCAAGGCATGAAGGTGGAAGGCCTTAACTAATTTTAACGTTGCAAAAAATTGTTTTTCTAAAAAAAGTTGGAAGGAACCCAGCAACTGTCAGTGTGCCAAAAGCAAAATCCAAGCTAAGAAGCTGGAGGGCCCCGACTACTTCCCTCGTGCGAAAAACATTTTTCGTACGGAGACGAAGGGGGCCTAGCATGTGTCAGTGTGCTGCCAACACAGACCATCGTGAGAGAGATGAACAACTCCGGGACATATATCGTAGTCATTGATGTCTCCAAAACAGATAAGGTGGGGGTGGGGTATAAGCTCAAATCTAGTGGTCTATAAGAATAACGAAAGAATGGGGACATGGAACAGCAAGCTGCGGGACACAAATTCAGTCTTTCAGGCTGAATTTGTGTCCCGCAGGCTGAATTGTGTCAACTCTTATATACAGCTTCTTACGCCAAATCACTCCTCTGGAGGTTCATGATAGCAAATTGGCAATTGTATTGGGATATGCCGGAGGCGTCAGGAAGATCAACTCATGAAGTTATAAAGAAAGTAGATACTAGGAGCAGGGGCTGGGGTCACGTGAGCTCATCTTATTTGTCACCGGTCATGGGCCTTTCCCAACAACCTTGCATCGCTTTTGCCAGCGACAAATGTTCTTGTCTTGATCCTGGCACGCCCTGCACTACGCCACATGCTGTCCAGAAACGACGCCCTTTCACTTCCGTTCGTCGGCTGCCCATCTGCATAGTTCATGGATGCTTGGCATACTACGTCGGAAGGAATCAAAAGAAAAGATAAGAAAAATGGTGAAATTCATTGAGGAACATCTTGAGAAAATAAGGGATCCGTCTCCTCCAGCTCCTGTAACTCCGGTACCAGCGCCGTTAAGGCGATCGGATTTTCAAGAAATCCGTAGCATTTGATCACGCGAAACCCCCCAAGATTCTGGGAACACCAGTTGGAAATCCATGTGCTCTAGGATCAACGTTTCACTAGTAAAGTATCATACGCCTATGCACACACTGTATATATACATGTCCTGTGGACGCCTCTCGATTGGGAACCAAGTTTTTCTTGGGGCATCCCGAGCATAAATTTATGTATCAAACATCCTTGGACGTCTTATATTAATGAAAATCTTCAACGATGGGTATTACAATAGATATGGCGACCCCATGACTTAATTATTTTCGTAGGGGAAATTTCGTTTAATATTTTATTAATTTCGGTCCACACTTGCAAACTAAAAAATTATTAATAAATGACAATGTCACAAGTTCTCTTTGCCCGTAAAACTCTATAAGCCTCTTAACACATGTCTGGGCCGTAAATTAATGCGGTTCTCTGATTTCGAAATTTTATGGATCGAGGCTTAATATACGCAAAGTCAGACACTTGTTAATGAAGTTACAACCGGATAGACTGGTGAAGGTAGTGGCTTTATGGACGTCCCTTCCGGCGCTATTCTTACATACTTATGGGGGGAAAAAAATGTATTTTTGTAGTATATGCATTATTGAGAACCAGAGTCCCCTGGGTAATCCTCGATGCATGTGATTAGCCTGAAAACACGATTGGTCCATCTTCGAACCATGAGTACTAATTGGAAGTTATTTCGCATAAAAAGAGACGGCCGCTATCCTTTCTAAAGGAGATGGCCGAGGTTGTGTTCTCGAGGATGGAATCGGGAGCTTTGTTCCTCGTGTAAATCTCAATTAGTTTTTATGATGCGGATAATGCAAACCAGCATTAGCAAAGACTGGATGTTTAATGATGTTTCAAGAAAATATTACTTTGCATTGAGACAAAGGCAATTACTACCCAGAGATATTTCAGGTTATTATTCGTACGAGAATCATGATTAATATTCTTTTCCACGAGATGGTACAAGGAATGAGGTTGACAACGAAACCATATGCATATGATAACTAACATTAATTTTCTTGAATGTGCAAGGTGGGATTCCTACCTTGCGATACAAAAGTGATGTTGCCATCACGGGCGAGTCACACAAACGTCATTTTGAACTCACGGATTAGTCACACGAACGTAATCCTCACTGGTGAGTGACATAAACTAAATCATAGTTTCCCAACCTTTTTTGTCCGATCGCCCCCTTCTTCAGAAATTTTTTTCTCCCATCGCCCCCAACGCAATTTAACCCATAGGATCCTATGTTATACCCATAGCTTCTACCACCCCCCGGAACATCCCATCGCCCCCAAAGGGGAGTTAACGTAGGGAATCACTGAACTAAATCTTTAAATCATGTTTGAGTGACACAAACGTGACTTTGAAATCACGGGCGAATGCCCCTGGAATAGGGTCCCGGAATTGAGAGAATTGAAAATTCAGAATTGATAAATTTGGAATTGATGAAAGAAAAAAAATCCAAAAACCGATGGAAAATCAGATTTGTGAGAGAGAGAGCATTCCAGAATCAATGGAAATTGAGAATCAATGGGAGAAATTATTCAAGAATCGATGTGTGTGTAAATTCGAGAATTTAATCAAAGGAAAAAAGATCACATATTCATATAAATTCATAATTATGAGAAATCCCAGAATCAACGGAAATTCATAATTAATGCGAAGAAAAATCCCAGAATCAACGGAAATTCGTAATTAATGAGAAGAAAAATCCCAGAATCAACGGAAATTCATAATTAATGCGAAGAAAAATCCCAGAATCAACGGAAATTCATAATTAATGAGAAGAAAAATCCCAGAATCAACGGAAATTCATAATTAATGCGAAGAAAAATCCCAGAATCAACGGAAATTCGTAATTAATGAGAAGAAAAATCCCAGAATAAACGGAAATTCGTAATTAATGAGAAGAAAAATTCCAGAATCAACGGAAATTCGTAATTAATGAGAAGAAAAATCCCAGAATCAACGGAAATTCGTAATTAATGAGAAGAAAAATACCAGAATCAACGGAAATTCGTAATTAATGAGAAGAAAAATACCAGAATCAACGGAAATTCATAATTAATGAGAAGAAAAATCCCAGAATCAAACGGAAATTCATAATTAATGAGAAGAAAAATCCCAGAATCAAACGGAAATTCATAATTAATGAGAAGAAAATTCCCAGAATCAACGGAAATCCATAATTAATGAGAGAAAAATCCCAGAATCAACGGAAATTTATAATTAATGAGAAGAAAAATCCCAGAATAAACGGAAATTCGTAATTAATGCGAAGAAAAATCCCAGAATCAACGGAAATTCATAATTAATGAGAAGAAAAATCCCAAAATAAACGGAAATTTGTAATTAATGCGAAGAAAAATCCCAGAATCAACGGAAATTCATAATTAATGAGAAGAAAAATCCCAGAATCAACGGAAATTCGTAATTAATGAGAGAAAATCCCAGAATCAACGGAAATTCATAATTAATGGGAAGAAAATTCCCAGAATCAACGGAAATTCATAATTAATGAGAAGAAAAATCCCAGAATCAACGGAAATTCGTAATTAATGAGAGAAAAATCCCAGAATCAACGGAAATTCATAATTAATGCGAAGAAAAATCCCAGAATCAACGGAAATTCATAATTAATGCGAGGAAAAATCCCAGAATCAACGGAAATTCATAATTAATGCGAAGAAAAATCCCAGAATCAACGGAAATTCATAATTAATGCGAAGAAAAATCCCAGAATCAACGGAAATCCATAATTAATGAGAAGAAAATTCCCAGAATCAACGGAAATCCATAATTAATGGGAGAAAAATCCCAGAATCAACGGAAATTTATAATTAATGAGAAGAAAAATCCCAGAATAAACGTAAATTCGTAATTAATGCGAAGAAAAATCCCAGAATCAACGGAAATTCATAATTAATGAGAAGAAAAATCCCAGAATCAACGGAAATTCATAATTAATGAGAAGAAAAATCCCAGAATAAACGGAAATTCGTAATTAATGCGAAGAAAAATCCCAGAATCAACGGAAATTCATAATTAATGAGAATAAAAATCCCAGAATCAACGGAAATTCGTAATTAATGAGAGAAAAATCCCAGAATCAACGGAAATTCATTATTAATGGGAAGAAAAATCCCAGAATAAACGGAAATTCGTAATTAATGCGAAGAAAAATCCCAGAATCAACGGAAATTCATAATTAATGGGAAGAAAAATCCGAGAATCAACGGAAATTCATAATTAATGGGAAGAAAAATCCGAGAATCAACGGAAATTCATAATTAATGAGAGAAAAATCCCAGAATCAACGGAAATTCATAATTAATGAGAAGAAAAATTCCAGAATAAACGGAAATTCGTAATTAATGAGAAGAAAATTCCCAGAATCAACGGAAATTCATAATTAATGAGAGGAATGATTTGGAATCATTCCTCTCATTAATTATGAAGTGAATTGATGTAAATTCATTCATACTTAATGAGAGAAAAAATCTCAATTTTTTTTTTTTGATATGATGCAGATTTTTCTCATTTCTATTACCAGTAAGTGCGGGGTTCTCATTAACCGTGGGGCCCGGAGCGACCGCACCTGTCGTACACACTTAAGGGCGACTCTGCTAGACCCCACTGGATATTCAGAATTGCAAGTATGAGAAATATATCGGGGAAATTTTCGCAGGATTATAGAATTTATGTAAGAGATCCTGTGCACACACACACACAGAATCTAGTTGATATTAGCTTAGACTTAAGTGCGCTCGGACAGAGATCAAGTCACACATCCGCTCTCTCTCTCCCCCTCCCCTTTTCTCCCTGCGGACATGCCCACGGGGCATAAAAATCCAGAAAATATTCGCTGGATACAGTCGGGAACATTCCTCTCTGGGGTAAAAGCGCCATAATAAAAATAAAATGAGGAAATAGAGCCAAATTCTCTCGAACGGCATTGCGCGTGTTGATCCAATGTTCGGAGCTGTGTCAACACAATCCACCTCGGCAAGGCAAAGAGGGGAAAATACTCTTTCTATCCGCGCGCCACATCAATGATATTTGCCGTGCGATGCAATATCCTCTGCAAACACGGATCACAAGCCGAGATCTATCACCTCCCCTCGTGACTATATTGTTTGTGTGGCGCCCTTCTCTTCTACTGGATATATACATGTGCTACTAGATACACAGATTTCATAGCTATAGCCGCATTTCTTTAAGAGGTAGCGTATTCTGTCCCCAAGAAATCTCGCGATGACGCGAGATTCGCGAACAAGCAAACGTCAAAAACATAGGGATACGTGGTGCGTCAAGGACACCGAAAAAAATTTCTACTAATCCAGTAATACTCTCGAATCCCGTTATAACGAACGCCAAGAGACCGGAGGAATCACTTCGTTATAACGAAATTTCGTTACAAAGAAATCCCAGATTACCTAGCATTGTTGTAAACTTATTTGGGGGATTAAAAAAAAGTATTCGTTACATAAAAAGAGATTTTCGCTATGACGGTATTCGTTGAAACGGGATTCGACTGTAGTTCACTTTTTGACCACGAGGTGAAAAAGTGGCGCTTTTTATTTCATCTCCTTTCCCCCCCCCCCCCACAGGGTCCATATAGCGTATACAGTATATACCAAGTTTTTCAATGGAATGCGTCTACCATAACGGGCGCTGTATTTAGCCTTTAGATCAGATGTCTTCAACTTTTTTCTAGTCGCGAGCACTGAGAGTACCCATCATCAAAAGAGGAGCACCCTTATGCCAAGTTTGCCGTGAAATCGGGATAATTTTAATCCATGGATACAATTTGCACAAGGTGTTTTAATTAGTATGTTGATCAAGTGCTCGCGAGCACGGAATTAGACACGAGCATCAAGCACTCTGAGTGCTCGCGAGCAACGGGTTGAAGATGCTTGCTTTAGATGTAAGACATCTGGAAAATGCATCAGTATCGTGTTACACAGAGGCGATGGTTACGCCGCTGAACCACCACACACACCTACTTTTTGAGGGTGCAAAAAAAAATTCACCATATTTGGCATGCTAAAGGCCCAGATTTTAAAATTGATCGTGTAATTTCATTAAATACTACAGTGGAATCCCGTTCTAACGAATACCGTTACAGCGAAAATCTCGTTTTAACGAAAACGTTTCAAATCTCGATTAGATAAGTAGATAAGTTTACATAGAAAGTGTATGTGAGGCACTAACGTATTTATGTTGTCAAGTTTCGCTTGTTTGTGCTGCCACCTGCCTTCCGTTTCCTGAAGTGAAGACGGGAATGCTTGAAATTTCATATTTCGTCAGTATCGTGTTGTAGGCCTGCCTACTCTCTGGGTCGAGACGTCTTCAAATGGAGACCGGCTCTCATTCCAACACCACGTATAGAACAAGGCCACCGCACGAAGCTCGTGACGTCACTGAAGACCATTTCTCCTATTGCCATTGGATATAACAGGCCGACGCGTGTGATATCTTTACCTTTTTTCTCCAATACAGCCAATGGCAATAGGACAAATGACGTTCTTCATTGACGTCACAAGCTTCTTGTGGAGACCTTGTGCTATAGGTGGCGTTGCTCATTCGCGCCTTGAAAGCCGCAGAAAAAACTTCAGCCGACCACCACTGTGTCGTCAACGGGGTTCGAACCTGTACTCCAGTGCGATGTCCACGATTTCGTGCGTGGAAGTGTGCATTAGGTACTGTGGAAAATGGAAAGCGCCCTCCAAATGCTTCCCCTGTGGCGACTGCGTCCACCACTGGATGGCGCTGCCCGCCTAAAAGGGGAAAAGAGCGCGATGGAGGGACCGAACTTGGACCCCTAAAGCCGGGTTTTCCGGGGGAAAACGTTGATTGGTCAAAGAAACTTGAATTTCAGGTTTTTAACCAATCAGCATTTTCACGCAGCACACGGCGCAGAAATTCTACTCCTAGGAAATAGGTTTCTTGCTCCCCATGAACCGAATTAGACCATTTCACGCCTAAAGAAACGTGTTACATAATTTGGCTACGCGTTTTGTGTTTTCCTAGCGTGACGCATCAAATCAGGACAGCTATATTATACTGTAGTATATGGCCTTGGCATCAGCTACTCTGTCGTCTATATGCTCCGGTTTAAAGGGAAGTGAAAGAAAACACACAAGAATGAAGAGAAAATCGGCAAAAAACGCGCTGCGCACGACGCATTTGGCTCCTCCAGAAGCAGTCGGCCAATCACCCCCAACGTAAAGCGCTGTCGTGAGGCGTAGTATCGCACTCTGTAGGAAAACAGTAATATGCTGCTTTTCTATATTGGTGAGTGGACGGCGTGTCGCGGTGCGCGGATCACGTTGCAAGCGGCACAGAAAACCTGCTCCTACGAAAAACCCGGCTTAATTAACCTAGACAGTCACGCGGTCCGCTCATATCAATGTACAATACGTTCTTGTAGATTCTGTTGCGTTAGTTATATAATAAATGTTAAGTTACGTTTGAATTGTGAACCGTAGGCATAAAAAGAAGAGGAGAAACCTAACAATATATCATGACATTATAATGGCGGAAATTTTCAGTTCCAAATTCATTTTCGACCAAAAAAAAAAAAAAGCAATGAGAAATTCAAATTGAAATACAATTATGCGTTTGCATGTAATTGATGATCTTGTTTCCCCCCGGGATCTCATTTCCCGACAGCCATTTTGTTTCGTTGTTCGATCAATGATTGATCTGTCGCTGCCTCCCCACCCACGCCCCCTCCCTAGATTCCGCTCAATTAGTTTTTTGATTGATCGACTGATTCCCCAGTTAGATTATTAAATTCTTAGTATTACGATTCAATTACTTTTTTCTTCTTCTTCTCCGATTCAACAACATACATCATGGAGAACAAGACACGACATATTATTTCTCTCTCGGGGAAAAATAGCTCTGACACGTGTATATGACATTCATTTTTTCCTGTCTATGGTAATTCACTGTAATTTTATTTCTCGTGTTATGGTGTACGGTGTGGTAAGCGTAGGAATTTTTGTTTTTTTTTTCCGGAATTGAGTGTTTTATGGCTGCAATTATACGCGACGATTTTGAACTTTTTTTTCCCATTAGCCGCGATTTTCCAGTAATAAAAGTGAATTTGATTGGCCACGGGGTTCTTAACTAGAGACTAATACCAAGGGGGTCAGGTATAATATGCACCGTGTCTGATTACCGTTATAACCCCGCAACCACCACTCATGGTTCATTAACTAGAGTATATAACATATAAGATATATAGCTACGATATACGACTACTGCTACGATAGCGCGATCGGTTAAGGCATGGCGTGAGATACATAGGGACAATCCGGAGAGAAACCAGGTTCGACTCCGACCTGCGCCAGAAAGTGATGCTTTGCCGCTGTGGTGGTCGAGTGGTTATAGTGACGGACTCGTGATGCGAGGATCCGGGTTCGAACCCCACAGTGGTGGTCGGCTGAAGTTGGTTTTCTGTGGTTCCCAACTTCAAGGCGCAAATGCGAGCCGATCTCCCCGTTTAAAAAGTCTCGCCATAGAGAGCAACAGTCCTACAACGATAAATCATTCAATCATAACACTTCACTCATAGTTAGAAGAAAAAAACAGATGGCAGCACTACACATAACAAGCATTACACAGAAACAAAACTTTACGTCAGGTTGCACTACACGTACACGCACATTCCCGCATGTACCGATTCGTTGGGGGTTCCGCGGGGTGCATGTGTGGTGTAGCAGTAGTAGGTAGGGTCTCCAAAAAAAATGGCTCGGGGATCCATGATGTTCTTAGGTCAGCCACCTCGTTGGGCAATTTGCCTGTTGTGGCGTTGTATTTGTATAGATAATATAACATATAGAATAGTACAGTCAACACTGGTTAGTAAAATCATCGATATTGTTCTCATTTGAATATTTTTATCACTTCTCCGAAGAACGGAACCGCACCAATGCCATAAAATGTGAAAAAAAATTCGTACTTCGGTTTATACGTCATCAATTTCTTTCGTCGAAAATATTTTTACGCGTTTTGTGAAACCGGGTTTCTAACAACTGTGTGTATGCGCGCGCGTGTGTGTGTGTGTAGCTGGGGTTCTTAATTAGAGAGAGCCTAAGACCGGGGGGGGGGGGGATCAGAGGTACAATATGCACCGTATCTGATTACACAGTTGGAACCCCACAACCACCACTCATGCTTCATTAACTAGAGATATTATAACATATAGAATAATACAGTCAACGCCGGTTAGTAAAATCATGGATATTGTTATCATTTGAATATATTTTTATAACCTCTCCTCCTTCGGTTTATACGTCATCAAGTTGTTCCGTCAAAATTTTTTTACGCGTTTTGTAACTGAGTTTTAACCAAATTTATTTTGTGCCCCCAGTAAATTATAGTTATTAGCCTGCAAGGCTATGTAGTAAGGCTGGTTAAAAGGTGTTCTTAATGTTGACAAATATTTCCGTCCGTACTTGATGGTATAATCAATCCGAATTCGGATTCCATTTTGCAGTGGTCTTCCAACAGTGAAGGCAAATTTATGACAAATAAAAAACCCATTTCCTTCAGCTCTTGGTCAGTTTCTTTCAGTTGACTAGATTCAAATTTATTTCTCCGTGACATTTTCCCAAGGGATCTATTAAGCGTATCGTACATCAAAAAATACATCCTAATTCGTGATACACATTAGGCAGTTATATTTTCTAACGCCTCACAATGTCTGAATAACAATGTCAGAATAGAAAAAAAAATGGAATGATTGTGTGAACACGCTCTGCAACCAGTTATGTGGGAAAAGAAGGATCGTTTTCGGATATTGTTATCAGAAACCTCGAGTCCCGATGTAGTCACATTAAGTGGCGGGGTGCCACGTTAAGTGTATTATGAAAAGTAGCTTCAGGCTTCTATGGCAGAAGTGGCCCGTGGAATTAAAAATACGTAAACACCTCCTACTACAAGGGTGCTTGAGGTTTAGGAGAGTGCGGGCCACTTCATTGAAAACGTGTTGTGGGGCCACTTAAGTGATCTGGAAGTGTGCCACGGGTCTGTCACTGAAGTACGAATATGTTCATGTGACATATTTGTCAAAACTATGTGTGTTTTTTTTTGTTTTTTTTTTTTGGTGAATTACTTTTCTAATGGCCCATTGCGACTTGTAGAGTAGTAGCTCCCTGTTTCCTGTCATTAGCAATTTTTCAACAATTATATCAATAGATGGCAACTTTACACACTTTCGACAGTTCATTTGGCTGTAGATGACAACTTTACGTGCCTTTAACCATGTACCTAAATGAGTAATCCTAATTTCTCGTATTTTTATGAAGGAAAAATTGTCAGCTTAGGTATTTATCGTAATATGTAAAGATATGTTGATACTTTTCTATACAGAAACACCTTTCTCTGGCCCGGGTTGAAGCCCTTGGCGGGCCGGAGGTTATGAAGTCCTAATCCAAATGTTCCCAACGTTTTCAGTTCGCGTGTAACCCTTGATATTTACGAGAATTTTCCCGGAATACAAAAAAAAAAAAATTAGCTTGTTTTTTCGATTGCGTTCTTAATGAAAAACGCAGCAAGCTTTTGATTCTACGGAACCCCAGGGTTCCACGGAACTCCAAATGGAAGCATAAGCTCCAGTCAATACTGGAATATATGGACTGTTAAATTTGCACATCTCTAAGGCTGCTTCTTCTTTCTCTCTTACCGAACGACAACGCCCAGTCCGTATTCTTAAGAATTTCTAACTGAAAGGTCGTCACCAGAGCATGCAGCTACACCGCTATGGTGCAACAAGCGCGTCCAGGCCATCGGTCCACCCCGCAGTGCCGGTTCACGCCCCTCGCTTCGCCATAAAAACCCAATAGCAGACCAAAGTTCCCCCAGCGACCTGGCCACCAACCATAAGCTTCCAGAGAGACCACGAGAACCCCAAAATTGCCAGCCACATCGAGAACCATACCCAGTCTATCGCTAAAAAGAAGCACGCAATAGGTACTACAGCTGTGGCAGTCATGTGGCACATGACAGGTTCCTTGTAGGAATAATCACGGTAGTAAATTATCAGTAAACTTGTAACATGCACCCTGAAGATGAAAAATAATTACATATTCATTAAAATATCAAGAAGGATGTGTGAAGAATATACCAGTGCGAGCGAAGCCATAGCTTTACAATAATAGACATGTACGTTAAAATTAATTGCAAAAAATTGCCATATCAGATGATTAGATGAATTTAACCACATTGCTAAACAATGACACGTGCATTACACAACAACTGGCAATATTTAAAATACATTCGCAGAAAAATATGAGGTTGCAAAAAAAAAAAGAAAGGAAAATCTTACGCAAGTCTATAAGAAGCAATCACAGTCATACTGCTAATCAATCAAAAAGTTGCAAGATACAAATTCAAAAGTGCATAAATAGAAATACATTTGCATTAAACTGTGATTACAAAGAAGGTTGCGAATATAAAAGTGCCAGTATAAAAAAAATAAAAAGTTGCATTAATGACACATTTGCTTAACAAAAATGCAGAACTTGCTGTATTATACAGTAAACTGGCAAATATGTGCATAATCATTTGCGGAGTTACAAACAGATAGATGTCTACGGCTGCGCTACCAAGAATCGCCTTTCGCCCCGTTTAGATGGGGGATGAAAAATCCGGTTTCCTTCCTCTTCACTCCGCAGAAAGGGAAAAATCGGAAAGGATTATGGGAAAGTGGTATGCACCGCAATAACCATCATATAGAAGAGGGTGCAAACTCTTCCCCCTCTTTACCTACGAGGGGGAAAAAGGTCGTCAAGTGTCTACAAGGATGTTAATGCGATCGCAATATTATTACATGTTACAGAAAATATTAGAATTAATTTATCTTTCTGGTAAATTACGCATTTGACACGGAGGTGACTAGAAAGTTAAGGAAACTCTTGAAAAGCTATATTTTGAAGGGGAAAACATACGACAGATAAACGCGTGAAAATCACCCAAACAAAGAAAATAATTCGTTAATGTCCGTTAGATGTCGCGACAACGATTGAAAAATCGTCTCAGAGAACAAAGAAAGGTATTTTTAAAGAGAGACATCTGTTCTAAAGTAAAGAAGGGTCGTGTCTCTAGTGGTTTAGATGGTAGCGTGCCTGGCCAGTTTGCAAGAGGGTCTAGGTTCGATTCCTGGTGGAGACCAGTTGGCTTTTTTTTCCGATTTCACCTCGGCAAATCCAGAAAATACGTTTCCTCAAAGATATATGCAATCTAGTGAACATAACCAAAAAAATTATAAATTTTGATACTTACCTAGGTAGTTCCTTTTATTATTCGTCATAGCCAGTCATTGTGGAACCTACCTAAATTCACATTTATGTGAGTGTAGTGGCGTGTTATGTGTTCAGGTGCTGCCGACTATACTGAATACTTGGAATTACAAACTATAATTTCATTCATTATACTATTCCCAAATGAAATGTAAATCTTGGAAGATAAAAATAATTTTCACACACACTATTATAAAGATTGGTACAGTCTTGGCAGTACTGGCAGTGGAGTGGTTAGGGAGCTATCCTCTGACTGTGCAGGTCTGGGTTCAAATCCCGGTTGGATGTCATCTATGGATGTCAACTAACACACCAACGAATTTCCTGGATGGATCATGCTGATCCCTAGCGAATACGTGAGGTTCACGTTAAAGGAAAAAATTAAATACAAAAAAAGTAGGCTCCGTTTGTATAAGAATCAAAAAATGAGCAAAAGAAACTAACGGATAACGACTCTTTCCCGATTTTTGAATTCATTTATCTCTGCGAATATTGCACATAGAAATGTGGAATTTTCTTTGTTGGCATCAGGAGAGACGGGGCAACAAGTCTAATTGGGTTTTGGGGCACACGGGAACTCTATAAAAAGATTTTTTTTTTTAGTAACTATAGAGGAGAGGTCATAGACTTGGCTTTGGAGTTCCTCTACTGGAGAAAGTTTCTCCTCGACTGCACTAAGACGCTGGGATAGATCACTTAGCTGATGACTGAATGAGTCCTGTTTTTGGGTGAGGAGGGTGAGTTTGTCAAGAATGGCTACTTGGGTGTCTTGAATATTACGGAGAATAGATGAGTTATCCGAAAGAGTCGAAGATTCAGACGAAGGATTTGATCTACTTATGACTTATGATATGACTTACTTCTTCATGACTTATAAGTTATATTTTTGATAATTCTGTGGCGTTTGGTCAGAACATGATATCTCCAAAAAATGTCTTTTTGATCTAGTAGTAGGTCTTGCTAAGTATAACTAATTAGAAGTGAGATAAATGCACAAATACGTGCGTACGGCTAAACAACATTCTGACGTATGATATTTTCATTTGCATTTGTGTGTATGATTTATTTCTGATTTTTAAATGACAATGAAAATGCTATATCTCAAAAATGTGATTTTGGAGTTATTATGTTCTGATCAAACACCACAGAATTATGACTCTATCATAATTATAATCTTATCATTCACATTTTTTTTCATCTATAATCGGCAACTTTACTTGCAATTGTGACAATTTCTTTTTACGGTAATTGTGATATCCCGTATGGATCGGCATTTCCTCTACCTAGCATTTTTATAAAGGAGATATGATCAGCCTAAGTATTCATTGTGTTGTGTGTTTTGATACATTTCTAACAGAAAACTTTTCGTGGGGCGGATGGAACCCATTGGCAGGCCACATTTCAACCGAACCGGTTGTAGAACCTCCCCTAACCGACACTTTTGTGATCCTCGGTTTCCGTGGAATAGGGTTTTGATGTATTTCAACTCCCCGTTAGCGGACACCCTCGATAGCGGGCAGTGAAATCAGGCAAACTCTGATTTATTAATTTAGTCATAAACCTAGAATTCGTAGTATTCACAATTAAGATAATATTAAATCCCAAGATCGTGTTGGTAAATGTGATAAATCGTCAATTAATTACTTAATTAATTGAACTACCATCCAAGACTGTGAGTTCGAATGGTAATGTTGGTTTTGTTTGCACATGGTACCTATGAAAGAAGCAAACATTGATAATATTGTTAGGAAAATGTTTCTATCTTCTTCACACTTATTTTAATTTCGTTTTCATCGCAAAATATGTGTAGCGCACGTGTCATGTACAGGCAAAGTTAATTAACTGGCTGAATGAGTAAAAGAAAGTTATACATTTTTCCATATTTACCAGACTTGCCAACTTTATTTGAGAATCATGCATAATCACCGATAGAAGTCACAAATGTGGTGAAATTTAATTAAACTTTCTTTACCGAGATGATTGGTGATTATGCATAACCACCTGCGCATCACTTTTGCACAGTGGCACGCAGACATTTTACCATAAAAATGTATAGGAAGCGATTGTGACCGAGACGAAACGTCGTATAAATGCGAAATTCGTATAAACGGCGTTCCACCTCAAGGGTGGATTCACATCTACAGACACTCACCGTGTCGTGTCAGACACGGCAAACATTACCACAAAAATGCCAGTGTGCGCCTGCGCAGCCACGATAGCAGATACGAGCACGTTGATTGGTTTTATGTTAAAGAATGTTTGCCGTGTCTGACACGACGTGGTGAGTGTCTGTAGATGTGAATCCACCCTATATCGTACCTTCCTAGTAGAGGACACTGCCCGTTGGCGACATAATTTTCGGTCCCATTTGTGTCCGTTATCGAGAGGTTCTACTGTACTAAAGTCTCATGAATATCTTTCCCATTTATGTAAGAGAAACATAGCCAAAAAAAAAAATCTATGGGAAATCAATCATGTAAAGAACATGAAAACCAAACTTGAATATATATTTGCTTCTTTTCCTTTTTTTCACAAAGACATGTAGAGATGTCAAACAAAAGATTAAAATTCCATGGCATCATCGTCTCGAACATTTCTTCCTTCTTCTCTTCTTGGTTATCTTTCAAGATATTTTCAAACCATTGGATGCGACCTCGATTTTTCATTTCAAGGAGGCTCGGGACCAAAAAATAAAATAAAATTCTTACAAATTCTTTCCTTTTTCTGTTTCGACCTGTTAAAAAAAAGAGGGAAAGAAAACTTTGGTCGTCATCCTGTCACCAAGAAGAATCGCATTCACCGATATCCGGATGCTGGACACAGATACAAACCTACATTCGTACAGAAAAAGGAATTGGATCCCTTGGAGAGGAGGCGTTCTTTTAGACATAAATTCCCTTGTATCAGTGATTCGTAACTAGAGCCCGGATAATATGTAAATGCTGTCAGAGATGTCAAATGTTGTTCCGACCAAACACCACAGAAATATTTCCTGGAAAAAATTAAAGAAATTTGATTGAATTTGAAGAATAAAAAGATAAAAAAATAATAATCTTGAAAACATTAGTACAACGCGACTAAAATAGAAAAAAAAATGCTGAAAATTGCTAAAAAAATATCAACCAATTTTGAAATTTCAGTGTCATTTATATGCATATATAATCATATAAATGCATAAAATCACTGAAATTTCAGAATAGGTGGATAATTTTTTTCGAAATTGGGAAAGGATTCCCAAAAAATGTCAAATTTCAAAATCCTATCAAAAATATTTATATCAACCTGAAGTTTCTGCATTTATTTCAAAAAATACTTTGAAAGGAGGGTTTCAAAGGTTATATGGCGCAATCATCGCTAAGTACAGACAGCAGAAGTTGTAAATATGAAATTTGGTGAGTATTATATTTTATAACACAGAGAATCACTACGATTGGGGAGATTTCTGAAAATCTAACCCCCCCAACAGGGTCCAGGAGGAAATCATTGCAGAATAATTTTCAGATGACCGAATTCACGCGCGTGAAATCGCGGGTAACAGCTAGTAATTTATAAATCATTAAGATTATTTTACAATCAATAAAAGAATAATTGCACAAATTATTGAAAGAAATAATTTCAAGAATCATTTAAAGTGATTTCAGATTGAATTGAATCATAATTAATTTAATCCATAGTTAATCAAAAACATAATGAAAAAAATTATCTCAGATCAAAATTGATAATTACTAATAAAAGGAATAATTACTGAATAAATAAAATTCTTCAATTATTTTTGTTCCCACCCCGGGCACCCCATTAGCCCCTTCCGATCAGATATCGCTAAATTACATGAGCTGGTGGTCCGCGGGCTTCATGGGAAGTTTCAATCTGGTCCCGCTGGGTGTCTAAAAGTTCGAAGAGATTCCCTATAAATAGGTAACACAAAAATATCGGCACTCTTCACAGAGGCAATAATTCTTGTCTATTGTCTCTGAAGTGTACAATAGTTATCATCAGAGAAGGACGGACACTGCCGATTATTTAGAGCTACCGCCGTCCATGGGAGCAGAGTGGATATCCGAAGCGGCGGGTTAATCGAAAGCGACAATTCGCAGAATTAACAAAGCGTTGATTTCCAATGAAAACTAATGTTCTTCGAGCAAATGACTTGGAAGTCAATAGCTAGTGATTTCCGTTTGCTTTTCGAGAAAAATCCTCCTTTTCCAGAAAACTTTCTCTCTCTCTCTCTCTCTCTCTCTCTCTCTCTTTGTTCCTGTTTTGTTTGTCCTCCTCTCCGGCAATGACTAAGTCCAGGGTTTGTGTTTGTATGTGTACACGTTGAAACCCCTTTCGTCTTTGATCGGTGTCTCGCAATCATTCCACTGCAAATTTGCTCCAGGGCAGCAGCAGCAGCAGCAGCACGGAATTCTTTCTCGAGAGTTCTCCAAACGGAACGAAAATCCTAACGAAATTAACTGATCAACTTACACGAAGCTCGGAGTTTTAGCCCCGCCGCTGCCGCCGCCCTCCGCCTTCCTAATTGTTGCTGCGCCCGAAAGAATCTTGACGAAATTCATTACACGGATTCGAATTCGTGTAATTCTAATAACAATTAGGCTGGGTCTTCCGCTAATTGCGGGAATTTGTTGGCGTTTGTGTGCGGGAGATTTGGGGCTTCTCTCTCTCTGTCTTTCTTTCTCCAGTTCAAAATACGCAATGTATAAATTCGACCAGCAAAGTCCACTTTTCTTATAGCTACCGCCAAAATAAATTGGTAATTTGAACCTTGATGAGTAATTCTGAAATGCTGTCAAATTCGGTTATATAGTCGGATCCCGTCTTAACGAATGCCGTTATAGCGAAAAATGCCGTTTAAACGAACAGTTTTCTAATCCTCACGGATAAGTTTGCAGAGGAACAATCGGAAAAACCTGAAATTCCTTTATAACGAAATTTCGATGTGTTAAGTGATTTCCCCGGTCTCTTGGAATTCGTTATAACGGGATTCGAACTGTAGTGTGACATCGAAGATTCTGCGAAATTTTATCGTTACAAGCGAGGTTGATGTTTTTGTTATTGCCAAAGCCCGAAATCGGCAAATTCGCGACGGTGCTCGCCACTTCGCGAATTGGCCAATTTAGTTAAATATTGACCCCGGCCAATGTCCGAATTTCGAACATTCGCCGGTCAGTTCGCGAAGTGGCCGGTGATTGTTGGCCAAAGTCCGATAACAAAAGACATGATTCGTTATCATCATCAAGTTGGGTATTTTTTCGTGATAATTATGCCCACGTAAGTTATGGCAACCCATCAAGCCACAGTAACGATGCTGTAATAATATTTTTTGTGTAAAATTTTGCAGAGAAAAAATGATGTTTATATAATTATTTTATAAGAGAGAGAAAAGAGAGAGATTTTGCTTCAAATTTCGTTTTTTTCTCTCTCGTCACATAGAGTTAATCCAATACAGCTGCTATACATAGACATGTATCACACGTTGGCGATTAAAAAACTAGATTTTTGGCTTCTACCGAACCGTCTTACATCAGTACATCGAGCTTTGGCCAGGGATCTCCTGCCGCTTCACGAAATGGCCGGCCAAAGTCCGAATCGTTTCTGCTATTCTGACTTTGGTCAAGACTCTTGGCCAAACCATGAAGTAGCCGGCCCCGTCGTGAATTTATTAGCCTCAGTTCTGGCTTTCGTAGTAACATTTTCACGGCAATGACGACATATCTCGTCTCCACAAAAGCTTCTTATTTTAGCACTGACAGGCCCAGATATTTCGTAAAAATGACTTCTCAATGAAAATATTTTTCCCTATATCCCATCTGCTGAAAATCGGAAGCAGCAAGCTTACTTGATTAAATAAGATATGACATACTGAAGAGGGGTTTAGTGGTTTCTAATTGCCGCTTAAAGGGATTAAGTCATCTGAGAATATAGCACATGCACTCAAATGATGTGAAACTGCACCGTAGGCCACTCAAGTAATCTGAAAATTCACCGCGGGCCACTCGAGTCATCCCGAACTATGCGACGGGTCACTTTAGTGATCTGGAATTGAGCCGCATGCCACTTGAGTGATCCAAAAATGTGCCGTTAGTCACTTAAGTCACCTGGAAATGCACGATGTGTCACTATATTGATATAGAAATGTGCCGCGTAGTTCAATTCCCCAGTATTAGGTTTAAGATCACGGGCAGCATCAGATGACTCCGAAGGGCCGGCCATGGGTTGAGCCAGCACCTCCTAGAGATAGAAGGCCTCTGCAGTCTGCTTGTGACGTCAGTAAGTAGTCCATTTACCCACCTACAAACAGTACAAATGTAATTCGATCATAACACATCAGTCATTTCCCTTCTGAAATAGAGATGGCATTACTAAAAAAATCAAACACAACACTACATATGCACTCAGACTGTCATGTACACAGACACACAGTTACACTTCAAGCACAACTCACTAGGTAGTAAAAATCTGCTCGGTTTGAAAAAAAGAAAAAGTCCATTTACCCAGGGAAAAAAAATCCCTGCTCGTGCCAGTATCATCGTTGCGAGAAAAAGAAATGATCGGGCTCAGAATCGGTGATTTCTATAAGCACCTCCTAGAGCTAGAAAGTCTCCGCAGTCTGCTTGTGACGTCAGTAAGTAGTCCATTTTCACTTAAAATATTCAGGGGACAAAATTCTCTGCTCGTGCCGGTATCATCGTTGTGAGGAAAAGAAATGATCGGGCTCAAAATTGGCGATTTCTATGCCTCACATCCAATCACTATGCGGTATTTGTGAGCCAATCAAGAAGATTCTACGCCAAAATAAGAAGAAACGAAATGGGATGCTGTGTATCAAAATGTGGCAAACTTGCTAGGTAGTCTGAATGACGTTTATGGCAAACGCTGCAGAGGCATTCTATCTCTAGGAGGTGCTGTTTCTATGCCCCACATCCAATCACTATGCGGTAATTATGAGCCAATCGGGAAGATTCTACGCCAAAATAAGAAGAAACGAAACAGGATGCTGTGTATCAAAATGTGGCAAACTTGCTAGGTAGTCTGAATGACGTTTATGGCAAACGCTGCAGAGGCATTCTATCTCTAGGAGGTGCTGTTTCTATGTCCCACATCCAATCACTATGCGGTAATTATGAGCCAATCGGGAAGATTCTACGCCAAAATAAGAAGAAACGAAACAGGATGCTGTGTATCAAAATGTGGCAAACTTGCTAGGTAGTCTGAATGACGTTTATGGCAAACGCTGCAGAGGCCTTCTATCTCTAGGAGGTGCTGTTTCTATGCCCCACATCCAATCACTATGCGGTATTTGTGAGCCAATCAAGAAGATTCTACGCCAAAATAAGAAGAAACGAAATAAGATGCTGTGTATCAAAATGTGGCAAACTTGCTAGGTAGTCTGAATGACGTTTATGGCAAACATTACAGAGGCCTTCTATCTCTAGGCGGTGCTGGTTGAGCACGTCTGATTCCGAAGGTGCCTTTTCCATGTAGTAGTAAGAGCTATTAATCGGAAATGAATGTAAACATTTTCAGAGAATGAATTCAGACCGGAATTATAAAGAATCCATTCTGTCGACGAATCGTTTCACAAGAAATCCCAACTCTTTTTTTTTCATCCCACTTAGAAAAGTTGAAGCCGCAACGACTTTTCGCTAAATCGCCGGACCAATGCGAAAAAAGAATCCCAAGCAGTTTCCAAGGCTGTAGAAAATTCCAGAGAAGAACCTGAAGAAAAAAAATCGTAAAGTAAGATCGGAAAGAGGGGAAAACTCGAGAAATCAATAGCAGATTTTCCCTTGGAAGGAGGTGCTTTTTCGAGTGAAAACATAAAGTGAAGTGATTTAAGTTTTTCCTCCTCTCTCTCTCTCTCTCTTAGTAAAGAAAAAGCAAGTCAAAAAGCGGGCCTTAAATGGCGAAAACTTTTTACTTCTCTTAAGGCTTCGGAAAATATCGCCCCGTTGGTATATAAGCTAGTACTTATCTTGGGGGCTTCTTGCTTTCGTTTTTTTTTTTCTGTGCCTGGCCATGGATCATACTGTGCTTTTCTTCTAGGGGAATATTTTTGCCCGGAGTTTTCGAGAATACTTTGAATTGGAAAACATGCAAACGCCGAGCCAGACTTTTTCTTATGCCCATAAGTCAGAATATTTTGGAATACGTATTCTTTTTTTCCTCGGGATTCTCTGGAAAAACACAATCTGTGTTTATATACGGATTTGGTTTTTATTTGTTTATTTATTCCTAAAGTAAGTCTCTCTCTCTCCTTTCGTTGAGTAGTTTGGGGTCAAATAGACAAGAATATGGCATTTTTAGTAATGCTTATATGGATATTCTGGAAGTATATTATGGGATTTGTTATCTGTCGTAAGATCGGTTCTTGTGATTAGAGTGATGCACTTTTTTGTGTGGTATTTAAGTAAAGAATAAAGACGCGTGAATGAAAAATGGAAATCTAAGAATCTTTGTTCGCACAATAAATTTTTCACAATAAAAATTATTTTATCAATGACTCCTTCCGTAATTATTCTGCTGTATTCTCCTTTGCTTGTATGATCACGTGACCAGAGATTTGGGTACGAGCTAAAAATGTTGATGCTGGTTTATCTTGATTTCCAAAGGGCGTTCGTTTGGGTCCAACGTGGTAAACTCGTAAACAACGCGTTTTTCTACGAGACTGGGTTATTAGAATCGTCGCTATAAGACAGGTCACAGCGGGTTTATGGTGAACGGGGAATTCTCAGATTTAACAGGTATCACAAATGGAGTCCCTCAAGAAAGTGTCTTCCCCCTCCCCATACTATAAATCATTAAACTCGATCAGGGTATGGGATTTTTAGCTAATTCGCAGATGACGGGGTAGTCACGAATCAAAACTATAGGCAGCTGTTCCAGACAAACAAATCTGAATATGATTGCAGTATGAGCAAATGAATGGAGCAGGTCGTTTAGCGTTGGCAAGTGTCATGGTCAAGCATTTTGGTTTGAACAGCCCACGCTTCACCTACGAATTGAATGGTGTGATTATTTCTGATGCAACTAGGATCACCGATCTTTCTCTGGGCAGGGTCGGTCCTAGACATTCTGCCACCTGAGACGAATAATATTTTTCCGCCCATAAGATAGGGCTATCTGAAAAGAGCTTTAGGGCTTTCTTCACCTTTGTTACATTAATACAGTGATTCCAAAATTGTTGTTCACGACTCCCTTGGATGTGGGGCTAAACTTGATAATTTAAGATGTCGTGAGAGAATTCTCTAAGTCAAAAACGTCCTGATGAGAAAATAAATATATCAAATAAATATAACCCCTTCTTTGAGTGAGGGGGACGCATACTAGGTACACCTGTTTACATTTTTTTCTATGGGTTTTGGAAAAAGGTCTGCCCTTTTTCCAAAAAAGGGGCATGAAATTTACTAAAAGTCATTTGAAGAAAAATCTCATTCAATCAAATATCGCAAATATGCTTTTGCGCAATTTTATGAGAAAACATGAAAATTAATATTTATTCTGAATACAAAGACAAAATTTGTTTATTACAAATCCAAGAATCGCTCTCCTCATTTCCTTTGATCATTTTGATCATTTTTGTCGCACCACGGTCATTTTCTGCACACGAGGGCTAATTAGACCGGGACCTACAATTTATTGCCGATTCCGAACGGCAGGCTTGTTTTTCATACTCATCGAGAGGGTGGTGCGCTAACCCCTCGATGGAGGACTCCCTGCGGTAGCAATTTTTGCTGGGGTCAAGTCGCCGTTTTTTGTTGTACCCGTGTCAGGAAAGTTTTCTGACAAGGACGAACTGGGTATCGAACTCGCGACACATCTAAACATTCTTTGGTACTTTATGCGAGCATCTTATCGACCGGGCTACCGCGCCCTCCTCATTTCCTAGTTTTTAAAATCGTGATTCTGCGCTTTAAGCTGCTTACATATTATGACGTGTAAGCTTTTCCCCGTGAAGATATGTTTTTCCTACCTTTATATTCATACGTTACTGCGAAATTTTCTAGTTAAGTCACAGCCTTGAGTTAATTCGTTTGTGACCAGAGGCGTAGTGCGCAGGAGAGAACAAGGGGGACCCCCGTGCCCTCCCCAAGACGATCAAGAATTAAAATTGTTTTCAAATATTGTAGTAAAAAAAAAAAAAAAAAAACTTTACTCTCGTAAGTTATCTTTATCCATTTCTACTAATTGAAAATGCTTTTTGAAGGTTAGTAGCTCAAAATTTCTTTGGAAGAGATTCCTTGTGCTCCCCCAAACCAAATTCACCCCTCTCAAGGTCGATCTTCTGTACTTCAATACTCGTGACCAGGTTGCAGTGTATTGTAATGTGATAGGTATGGTGCATTGCGAATTCTACCACAAGTCATTTGATACTGCTTGATCCTTGTTTGGCGCAGCCAGCATAACTTTGATGGTCCTTGCACCGATAAAAAACAAACTCTAATCCAATTTGAAGTTGTACATGCACCCTCGAATGATTGATAGCACATTTTGCGGCAAATCCATCGGAAAAAATACGGTATTTGTTTTTTATGAAATGCTGTTGTTCAAACTATCCAGAAACACCCTCTACCGCCTTTGCTATTGCGATTCGACAGCCCATTCTATAATCAAAAATTCTTGTTTAGGTGTCTTATATCGTCTCTAAAAGTTTTTCCCATGGATTCAGAATCACCCTGTATTGCATGTGAGAAACACGAATGAACCGGAATCTCTTCCGCTATCGCTCAGATAAAACTGTTATAATTCTTTAATATTAGCGACCGGCTTTTGATTAATGTGCCACATGAAAAAAAAAGATTAGATATATTAGTTTATATAGTTGATATTAGTTTATTAAGCAATAGTATTATTATCCTTCATGAGGGTAGGGCCCTGGGTAAGATAGGGTGCCACGAGAAAAAATTGTGATCCGAAAGGGGCCATGGGGTAAAAAAAAAGGTTTAGAACCACTGCAATTTTTACTATTTGTAACTTTTTAATTTTGTAAGTTTTATTTTCTTTTCTTTAACGTGTTTCATTGTCATGCATATAACACACTAATGCGAGCCGATCTCCCCGTTAAAAAAGTCTCGCCACAGAGAGCAACAGTCTTACAAACAGTACAAATATTCAGTCACTTCACATCACTCACTTCACTTCTGAGATATAGATGGCAGCACTGGAAAATCATACACCACACTAGATACGCACTTAGACCGTTACGTACTTACACTTCCGGCACAACTCACTAGATAGTAAATTGCCTATGGCGATAGACCTGAGTTGAGCTCGGTTTGAAAAAAAAAATATATATATATATACATATATAACACACACACACTTATATATGTGTGCATAATACTCATTTTCAAAAAGGTCTCTTCGCGTTCTTCTAAAGCCATTCTTCCGCTTTTTGGAGGTTCAGTTCGTCCTGCACTGGAGTATGCTGTAAGGTTTTGGAGACCATACCTACAGAGGGATATAGACTTTGCTGAAGGTGTGCAGAGAAGAGCTACACGTGTCCTTATTGGAACACGGGGCTTGAGTTATGAAAAGAGACTTCATCTTTTGAATATGTTTACATTGGATGAACGCAGATGTCGAGGAGATATGATCGAAGTGTTCAAAATTTTTCAATGGGATGGATAGAATGGACCATGAACTTTTAGTACACCGCCAATCAACTGCTTTTACAAGGGGACACCAGTATCGATTGGTGAGGGACAATGCAAGATTATGGTGTCGCAGGGAATTTTTCTCTATTAGGGTTGTTAATAAATGGAATAGCTTACCCCCGGAGGTAGTAAATTGTAACACAATTGACACGTTCAAAAAGAAATACGATAAACATGTTGGGGTAAATCGAGAAGCTATCCATACTTAGAATAAGACAACGATAAGTATTCTTTATGGGCATTGTATAATATTTTATCATGTGTATATATTGTTTATAATGTATCTAATTACATTTTTAATTGGGTTGCTTTATTTTTGAAATATACGACATCCATATTTGTTATGGGCATCTTTTTCTCAGCCGCCTCGCTGGGCATTTTGAATGTTGTGGTGTTGTATTTGCATTTGTATTTGTGTGTAATAAAAGCACCAGTCACAGCGCAGCCCCTCATACAGACAATGGCCAAAAAAACTGACAGTTAACGGGCGGTACATCCTACGAAAAGTCTCAGACACACACACACCAAAAGTCGTCTCTGGATTTTTATACTGGAACGCATACCAAAAAAAAATGAGCACACAAAGAATCGAATGTACATACATACGATATTCAGCTAACACAAAAACAGAACTTTTCTGTTCCGCAACGCGTTATCCGTCGAGTTTTCCGGAGCGTGAAAAAACAACTCCGAAAAAAAGAAAAAAATTGAAAAAAATACGAAAATAATAATTCTTTTTTTTTAAAATGCTGACACATCACTGAAAAATATTATTATTATTATTAAAAAAAAAATTTTCTTTTTAACTTCGGAATGTGGAAATCATTCTTATCCGACCGAAAAGAAAAAAAAATAGAAAACCCCCTGTACAAGGAATTCTGTTCTTCGGTTCCCAGTTGGTAACTCACCATGAAAAATTCATCGCAATTTTATTTTATTTATTTTTTGTTAAACTCCTTGGAGAGAGAGAGAGAGAACGGCCATGTTTTTTTTCTTCTTGGTTATTTTATTTTCCATTCTTGCTCAAGAAACGACACGTTGCTGATTTTTAAAGAAGTTTTCGGTACAACGAACAACAACAAGAGAGAAAAATATAAAATAAATATCGGTCTCGAAATGTTATATATGGTATATATATACACTACAACGAGACAAGATGCCGTGATTTTGACAACAGTTCGGGAAGAAATTTATTCCCGAATATATTTGTAAAGAGGTATGTTTGAAGGGGAAGGAAAAAAAAATCTTAGAAATCGAAAATGGACAAGATCTAAAAAAAAAAATTTTTTCCTATATATTGAACAACGAGAAAATATATTCCAGGAAAAAAGAACTTTTTTTCCCCTCTAAAGGATTTTCTTGAATTTTCTTGTAAGTAGTGGGTGTAAAAAGTCATCAGCAATCGATGGTCTACGGATTTCCGTCCGTATATTTTCCACGATTTTGATTCCGCGGCGTTATTCTCCCGGAGTTCTTGTTTGTTTCTCTCCTGTGTTGCTGAATATTTTATGGATTCGCGTGTCTGTTGGTTTTTTTTTTTTTTTTTTTTCTGTTGAAGTTGCTGGTGGATATGTTGTTGTTGTTGTTGTTGTTGTTTCTTTCCTGCAGGATATATGGGAAACTAGCTGCTACCAGTGTTGATTTTGTAATCTGAAAATCCTCCCTTATCACGCCTTTAGGTGTTGAATTTTGAAAAATCCCGTCTTAAATTTTTTTTTTAAATGAAAAAGTGATTTGTCCATAAACCCACCCCTCCCCTGAAAATTTTAGTGGTTGAATTTTTAAAAGAAAAATTCCTTCTCAGTGAGTCTTTGCATTATAAAATAAAACAGCTGATTAAATTTCATATTTATAACTTCAGAGTTTGCCCATAAAAACAATGAACCCCCCCCCCGCCCCTAGGAGTTGAAGTTTGCAAAATCCCATCCTACAAGGAAATGGTCCCAAGAGGTAGCGTCTTTGAAAAGTTTCGAAAAAAATTACCACTGATTCTACTCATTTAATTACGCACAAAAATGTAAAAAAATTCCGGTAAAATTATTATAGGTCACTCAGAAGAAATTGTAAAAATTAATGTTTTGAACGCAAATAGAGGCCAAGACCAAGAATGAATCTAAAAATCCCGCGACCCTAGAGTGTTACAGTGACGTCATTCAGACATCATATGATCAAGTACAGCGTTTCTGCAACATGTAAAAGCTGGAGGAAAGAAAAGAAAGTGGAGAAAAAGTAAATTAGATATTATAATTTTTTTTTTTTAAATATGGGGTCGTTCAAGTATTACGTCAGCAATTTTTCAGCCATTTTTGACCCTTCCCCCTTGTTAGCAAAATTTCGTCATCTGTGCCCCCCCCTACCTCCTATCATATATTGTTGGGATCAGAGACTGTAAGCGGGGGGCATAAGGGCTCCTGCCCCCCCCCCAAACGTTCAAAAACTATTTTTTTAAATCAAAGTTGCGAAAGAAAATACCTTTATGTTATTATAATCAATTTCTGTTAATTTCAATGCTATTCGAAGGCTGAGAACTCAAAACTTCCTTTTAAGAAACTTATTGTGACCCACCCTCTGAGCCATATGATGATAAATCCTTGGCCCGTGGACCAAATGTGGCCCAGGGGGTTATCTGATGTTGCCAGCCCCTCAAATCTAATGGTTTAAAAATCAACTAAGCGGCACATTTACATATCGCTTAGGTGACCAATGACACAATTCCAGAGCATTTAGGTAGTCCGGGCACATTTTCAGATCACTCAAGTAGGCTTAAGTGACCCGCGATGCAATTCCAGAACACTTAAGCGATCCGTGGTACATATAGTAATCCCTTGAGCATGGCTACCATATTTGGCAGATTTTCAACTGGGATGATGCACGTATCCCTCGAGTAAGTGGGTTGCGATGCTATGTTCCATCACAATTGTTTGTACAGGGTGTTTATAAATAAACTGACAGTACTCAGATGTATGTAGTAATCATTCTGAGGGAGGGGGGGGGGGGGTATACAATCATTTGGTGTGTGGGATACATGGACCATGACGGAAAAAATAAATTTAAAAAAAAAGTTCAATTTTGACCAACAGGTGAAAAAGTGGCGTTTTATACCTGTTTCCCATGTTCCAAATAATACAAATACAAATACAACGCCACAACAGGCAAATTGCCCAACGAGGTGGCTGACTTAAGAACATCATGGATCCCCGAGCCCCTACATACTACTGCTACACCACACATGCACCCCCCCCCCCGCGGAACCCCCCAACGAATCGGTACATGCGGGAATGTGCGTGTACGTGTAGTGCAACCTGACGTAAAGTTTGTTTCTGTGTAATGCTTGTTATGTGTAGTGCTGTCATCTGCCCCCAGTTTTACTAACTATGAGTGAAGTGCTCTCTGTGGCGAGACTTTTTAACGTATATACCACGTTTCAATTAAATACGTCCACCACGAAGGGCGCTACTTAAGTTGGAGTAGTGTCAGTATAGTCAAGCCGAGTACTGTCAATTGAATTATGCTGACACTACTCCGACTTATGTAGCGCCAGGTGATGGGGAAGGTAGTTCAATGAAACTTGGTATATATACGTTATTTGGACCATAAGAAAAATATAACTGCGATAAAATGTACCACATTTTCACTTGGTGGTCAAAAATTGAACTATTTTTATTGAACCCTTCTAGTTTCAATAGCGGTGTTCTCAGGCACCTTCGTTATACAGGATAAAATAGAATTCTTCTTATTCATTTCTTTATATGTTTTTCCTCACATACAAACACACACATGCACGCGTATAACAACTGATTTCACGAAGAAAAATCGTTATACCGAAAATATAACTCGCTAAAGAAAAATGCCCCTAAAAGCCAATTTTCTGCAGCTTTACATCATCAATTCCCACGGCGGCCTCCTTCTCCTCCTTCTTTTGCTCCTGGAACATTTTTCGCTGTCACTGGCTTCTGGAGATGAACCGGAGAATAATTTAGGAGAAACCTTCAAAATCTTTCAGAAATTTTGCACCTGAGAGAGAGAGAGAGAGAGAGGAGGAAAAACTTTTTCTCTCTCTCCTCCGAACAAACTCAAGGTAAAAAGAGTACGAAGGGGAAATAAATAAATAAATAAGGTAACCCCAAAAAAGAGTGTTTTCGTTGCAGAATAAGGTGTTTCCTGTAAAATATTTGCTAGTTAAAGGCGGATAAAATTACCAAGTTTCCAGTCAGTTTTAAGACTTTTAACTCTTAGTTTTTAACGAGTTTTCGCTGCTTTGGGTCGACCCAAAGGTGTCTTTGGACGCGGAGCCAATTAAGCGAATGTTAATAGAGCTTCTTAATGATCCGAAAGTTTTTAATTGGTAGAGATAGAGAGAGAGGGAAGGGGTGTTAGAAAAGGAAGGTCTCTCTCTCTAATTGCAAGGATCTCATTTCAAAAACCCTGGAATTTTTCTGAACTCTGTGTTTTCATGTATATACAGTTAGTTACAAGAATCCGAGGAGAAAACTTTAATTACATGTCGGGGATTTACGCATGCGTGAAAAGAACTTTCGTTCTGCAACCCCCCCCCCCTCCCGCAGGTTGATGTTACTTTGCGTTGTATTCTTCGTGTGTTCGTAATAATTGCTTCGCATATCTCTGGTTATAAAATCGCAATTTGTTACGAATCAAAAGTCGTTTCTTCAAAGATGTCGACTTTGCAGAAATGTTGCGATGTCGTCTCTCGCATTAGCGATTGAAGTTCATTAAAGCTCATTTATATAAGCATCTATTAAGGACTCCTTTTCCCTTACATCATCCTAGAGTGATAAGAGGAGCAGAACCCTTCAAGCTGGCTGCACATAGATCTTCTTAACGCTTTCAGTGGCAATCCCGTGATATCTCGTCAAACTTGGCCCGCTTTATTTCCGTCACCCCGGAATACCTCGCCAAACTTCTTCTACTTTATTATTTCAGCCGCTACAAAATGTTTCATCTCTTAAAACCACGTTGAAGGTATTTTTATGTAGGATATTATATGTACATATAATCATAGATAAAGGCGATAAGTTTGAAGTATTTATCAAATTCACTAACGACGCTTGGGTATTACGCGCATTTGCAGGAAAATATGATAAATTTATCAAACTTTCCAAGTCGATTGTCAAGCGTGTATAATAACGGATTTCATCACATTTACCATAACATATCAATATCATCATCATCATCATCTAAAAATATTTCCACCGCAAAATGAAATCGGAGAAGACCTGACGCACCATTACTCATACCTACCGAAGCTGGCTGTCTTATTCTTGGAATCACGCAGCAGTGGAAACGAAATCTCCCCTCTCATTGGTGATGCACAGGAGGGCCCCCAGGAACCGTTCATTATTAATATAATCAAACCTCCTGCAGACGAAATCCAGAATATATCTCATCTTCAATACATAATAGTAATACGAGCCCAGAATAAAGTAGTTGCCGAGAGACTCGCTTCTCCACCCCGACTACTGGAGTCGTATTCTGGAACACCGAAGAATCTCTCTCTCTGGCTCTGTATAAACATTTATGAATTATATATATGTGTGTATGTATGTATATCCACGAGTATGACCACGGGGTATCGGGAGTGAGGAATCTTCCTTAAGACACAAACACAGAGCGAAATCCATTATGTAAAAGCGAATCCCTATCTCTCATAGTCCGGTCATAAAAGTCCATTCATTCAATAATTCAAACCCCCCCCCCCCCCAAAGGATCAGAGAACTCTAACGCATAGTAATCTTCGTATACTCGAGGAACTGGCACACCATCACACTGATTATGACTAATATGTTGAGGATTGATGTAAAAATATCGTCTTGAAATACGCGATTATTTCCAATCATTAGAGCCCGGGAGTTCTATTGCCCGGTTGCCTATTTTCAAATTCTTTGGTGAAAATGCCTTTTTTGAAGTTTTTTTCTGCCATAAATGCCTGTTTTATCATTTCTGTAGGTTTATTAGTGAATTTCAGAGACCATAATCTGTAAAACTTTGATATCTTGAGCATTGCAAAACAAAATAGCTCTCTGGTCTGCTCTCAGTACTAATTATTAAGGCTCGGACTTCTATGTCTTTGCATATTTTGTTCTTTTTTTTTGTACGTTTCCTTATATTTTAGAGCATATTTTCAAAATTTTAAGGAGTGTTTTGCATGATTTTCGATTAAACAAAGTGATTATTAGTTCCTCGCTATTCCAATCCCGCTTATGACTGGTTTTTGGGGTTCCCGTCTCTGACAAGAGCTCTTAGGGCTAGGACTTTTATACACTAAAAAAACGGAACGTCGTTGCCGATTGGTTGAAAAAGAAACCAGAAATTCAGGTTTTTTAACCAATCAGCAATGCTTGTTAGAGCACAAAAATACTAGCGCTTCAACGACACTGGTGTGTGGCTGTAAATAGATCAATCATCTGAATAGCTGTCGGTGATGGCAACTCGTAGATAAAATTGACTAAAATTGGTAAATTGGGGAGGGAGTTTTTTTTAGCGTTTGTGGGAAATTTTGGGAGTTTTTATCAAATAAAAAGAATTATTTATTTATTTTATTTTACTTTGCGCTTTTCTAAAGCTAAATGCACTACTTCGCTAGGTTTTTTTTTACCTATAGATGGCAACACATTAATTCTGAATTTTTAAGGAAAAACTTGCTCAAAAGTAACTTTTGGCGCTATGACGTTATCCGAGGATGATGTCATTCTCCGCTATCCACACAAAGATTTTTAACAGCTGGCTGTTGCGAAGATACATTTTGCATTTTCAATCCTCGACACTACATCTTCTTTCACTAAACAGCTCTCCCTAAAATTAACTTAATAAACTTTACTTAAAGTTTATTAAGTAATACTAAAGTTATTTTACTTGTTGTCTTACGGATATCTGGCTCTGGCTCCCTTCTCTGAGAAATGTGTGGAAGACGGGTTCACTGTAAGCTCGTCCGACGAGATGTTAGCCGGAGGACGTCGTCGATGAAAGCCCAAAAACGTCTTGTGGGGAGTATCGTCTGGAGCATCGTCTTCGGATGGTCGCCCCTATTGGATTGCTTCAGCAGCGATGACCGATTTTGGATGCAGAGAGTCGGGAGAGTCGTCATGAGAGGTGGTGGCCCAGGAGCATCGTCTTCTATGAATGGAAAACCTTGCATGTCCACCCCCCCCCCATGTTCTGAGAGGAGACTCGTCTTATGCGTCTATCTACTATTACTAAACCAGACATCCACCTCGTCCATATTCCTCTGCGGAACCTCTAACGAATTGGTACATGTTGGAATGTGGGTGTATGTAAAGTGAACCTCCGTGAAGTTTGTTTCTGTGTAATGCTTGTTATGTGTAGTGCTGCCATCTGCAATCAATTTTTAGAACTGTGAGCTTTTTCCTCAACTTATACAGCGTGAAGCGGTATGTATGAATAATTATAACGTTGTAGGCCTGCTGCTCTCTGCGGCGAGACATTTTAACTGGGAGAACGGCTCGCATTTGCGCCTCGAAGTTGCAAACCCCAGAAAACCAACTTCAGTCGATCACCACAGCGGCCGTCTATCTACCCCGAGTACCTTAGGGGAAAAAGCTTCGTTTTCAACAACTTTTCCCCGAACTTTCCAGTTTCGATCGAAAATCCAGTTTTGATTGGTCGCGGAAGTGTCACGTAACAGCATCGTCAGGATTTCACTCTTTTTTTTCGGCAAAAACCCGTGAAAAAGATGACTCAATTGGGAGGGGAGGGAGCGAGAATGGACAAAATGCGTGTCTAAACATGATTTTGCAAAAATCTGGAATTTCTGTGCGCCCGCACGTGGTGTTTTGTGGAAGAGCCACACTCAAGGGGCCAAACAGCCGCATGTGGCGCGTGAGCAGCGGTTTGCTGACCACTGCCCTAGACCAGTGGTTTTCAACCCAGTGGTACTGGGATACAAGAGGGCCACGGAAGAAAATGGAAAAAGGGGCCATGACAGGTGGTTTGGAGAACTGAGGAGAAAAATTAAGGTATGAAGAAATAAAGATTTCGTATTAGTGACTAACACTTACAGTGAAAGAGAGGATCCAACAAAACCACCCATAAAACCAGGGCCTTCTTTAGGGCATGGACCCACCCAGGATTCAACGCCTACCTTTTGCAACAAGTTCCCTAGGATGGGGTTTTTCTCAAGTCCCCGGCTAAATTTTTTAGATCCCCTTCTCTATATGAAATTTATTGAATGAAAAACAAACAAAAATTATGTAAACCATATTAGACCCCCGGGCTGTAGCTCTGTGAAATTGTCCAAGTCCGTCGGAATGCACAATGGACATGAATGGGTGCAGGTGATCAGACAGGATGCTTGCGTACCTGTCACCTGTCAGAGTCGTATCTAGACGTATCAGGGGTCCCATATCCCGCCAACTGCACACGCCCCATACCATCACAGAGCCTCCACCAGCTTGAACAGTCCCCTGTTGAAATGTAGGGTCCATGGATTCATCAGGTTGTCTCCATACCCGATGGTTGTCCCCATCAGCTCGAAGCAATTGGAACCGAGACTCGTTAGACCAGGCAACGTGTTTCCGGTCCTCAACAGTCCAATGTCGGTGTTGTCGGGCCCAGGCGAGGCGTAAAGCTTTGTGTCGTGCAGTCATCAAGGGTACACGAGTGGGCCTTTGGCTCCGAAAGCCCATAATGGTTCGCACGCTGACACCTGTTGATGGCCCAGCATTGAAATCTGCAGCAATTTGCGGAAGGGTTGCACGTCTGTCACGTTTAATGATTCTCGTCAGTCCCGTTCTTGCATGATCTTTTTCCGGCCGCAACGATGTCCTAGATTTAATTTTTAACCGGATTCCCGATATTCACGGTACACTCGTGAAATGGTCGTACGTGAAAATCCAAATTTCATCGCTACCTCGGAGATGCTATGTCCCATCTCTCGTGCGCCGACTATAACACCACGTTCAAACTCACTTAAATCTCGATAACCTGTCATTGTAGCAGCAGTAACCGATCTAACAACTATGCCAGACACTTGTTGTGTTATATAGGCCTTGCCGACCGCAGCGCCGTACTCTGATTGGTTCCATATCTCTTTATTTGCATACGCATGGCTGTACCAGTTTTTTTTTTTTTTTGGCTCTTCAGTTTAGTTCCGCTAAATATTAACTATCATATTATTTTGCTAAAACTAATTATTAACTAACTATTATTATCAAAACGTTATTTGAGATAAGAATGAAAAAAAATTTTAGGACATATTTTTCGTTTTATAGGGCATATTTAGTTTTTTAAGAGCATAAATTTTATAGAGAATTTTTTTTTTAAAGTTTTTAGAGCGTAAAAATCGTAGCCCTACTAATTATCATTAGGGGAAGCTCCCTTCTATCCTCATTTAAACGCGAATAATTGATCTGAAAGATAGAGAATGATTTTGGTGTTGCCATGCATTATCTTTGCATTCACCGGATAGTGTTTAGACGTGAATGATTTCTCCTCATGCTTCATATGTCTCGCTCAGACAACATGCCTATGTATGATGTAGTATAGTGACTGCATTGCATATGTATAGCTGGCCAGTAACTATCCCGAGAGGATATCAGTTGACGTCGTGGTTCATACAAGGCGTGGGGTAGGAAAACGAACACGCTAGTGCTGTTTCGATTATGTTTTTGACACCATAAAATGGTGCACAGCCGTGGCTATTTATTTTACATGCATATTTAGTTTTGGATTATATTGACGAACTGGTCACTATAATGAGCGTGCGACAGATGCGGCCACACAGGGCCTCGCTCGTCAAGATGTCCCGCATATGTGGCAATATATAAAAAAAGTTAATTTTTTTTCTTTTACAATAGAACAAGGCGGTTATGTTTTAATTACAGAAATGTGTGATAATTATTATTCCAATATCTAATTTCAATTATAATACAACAAATAAACGATAATTATTCGCAACGCGAAGTAGCCCCACGGATCAATCTTTACGGGCCCGGAGTTAGGCAATTGTGGCCCTGGAATTAATCAAATATCTCTGCGAATGGTGCAATTAGAAACATGAAATTTTTTCTGTTTTCCTCAGGTGATAAAGGGCAACAACAATTCCCTAATTGAAAGTTAGGGGACCGTATAAAAATTTAGGTTTTTATTCTGTGAAACATTGCATTTTCACTCTCAAAACTGGTACAGGGTAATTGTTGAACGTGTTTTGAACATTTCGTAAAGTGGGAATCATACTTCTACTACGGACGGTTGATGGGACAGAGGCCGCCCAAACACTTACAGGACACCCTGTGTACATTATACGATATTTACAGTATTCCTTACGATAACATGTTGCCTTCGATACTGCATTAAAAACATGTTTCCCAAGGAAATGTTTACTCATTTGCTATATTCAGCTGTTTGACTAGCAGTTTTTAACAAAGAAATTAGCCCCAGAATTTCTGAGATGCCAATTAAGAAGCCTCACGAGTCATGAAGTAAACGTAAAACGTATTTAATTCTTCACATCGGAAATTCCTTTTGATTAGGGGGAACCAAACGCGTCCCTCATTAGACCAACCGCAATGTTTTCTGTAAATAGTTCAAACAAAACTGCCCTTTCTGTTTCAGATACCACAGTGTAAAGTAGATAGGGAAAAAACCTAAAAAATTCAGGAAAAGTCGAGATTTCTAGGATCTTTTCAGAAGGAAAAAAAATCCATGGTACTATTTGGAATTATTTATAACACGTCTTTTCGGAATCGAATCTGTTCAAAAATTACAAAAGTACTCTACCTACCAAACAAAAAAAACAGAGCAACACCATAGGCTATAACTGTAAGACCAGTCGAGGCCCAGGCCTTGTCCCTTGAGGGATATAAGCCTTTTACCCCGAGGGGTGGGTTGATCCACGCTGGAGAGAGCTGACTGCGCGGGACCGAAGGGCCAGGGTTCCAAGCCCCGCCCCCGGTCCGGTGCCTCCAGCCCTCGATCCCTATGATTGGAGCTCCAGGTAGTGAGGCCTGGTCTCCCTATCTCCATCATCCAGAGCAAGCCACCACCAAACCAGAACATGGCTCCCACTCTGTCCCAAGATAGGGATATAAGCGGTTAACGAAGCCACCCTGGATCCAGAGCAAGCCGCAGCCCCCCAACCCGGGGCAAGCCCAGAAGGAGCCCACAAACCCAGCAGACGTCAAAGCCGCCGCCGGTCACATCCCCGGAGACCCGACCCCAAAACCCCCCGGGAGAGATTAACCCCCCTAAGAGGGTTAGTAACTATGCTTAATAACTGATTTATATCACATTTATCGTGGCATATGTATGAGATTGAGGGAAGACGTTGAAAAACATGGCAAATATGTAAAATGAATATTTATTTATATCTATAGTTATAATTATCACGATCACATTTATAAGTGATCACAAAAATTATTTTCCTTTCCATCTCATCCATTTATAAGTGACGAAAATATATATTTTTTTATTTATGTAAAGATTCAATTAACCTTCGTTAAAAACGCCTAATCTCCAAAAGAAAAGTCGGGACATTACGGGACATCCGAAAATACGGGTCAACCTACGATGCCATGAATGAATGCGTGATCGTGCTGCCTAGGATCGTGCTGGACACCTTTCAAAGTGTTCCTGCCGATGTTTGCTGTGTATAACGCCGGAATCACACTATAAAAGTGTGATAAAAGATCTTTTACAAAACTTGAGGAAAAAAAACAATACATAAGCCTATTGGTTCGTTATATTATCTCGAATGTAACCAGTACGCTTATTTGTTGCGTTTTTATTGTTTTATTTAAAAGGACATTTTCTTGTTGACAAATGCCTTTGACACTGTTCGAAGATGAAGTAGTGTAGATTGCCCAAGACTAGTACAGCCAGAAAACGTCTGCATTGTCTCAATCATCATTGCCCACACCGAACGAAGAGGCATAATTGAACACCCCACTATGTCATCCATTGGCGTACGCAAGGAGGGACAGGGTGAGATTGCTCCCATCCCTGAGAAAATCCTGCGTACGCTACCAATGCCATTCATTGTTGAAAGTTTTAAACAACACTTCTATCTTTACCATTGAGGGGAGGGAATCAAGCAGATTCTTTTGCTGCTGTTGCTGTTCAACTCCATACAGTACTGTTTGAATCGCCATCAGCATCGATAACAGATTTCTTCTGGTATGAATAACGTATAAAATATACAAATTCAACGGCATAAATCAAATATAAATACCGGTGTGCCCTCATATCGGTAACAAGTAACACAGCCAGTCACACTATCCTATCTTGAGACAGCGCCAAACGCCGTTTTCCACGAGATGATTCCTTCACGCCTTCACTTAGAAAATATCAGAAATGGGATGTCTCTGCAAGTCTTTCAGATCATTCCTTGGGCAGCACGATATTCCAGAGTGTCTGTAGAATAGGGTGTTGAAAGGGATTTGCACTTCATGAATTTCTTCACGGTATTGCATTTTGCCGGGCAGATGGCCTATTCTATGCATTTTTTTTTCTCTCTCTAGTTAAATTTTCCGGCACCATCTGTGTATGTTATCTAGTGAGGTTTGGGGGGGGGGGGGTATTATAGAGCATCGAAAAAAAATGGAATTTATGGCCTCCGCAGATATTAGTGATTCCTCGTTTGTTATGGGAACGGCGGAGCTTCGACAAGCTCCTCTTCGAAAGCGTATATACGAACAAGTGCCTCCTTGTTCACAAAATGGAACCTTGGAAGCTCGCAAAATGTTCCGACAGATAAATCAAATTCCTCCAATACGACAACGCGGCGAGAAATTTCGTTTACGACGGTGTTTCGGTGATTTTTTTTTTTTTTTACTTCTTTTATTTAATCGACAGACAATAATAGTGACTTTTAAATTGGTATAACACTAGCTTCAGAAATACCAAGACACATTGTTCTTCAGATCAGATCGCTTTACTTGGTTTATTCGCTCTATTCACAGAGTCATTGCTAAGAGTATTGCTTATCCCTAGACTTGTTGCTGAGAGTATTGTGTTTTGGTTTTTTTCATTCCCAGGAATCCGTTAATAATTGCTAATCATCGCCATCATTAGGATCATTCCTAAGAGCATCGCTATCAACTGACTTGTTGCTAAGAGAGCACCGCTATTCATAGGACCGTTGCTGAGGAAAGCATCGTTATCCACAGAAAATTGCTATAAGAGCATTACTATACACATACTTGTTGCTGAGAGCATTATTATAACAAGATCGTTGCTGAGAGCATTATTATAACAAGATCGTTGCTGAGAGCATTATTATAACAAGATCGTTGCTGAGAGCATTGTTCACTACAACATCATTGCTGAGAGCATTGTTCACTACAAGATCGTTGTTGAGAGCATTTTTGCGATAACATTGTTGCTGAGAGACTTTTTGCGATAACATTGTTGCTGAGAGCATTTTTGCGATAACATTGTTGCTGAGAGCATTTTTGCGATAACATTGTTGCTGAGAGCATTTGTGCGATAACATTGTTGCTGAGAGCATTTTTGCAATAACATTGTTGCTTAGAGCATTTTTGCAATAATATTGTTGCTGAGATCATTGTTTGAAACAAAGTTCGTGCAAAGAAGTGCATTATTTACAACTTGATTCGCTTGCCAGAGATCATTTGTTTACAAAAAAGACAGTTACTGAGAGCATTATTTACGGCATGATTGTTGACGAGTGCATATATTGTTCACTACAAAATCGTTATTGAGAGCATTATTAACAACAGGATAATTATAACAGCATTGTTAACAACACGATACGATTGTTGCAAAGAGCATATGCATAGCTCCCGCATCATGATTGTTAGCATCACATTTTCGATGACAATCGTCGCTTACACGATTGTGGTCGAAAATAATGTTGACAGAATTACTGATGAAGTAAATTAGTGATAAAATGATTTTTATTGAAAACATGTTAAAAATTATTGTTGTTGTGCGAACAAAGTTTCGAATATATATACAGTATTTCAAAATATTCTGAATTAGGCCGGTCCTCCACTGAAAGCTAGTAGGAGCGGAAACAAGTCGCGTGTAGGAGCAAGACCGGTTAAGTCTGACTCGGCATGTTTGCATGTTTTCCGATTAAGTATTATCGAAAACAGAGCCACCCATAACGGTGTGTGCCAGGTGCGGTCGCACCGGGCCCTGAGCTGTGTTAGGCCCCGCTCTCACGGTACGTTTTTTGAAGCTTTCACTAATTCTTTATATAATCAGTTCTTAAATTATAATATTCTGCCCATTCAGTTTCCCCTCCCCACCAAATGTATCAAATCCGTTCGGGGGGGGGGGGGGTCCTAAATATTTCCGATGCCCTGAAATTGTTCAAACGCTCCTGGCTGGCCCCGCTGTTGTTTTCGCACTGGGCTCCACATCTGGTAAGAACGGCCCTGCTCGAAAACTTCGGTCAGAAAAAATTTCATAGAAGAAAGCACAGTATACGATCCATGGCTAGGCCTTCACCATCTATAGCAGAAGGCCTACGCGCGAAGATCGTGACTTAACGGAAACAGTTCATCTCACCTATAGCCATTGGACCTAGCAGGCCGACGTATCTGCACATTTTTTTGCAGTATATCCAAAGACTATAGGTGAAATAACTTCTTCAGTAACGTCACGAGCTGTGACGCAGAGGCCTTCTGCTATAGCTGGTGTTGGCCAAGACCGCAACTAGAGGGGGGGGGGGGGAGCAGGTAGATACCTTTGCCCCGAGCGCTGGACCAGAAGGAGCGCTGAATTCACCCTTTAACCGCTTCTTCTACAAGCGACAAAGTATCTATTGCGGCTCTGACCTGACCTGAGCTGAATAATACGTTTTTCGGCGGTTCCGCGGCACGTTCGCCGTTCTACCGCACTTAAAAAGCGGGCCAATAGGGTGGCCTATAGTATTGCGGCTCTGGTGTTGGTTGGGCACGATATGAAAAAAAAAAAAAACGTTCCGCAGGATGTACTTAAAAGAAATCCGTGCCAATGACACAAAATTACAACAACAGATGGCAGCACAAACTACACCTGATCAATGACTATCTCTATGATGCAGTTTTATCGAAAATAGATGGCAGCACAAAGAATACTTTAAAAAAAAAAGGCTCTATTGCGACAGCCCGGATTATTTGCACTAAAAATTGGCGAAATATGCAATATATGAAGATGTCAAAATATGCACTTAATATGTCAAATATGCATATTCTACATTGTTTAGAGCATATTCATTTACTACAAAATATCCCCCACATATGTATATAGACCTACTGCAAAGAACTCCATATGCAAATAACTTCTATATATTTCTTTATTTAGCAATATTTAAATTTTTAGTTAGTCGCAGCCATTGGCGGACGCGGGGGGGGGGGGGGGGGGGTTGGAGTTCTACACCCCCCCCCCCCCAAGATTATAGTGTTATTTTACAGGAAAAAAAAAATTGAAACCACCCCCCCCCCGCTCCGAGAAAATTCTGCGTACGCCTATTGTCGCAGATGCCCGTAACAAAAGAGTTTCGACACCATTTCTATAAAAATTTAACACTTTTACGGCCATCTCTAGAAATATCGTTAATATTTGGAAAATATTGCATCTCCATTAATCGCTAAAAGAAAAACCTGCGGGGAAAAAAAATGATGTTAAGAAAATGTTGTGTGAGCGATATTTTCATTTGCAAAATCATTAAAAAAACGTGATTGAGCTCCAATAGACTTTCAAAAGTTATGCACTTATCCTGATTTTATGCACTTAATATGTAATTAATGCTGCAAAAGGCCAAAATATGCAAATGTATGTGTGCTTCAAACAAAAAATATGTTTTGTTATTATTATTTTTTTTTTTTTTTTTTTTTTTTTTGGCTGCAAAAAGCCAATATATGCAAATTTCATTTAAAAAAAATATGTTTGTTTTTTTTTTCAGTTTTTTGGCTACAAAAGTCCGAAACATACAAATGCAGAGAGCATTTCAAACAAAAAGTTTATATATTTTTTTTAATTTTTTGCAAAAAAGGCCAAAATATGTAAATGCAGAGCACACATGCATTCCAAACAAAAAATTTACATATTTTTTTAATTTTTGGCTACAAAAGGCCAAAATATGCAAATGCACATATGAAATATAAAATACATATAAAAATATAAAATATTATATGTGCTTTTATATAAAATATAAAAGCACATATATAAAATATCTTTTTGTTTTAATTTTTGGCTACTAAAGGCCAAAATACGCATATGCATTTCAAAGAAAAAAATGTTTTCTTATTTTAATTTTTGGCTTCCAAAGGCTAAAATGCGCAAATGCATATGCGCGCATGCATTTCAAACATAAAATATGGTTTTTTTTCAAATTTTTGGCTACAAAAGGCCAAAATATGCAAATACACATATGAAATATAAAAACATGTGAATTATCTGATCACGAAAACACAGAAATGCTTACAAAATTTTCGTGCATGGGGCATTAATACAAGAATTAGAAATACGCTTTATAAAGTTGTCGCCATCCGCATTATAGCATATGGTGCTATCGCATGGTTCGGTGATCCCAAACAACAATTAAGAACAAAAGTAGACTCTCTTGAAAGAAAATTTCTGCTATTCATCACTGGAGCCTTTTCCACAACACCAAACAGTGCTTTACAAGTATTAAATAACAACCCTCCACTACATGTACTTTTGGACAACGAAGTACAGAAAGCAAATTTAAGGCCAAAGCGCGAGATTAAAATAAACAATGTAACGTATCTTCCTACAGATGTGGAGCATAAATATCCACCATGGACGTATCACCCGGTGAAAGATATTTTGCCGACACAGGTCTTGACCACAGATGTAGAAGAATCAACAAATCGAATTATTTTCACAGATGGTTCAAAGACCGTGGACGGTGTAGGGGCCGCCTACGTCAGTATATACATGGTTGAAGTAACGGACAAATGGAACTGTCGATTGCTCAATAACAACACTGTATTCCAAGCAGAGTTATACGCAATCTGGATGGCGGTCAATTATGCAAAAAATTTTGCAGAGAAATCAACTATAAACACAGACAGCATGTCATGTATACAGGCAATACGAGACGTAGAATCCCCTCATAGCCTAGTGCCAAGATTACAATACGATGGGTAAAAGCTGATGTAGGCATTGAGGGGAATGAAATGGCGGATAAATTCGCAAAAGAGGCTACAAAACATCAACATGAAAACCACCTAATGAAATTACCGGCATCCTACATTAAAAATCTGCTCTCGCAAGAAGCGTCAGAGAAATGGGGAACGGTTCCGCCTTTATTACGTAAGTTTCTTCGCTGGGAGGTTCCTATGCCGCCTCCGTAGCGGTACTTAGAAGATATTCATTCTATAACCTGGGAAAAGCTGAGCTGAGCCGAATGGAACTTGATTCGCCGGTCCTGCGGCACAATTTTTGATGGCCGTTAACCTCTGACGATTACCAATCACAATCCTAAACTGGATGTTTGTACATATGGACTCTACTCCTTGAAATCCAGCAACTTAGCAGGTGAATAGCCGCAGAGATTGCACATGGGACTCCAAAAAAATAAAATAATAATTAAAAAGAGGGCAGGCGTAACACTGGAGCGAAAACACAATTAGCAAGCGAAGACTCAAGATGACCGTTATGCCGCATTGCAGACATCCATTAGGCCTACGGTTGGTCGTTGCCGAAGACTTCCGTTATACTACTGACGGAGAGAAAGCTACATGCGACCGATCCTAGTGTTTGAACATAATTCTGTCCACCATTTGCTCTCTGTGAGGTTCCATTCGACATCCTAAAAATGGTTTAAAATAGACTGGCGAAAAGGCACTCCCATCTCATCACTATTTTCTAACCTGGGAAAATTAATTGCAAAGCTTTATTTAAAAATAATTACTGAAAATTCCAGTTGACTTCGTTGAAAGTTCGTGAATAAACGGGACATTTTTCTAAATACAAGTCCGGACAATCAAAACCACGAGAAAATTCGGGAACGTATGGTCACAGATTTAATCAGAAAAATACATGCAAATGCAATTGAACTCTTATCGTTATTGCATAAGTTCAAAAGATGGCAGCACCACCACTTTCGTAAACAACGAAGGTTTCCATCGTTACTATCCGTCCTCCTTTTTGACAGGGCCGGATCAAGATGTTTAAAGGCATTAAGCAGTGATGGTAACTCGTGGGAAATTTCCCATATTCGTGGGAAATATTGGCTAAAATTGGTCCATATGGGAAATTTCTTGGCTTTTATGAGAAAACGGGGAATCGAACCCACGTCCTTCCACGTCCTAGACCACTAGACTACAGAGGCACCGAATCTCTCAATCTTTCCTTGGAGCTCGTGTACACTGAAAGGGACCGTACATAGGCGGCCGGACCAGACTCAGGCCAAGCTCACAACTGCTGACGCTGCCACCAAATGGCGACTTATACAAGGATGACGTCACTCTCTGACGACGCTACCATACGAAGGTTTTTTTAACAACTGGCTGTTGCGAAGATATATTTTGGAAAGAGAGAAAATTCAACTGCCCCTGCGGGGAATCGAACTCACGTCCTTTCACTTTTCGGGTGAACGTCCTAGACCACTAGACTACAGAGGCACCGAATCTCTCAATCTTTCCTTGGAGCTCGTGTATACTGAAAGGGACCGTACATGGACGGCCGGACCAGACTCAGGCCAAGCGAGGACGTGCACCCGGAAAGTGAAAGGACGTGGGTTCGATTCCCCGCAGGGGCAGTTGAATTTTCTCTCTTTCCAAAATATGTCTTCGCAACAGCCAGTTGTTAAGAAACCTTCGTATGGTAGCGGAGAGTGACGTCATCCTTGTAAAACAAACACATACACACAACAATGCTTTTTTAGTGAGAAATACTTGACTGCATATTTCCACCGATAGATAGCAGCACAATTTTAGGAATGTGTGGGAAAAATTTAGTCTAAAGGGAAATTTCGCTTGATGAGGTTACTATCACTGGCCCTAAGCACTTAAATGATTTTGGTGCCCCCCCTCCCCCTTCACACGTATATTATACACAATGTTGAATCTATCAATGGAAAAAAAAAACAACATTGAATGAAACTTTGCATTTTAGAAGTAACTCTTCCAAGACCAGCCATGGATTCAGAAGTAGGGAGGGGAGTAATCACCCCTCCCAAAATCCGGATAATATGGTAAAACTTTGCCTGTCCCGTAAAATACGGGGCAATCCTACAATCATACATAAGTATCCACCCCTCCTGTCTCATCGCCGTGGATCCGTGACTGTGTCTAAGGTTCCATATATGATCTGGATATTTCTGAGCCCTCACTTTATTTATCTAAAAGCTTTCTCCTACTTTTTTTCTAGTTCAAAGTCTTTGATAACATGTTTAAAAACTAATGCTACTTATACCACATTTGTGTCTATAGTTAGTATAGAGATATATGAGCCATCATATATTTTACATCCTTTAACGGAGGAAATGGACCCTCAATCAAAAAGGTTTTTCCCACATTATTTGGTTCTTAACTCAACGCATCTTAAATTTTCCTTTGTGTGTTTTGATTTTGACACCCTGTCCTAAGAAACCCAATTAGAAAGTTGTTGCAAATTCAAAAATCTGCGAAAAAGTTGGGAAAGAACATCGTAAACTAAGGGACACAGCGCCGCTTTCCATTTGACCATTTTTGTCACACCACGGTCATTTTCTGCACACGAGGGCTAATTAGACCGGGACCTACAACTTATTGCCGATTCCGAACGGCAGGCTTGTTTTTTATACTCGTCGAGAGGTTGGTGCGCTAATCCCTCGATGGGGGACTCCCTGCGGTAGCAATTTTTGCTGCGGTCATGTCGCCATTTTTGTTGTACCCCTGTGTCAGGAAAGTTTTCTGACAAGGACGAACCGGGTATCGAACTCGCGACACCTCTAAACATCCTTTGGTACTTTAGGCGAGTATCTTACCGACCTGGGCTACCGCGCCCGCGCCGCTTTCCCTCATTTATGCTGTTCTTTCCCAACTTGTCTCCGATCAGGACCGGACTTAGGGGGAGGGGTGCGGTCGCACCGGCGCGCAAAAAATTTCAGGGGCCGCGATTTTTTTTAAATAAACCTTTTCCTTTCTCGGCAGATGCTTTGGAAATTTTTGATTAAAATTTGATTTTTTTTCCCAATAAACTATTAATGATTGTGAAAGGAGGCTTTCAGTTTAAAGCTCCAACAATAATATTTTTAGCGTTATTAGGTATGGCAGTAGCTTATTTCTAAAAGGGAAACGAGTGTATGTTATGCAGGTGGTCGCATTCTTTATCCCTGAAAAAAGTCTGGATTTTCTTTCTGCCGTTAAAGAATTACACATAGGGCTATTTTAACAAAAAAAAACATGCTTAGAGCAATGAACGAAAATGGAAACTAGAAAAGATATCTAGCAATTTTTCCCCTTGTGAAAACCTGCCCTCTCGTTGGAGTTACCATCTGGTCTGGAGATACCAATAGTGTGCACCAGGTGAATGCTTGTAGTTGCATTCGGCGATGCTTCCACTATTGATGTTCTATAGTAGACTGTAGCATGGATATCCCTAGATGACGATTGCCCCGGGGCGAGGTAATATCGACTGTCGTTCGGAGTGTTAAATGCATGCCTTCCTGGGAACCTCTGAACTGTCATGTTCCCCTAAGGAGGCTTGAGAATATTCATTCATAAACACCATCCCATCTCGGAATCATTCTCTCATATATTCCGGAAGACGGATATACAATATGTAAATTCTAAATTTTGACGATTTTTACTACCGAACTTCCGAAAAAGACGTTTCTCTCTGATTTTTTTCCCCCCAATCTAATTATTCACCTAGTAGAGAACCAATATTTGAGATATTTTGTTTCATGAACAGAGCCGGATCTTGAATGCTGCCAACTACGCCGCCGCAAAACGCGCCAACTGAAAGGGGTGATTTTTTTTATCACCAAAACATCATTCGCTTGCACTTGGAAAATGTCCAGAACCGATCCTGTTCATGAATAGAGAGTTCATGCATAAAAACATTTAAGAGCACAAATTTCCAAACATTTAGGATGTAGGCTATGTGGCTTACAGCCCGGTAGTTTTCATTATCTACTGTTAAATAAATTGTATCTGAGGTTTAGGCTGATTGCAGCTCGTGTTGTTAATATTGGACACAACCTATTCCAGAGCGTCTTTTTGAATTTCGAATTTGAATATTCAAATATTGAGATTGAAATCTTGGATTTTGTTTGTGGCAAGAAACGTTTTAAACAAGTAATAACATTGAAGAGCTCATATACAGTGAATCGCACTTTTATAGCGTTTTCCAAGAATTCATGAAGAACGTTGTTGGCGGGAAAACGTTTTAAACGGGAAATTTCAATAAGTGTTAGTAAAAGTTAGGAGATCACAAAAATAAGTCGTACTAAGCGAGAAAACTTTTTAAGTGGGAAAAAACGTCAAGCAGAATATGCTGTAGTAATTTTAAATTAATCTACATTCTCAAATGCAGATGATTTGATCATTTTTGTCGCACCACGGCCATTTTCTGCACACGAAGGCTAATTTTTTTTAGACCGAAACCTACAATTTATTTCCGATTCCGAACGGCAGGAGTGTTTTATATACTCATCGAAAGGCTGGTGCACTAACCCCTCGGTGGGGGATTTCCTGCGGTCAGGTCACCGTTTCTGTTGTACCCCTGCGTCAGAAAAGTTTCTGACCAGGACGAACCGCGTATCGAACTCGCAACACCTCTAAACATTCTTTGGTACTTTAGGCGAGTATCTTATCGACCTGGGCTACCGCATCCTTCAAATGTAGTTCTAACGTGTTTCAGAATGTTTTTCTTTATTTTTGTGAATTCCACATCCCCAGGCTGAGATCTTTAGCGGGCCCCAAGCCAGACTTTTCACGGGCCCTTTTGCAATGAACTTATACCATGAAAAAAAAAATGATGGTTATTGTTTTTTCTCTCCCGGATCCCAGGGCTGCAGCCCTGTCAGCAGTTCCGCCTTAACGCACGGACCCCCACGGCCCGTGCGGCCTCAAGAGAAAAGGGGGGGCCTCACAAAAATGAGATATAGTTGAAATTTTCGAGGTGCACTCATGTAAATTTGCCTCAGAAAAATCACTTGGCCCAGGGGCCCATGGTGCTCTTAAGACGGCCTTGGCACCCGAACAAAGTGATATATCTAAGCCCCCACCCCCTCCCTCCTGGCTGGAAATGCTCACCTAATAATTTGCATGAAAAATGTTCTGAAAAAAAGTTCACGAAATCTTATTATTCTGACCCCCCCCCCCCCCCCGCGCGGACCCTGGCCCGTAAATGGGCTGGGGCAACCAGAATACTGCCTTGAGCAAATGGGGGAAGCCCCTACAAAAAAATATAAACAGATTTTGCATGATAATAAATATTTTCAATAGCCCCCAAAAAAGTCTGCCCCGAGAACCAAAAAGTCTGCCTCGGTGGACCCCATAGGCTCCTTCACACAAGCAGGATCGCAAGAGGGTCGATGCTTGGTCAGCCGGGCAAAATCACATTTTGGCACTCTTTGTAATTTCGAAGGACAGCTAAAAGTAGAAATTAGTGCCCTGCCTGGTCCGGCGCCAGGGTCACTGTACCCGCTTGCGCCCCGCCCCCCTACTAGTTGCGGCCCTTCCCACAAGAGTAGGCAGGACTGCAACGACTGCATCTAGATGCTTAGTCAACGCCAACTAATGTGTTACAACTTTCCACTGGAAATTTACCTTTTACGTTCAAATATAAGTTATATCGTAAAGAAACCGACTCCTTCTATTAAGACACAATGCCATATGTAACGATTTCAGTCTACTAGCATCTGCATACGAAGAAAAAATATCCTCATGGCCTCATCCTCCAGCCATAGATCTTCAAGATAATCAGCTCATCACTGAAGAAAAAGACATTCCAACTGCCATCAAAATATATACGGATGGCTCGAAAACTTCTAATGGAGTTGCTTCGGCTTTTGTCGTCTTTCGCAACAACGTCATCATACACGAATGGTCACAAAGGCTCCAAGACTTCATCTCTGTTTTCCAGTCAGAATTGTATGCTATTCATCAGGCCATTCTCCATATACTGCATAAGAACGAACCTATTCAGATTATATCCGACAGTCTTTCTAGTATTCTCGCGCTTAGAAATAATTTTTCCCCCCCCACACCCAACTTGTACGACAAATCAGAGCACATCTAATTGACAAGCCCAACACTTTCATATCATGGACCAGGGCCCATGTGGGTAATCAAGGGAATGAATTAGCAGACGCACTCGCTAAAACAGCTACTTCATCAGAAAATATGAACTCTGATGTTTTTCCTCCCTGGTCTCATGCCAAACACAAGATACTTTGTGTAGCGAAAGAAACTTGGCAGTCCAGATGGATTGATGGTGAACAACGGGGCAGAAAAGTCTTCCAAATCATAAATAGCACCAAAATCTTCAACCAACCATGGATAAGAGAAAGGACAATCCTATATAGTGAGCATGGCCCTGTTCCGTATCGTGTCCGGAAAATTCACCGACCAACAATTCACCGCTAGGAAAATTCACCGACCAACAATTCACCGCTAGGAAAATTCACCGACCAACAATTCACCGCTAGGAAAATTCACCGACCAACAATTCACCGCTAGGAAAATTCACCGACTGACAATTCACCGCCATGCAATTCACCACTAGGAAAATTCACCGACCGACAATTCACTGACAACAGTTTTAGTGCGAGTCAGTTAACGAGGGAGTGAGCGATTGAGTTACTGAGTGAGTGAGTGACCCAGTGAGTGACTGAGTGACCGAGTAAGTGATTGAGCGAGTGATCGAGTTAGTAAGTGATTGAGCGAGTGACCGAGACAGTGATTGAGTGACCAAGTGAGTAAGTAATTGAGCGAGTGACCGAGTCAGTGATTGAGTGACCGAGTCAGTGATTGAGCGTGTGACCGAGTCAGTGATTGAGTGACCGAGTCAGTGATTGAGCGTGTGACCGAGTCAGTGATTGAGTGACCGAGTCAGTGATTGAGCGTGTGACCGAGTCAGTGATTGAGTGACCGAGTCAGTGATTGAGTGACCGAGTCAGTGATTGAGCGTGTGACCGAGTCAGTGATTGACTGACTGAGTCAGTGATTGAGTGACCGAGTGAGTAAGTGATTGAGTGAATGACCGTGTCAGTGATTGAGTGACTGAGTCAGTGATTAAAATTATGTGCTTGTGGGGAAATCGGAACTTTTCCTCACTATATTTGGTGGTGTCCTAGCACTGCATCCTACCATCAGTCCCCGATTAATCTAAAACAATTCCCCATCTGGAAACGTCAAGTAGCAAAAACTAAAAACTGGGCTGAAATCAATAAACTTATCAACTTTCTAGAGGAAAATCTGTCGTTACTGCACAGCAAAAAGGAAGAAGATCTCTTCACCATGGTGACTAGACCGATGACCAGATCAGCATCGACACCCCAAATCTAATGACTACGCCGAAACTGTAAAAATGTGTTCACATTTTTTTCCTTCTCTCGGACTGTGACGTGCATTGTGCTTACCACAGATGTTTAATTTTTACATTTTTTTGTGTTTTCCATAGTGATTTGACTGATGTTTATTTTCTATTCCTTATATACATATGTACTTGGACGGACTGTGACGTGCATTGTGCTTACCACAGATGCTTAAGATTTGAATATTTCTTGTGCTTACCATATTTGCATTTTCGTGTTCTTCATATTTGTATTTCTGTGTTGTTCCCCGTTTTTTTTTTCTCTCGAACTGTGACCTGCATTGTGCTTACCACAGATGTTTATTTTTCATTGTTCTGTGTTTTCCAGTGTTATATAACTGATATATAGCATATATAACTGTTTTCCCCCACCGTTTTCATAAATATGTGCCTGGACTGTGACGTGCATTGTGCTTCCACAAATGTTTAATTTTCACATTACTTTGTGGTTACTATATATATTTTAATTCCCCCCCCCCCCATGTACTTTGAAAAAGTGTTCTCATGTTTGATCGGGTAGGGTGGATGGATTTGATGGGCTGGGGAAGGTGTTGCTACTTTTCCAACAGATACCCTTTACGTTAGAGGTTCCGTAATAAGGGTACGTCCATAGTGAACCGCTTCTCGCAACTCGCTTTATCGCGGCTGAAAATAGATCGTGAAAATTCATTGGGGCGGCCATAGTGCGCCCGCCTACCTGCTTTTACCCACTTTAACCGGAATGAATTGTTATTTCTTTTTCTCGCTTGACCGGCTCACCGCTTGAACTTTAAAACGGATACTTTCCTCTAAGTGCTCGTTTTATAGTGGAATAGTAAATCGACGGAGTTTTCGTAACGATTAATTATCGTTATTACTAATCGTTGATTAATTATGGCATAATGAAAGCAAAATCGTTAATCATTAAGTAATTAAGCCGCTGTGGTGGTCGAGTGGTTATAGTGCCGGACTCGTGATGCGAGGATCCGGGTTCGAACCCCACAGTGGTGGTCGGCTGAAGTTGGTTTTCTGTGGTTCCCAACTTCAAGGCGCAAATGCGAGCCGATCTCCCCGTTAAAAAGTCTCGCCACAGAGAGCAACAGTCCTACAACGATAAATCATTCAATCATAACACTTCACCCATAGTTAGTAAAACTGGGGGCAGATGACAGCACTACACATAACAAGCATTACACAGAAACAAACTTTACGTCAGGTTGCACTACACGTACACGCACATTCCCGCATGTACCGATTCGTTGGGGGGTTCCGCGGCGGGGGGGGGGTGCATGTGTGGTGTAGCAGTAGTAGGTAGGGGCTCGGGGATCCATGATGTTCTTAAGTCAGCCACCTCGTTGGGCAATTTGCCTGTTGTGGCGTTGTATTTGTATTAAGGAAAATTAACAATTATAGTGAATCCAATTGGAGTTTTTGTGAGAATTAATTATTGTACGGATAATTGTTGCTAATACTAATCGTTAATTAGTTATGACATAATAAGCGAAATCGTTAATTAATTAAGAATCATTAATGATCATACTAAATCCAACGGAGTTTTTATGACGCCTAATTATTGTTAATACTAATCTTAATTAGTTGACGTAATAAAAACGATATCGTTAATTAATCAAAATACCGTTGGATTTCGTTTCAGCGTTAATTAGTTAATTAACTAATTAACGCTGCCAACTAATAAATTAGTTAATTAACTAATTAAGTTGAGGAACTAATTAATGATAAAACGAAACCCAATGGATTTTGCGGCTAATTATCGGCCAGTTTAGTTTTATCGTTATTAGTTGATTAGTTAATTATCGATCATGATTTAGTTTTATCATTAATATAAACTAATTAACGATAAAACTAAATCAAACGGAATTTTGTAACGATTAATTCTCGTTTTTCTAATCGAAAATTTGTTGTGGCGCTAAAAGCGAAATCGCTGATTTATCAATTAATTAACTATAATTAGCGATTACACTAAACCTATTGCAACTTCAAGGCGAGTCCTATTCATTTCATGTACATATTTTTTGTTGTCAACAAAAACACAATAGATCCCCACGTGATAGCTCCATGATGCCAACTGCTCATGCAAGCAGACGCTCCCGCGAGCGGTGCACTATAACACCACCGGCTAGAATCGCGCGAGATCATCTCGCCTTCTACAACTGCCGCGGTTTAAGCAATAAAGCGAGAAGCGGTGCACTATGGACGTACCCTAAGGAATATTAACGTAGGTATCTGTCTGGTAGTTCAAGTTCAAGATGCTTAGTCAGCCGAGGCAAGCGAGCATTCTGGTACCCAGTGAAGTGATGGGAATTTGTTTGGTGGGTTGGGGGAGGGGGGGGATTAGTTGTGTGTGTGTGCGCCACCACTGGCAAAGTGATTTTACTGCAGCCCTCTCTCACCAAGCTAGAAGTACCCACCTTCAAACTATTGACAATTGTAACCAGATCTCATTATCACGAGGCTCCTTTTGTAATCGAGGCGCCCCCCCCCGGGCCGTGCCCTGGTGGGCCCCATGCGTTAACACAGCAACATAACAACCCTAAATTACTGGCTTCCAATAACTTCAAATATTTTTGATTTTAATTTAGAGGCCCGGAAAATTATGAGACCACGAGAAGTAGCCCACTCGACCTGTGGAAAAATCGGTGACCCCCCCCCCCCCCCCCACAACTTCTTGCAACAGGATTCTTTGACGGGACCCTCTACAGTGAATTTACGGTAGTAAAAAACAAAAATATGATAATAAAACCGTCCCTGGGCGCAGGCCCGTAGCCAGAAAGTTTGTACGGAGAGGGACCACTTTCATTTCGGGGGGGGGGGGGGGGGGACAAAGTGACAGAACAATAGATTTGGCCATCTTTCGCCATTTTCTCTCATTTCGGAGGGGGGGGGGACCCATATCCCAAGTACTCCCCCCCCCCCACCCACTGGGGCCCTGTTGTGGCCCGACGCCAGTGCCGTCTAAACTCATGGGCCGACCCGGGCCAGCACAGGGGCCGTGAAATAACTTACGATAAGAATTTTATGGGCGACTCCTTATTGACAAGCATTTTATCGGCTGATAATGCCCTTCCCCCCCCCCTTTCTCGCAAGTGTCGTCTTAATGCGAGCTGGGGATGGGGGGGGGGGGGGCTCAACTATAGAAATGGGCCTCATGAATATACGATCTGATAGGAAAATTTAAACATGCAAATTGGTAAGCAGGTATTTTTTCTAGCCAGATAGGAGAGAGAGGGGGGGGGGCTCAGAAAATTCACTTCGCTACAGGGCTTATGCAGGGCCACAATTAGGGCGGAGCCAGCTGGTTTGGGGAATAGGGCGCTGGACCAGAGGGGGGGAACAAATTTCACCGTTTAATCTCTGCTTCAACATTACAAGAGGAGGCCGAAATGATCGCTTGGCACAGTTGACCGAACCTCTAGTTGTGGCCCCGGGTCTACGATGGTCTTAAGGTGCCTTGATGTACCAATGGGTTGAGGCAGAAAATAAAAAGGAATGTCTGCCCGTGAGGGATCTATTTTTGGTGCCCCCAATGACATTATTCATACTATAAATTCTTTATCCAGAGCCAGTGAAAAATCTTACCTCTAAAGCCGGGTTTTCCTAAGAGCAGGTTTTCCGTGCCGCGCGCAACGTGATTCACCCCCAGCGCGACACGTCGTCCACTCACCAATAAGCAAAACAGTATGACTGTTTTCCTACAGAGCGCAATACTGCTTACGACGGCGCTTTACGTCGGACGTGATTGGCAGACTGCTTCTGGAGGAGTCAAATGCGTCTTGCGCCGCGCGTTTTGCCGATGTTCCCTCCCCTTCAAACTGGAGCATGCAGACGACAGAGTAGCTGATGCCAAGGCCATATGCTATAATATAACCGCCCTGATCTGATGCGCCACGCTAGGAAAACACAAACGCATAGCGTAATTATGTAACACGTTTCTGCCGGCGCGAAATCGTCCAATTCGGTTCACGCTGCGTAAAAAACCTATTCCTTGGAAAACCCGCCTTAAACTGACCTGAAAAAGATCAAACTTCCAGTTCACTTATTTTTTTCAAGACGCAAGCAGACGACAGGAAAGATCTTAAGAAGTGAATTTCCACGTTAATCTTTATAGTAGGTGCTGCCATCTAATATCAAGTTTAAAAGTGACTGATGCGGTGATGATGAAGTCTAAATTAAAAAAACTATATTCTTTTATTCTGCTTAGTTCCTTATACACAAAGCTCATAAACTGAACTGGAAGTTTAAACTGAAAGTTCGGTTATTCTATTTGAGCATAAGGAGACGTCCAAAACAAATAGCCTCTTAATGAGCAGACGGCAGACGGTTTGTTCGGTTCCCTACAAACTAATCTCACAAACAGAACTGGCAGTTCAGACTTCCAGTTCAGTAATTTTTCAGGACACAAGGAGACGTCCAAAACAAGGAACCTGGCGAGGAGCAGGCGACAGAGATTCTGAGGTTTGATTTATGTATTGTTGGTGCTGCCATCTAATCTTGAAATTTGAAGTAACTTATGCGATGATGAAAAAAAGAAAAAAGAAAGAGTGAGTTCTTTGTTGAGTGACCATACGTCCCGTATTTCCCGTTAAAACCCAAAATGGCTCCGTGATATGATTGGATGCCGATGATGTAACAAAAATGAATGGGTTACCGGCTGCGAGGGATTTGGTGAAGAAAGTGGCAGTACATGGTTGGCGTCGAAATTTCATTTTGTTTACGCTTTCCTTCTTCGATGATCGTACCGCCATTTTTCCCCTCACGTTTTGCGCTTGTTTTTTCTCGGGTTTTTAATTCGTAATTGTCATTCCATGACGAAAATAAACGGCCAACAAACAATATATTCTACTTCCGACTACTGTTGATGCGTTCAGAACGTGAAAGCACTCGGCTCAACATTCTTCGCAATCATCTGATTGAAAGCTATTGACATGAAATTGAATGCGAGGAGCATGTATATTCTCATCGATCCTGGGTGAGTTGATTCGTTTGTTAAAATTATTCGTAACAAAGTGTCGAACTTCGATTTAACGAATTGTGTAAAACCGGCATTTCCATACCTTAAATTGAGAAAATTGTTTTATCGAAAGGGGAGGGGGTGACATTATTAATGCAGATATATGCACGGAAACTTCCTAAAATTCCTTGAATCAAAGAAATCGTGATACGACCATCATTAAAATTGCTGGGCAGGGGCGTTCTAAGAGCATCACGCCCCCCCCAGAGGCGTACGCAGTGCCGGGCCCTCCCCCCTTCCCAAACCGACCAAAAATTAGGAAAAACTGAGGGACCCCCACCTGGACAGAAATTGTTGCCCACCAATTGCCATGCTTACTGGCCAATTTAAACCGGATCTCAGTCATGCTGTTCTCGAGGCCCTCAGGCTGTGGGGGGCGACCCCACACGCTGGGGTGGTCCCATGCATTAAGATGACACTGGCATCAAAGTTACAGTAGCCTATTTCCTGCATTAGCTGGTATGCCTTAAAAATTAGGAGAGAATCCAGCTTATTGAAATTTGTAGTCTAGTCCATTTCCAGCATGCGGGAAAACCAAGGTTCAATGAGGATATCGTGATACATTTAAAAAATTGATTTCAATTTATATTGAATAAATAAGCTAATTAGAATAAAATAATGGTTTTTCCACTATAGGAAACGTTGAAGAATTGGGTAGTGATAAGAACGTGGTCGTTATAACGCTTGTTCACTGTATTTCCATTAATTCATTTAATTTACGTAAACATATCTTTAGTATCTGGCATATTTCTTAAATTATACGTTTGTTTGCGTGTAAAGCAAACACAAAGCTAAAACATTTTTTTTTGTTCACCCCACCATGAAATCGCCAGTGGCGGCAACTTTAAAATGACTGGAAATTACGCCAGAATCTTAACCCTTCAAGCGGTTTTTAAAATTTTCCTGATGGGCATCACAATTGCCACTTATGTTTATAAAACGGTGCTAAAAGAACCCGAGATATTTCTTTGTGACCAAAATAAAGTAGATCAAGTTTAACTCTTTAACGCCCAGATAGAAAACCTGGGAGAGTCGTGAAAATACCAAGTTTTTTGTGTTCGAAGTGGACTCGTCCAAATTTCGGCCAATTTCCCTCTCCCCACCCTTTCTCCATGAGTTTCTATTCATGCCACCCTTTGCATTGACGTTCACCCCTTCATTTCAATGGATTTTCGGGAGATAATTTATCTATCTATCTATCTATCTATATATATATATATACACACACCGAAAACACCCCTTCCCTCACAGTATTATCTCTGTAAAATGCATTGAGTATCCTTAGTCCATTCTCAAGGAACATTCTAGTACATCAGCTTTTAAAATCCCATTGATAGGGCGTTGCAGTTGTCTTTCCCGTTCCCGCCTCTGACAAGAGCATTCATCTTCTTCCCCGTTGGTGACAAAAGCCCACCAAAACATACCCATACCCCCTAGCTGGGCCGACTTGAGGCGGTTATGGGCATTAACCTACTCGGCCGACTTCGGGCGATCTGGGCATTATAGAGTTAACAAGATATCTCAAGATTGCCGCTGTAAGGGTTTACTGTGATTTTTGTGGGGCCAAGTGTGATTTTGCTGCTCCCACCACTAGAATTTGATTAATGATTTTGCAACTGTGTTTTTTCCCCATGTGAAATTAGTAACCCTTCTAAATTTTGTGCTCCCCCCCCCCCCTCAGTTCTGGCCCTGAGTTGTGTTTTTTAAATACACGATTTTCTTTTTTTGTAGATTTTGATCTTTGGAAAAGCAGTCAAAATATTTCTATCAAAAGCAGCATCAGAATGATACAAAATGAATGTGGAAGACCTTTGTCTGTCATAGGTCAGGAAATTTCGCCAGCAGATGCACTAGCCATAGAGGTTGCAAAAGTCAGGGTAGCGGAAAGATGAATGTCTAGTGTCCTGTTGAAATAATATTATTTGAAAGTTCAGGAACCAAAGTACAGCACTGGCGAAGTCACTTTGGCTCTTACCAAAGCAGAGAGGTAAGAAATTGTGATTCTTCCCCCTTCCTTAATGCATCTTTTCTAGTTATTGAGCTTATACCTCTATATTTAATGACGTGTTGGTAGCAATGAAGTCATTAACACGCTAACCTACATTTTTCTATATTCGATTGTGCCTTCTTTTTTTTTTTCAAAAATGTTATAGCTATGAAAACTACAGAAACAATCTAAAAATCAATGTTATATTAGGAATAGTACCATGCCCCCCCCCCCCTCCACCAGGGGCAGCTCGAGCTTAACTGCGACCTGGGTGCAAAGCCTTGTGTGCTGCTCCTAAAGAAAACTCTTGCGAGAGAGGCTGAAATTAGGGTTTCTAAATTCCTGGCATTTTTGAACCTCCGGGAACAGGATATTGTATTTCCAGACAATTTGGGAAATCACTTATTTACAGTGGAACCCTGTTTATGTAACTAATTTATAATACTTTCTCATTTATATTACGATTAGGTTTAGCCTCAATTATTCTCTATACTTTTTAAAAAAAAAGTTATATTTCATTTATGCATCATATAACTTCAACTACACTACGTTTTCACTCCGATTTGAATCCCAAATTTTGGCAAAAGTATCATTTCACTCAATTAATGTACATGGGAATTTTTTGAAATCTCACTTAACATATCGTGTATGTAAAACACTGCAATTAGACAAATACTTAGATTTTTATACACCTTAGGTTTTGGTTTTATGACACTTAATAATAAATGGCAAAATATAATAAAATTTTGCAATGATACAGTCAATAGATTTTTAGAAATTGTGTTTTAAACCCAAGTAAAATGTATGTCCCAGAGCTACTCTCAGCATCTGGGGGTTGATACTCGAGATACCAATTAATACCACTCAATTATTCAACCCTTGTCCTCAGGTCGGAGTAAAAGATTATTTATTTACAGCTTTAAAAAATAATGAATATATGAGGATGTTTTTAAATTACATGCTTATAAATCAGTACATATGTTTTATGCTACTACTCCTTGAGCGAGAGAGGAATGGAGAAAGCAATAGGTCAAGACTTACCCCCAGGCTTTCGTCATCTTCCGCTCCTTCCACTGTTCCCCAAAAACCGGACAACCACTTCTCATCAAGACCCAGTTCGTTCTGTCCCTTTCAACCACCTTCTCTCGTCCAATTTCCTCCTGTTTCCCTCTCATTGGTTCCGTCTCCTAAACGTCACACCCCCTCCCCTTTGGGTCCCAGACTAGAATCCCTTACTGGAATCTCGCTGCTGCCCAGATGTCTACATACCAATGATAAATCCATCTGCCACTCCTTCTCAAAGTACCACTGCCCAAAGGGCAGGGTCAATTCTGAGAATTGAGAATCTGCAAAAGGCGTTGGAGGTAACACCTGTGCAATAGGTGCCTCACCTATTTCTATACACGATATCTGAATAAAAGTCCAACCCAGTTCCCAGACTGTCTGGCGTCGTAAATAAAATTATATTCTAAAAGGCTTCATTAAAATTTAACTACAATGTAACAAGTTAGCGAGTAGCTTGTTACAAAATGTCAGAAATAACATTCTTCATAAAACACCATTAAAATTTTCATTCACAGATTACTTGATGTAAAAACCAGGGTTGGGTCAAAAGACATAAGTGTCAAAAACTGGTTTGAACCGTCAAAATCTTAAATGAATGCTTTTAGATAATGTTTTGAACACAATAAGTATATAACATTATGAAAAACACTTTCATATGATTCATTTTATCTACACTACTGATTACCTGTGTTCAATTTACTTAGCGAAGTGGAGCTGTTTATTCAAAATATGTGTGATAGGAGATCAGGGATAGGTTTCTTACCTCAGAAATTAGCTCAGTATTAAAACAGTCAAAAACTTACTGATGTCAAATAGTTTTTGTTAACCTGATAGATAGGTTGAATAACAAAACGCTTTTATGCAGATTAACATGTTTTTATATTTTGAATTATAATTACTGAGCACAAAATATCTATTTTGATATTTTAAATTTTCTGATCTACCCACAAAATTTTATTCCATATAAAATTTCTCGTGTAGCATCTGTTAATACACATGGTTCGTACGGTCCTTGAAAACCTTGAAAAGTCCTTGAAAAAAAAAAGTTCATTTTCAAGGCCTTGAAAGTCCTTGAAAATAAATAAGAGTCCTTGAAAATAAATAAGAGTCCTTGAAAATGAATAAGAGTCCTTGAAAAAGAATTTTATTTTAAGAATTCTGTGAGAGTCCTTGAAAAATTTGTGTTTTCCGAAATAGTTTTCGCCACTTTTTTCTTACGTGACGTCCTTAAAAAAGTGCAAAGCACAGGGAAAAAGCCTTAGTAGCCAATAACCCTGGATAATTGGATTTAAAGCACGTTTTTCCCCATTATTATAAAGCCGGGTTTTCGTAGGAGCAGGTTTTTTGTGCCGCGTGCAAAGTGAATCGCCCAGCGTGACACGCCGTCCACTCACCAATAATAAGAAAACAAGTTCGACTGTTTTCCTAGAGAGCGCAACAAGCCTCACACGGCAGTGTTTTACGTCGGGCGTGATTGGCCGACTGTTTCCGGAGGAGTCAAATGCGTTGTGCGCCACTCGTTTTACCGATCTTCTCTTCATTTTTGTTTTCTTTCACTTCCCTTCAAACCGGAGCATGCAGATGACAAAGTAGCTGATAGCAGGGCCGTGAGCTGATGCGCCACGGTAGGAATACACAAACGCGTAGTGTGATTATGTAAAACGTTTCTGTCGACGCGAAATGATACAGTTCGGTTCATGCGGCGCCAAAAACCTATGTTGGAATGTTTTTTCCCTTTTTATTCTCTGTGCACGTGGAACCGCTCGGCCCGACGCAATATGTAAATCGCTGGCGGCATGCTCTCACCCTCACGGGAGCTCGGCTTTGTACTGTAGGCTGGTTTTTTTCCGCGTCTATGTCGGGATTGTTTTTTTTCTCCCTGAGATTGCCGGTTGTTGTTTTTCGGCCGTTTTATTTATTTATTTCTTTTATGATCGTAAATGATCTTGTTTTTTTTCCTTGCAACTTTTATGGAATAAAAGCGAGAGTTCAAAATGAACTTCCGATCGTTGTTTTTCTTCAGCTCAGTCGGCACGCCCTGGCCCCCAACAACCAACCAATACCTATTTCTAGAGTAGAAGTCCTTCTGCAGTTGCCCCCCCCCCCTCCCGCGTTCTAGTACCGGCGCTGGTATGACGTCAGTGGTCTACCTAATTACTTGGAAGATCACGTGACGTGTTGAATGTCGCCGCATCTCCGTTATTTTCTAATGGCATCCATAGTTGTTTAAAGGAGTTTAAAACAATAAATGAAAGAAATAATTTCAGTATCGATGATATGATTCCAAAATTAATGAAAGAGATAGTTCCAGAATTAATGAAATATAATTCCAAAATTAATGAAAGAGATAGTTCCAGAATTAATGAAATATAATTCCAAAATTAATGAGAGATAATTCCAAAATTAATAAAGCAATAATTCCAGAATTAATGAAATAATTTTAGAATCAATAAAAGAATTCAGCATTAGCGAAAGAAACAAATCCAGAATTGATGAAAGCAATTATTCCAAAAGTTATGAAAAATTATTCCAGAATTGTTGAAAGAAATAATTCCAGAATTGTTGAAAGAAATAATTCCAGAATTGATGAAAAAATTCCAGAATTAATGAAAGAAATCATTCCAGCATTAATGAAATAAATAAATTCAGAATTAATGAAAGAAATAATTTAATCTTTTTCTATCTTTAGGAGAGTTCTTTTTTTTTAGTCTTTAAAAGGAAATTAATTGCAATATTTAGAGACTAAACTATGTTTCAATGAGGAAATTGACAGGCACGAACTGTGTTATTCAATGTGTCATATGTTTTGTATGATATATATGTGTATGTGGCCTCCTTTATTCATTACAGATGATGTGAAATAAAGTAGGTAGAAATGTAATCTCTGAAAGTTTTAATCAAAATTAAATATGCGCCTATTCATGTTAAAAATATGCTTTTGTAAAAAAAGTCCTTGAATTTTTAAGTTTTACCTTGAAAAGTGCTTGAATAGTCCTTGAATTTTTTTTCATTGGAAGAGTATGAACCATGATACACTAATTGTGCTCATTTATTCTCACCTAAAAATTTTATATCTTAGGTCATATAAATCCAGAGTTTTAACAAGTATTTTTAATCAAAGAACTGGCAGGACTTGATGCCCATTGCATATTTAGATACAGCTTCAGTCAAAAAAACCATTGCATAGCTGCCAAGTCTCCCGAATTTTAGCTTCATCGCTCGACCTCCCAAAAAGTTCTTAAATCTCCCGAATTTTTACAAAAATCCCTAATTGTCCCTAAAAATTCCCTACTTCGTTAAAAAAAATCCCCATTCATGAAAACAATCCCTAAGGAATTTCTTGTGGGGCATGAAGCCTCTTTTTTCCCCTTTCGAAATGACGTCACACGTCGTAAATGGGGAAATTCCCTTTTTAAGGAAGTTTTACAAACCCTCTGATGGTAACAAGAAAGTTGTTTGTCTCATCGTGCAGGGAAATGGCTTAGCAGCCAATAGTCCTGGATAATAATTGAAGATTATAGTGACGCGTATATGGTCAAAATTTCTTTTGTTGAAGTTACGTACGTGCGATATAACAAAACATGAATACTGATGAACAAAAACATATTTAATCAATTTTAAAGATACTTATTCCGATGAATTTCCTTTCATCAAACGTTCCAGAAGAGGGCCGACTTTTCCTTTTTGTACAAGTTGTGTTACGGACATAAACATCGGTGATGGAAAGACTGTAATCATTACTCGTGAAGTGAAAAAAAAAAAAAAATCAAGCAAGTGTCTTAGTCAGTGTTCTTCAAAAATTGACGCTTTTTTCCTTCATCTTCCGATGATTTTGGGGTCATTCGCGCAGAATGTTTGTTCACAGCGTTTCTGATTGAACACAATATTTATTTTTACATCATTGAAGTTTTGGCCTCCAATTTCACTTGTTTTTTGCGTAGGAATTTCACATTCCCAAGGGTTTTACTTCCACATGTGTAAAATCCCTATTTTAATTTGACTTCAGTTTTTGAGTAGGGATTTTATTCCCTATGCTTTAACTTTTATGTTTGGAAAATCCCTATTTTATTTGGAAAAATCCCTATTGTATTTATTAGGGAGTGGTTTTAGCATAAAATACGGGTGTGCGCGAAAATCTCCCGAATTTTCATTTTCAAAAGTTGGCAGCTATGCCATATCATAGTAAAAAAACTTATCCTTACTCATGCACTAAGTTACAAGAGTTTCTTAAGCATCATATACAGGCCAGCCCTGCCAAATTAGAGAAAATTTTAGTCTTACAATTTATTATTTTGATTGCTAGATATATTCTAATGTTATGCACGATAAGGGTATCGCTTTGAATATCAATGATTATTTAGATAATTTAATAATAACAGAAAACAACATTACATATATGATGTAAAAGAACTTTTTTAAATACCTCTCTGTTATGAAAAGAGTACAGCAGATGATTTATATCAATACACATATATAAGCGGTTAAAGAAATTTTTGAGGATCAAGAATCATCTTGGATTGAAGAATATTAAATCATTCCATAGTTTTTCGTTCAGCATTTATGCTACGCTTTATTAAAAAGTGTATATTTATTAAAAGTGTATTTGTAAGAAAGAAAACATATATTGTCAAAAATAATTCTTTAGAGTAGAAAGTTATTTTACAATCATATTAAGTATTTATTCTTTGTATAACAGTCACTTTGAACATTACATGTAATTAACATATGCATTTCCAATGAGAATTTTTATATTGAAAAGCAATATTTGAGGTAACTTGCCAATCCTGGTAAAAATTCAACTCTAAAGTGGGCATAGCTTCGGTTCTAAGCGTCAAAGGCCTGGTTTGGAAGCACAAAAAATTGGGCTTTCGTAAAAAATGAAGAAAAAAACAAACCAATATTTTTTTCTTCCAAAATGTGGACTCGTATAGTTTCTGATAACAATAACCAATTGATAACTATAGCCGAAAGAAACCCAGAAGCCAAATGATGATCTTGAGTCCTACTTGGTCAAACAGGATACATGAAAACAGGGCAACTCCATTTTACATATAGCTCAGGGCTTGACAAATCTCAGTCGACGTGGTGATTATAAAATGGGTAAATGGTCGCCTGAAATTCATGCGATTGTTAAAATGGAGTCTAAGGGTGGCACAAAATTTTCTGATTTTATTGCAGTGTGCCTTTCAACATCAGGAGGAGTCATTAAGTCTCTGAAAAGTCGAAAAACATTATTTAGGACTGTTTTGAGGAAAAATCGTGCTGGATTTTTTTCCCTTTAAGCTAAAATCTTTTTTTTAAATTCAGTCATGTGTTTAATTCATGTACTGTATGTGTTCCATAGATCCCTCGAGACAGTCTTTCAAGCAAAAACTGGATTTGGATAATTGACTGAGAATTTGAAGTTTCTTTTTTTGATCTTACCTTTTGTGTGCCTGCATTGCCGGAAGTTCATTACAAAAGCAGCTTCACACATCCATGGATTATAGCAGCTAATAATATTCAGATAGCCTATCGATGTCATTTGCAAGCAAAAATCATCAACCAGAATACAGAAATGTTTGTCAGTGGGGGGGGGGGGGGGGGTGTTGCATTTTTTAATCTCCTACAAAAGTATGGTTAAACCTCAGCTTCTAAATGCAAAAAAAAAAAAAGATAACGAAAGCCGTAAGTCCTGATAACTATCAATGAACTTTTGCCTATGTTACAATATTGGTCCATTCTATATTTTATATTAGTGATTGATAGCAATATCCAAATGATAGCATTATGCATGATTTCAATAAACCGCGTCTACTGTATTGTGTAAGAAGAATTTTGGCCTCCTCCGATACCCTCCACCTCCCTTGTCAGCAAAATTTTAAATATATTATAATAATGATTTCAAATATTTTCAGAATGAAATATTACAAAAGAAAACACCTTTTACGTGCTATTGTAATCATTTTCAATCATTTTGTTAAAGGTTGGTAACTCAGTTTTTCTGTAGGAAATTCCTTGTTGCCCCCCCCCCTCCTCCTCCTCCTCTCAGAAGTCAATTCTGCTCAAATGTATTGTAGCACGTTTTTCGTTCCATGCACGATGCTAAGGTGAAAATGGGGTTTCACTTGTTCTGCCATCTTTTTAAAACTATCCCATCTCTTTTGGAACACCATCTGTTTGCTCACCGTCCTTGCTTGAGTTAAAAACCTGTTCCCAGCATCAGTCCTCGCTTGGGAAATTTCCCTGTTGTGGCCTTTCAGTTTGTATTTGTATTATTAATTGTTAAATGAATGTTTTTTCATCATAACTGCTTGTCTAGTATTTTACAATTGCTTTCATTCTCTTTTCAGATAAAATGAAAGCTGGGGTCTTTCTCCACAAAACACTAGATGATATCAGATTCATTAGTTTCAGTTCTCGAAAGGAAACATTTACTCACCAAAAAAGACAACATTCAAAAGGAGTTACACTTTTATGCTAAGAAAGTAGAAATGATCGAAAGTTTAGAAAGTCCTTTGCATGTGCATAGTGGCTGCAATCATACGTATTGTAAATGAACATTAGTTGATATTTTTTCATCAATAAATACTTCAATTTCAATTTATTTTGCGATTTATTTACAAAAATGATGTGAAATTTTCATTGAACTCTAAAGACTTGCTAGGATTTGGAGCGGAGGTGCTTTTGAACTTTTTCTAAACAAGTCTGATTCCTATCCTTTGTTATTGTATTAATTTATATTCACCAGCTTATGAATTTTGATATTCGAGAAGTGGAAGATATTTTGAATAACATTGAATTTTGAAAATATAAAGGTATTTGGTTATTGCTTTTTTGGCAATAATGGTAGCCTATACAAAAAAAATGTTATTACCCTTTTAGACCTTGAATTCAATAACACACCTACAATCCTTAAAGTCAGGGCTGAACTCACTAAGTTAAAAATAAAATCTACAGCGAGAAAAAGTTTACCACATTTGTGCTTTCTGGGATCAGAGTCAATTAGCTCGAGAAAAACGCCAGTGACACAATATTTCTTGCACTGTCTTTACAGCAGGGGGCCACTAACTCTTTTCCCATAATATTTAGAGCAAAGCAATGTAAAAACAGTAGGTTGCTTGTATTCCCATCCAAGCCATCATTCCTCTAGTGATTAAAGCACAAAACTTGGGTGAAACCTGATAACGTGAGCGCATACAAACAAAATTTTGAATAGCTCAATTTATTTGTGCAATATTTCCAATACTTCAAGTGTAAAACCAAAGCATAGAAAGACGCACCGAAGAATTTAATTTGATAGTTTGTTGTTCGAACAACATTTCATTTTGTGTCAACGTCTCTTTTCCAGCAATTAAAAAAATCTGCCAAATTACTGATCTCCCCGTTGGTCTCTGCTCAGTAGCGTACGCAAGATTTTCTTAAGGAGAGGTGCTCATTTTTTTTTTTCACCGCCAAAAAAAAAAACATAGCTTAGGGAGGGTTTATAGGTTCCCTGAGCACCCCCCCCCACGCGTAGGCTTCTGCTTGGGGGTTTTGAACCCCATCTTGCGTACGTTTTAAAAATATGAACATATAAAAAATTATGAAAATTTAGAATTGTAAGAGATACATTATTAAAATCTAATGTGAGAGTTAATTATAACCCCACTGTTGAAAATTTAGAATGAATGAAAGAAATACGCAATTGAAAATTTATGACCAGTAATTATAAAATTGCATTTTTGAAAAAAATTTTGATAATCAGTAAAAGCCTTCAATTGTCCAACAGTGCCGGGAGGGGGGTCCATCCCCTCGAAACCTTAGAAAATGACAAGAGATATATGTTATAACATGGTATATTCGTTTGCTCTCTATTACTATCCCCTCCCCTCATAAATAATTTTCTGGACAGGGCCGCAACTATAGATGCTTAGTTAGCCGATGCAAGCACGCATTTTGTTGCCTCGTCCTTCTAATATTGAAGGTGGGGTTAATAGATTATATTTGCGTCCCCTCTGGTCCGGGGCACCAATCTGTTTGCTGCCCTGGTCCAGGGGTCCATTTGATCTAGTGGCTCTCTTATTGTTAAAACACTATACTGATAAGAATCATGACGAAACTTTTTTCGCTTATAAGCTTTAGTTTAGTTAAGAAAAAAGTTTAGTAAGAGATACCGGAATCTTGCCATTGACCCTTCGCTTCAACATCACTGTAATGCAAGGATACTCAATCTTTAGGAGAGCGCGGGCCACTTCCTCGTTGATTTGAAAATGTGTCACGGGCCACTTAGTTCATGTGGAGATATAGCGTGGGCCACTTGAGTGATCTGGAGCTGAGCCACGAGTAATATGTGGAACTGCACCGCAGGCCGCTTACGTGCTCTGGAACTGTGCCGCACATCACTTAAGTGATCTGTAATTATGTCGTGGGTCACTTGACTGATTTGTAAATGTGTCGCCGGCCACTTGAGCGATGTGAACTGTTCCAAAGGCCCCCTTAAGGGATCTAAAATGTGCCGCGGATCACTAAAATGATCTGGAAATGTGTCGGGTTCGCTGAAGTGTTCTAGACCATGCCGCAGGTAAGTGATCTGTGTATATGTCGCGGGTCACTTGAGTGATTGATGTTAAACTGTTCCAAGAGCCATTCAAGTTCTCTGTAAATGTGCCAGGGGCGTAGCCAGAAATTTCGTTCGGGGGGGGGGGGGACCAAACTGACAAAACAATGGATTTGGCCATCTTTTAACCTTTTTTCGGTCATTTTCTCACATTTCGGGGGGGGGGGGACCCAGACCCTAAGTCCCCCGCTACGCCCTTGCCACGGACCGTTTAAGTGTGCTCTGTAACTGTGCCACGGACCGTTTAAGTGTGCTCTGGAACTGTGCGGCGGTCACTCAAGTGATCTGAAAATGTTTACAAAATTAAGTTTGAGGTCGCAGGCCACATCAGATAAGTCCGAGGACCACAGTTGGCCACGGTTCGAGCATGTGTGAAACAACAGCACAGTAGTATTGAATGCAACCAATATCTCAAAACGAGAAATTTCATGGATGGGAAATTTTCATTAGAATTAAAAATTCACGGTTTGAAAAAAACTTTTTTCTCTCGAAGACGAAAATCCACAAAATGCGTATTTTTACTAGAAATGACGTGATAACGGAGGAAATTTTGCAATTTTCTGAGTTCTACGTAATTTTGTCCCGTAAAATATAGATTACATGGTCATGAGATTTCCAGATGCAGTTCTGTTTTGAAAGATAGCAACATAAGGTCATCTTGGCGACTTGTTTCTAAGATTGATAAGTATAATTTCTTGCCAAATATGATAAACTAATGAAACCACGTTAGTACGTTTATACTGACGTCACTCCCTCATCAGCCAATCATATCACTGAGCCGTTTTGGGTTTTAACGGCTCGTGTCCACGACCACCTAGATAGAGGTTATATAGGAGGTCGTGGACAGTCCCGGTATTTTCTGTTTTTTTGGCCGTCCCGACTTTTTGGCAAAAGTGTCCCGGTTTTCCCGTATTTTACACGAAGCCTACTTGAATTTTTATTCTTTATTGAAGTCAAAGATTCACATTATTTTTCAACTCATAAATTATTTTACGATAATTACAACTATATATGAGAATATTGATCTCCCACATTTGCCTTGAACGTTTGTTTTTCGTGGAATAGATTTTAATCCACTGCAATTTGCAGCGATGCATCATTTCCCGCCATTGTGATTTTTCCGTGATTTCAACAATGTTTGGCGACTTTGTTTGGTTTCGGCGTCGTTTTCGGTGGTGATAATTGGCAATGTCCCGTATTTGAATCCCAATGCACCGTATTTCTCTCGAAGAAATATGGTCAGCCTAGTTGTTTGTTATTTTTTAGCATAAAATTTTTTTGAGACGAAAATTTCCATAACAAAATTCGTACATTTGCAATAACCGATTATTTTATGTGGAAAAAATAATTATTTCTTTCCACAAAAACATTCGGACAACATGGATGATCGAACAAATAAGTGAAAATACAGGTTATGTGTAGGCTGACCATATTTCCTCGAGAGAAATACGGGACATTGAGATTGTAAATACGGGAAAATACGGGACATCGCCAATTATCGCCAAAAATGACGCCAAAACCGAGCAAAGTTGCCAAATATTGTTAAAATAACGGTAAAATCAAAATGGCGGGAAATGAAACGTTACTGCAAATTGCAGTGGATTAAAATGAATTTCACGAAAAAAACGTTCACCAAGACAAATGTGGGAGATAAATATTCTCATTTATAGTTGTAATTATCATAATATAGTTTATTAGTTGAAAAATAATTTCAATCTTTGACTTCAATAAAGAATAAAAATTCAAGTAAGCGTCGTGTAAAATACGAGAAAAACCGGGACACTTTCGCGAAAAAGTCGGGACGACCAAAAATACAGAAAATACCGGGACTGTCCCGGGAAATACGGGACGTATGTTCACCCTAGTTATGTGTGGTCTTCAGATAGGGTTACCAGACTCAAAACTGAAAAAGGAGGACGCCTGGTGCGAACCTCAGGCAGTGCCGTCTTATCACATGCCTCCCCCTCGGGCCGTGCACGAAGAGGCCTCAAGAGAAGAGGTGCCTCAGAAAAACGAGACGTGGTTGAATTTTTCAGGTAGGGCCTCCAAAAAATCCCTTCGCTCGGGGGTCGTGATACTTTTAAGACGATCCTACCTTGTGCGGGTCATAGAATTCCAGTACTTGATTCCTTTACTTCTATTAATTTGCATTAATTAAACAAAAACGGCAATAAAAATTCAAAAAATGATCAGTTATCGAATTGCAACGTGTATTGCATAAAAAGATGATGAAGCGCTTTAAATGTATGACAAAAATTCATGTCCGTTCAATATGATTCGAGCCACGATGGAGTGTCAGCAGGTGGAACACGCGCTAATTATTATTAATAATTTATGAATTTTGCAATATTAAATGCCATTGGATCGCGTTTGATTACGATCCAGACTATCAACGCGTTCCTGAAATAATGAAAAAAAATGAGTAATGAAATGCGTTTTTTTTTCTGAAAAAAAATGTCTTCAAGATTTATGTTCGTAAAACTCGAAAAGTTTGTAAGTCGGGGAGCAACTACATAAAATTGTTTACAGGGGCCGTGAAATTCTCCTAAGCCTAGACCTGTCTCACATTTTCGAATTTAAATATCTCAATGCAGTTAAAAACATGTAATTTGTTTATTGGGCTCAGAAGAGAAAGAGCAACAACTGTCTAATTGGAAGTTACAGGACGAGGAGATCGTATAAAAATTTACATTTTTTATTTTGTATACACTGTATTTTCATCATCAAAACTCGTACATTATCGTACTACTTCACCACACACCAACTCTGGCCATATCGCTATATATTGCAATTTACTGCCATTAGTGAGATGGGTTGGAAGCGAAGGCGCTGTCTATCGGTGGTCGCCACGAGTTCGTTAGGGAAAATATCTTATCTATGTCCTCCCTTGGGACCCTGACAACAACCTTCACGGTGGTAGACGAGCATCTTACCACCATGCCACTCGGGCACTTACATTCTTGTACTCGATTTCTGATCACATTTTGAGAATTTTTAAAATTAGGACCATAGCAACTACGACGAACGGTTGATGAGATAAAGGCTGTAACAACACTCCAAGGAGAAACCATTGAATGTTAGAATGGCCATAATATTACCCATGGTGGGGGGGGGGAAAGCAGGCCCGTCTGGTGCCCCATGCGCTTCACAAAAGGGAGAGGGCGCAAATTTAACCATTTAACCTATAGCAACTACTCATTTAGGCATTATGAGGGAGGTGCCTAAATGAGTAGTTGCCGTGGCTAACCAAGTATACAGTTGCGGCCCTGCCAGTAGGTATCTTATTTCTGACGAATCACCGTTATATTGTGGGTATTTTTTTTTTAGATACATTCTCAAGTTTGTAATTTACACCTGGTGGCATTTCTTTTACTTATGTAGATCAAACTGCACAGTTGATCCACTAATGACCGACAAAAATCATTCCCTTATTCTGTAGAACTTGGTTTACTGCATGGACACTTCTGGCACCGGGGTGTCAAGTGTCAATTAGATCAGGTTCCGATTTTCAAGAGTAAATATGCAAATAGGTAGGTAGATAGAAGGTAGGAAAACCTTACACGACTCCATGTTAAGAGATAGAAAGTGCATTATATAGTTGTTTTTTCAGAAATTATTGGGGGGGGGGGGCTCAAATGCTCTCAGCTCGTAGGTTCCAGGCACCTATGCCAACAGCAGATGGCGTGTACTGAAGTGGGGGTTACCTATTCCATTCACGCATCGGTGTCACATTGGTGCACAGAATGTAAGAAACAAAACAACTGTGAATGGGGTGATTTTTTATAGCCAAATTATCATTCGCTGACACATGTCCAGAACCGACCCTGCACCCCCAATGAACACCTTTAACGACTCCATGAATCCAATTTGTATCTTGCCGAATAAATTCACGTAATCATCGTTAAACATTCATTCAAGCAGCACGTTGCGATTCACAACAACGCCAGAATTCACAAATACAGTCAAACTTCGGTTGTAACGACACCTCGGCAAAACGTCACTAAACGGCAGTCGCAATTGATTTCCAGAGAAAATATTGAAAATGAAATTTTTTTTCTATAACGTCGTCGTTGAAAACGCAACGACTTCGGATATAACGAGATATTTGTTGTGGGGTTCGCATCGTTATTTCTATGGCATTTTCTAAGAAATTCCGAGAAGTGATCACATTAGGGAAAATTATTGCCTTTTATTCATTGATAACTGACGATGAAAAAAAAAAGTATTGCATGTTCGACGCTTAGACGTGATCATTCAACATGGCCCAGGTCTTTGACCACCTGCTTATATCTCTCCGTTGATACAGCGCGATGGGGCCATGTTGTGGTAAGGAGGAGGACGAAGAATCGTTTGCATAATTTAGGAATCGTGTTATAACGCATTTGACTATGCATAGATACGAATAATCTCCAAACAAGTGTGCTGGGTTAAATCTTTTTTTTTCTCGTGTGAATACATTTTACATTCACATAAGCAATAATGATGAGAGATTTTGTCGAAGTTGCGAATCGATTTTCGGAAAATTATGATCACTCTGATCGTAATGAAATTTCAACTGAGAAAAGTATTCGGTTGCATCTGATTCAAAGGTCTTGAAAACACCATTCCCCGGTTTCAACGACAAAGCTTCGTAGTCTCTCATGTCGTTATAACCGAGTTTCACAAGATAAAATATATGTAAATGTGATTGAACTCTTTTCGTTGTCATATAATCTCAATAGATGGCAGCATCGAAACTTTTTTTTTTTTTTAGTAACAGTGATGATACGTGACCATACGTCCCGTATTCTCTGATGGCGTTCTGTTTTTTCGCGTATCTCTGACGAAACCAATTTGATTTTTCTTAATTTTATTCTTCAAGCATCAACGATTACGATTATCTTCCCAACTCAGAAATTACAATAACGGATAATAACGACTAAAAATACAAGTATTTGTCATGCGTATTTATCATGTTTTGTTGTTTTTAGTTCACTGCATTTTGCAGTAGCGCTTCCTTTCCCGGTATTGGCGACTTTCCTTTGATTTTAGTACCAGTTAGCAACTTCGCTTACTTTTGTCATAATTTTTGATGACAACTGGGAATGTCCCGTATTTCGAAGGTCAATATCTACGTCCCGTATTCCCGGGGCAGTCCCGGTTTTTCCTGTTTTTTTGGCCATCCCGACTTTTTAGCGAAAGTGTCCCGTTTTTTACACGAAGCTTACATGAATTTTTATTCATTATTGAAGTCAAAGAATGAAATTATTTAACCACTCATAAATTAGATTACGATAATTGCAATTATAAATAAGAATATTAATCTCTCACGTTTGTCTTGGTGAACGTTTTATTTCGTCGACTTCATTTAAATCCACTGCAATTCGCAGTAATGCTTTATTTCCCGCCATTTTGATTTTTACGTAATTTCTCCGACATTTGGCAACTTTGTTTACTTTTGGCCTCATTTTGGCGATAATTGGCGATGTCCCGTATTTGGAATCGCAATTTCCCGTATTTCTTTCGAAGAAATATGGTCAGCTTATCAATATCTCGTATTTTTCTCGAGCAAATATGGTCAGCCTAATTAGTAATGATATGGTAAGGGAGGATTACCAGAATATAAAACTGAGTAAGGAGAATGCCAGCGCACACCCTCGATAATTTCATTTTTCCGAATTCCTCAACAGATGACGCCCTTGTACTAACAAAAACACACACACACACACCCACCGCCAGCACAATAATTTTTCCCAACCAGAACCGCTAAAAAAAAGGAAAAAAAAAAACAAATAAGTCCGCTTCTCCCGCTTTGTTCATAACGAATTGTTCACAAACTCTGGTCAGTTCTATTAATTTGTCTGGAGCAAAGCGACAGGGGTTTTTTTGTTCTAAGGGGTCATTCAAGTATTACGTCATCATCGATGAGGGGGGAGGGGTTTCCAATTTGCTGACTTGACAAGGGGGGGAGGGTGGGTGTGGATAATCCTTACGTCATCGACCACCCTTTATGAACATATGAGTTAGGATTCAGGGGGGCAGAGCTGATGAAGAAATTTTGCTGACAAGAGGGGGGGGGGGGGGGGTTGTCAGCGTTTTACTGACTTTTGCTGACAAGGGGGGGGGGGTCAAAAATTGCTAAAAATTTGCTTACGTAATACTTGAACGGCCCCTAACTTCAAAAAGTTTTTTCTTTTGGAAGAGTTGTTCTTTTTTGCCAGAGGTGGTCTCACCATAGTAACCGACAGACCAGTCACGACCCAGGCTCTGTCCCTCCAGGGATATAAGCCTTTTACCCTTGCGGGAGCACCATAGTAACCAGCATTGAGTGTTATTTGCATAATATTTTCTTCATTTTTTATACGGAGGAGGTAACCCCCCCCCCCCCCACCCCATCCCAATTCACAATACAGAATTAGCTGTTGGTGAGCAAACAACGATATTCTCAGAATGGATATCTCAGTTTTGTTCTTCCAAAGCTGTTTTTAAGACTTTTTCATATTATCATGGAGCAAGATAGGTCATAGTTAAAATAGCATCTGTCCTGCTTGGAGTCAACTTTGGTACTTGTATTTTGGAAAATCCGGGGGGCAAATGGTCAAGCTTAAGAATAAAAACAATTAAATGCATGTTCAATTCTCGCCACAGAGTAGTTAATTTTATGCTTGCTTTAGGAATGAGCTGGAGTGAGCAATTGTGGGTCCGATGAAGACAAACAAACGTAACTACTGAGCCTATTGATTTCCATTGGTTACAAATACTCGAAAGTGGCATGTGTATCACGGGATGTAGGGATTCAGTTCTTAAGGATGCGTAGCCGCTGTGGTGGTCGAGTGGTTATAGTGATGGACTCGCGATGCGAGGATCCGGGTTCGAAACCCACAGTGGTGGTCGGCTGAAGTTGGTTTTCTGTGGTTCCCAACTTCAAGGCGCGAATGCGAGCCGATCTCCCCGTTAAAAAGTCTCGCCACGGAGAGCAACAGGCCTACAACGTTACAAATATTCAATAATTACACTTCACTCACAATTTGAAGTATAGATGGCAGCACTGAAATATCATACACAACACTAGCTACGCACTCAGACTGTCAGGTGCACTCACTTTGTTCCAGACTCTGCCACGAAGCTGGGCTGGAAGAGATCTCGGCAACGGGATAAGTCCGGTGGCAGAGACCCTGGCGTTCATTCATTCAGCCATAACAACGTGTGATCGTGCCTACCCAGTCATTATTTCTACAAATGTTTTGTAGGTCATCAAATTCAAGTTAAGTTTTTTGTTCACCGAAGAGAAAGAGTAAGTTATCTTTTAAAGGAAATCTTATTAGGGCCAAGTTTGCTATCATAAAAAGCTACTACAGTCGACCCCCCGTATTCGCGGGGGTTACGTTCCGGAGGTGACCGTGAATAAGGGAAATCCGCGAATAACAGAAACCATAGCTTTTTCTTGTATATCTCGTTTATTGAACAGCATGGGGAGAGCAGGGTAACGCACAGGTATAAGGGAATGTAAAAGAGGGTGCAGCGATTATTGGCGATTTTTCCTGAAAGAACATTGTGATTTCTATTTGCCGTTTCTTCTTCATATCATCAAGTATGTTAGAGCAGTGGTTCTCAACCTTTTTTTGTCCATGGCCCCCTTTCAACCATTTCTCATTCCTGTGCCCCCCCCCCTCTAACGAACATGAATAGTTTTCTACTCCCCCCCCCCCGCCTTCCCGTTTTTCCATTAGAAGATAGTTATTCAAAAATTGTCTGAAGTATAAATATGTTTGAATTTAATTTGATTAATTTTTAATTTATGAAAATAACGAAAGAGCAAAATAAACGTAATAGAATACAGGAAAAAAATAGAATAAATTATTTCCAATCAATGTAAATTCTGAGCTTGAAGACGGCTACGATGTCATCAAGTCACTGTACTGGATGAAATTTGTATTATTTCAAATTAGTTTATTTTTGTGTAAATAGTCACGGTTTCATTGCGAAAATGTCAGTTGTAGCTTCCGAAATACGCATTCTTATAGTGATAAAAATCGCAAAAAGTGGTAGCGAAGCAGTTTTATTAATTTTATTCTCTTCATAAAAGTAGTAATGAGGGAGTAGCCACGCAAATGAATCGACAGTTGAAAAGTTGAACCTTTCACATCATTTTCACCAATGTATCAACGATACAGGTTCATATTGTAGTCCTACTATGAATTTGAAAAAAAATTAACTAAAATACGTGTGAAAAAAATTTTAAATACTTGTTTGAAACATTCATTCCAGAGAAATCATGTACGCAGTCAGGGCCGGATTAACCATTAAGCAAAATAAGCACGATAGAAGATCCTAAAATTTAAAGAACACTTGATTGTATAGTTGAAGATCGTTATCGCAAGGATGACACAGAACATGGGAAACTAATAATATTGCAAACTAGACCACATTATTTTGCTGAGCTTTTTGATTAGCTTTTACAAATTTTCATGAAGTACGCCCAGGGCTGTCTTAACATTATCATACGCTCACATACAAAGCGATTTTTCTGAGAGAGGCACCTACTACCTAGCTAAAAATTCCTACCTACATATTTGCATATTTACTAGATCTAATTGTCATTTGGCACCCCGGTGCCGGAAGTGCCCAGATGGGCCCATGCATTAAACCAAGTTCTACAGAATAAGAACATGATTCTTGTGTGTTATTAATGGATCAACTGTATAGTTTGATCTATAGAAGTAATAGAAATGCTACCAGGTGTAAATTACAAACTTGAGAATGTATCTAAAAAAACAAAAAAAAATACCCAATATATAACGGTGAATCTTCAGAAATAATATACCTACTGGCAGGGCCGTAACTGAATACTGGGTTAGCCGGGGCAACTACTCAGTTAGGCAGCCCCCCCGTAATGCTGAAGGGTAGGTTGAATGGTTAAATTTGCGCCCCCTTTTGTAATGCGCCTGGGGCAACAGACCCGCCTGCTCCCCCCTCCACTAGTTACGGCCCTGCCTATTGGTAATATTATGGCCATTCTAAGAGTCAATGGTTTCTCCTTGGAGTGTTGGCACAGCCTTTATTCATCAACCGTTCGTTGTAGTGCCTATGGTTCTAATTTTAACAAATTCTCAAAATGTGACCAGAAATTACTATGTACGGGTTTTGAGGATGAAAATACAGTGTGCACAAATTAAACAATGAAATTTTTTAAACGATATCCCCCCCCCCCCCGTCTTCTAACTTCCAATTAGACAGTTGTTGCTCTTTCTCTTCTGAGCCTAACAAACAAATTACATGTTTTTAACTGCATTATTCCCTGAGATATTGAAATTCAAAAATCGGAGACAGGTCCGGGCTTAAGGAGAATTTTGCGGCCCAATGCAAAAATCATTTTTATGGCTCCCTCTAAAAAATTTTATGAACGCATTCAATTACACTCATTTTTTTCATTATTTCAGTAGCGCGTTGATGGTCTGGATCGTAATCAAACACGATCCATCGAAAGGGAATGGCATTTAAATTAATTTTACGGAATTCATAAATTATTAATGATAATTAGCGCGTGGTCCACCTGCTGACACTTGATCGTGGCTCGAACCATATTGAACAGACATAAATTTTTGTCATACTTTTAAAGCACTTCATCACCTCTTTATCAAATATACGTTCAATTCGATAACTTTGATTATTTTTCAAATTTTTCATTGCTGTTTTTGTTTAATTAATGTAAATGAATTGAAGTAAAGGAATCAAGTATTGGAATTCCATGACCCCCACAAGGGTGGGGCTGACAGACAGGATCGTCCTAATAGCATCATGGGCCCCCGAGCCAAGGGATTTTTTGCAGGCCCTAACTCAAAAATTCTCGAAAAATTCAACTACGTCTCGTTTTTCTGAGGCACCTCTTCTCTTGAGGTCCTTCAGGCACGGCCCGGGGAGGGGGAAGCATGCGTTAAGACGGCACTGCCTAAAGTTCGCACCAGGCGTTCCCTTTTTTCAGTTTTGAATCTGGTAACCCTATCTGAAGACCACATAATGCGTATTTTCACTTATTTGTTCGATCATCCATATTGTCCGAATGCTTTTGTGGAAAGAAATAATAATTATTTTTTCCACATAAAATAATCGATTATTGCAAATGTACGAATTTTGTAACCAAAATTCTCGTCTCATAAAAAAATTTTATGCCAAAAAAAAAACTATCTCTCTTTCATCATCGCATGAGTTGCCTGAAATTTCGAGATTAGATGGCAGCACCAACAGCATATAAATCAAGCCTCCAGAGATAGTATGACGTCAGCGGTCTTCGCCTTGGCAGTGCTGAGAACTGTGTCCCCCCCCCCCAGCATCTTTCGTCGGAACATCACGTGACTCGGTGAAAACAAACACGATCCCCTGTTATTTTTTTATGGCAGAAGTAGGAGTTTAAAACAATAAATGAAAAAATAATTTCAGCATCGACGAGATAATTCCAAAATTAATGGAAGTTATAATTTCAGCATTAAAGAAAGATAATTTCAGCATTAAAGAAAGATAATTTCAGCATTAAAGAAAGATAATTTCAGCATTAAAGAAAGATAATTTCAGCATTAAAGAAAGATAATTTCAGCATTAAAGAAAGATAATTTCAGCATTAAAGAAAGATAATTTCAGCATTAAAGAAAGATAATTTCACCATTAAAGAAAGATAATTTCACCATTAATGGAAGAAAATATTCTAGAATTAATGTAAGAGATCATTACAGCATTGATAAAAGTGATAATTCCAGAATGAAGGAAAGAGATAATTCCAAAATTGATGAAAGAGACAATTCCAGAATTAATGAGATATAATTTCAGAATCAATGACAGAAATAATTCCAACATTAATAAAAGAAATAATTTCAGCATTAATGAAAGAAACAAATCCAGAATTGATAAAAGCAACTATTTCAGAAGTAATGAAAGAAATAATAATTAATAAGAAATAATTCTAGAATTAGTGAAAGAATATTAAAGAAATAATGAAGGAAAATTCAAGAAATAATGAAGGAAAATTCCAGAATTAATGGAGGAAATTTTCAGAATTAATGAAGGCAAATCCAGAATTGATGAGGGAAAATTTCAGAATCAATGAAGGAAAATTCCAGAATCAATGAAGGAAAATTTCAGAATAAATTAAGGAAAATTCCAGAATCAATGAAGGAAAATTCCAGAATTAATGATGGAAAATTCCAGAATCAATGAAGGAAAATTCCAGAATTAATGATGGAAAATTCCAGAATCAATGAAGGAAAATTCCAGAATTAATGAATTAAAATTCAGAATTAAAATTTATCCTTTTTTTATATCTTTAAAACCAATATTTAGAGACCGAACTGTACATTTCTATGGGCAAATTGCCAGGCGGGAAGTTTGTTTTGACCGAGTCACGTAATTTCCTTGCATTTGATGTCGCTGCAGTCGCGGTGGCTGGATTCTCCCTCCAGCAATATATAATCTCTGTCGTCTGCTTCTCTCCATGTTACTTGTTTAGGGCGTCTCCTTGTGTCCTGAAAAAATTACTGAACTGGCAGTTCGAACTTCCAGTTCTGTTTGTGAGCTTAGCTTGTAGGGAACCGACTTCTTGTCTGTCGTCTGCTCATTAAGAGGTGATTCGTTTTGGACGTCTCCTTATGCTCAAATAAAGTAACCGAACTTACAGTTTAAATTTCCTGTTCAGTTTACGAGTTTTGTTTATAAGGAACTGAGCGGAATAAAGAATACAGTTTTTTACTTTAAACTTCATTATCACCACATGAGTCACTTTTAAATTTGAGAATAGATGGCAGCACATTCTCCTTGGGTCTTGAAAAAATTACTGAACTGGAAGTTCGATCTTTCAGGTCAGTTTATAAGGAGCCAAGCTGAATGAAGAATTTTAGTTTTTTATTGCTGAGCTTCTTCGTCATCACTAAATAAGTCACTTCTAATTTTGAAAGTAGGTAGCAGCACCAACAATATTTTTAGAAATGAATGTCTTAAAGTAATCTAGAGTATTAAATAATTTTAATTCCCTTAAAATAGTTAATGCCATTGTGAATTCGCTGCAAATGCTACAAGGCAAAAAAAAAAAAACTGCTTTGGCGGACAGCGTAACATTTCGATTCACCCGGTATATACGGGTTTTGTCATTACGAAACGCAGTGACAAAACTGTTCATGTGAACATAATAATGATTCGTTATTAGGAGTTCAAGCCCATCGGAAAATATAAATAATCAGATTTTCAAATAAGAAAATTATCAGTTCGTTGACTTCAATTTCGATGCGGTGGATTCATTGGATGACAAGCTACCTTCAAGTGGCTTTTTGTTTCATAATGTGGCCGCTCTCTCGCAGGCGAACGAAGCAACATGCGTGTTAGCTTAAACACAGGGCAATATTTCACATAACAGTCCTTACTATATTTAATATACAGAGCGCATAGGTAACGGGGCATATGACATTTTACTGGCGAACTATTGGTCCTAGAAGGAAAAAGTACCCGAATAATGTGTAGTACTCACATATTTGATTCGCGTTGCCAGGGGTTACATAGTTATTAAAATAAAAATATTAACTTTTTACGCGGACACCCTGCGCCCCAAAACCCAATTGGAAAGTTGTTTCCCGGTCTGCAACAAAAAAAATTCATCGTTTCTAAGTGCAATATTCACTGCGATATTCCAAGAAAGTTGGGAAAAAAAAACATCATTAAATGAGGGGAAACCATTTTACCCGCATTTAATGCAGTTTTTTTCCCAAATTTTTTCAATTTTTTGAATTTGCGTATCTCGGTGAATATTGCTCTTACAAACGTGAAATTATTTTAGTTGTCATCGGGAAAGACAGAACAACAACTTCTTAATTGGGTTCTTTGGCACACGGGGATGGTATAAAAAGTTGTTTTTTTTATTTTATAACTATACAACCCCTTACAACATGAATGACATATCTGAGTTGGACACGTGATTTGGATACTTTCTCTAGTTGGGTATGTCTTTAAGACTAACTGCTCGCCAGTAAAGTGCCATACGCCCTGTTACCCATGCAGCCTGCACATAAAAAAATAGTTTGAGACGAAATACACCCGACTCCCGTTTTAACGAATACCGTTATAACGGAAAAAAAATATCGTTTTAACGAAAACTTTTCTAATCCCTCGGATAAGTTTACATAGGAACAATATAAAAATCTGAAATTCCTTTGTAACGAAATTTCTTTATTACCCCGGTCTCTTGGAGTTCATTATAATGGGGTTTGATTGTATCCCCCCACCCCCCTCCCCAAAATAACCTGTTATTTTTCCATTAAACTAACGTAATTGAACTTTTGCAATTTTATCTGAAAACAGTCCTTTTTATAATGCTTTATGTCCTTTTTACTTTTATAAATTTAGGAAGGAAACAAAAGGAAGAAAGGGTGGGGAGAAAAAAAGAAAAATGGCCAATAGGGGCTCGGTTGTGCGTAAATGCCTTGAAATTACACTTGTGAGCAAGGAGATTCGCGCCTCACTCCCAGTTTTATGGAAAAAATTTGACATTTATGAGACGTTTGACTACGGTTACGATTAATCTCTCTATATAGCTTTTAGTATTAAAATATTTCATTTATACGAAGCACAATTTCAATTATTTGACATTTTCATTTTGACTCGAACTCCAAATCTTTGGCATTTAGACATCATTTCCAGCTATCAAATCCACGGGGTTTTTGCAGATTGTGAAAAATGCGTCGCTGAATTGGTTTTACATGCGTATTATCAACACTAAAAACCATAAATTTTAGGTTGACAGATACAAAGAGACGCATTGAGCCGGTTGGACATTTCAAAGTGAAGACTTACGTGAGAATTTATTACACTTTTCTGAGAAATCAGCAGATGCGGTGAGTCTCAAATAAACGGATTTAAATTGCTTAAAATGTGGTCATACGCCCTTTTATAACTTTTTTTCTAATGTCCACAACATTGTTCTTGCAGGATAGGAAAATTGCATTGAAATTATTTCGGATGTTCAGGCCAGCAGCAGGCTTACTTAGCAGGGAAGTTAATAGGAAGCATTACAGTATAGATTAAAAAAACTTCAAAGGTGTGGTGTCAATCTTAGAGAAGTCCCAATACATTATCTGCTTGGATTGTACATAGAAACCAATCAGCAAACCAAAAGACGTTAAGACCGTCTTAAATATGTTTAAAATTACGTTTTTCCTGTTAAATTGAAAGGAATGGCATATGAACACTTGCGATTGAAACAACAGTAAATTTATGCAATTGCAGTTTCTTAAGTTATACAGCAATGTAGTTCTAAAAAATTTAATTTCGCGGGGTTTGTTCCCTCATGTATGATTTGGTCTCTTGGAGTTCGTTATAATTGAATTCGACTTTATTTCTTTTCAGTAGAGGCAATGGGTTGCTACCCCCCTCCCCTAAAAATTCATAAAAAAATACCCCAAAGCAATCATTCTTCATTCGATTTTTATGAATATATTCCTCATCAGACCACTCAAGCTATCGGTTGAAGATAGCTTTGTGCTAAACTAGATGGCTATCCGTCTGTAATTGCATGAGAACGATGAGGTGTTTTTTTACAAGCTTTCATTTTTTACCCATCTTCTTCCTGGATTGCATTTACTACCAGCACTCAAAAGAATGTCAATGGAACGGCCAACAAATCTTTGCCTGCTTTCTTTATGGCAGCCCTCTTTGAATGAAAAGTCTTCGAACACACACAATTTTCTGTCTTTACAGTTACTCCATTTTGCTTAAACCTCTTCTATAGTTTGTGCCAGGGCCTACTGTCATTTTCCCCAAGATTACATGAACCACTTTTTTTTATTTCCTTCCTCATGTTAATGTTACTTGAATAGGGGAAAAATTTCTAAAAATATATTCTATGCATTTTGTTTGAAATTAATTTTTTTTAGTCAGAGTGCCTAAAAAAAACTTAATTTCACAAACTTCTTCGTGTCCCCCGTATCAGTAGCCGTGGCTCCCCTTTTGCCAGATTTTCAACCGTGGCCACCCTGGAATATCCTGGGGCCCCCCTGAGGCCATATGGCCCCCGGTTGAGAACCACTGTGTTAGAGTATGTTGACAAGGCTTCCTCTACCAATTTTTGTACATGTGAAGAGCGTACCACAGAGAGATCTATGTCATGAAAACAATCTATCGCTTATTTGAACTTGCGAAACTCTTCCGCTATGTTACTCATGATGTGAACTTGTCTTCCACATCTTGATCTTCTTCATCTGTTACCGCTTCAGTTTCAGGAGCAGTCAACTGCATTAATTTCTACTCGGTCAGTACCTTTGAATTGCTATTAATTAGCTGTTCGACTTCTATTACATCCATATCATTGAACCTTTCTCCCCCCCCCCCACCTGTTTCGCTAATGTGACAATGTCTTTTATAGTTTCTTTTGTTGGCTCTGTAGAAATGGTTGTGTCCTTTAGCGTACATTGTGGCCAAATGTTAATCCAACCCGAGGTGACTGTTTCCTCTCTTGGGAGTTGCCACGGCTCTAGTGATGACAGTAATGTCTTTAGCGAGCCACATCCCAAAAAGGAGCCATCTTAAACATGCAAAACTCAAATTTTGTAAACAAAACACATGAATGACGATTTCTGTGTTGAAAAAAAAAATTCCAATAAAGGAATAAAAAAACCGCGAATACGGGGGGCCGACTGTATATTCCAATTGTTAAAACTTCTTCCGGGCCCGCGTCCGCTCCGTGTGAAAGGGGGCCTGTCCTATTCGCAGTCTCTATCCAAGAAATATTTTTTTACGGTCCGCACTGGCTAAGGGTCACGAGCCAATCTCGGGCCTAGCTTTAGCATTACACAAAAACCTTTTCTTAAATGTAGCGCAAACAGCAAACACTACGATCGTCAATTTTAAATTACGTCCAAACATAAATTAAGTTAATATAATTTCTATAAAATATATAAAATATTTTTTTTAATAAAAATTACAACTAAAGAAATTGATGATTGAATCTCACTTTTATAATTTTTTAGTTTTTTCAAATTTAAAAAATATCAACATTTTAGAGTGTAAAAATATGAAAACTAAATAAATGGGTATTTATTGCTAATTGTCAAAAGATGGCAGCACTGTAATATTTTTCCACGAAATCGCATGTTTTAGGCCGGGATTACACAATAAAAGTTTCATAAAACTTGAAAAAATGCAACCATTAGGCGCATCGATTACATTCGAGCGAATATAACCAATAGACTTATTGGGTTTATTTTCAAGTTCAGTAAAATATATTTTATCAAACATTTATAGTGTGATCCTGGCCAAAGCGATGTTTGGAAGCTCCCTGAAAATTCACGTTATCATTCTTGAAAATCAAAGAATTATACCAGATTCATTGGGGGCCCCTCTTTGCTCATGAGGCATCTGGACCGTTGGCTGGTGGACCCATGCGTTAATTAAGACGGCCCTGACGACCTTCTTATTTTGCTCTGTAATATAGCCGCGTTAATGTTTTTAGCAAAATTTCAGAGCAAATGATTTCCATATTTGAGAACAACCACTACTCATTCGTCCAACTATCTACCCGGGGTTACAGCCCAATGAGCCGTCTGTCAACGTCATCTATAGGAGAAAGCCTCCACGCGATGCTCGTGGTGCCGCTTAAGATGTTATTTTATCTATAGTCATTGGATGTACTGCAAAGAAATGTAAACATAGCGCATTCGTCGGCCTGGTATATCCAACGACTACAAGTGAAATAACTTCTTCAGTGACGTCACGTTTCGCACGAAGACCTTCTGCTATAGATGATTTTGCCTCTACCGTGCAAATATATATCTGTGTCCAAGTCCCTCTGTTTGTCGCTTTCATACTTACACATTCTCTAGGTCACTGTGTTTGTCACCAACTGACGTGGTTTCTCGCTCAATGAGTCACTCCAATACTCACACGCTCTCTAGGTATTCACTGACCTGGGACCCTCAATTTCTACGTCACTCTTTCAATCACTGACTGACCTGGCACCTCGCTGTTTGGATCACTCTTGTGGACACTCACAAGTTTGCACACACATGTCTGTGGTCACTCGAACACTTGCAAAACTTTCTGGGTCACTCTTGTGGTCACTCACATGCTTGCACTCTGAAGGCCTCTCTTATGGAAACTCACTAACTAGTCCCTCTCTCTCTCTCCAGGCTAAGGCGGATGAATGTCACTGTCTCATTTTCCCATTCTATTATAATTTTCTCGATCACTTTATCCTTACGAATAAGCTCTTATTCCTACGAATTTGCGAATTTGCGAATTTGCTTTTTCATTTGCCCCCCCCCCCCGGTCTATATATAGCTCACTCAGGCCCTCCCATAAATATGCCTCTGTCTCCAAATCCCGTTTTCGGTCGCTCATACGCTTACACACCTTCTAGGTCAATATTTTTGTCGCTCTCATACTTACACATTCTCCAGCTCACTATTTTTCCGCTAACTGACGTGGTTCTTCGCTCTGTACGTCATTCCCACGCTCACATACTGACCTGTGCACTTCACTTTCTTGACCCACTCTCTTTCATTCAATACTGACCTGGCACATTGCTCTTTAAATCACTCTTTAGGACGCTCACATCCTTGCACCACTCTCTATGACACTCTTGTAGGGGGCTTACATGTTTATACACTCTCTGGTTCTCTAGTCACTCACATGCTTGCATACTCTCTAGGTCACTCTTGTGACCTGTTCTTCTGTTCTGGTCAGAAGGAGAAGGTCATTTTTTGGAGCACTTCAAGTGTGTGCACACTCTCTTGGTTACTCTTTTGTTAGCTCACTAAAGTCCCTCGCTTTTTACGCTGAGGCGGAAAATGGGTTTTACGACCCTTTTCTCACTCTACTTTAATTTTTTGACCATCTATTCCAGGGGTGAATTTGTGACCTTGCCGAACTTTGCGGCCCTTTTCCCACTCTAATATAATTTCTTTTTTATTTTACCACTCATTTGTACGCTTTATGTATTCTGCTCATTTCTCAAATTTGCCGCCCTGAGTTATAGCCTGCCTACCCTGTAAATATGCATCTGCTCATCCCTCAAATTTGCACCCCGTATACACCTCTGAGCATTTCCCAAATTTTCCGCCCTTGATGATAGCCTGCTAAGCCACCCTGTAAATACGCCTCTGCGCATTTCTGAAATTTGTCGCCCTGCGTTATAGCCTGCAAATACTCATCCCTCAGAGTTGCCGCCCTGGGCTGTAGCCCGCTCAGGCCACCCCCCTCATCCCCGTAAATACGCCTCTGCTCATCCTTAAAATGCAGTGATCGCGTGACAGGTCGCAAAATATAATCGTAATTGCAATCGGATGTGTTCTCTCTTGCACTAACTTTCATTACGTCATGGGTCTCGAAGCTCATTGATATTCTGATCGCCATCACTGGGCTCATCGAATTTCGTTGAAGTCAACGTAACTCTTCGTGTAATAATAATATCAGTTGCGATACTTTTTTTTTGGTCCTCTCCCGAGGGAATCACAGGAAATTCATCTGGTCAACTCCCACTGGCCGTGGGCCAAATGGGCCTCTCTCTCTCTCACCGGAATCGAGTCCCAGTTTTAGTTTTCCTTCTCATAATCGTCGCTTGGCCTCCACCCTACTCGAGAAGAAGACGGTGAGATGGCCGTCCTGTACCATCCGTCAATGTGTTTAAAAAGGACGAGAGAGACCGCACCCCACCGATATTGCACATAAACAGTGGCAGAAAACACCGGCCCGTCACGCTATCCTAACCGAGATTGTGGCTCGCGTCACGCGCTTCTGATGATTTTTTGCGTGACGCTCGCGTAATGACACGAATACTTTGTTACAAACGAGGAGAGGCCGTATTTACAGTTATATACCCGGAGTTTTAACAAGATTATACGAGTACAGCATGGGCGGTGTGGGTCTGGTTTTGATTTATAAGGGTACAGATAGAAGTTACAGACCAGAATTGTTCCGACGAGATGTGTAATCTCGTTTTAAACATGTCACCGGCAAGAGTCGCCCTTAGTGGTGTGCGACAGGTGCGGTCACACCGGTTTCAAGCGCCCGCACTCACGCTTAAATGTTGAAGGCTTTCATCAATTCTGTAATTATTTCTTGCATTAATTCTGAATTTCCGCCAATTCCGGAATTTTTTCCTTCCGTAAATTCTGAATTTCCGCCAATTCCGGAATTTTTTCCATCCGTAAATTTTGAATTTCCGCCAATTCCGGAATTTTTGCCTTTCGTAAATTCTGAATTTTCACCAATTTCAAATATTTATCACAATTTTGGAATTTTTTCCTTCAGTTTTTATTCAATGTTTTTATCAATTTTGAATGATTTTTTTTCCATCTATTAATTGAATATTATTTCAATTAATTATTATTATTCATTATTAATGAATTATTATTTCATTTCCGGAATTATTTTTTCATTAAATCTGGATGATGAGAAATTATTTCTTTTTCTCTTACTTTTAATTCATGCTCAAATTTTCATTAGTTAACAATTCAGTGTTGAATTTTTCATCAATTTTTGTGTTCATCTACAACTAGTACTACTTTACAACTAGTTGTGTGTTTCAATTCTTCTGTATAGACATAGCTAAGCATTCCTGTATATTCTGAAATAATAGATGCCCATTTGCTCCTCTGGTAACCCCGATCACAAGGATGACCTGCTTCACACATATGTTACAAATATTCTTGTAAAAGACCGAACGAATTGTGCTATGATCTAATATTATAAAATTTAACGTTTTTAAGCCATTAACTGTTTATTATTATTCTATTAACCATACTTTTTTAAAATTTTGAATTTTAATTTTTTATAAAAACAAATATAATATTTGTGTTTTGAATATCATAATACACCAACCTTCAATAAATTGAATGATTGATTGTTCATTTCACATTGTTGTCATGCATCGATCATAGATGTCACTAAATAATATCTTTTAAGGTAAGTAAAAGCTACGTGACATCGAGGGTCGCTTAAAAGCTGAGAATATCTCTTCGAGAGTAGGCGAAACGGCTGAATAGCTTCTTTGAGTACCATGTAGAGAATCTAATTGACTTCTACGAGGGGGCCGCATAAAAGCTGAACAACTTCTTCCAGGGTCGCATAATAGCTGAATAACTTCTATAACCATGCAGAAGGATTCTTCTATAACTTACGCGAGGGCCATTTAAATGCTGAATAACTTCGAAAACCGTGTAGAAGCTAACTTCTGCGAAGGCTGCATAAAAGCTGAATAACTTTTATATATAATATTTTTGTATTATATTCTCTCACAAGGTTTTGTTCTCACTCCAGTATACAACTGCCTGCGGATTCTTGTGGTGTGACTCAACTATTCTTTTACTAGTGCGTTATTCATGTTTTGGTGGAGAGTGCATTTCTGCAGCTACAGTTAAAAGCTTCAACTCCTAACGAGAGTAGCCTACAAGGGAAAGTTGTATTTTTCGTGTTTGGATATGCTGTCAGTGTGTGTGTGTGTGAGTAAAAAAAAAATGAAAGAGAGAGAACTTTCTTTTTCATTCATACATTATCAACACACAAAAATGTCGACGATACTTGATAGCTAACTTAATGTTGAGTGTTTTTGTCATGATTTGTCATTCAAAACTGGGTAAGTATTCATTTTCATTTCAAGTCAGTAATATGAATGATCTCAATTATTTGAAAATGCATGGTAAATGTAGAAGACACAGAGAAAAATCTCTATCACCTGTTTGTAAGCTGTTATCAAATAAATAAGAAAATAATTTATACTATCAAATAACAGGACAGGGCTGGGCAAAATTGCAAAAAACTCTGGGCACCCCGAACAATTTTTGAAATGCTGAAAAATTTTACCCGAAGAAAAAGGTCTAAAATAATGGGATTTTTTTTTTACTTTTTCAGGGCACAGTGACCCTCTTTTATGTTGCAGATATACTGCTATAAATTCCAAAATTTTGTGCTGCCCTCAACCTGTATATAATTTAGTAACTACACAAAAAATAATTTTAGACGCAGATGCCAATTGTTTTAGTCGCCACGGAAACCTGACGCCTGGGATTTGTCCAACCCTTTGTAATAGAATATCGTGGACTGTTTATTACACTCTTATAACTAGTCTGTTTTTATCTAAATAAAGTTGATGACATTTCATGATTAATATGAAAAATATATATGCACATATGAAAACCTTGATGAAATGCTTTCGTGAAAATTTCAAACTAACAAAGCTAGATAAGCTTACATTCCCAGTTTTGATTAATATACATGATCCCGAAGGCATTTTGAAATGCGCTTCAAATGTAAAAGAATCCGATAGCGGCAGTCTTAATAAATTATTCGATGTATGTGAGAATATTTCGAATGAATTGCTAGATTATGTTGAAGACAAACAAAAACAATAGCTTTTGTAAAAGAGCAAATCAATTTAGATAAATATACTAAAATTCTACTTAGATATTGTACATATTTTATAATTTTGTGTGCGCTCACCTCTTCACTCAATATGTTCCCATGCATACAGATATTTATTAGTAGTTAAACCTAATTAATTAAGTAGTTAAACCATTAATTGAACAATAATTTCTGATAATATCGTCAGTACTAGGTCAGAGCAACAATCTGGTGACCGATCACTACTGTCTGTGAGAAGTTTATTACTTGAATGAATCAGAGAAAAAGTGATGGGTGAAATTAATCTCAACCACCATTCCTTGATTTTAAGAGGGGGGGGGGTGCAATGTGATCATTATTATAAGATGCTAATTTGTTTTTCAAGTTTGGATGTTGATGGGAGGTCTCTTGTGGGTTTGATGGTGATACGAGAGTGCCACATATTTTGAAGTGTGTCCGAAATAACTGAATCAACCAGAAAAATTAATTATTTAATTTTTAATTAATAATTAATTATTATTAAGTATTTTTGAAAAAAATACAAAAAAAGGTTTGTGCATTTTGATTAGACGTGTGAAAAAATTGTTTTGCATTTTTCAGGAGATATACGTCTTTTTAATTTTGAAACTTAATATTTAATAAGAAATCGATCCCAATAAATATTTTCAACGAAAATTCTGAAAATATAATGCTATTTATATATGTGTTTATAATTCGCCATTTAAAATTAGAAACTAAAATTTATTTTATGGAAATTTTATAAATGATAGCAATAAGAGTAACTTTTCATAATAGTAATTAGCCGATCAAAATTTTGAAATGTTGTGTTTTCGAAGTGTTCCCTCTAATAGATGAATGTAGTTCACGGAATAAAAAATATTTGAATAGCATTATATTGTTGTTGTGTGTGTGTGTTTGTGAATTGACTGTGTATCCTTTTATTTTAAATACAAATTCTAATAAATTATATTGTATAAACAAAAACAGAAAGAAGTCGCTGAAAAGTCAAATATATTGCCTGATTTTTCAACAATATTTGCTTGGGAGCAAAAAACATCTAGAAATACTTGTTGGCAGATAATTTGAAACCTCTACCTTTTTTCATATTGGTAATAATTGTAATAAAAAAAGTTTAAATTCATATCATGAATTTTTCCTTCAAATTAACTACAGTACAATATGTTTGAATAGTATAGAAAAATACATGTTTGTTGAGAGTTTGAAATGCTTGAGTGAAGCGAATCGTCAACGCCAGTGTTTCCCGAAGTGGGCAATATCGCCCCCTGGTGGGCGATGGAATGGCCAGGGGGACGATAGAAGCATCATTACTGATTAGCATTCAGAAAATCATCAGGTGAAGCAAAATGTTCTACATAAGGTTACCATACGTTTTCATGTTTCTTAAATCACTGATTCCCAACGTGGGCGTTAACGCCCCCTTGGGGGCAATAGAAAGTTCCAAGAGGGCGGTAGAACCTACGAGTATAACATCGGACCCTGCTGGTTCACTTGAGTCGGGGGGGGGGGGGAAGCGGTGAGAGAAAAAAAAATTCTGAAGAAGGGGACGATGGGACAAAAAGTTTGGGAAACTATGGTGTACGCGATAGGACTCGGGTCGTGGCGTGACGAAGATATGTTCCAGGCTTGTATTATCTAGGAAACAACCCCCAAAAGATAAGATCTGATCTATAGGGGGTGTAGATCTAGGAAGCTTTGATTAGATTCAATGGGTTGACTTAAGTTGGTGGGTGATGACAATAAATTAATTTCTGGAAAATGAGGTGGTGGACTAGAAGAAATCGGGTGACTCCGCTTTAGCCCAACCATTAAAATAATTTGGAATTTCTTTTTCGTGCAAGTTCGAATTTCTGGTGACAAACAACATTTAAAACAGTTTCTGTACGAATTGTACTTTCTTATAACACTTCCAATGTGTTCGCGTAACACGAGAACATTTTGTTACAAACGCGAGGAGAGGCCGTATTTACAATTATACCCGGAGTTATAACGCTATACGCACGCTACAGCATGTGGATCTGGTTTCGATTTGTCAATACAGATTGAGGTCATGAACCATGTAAAAATTGTTTCGACGTTAAATATCGTTTTAAACATGTCACAGGTATGATCTGCATTACTACATTGCTCAGAGTACCAGTGCCTTAAACGTTGCGCGACAAGATACGCAAAATTTAAAAAAAGAAAAGAAAGGAACTTTAAAAAAAATTGTGTTTCCAAATTTAATATTATAAAATTTTGTTGTTTTAAACCATGAATTGTTTGTTACTATTCGATATAAAGTAACCATATTGTTTTTAAATATTTCTAACTTTAAACTTTTTCATGATTAATTAATCATGAAAAAATGCTCCATCGCGTAAAGATATCGAAATATGCGAAAACATAAAAAATATATGCAAAGTTATAGAAATCCGAGCCCTACTGATAACACTTTCCCACGTACCATGCAGATTGTAACAAATTTGTGCATCTGGAACAACCGGATAAGGCTCCTAACAGGTTGCTCATCCATCACCGAATGTTAGGTACCGTAGGAGTACTCAGTAGAGGGTGATTTGGACGTTTCGTGCGTTGGATTCGCGTCCCTCAATGAACATGTGAATTGCGTTGTCTCGTACTCATGTCATAGAATCGCCCTCGCACTAGATCAGTGAGGTAAAAAAAAATTCAAAGAGCAAGAACGGCACCCATATTTGACACGCGTTGTGTTGTTGGGTCCATTTCCTTGCCAGTGAATGACTGATGTGTTGTTTTTATGGATTAGCTAAAGGTTAAGTGCACATAAAAGAAGTGGAAACGGTATCCATTTACAACCAATGTATCATGTGGTCATGAGATCATGCAACTTTTGTCAGTTTCGTTTCGTGCGAGGCCCCGAAGTGGTCCTTTTCTTAACTTATATAGAGTTTTCATGCCCGGCCAGTAATATTCATCCTCTTCTAAAGACGTTACGGTGAATGTTGAAAGCATGGCCATGTTTTATGGCAGGGGTATTCAATCTTTCTGAAGTTCCTAGCACTGTCTATACCCATCGCTAAACGAAGAGCACCATTACGGCAGACATCTAGCACCACGGTGATCCCTGAAGCAGCCAGAGTCTTCGATGCTCTTGTCCGATTTCGTTTTCGCGAGCAACTTGATCAAATTCCCAACTGAAAACCCTTACAAATAGCATTCAAGGATTGAAATCATTCTGATTCCATGCATTAGTACGTCAGACTTGTCGTAAGGGTGCTCTTCTTTCGCGGTTGGGTGTAGGCAATGCTAGCGAACTAGAAACTGGTTAAGTTCTGCCTTACGGCAACTTTCACAGACAAACACCTAGTGATTGAAAGACCAAGTCAGTGATTGGAGCGGACTCTGGGGAGGGGCGCGAATCTTTTAAGATAATTCATCCTTTATAATTTCAGATTAAAATTAATCATAATAAATTTAATTAATCAGAAAGTTTTCTAGAATTGGTGAAAAAAGTGATTTCAGAACCAATTAAAATTGATAATTGATTAAAAATAATTTCAAAATAAGTAAAAGTCACCCCTCCCAAGAGCCAACTAATATTTCGAAAGATAATTTTGTCTGTCCCGTAAAATACGGGATGATCCAGTGCACCTAACAATAAGTCGTATTTCCGACACATCTCCCTGGATCCACCTGCCTTCGCTTCATTCGTAGCTGAAGAGATGTCCGCCTCCGCTTCATTTAAATCTAAAAATGTCTGCCTCCTAGCTCCATCCGCAGCTGAAGATGTCTGCCCCCGTTTTCCATTCGCAGCTGATGATGCCTGCTTTTACTTCATTTGCAGCTGAAGATGTGACTTCACTCAGAACGGAATCGGGGGGGGGGGGCGTGGGCGAAGCGATAGCCCTCTCAAGAGTCAATTATTATGGTCAAATTTGTCTGTCTTGTCAAATACGGGACGATCCAACGAACTTACACAATTTGCCCCTCCCGACACAGTGTCCTGGTTCTGCGCTTGGTCAGTGTCATGAAGAAATAAGATTCATGCCATAGCATGACGGTCAGTGAGCGACTAAAAGAGTCAGCTAGAAAGCGAGGGACTAGGTCAGTGCGTCATCAAAAGAGGTAGCCTACCACTATAGTGTGAAAGCATGTGAGTGACCAAAAGAGGGATCTATAGAATGTGAAAGCATATGAATGACCAAAACTGTGTGCTAATCGGTCCTGAAAAGAGGCTAGAGGTAGCCAAAACAGTGAGCTAGTTTGTGCAAGCATGTGAGTGACCAAAACAGTATACAAACATGTGAGAGACCCAAAGAGTAACATAGAAAGTGAAAGGCGAGATTTGTGAGCATCCGCAAGAGTGATCCAGATTGTACAAACATATGAGTGACCGGAAAAGTGACCTAGAGAGAGAGAGAGAGACTATGCAAGCGTGAGATCAAAAACGTAACTGACTGTGCATTCGTGTAAGCGACCAAAAGAGCGATCTAGACTGTATGCAAGTACGTGAAAGAGGAAAAGAGTGATAGAGAACAGATCTCTATCACTCTTTTTCTCCTTAGTATATAAACAGATGAGTGACCCTAAAGAGCAAAGGATTAGTTCAGTGCACGACCAAAAGAGCGATCTAGAGAATGATCAAGCCTGTTAGCGATGAAAAGAGTGACCTAGAGGTATGCAAGCATAGAAATGACCAAAAAAGTGACCCAGAGTGCCAGGTGAGTGAGCGATCAAAAGATTGAGCAAACAATCAAAAGACAGAATCAAAAGATAGTGTGCAAACATGTGAGTTACCTTAAGAGTGAGCAAGTATATGAATAACCAAGAGAGTGAACTAGAGAGCGAGATCAGTGTACGATGGTCTCTGTATCAGAAAAGTGATCTAGAGTGTGCAAACACATGTGAGTGAGCAAGAGAGTGTGTGCAAGCATGGGAAAGGCTGAAATAGTGACCTAGACAGTGTGAATGCATGCGAGTGACCAAAGCTGTGGCCTGGAGAGGGAGGTAAAAAAGTGATCTTATAGATTGTGCATGAGGGGCAACCTATAGGGTGTAAAAGCGTGTGAGCGAACAAAAGATTGATCCAGACAGTGTGCAAGCATGTGAGTGACAAAATAGTGTGCGAGTATGTATGTGAAGGACCAAAAGAGTGAGCTAGAGAGCGAGGGACCATGTCAGTATACTACCAAAACAGTGATCTCTAGTGCGCAAGCAAGAGCAGCCGAACGAGCTCCAACCTAGAGAATGTGTAACCAAAAGAGTGACCTGGAGATAATGCAATCAAAAGAGTGACCTGGAGATAATGCAATCAAAAGAGTGACCTGGAGAGTGTGCAAACAAAAGAGTGACCTCTCTGGAAAGGGGATAGACTACTTAGACATTACGCGACAGCCACCCACAAATAAGACAAGACCACCTTTGACATTCGTGTTTTTTCTGAAATGTCTGTCATAAGCAGCCGCAGTTGTCCGTCCAAAGCGGACGAACCGGACGCGTGTCGATCCGCAAATGAAATCGCGTGCGTTTTTCACTCGGCCCAGTGCGTTTTGATGAACGACCGCGAGAAAATGACAAACGAGATAAACGGATAGGTCACGAATCAAATGATACGACCCTTTCCCGTGCATTACAAATGCATCACATGTACACTGTGTATCATTTGGCAGGGTACAACTGCGGCTCAAATAAAAACCAAAACCTTTTAACAAAGCCTGGGAATTATCGGATTTTCGTATTCCCTGTGTGTTGTGAGTGTGATTTAAGCCGTGTTATATCCTGGAAGTAGGTTTTCTTGCGCTGCATGGACAGAATAGGGCTATTTTCCGCCGGTAGAAACGTACACTGTTTCCAAAAGTTTGTGACCATTTTAGAATTTAGGAATTTTTCTTAAATTTCTAAAAAAAAATACTGGGTGAATCGTTCTGGAATTTCGGTCGTGTATACCTTATATCAGGCATCTTCAACCTGTTGCTCGCGAGCACCACGGTGCTTTCTGAAGCATCCAGAGTGCTCGATGCTTGGGTTCGATTTCATGCTCGAGAGCACTTGGTCAACGTTACAATTAAACCAAATTGCACAAATTGCATTCAAGGATTGAAATCAGCCTGATTATATGCATTCGTGCTTCAAACTTGCCGTAAGGGTGCTCTCCTTCTGATGATTGATACAGGCAGTGCTCGCGACTAGAAAAAAATTGAAGACTTCTGCCTTGTATTATATCATTTCCAGTGAAAATTTAGTCACGAGTGCATTTAGGGGACCGACAAAAAATTAAATAAGAAAACAACGTTTTTAATCAACCCTGTAACAGAAAACGGACGCTGCAAATGACTTGTAACTTCGAAAAAAAAAATATTTTACTGTATTTATGCAATACTTGTGTGCATTTTCATGGGAATAGCACATATATTCACGAAAATATAAATGCAAAATATAGACAAAAATCCATCGCAGGATTTTTGCTTATAACATGCCGAGTTTTCAGCCAATTTTCACGAAATTCACAAAAAGAACATGCCACTATACATGGGATACACTGTAGAAATTTGAGATGTGAAAAATCATTATTCAATGAGATATGATTATTTCTAGTCAGTGATGCAAGAAATATGAATTTTATTTTTCAGAATTTGATTGCCAAAAATATAGTGCAATTTTAATGGAAATTCCAGTTGAATGTCGTGAAAATTAAAAAAAAATATGCGCAATATCGTGAGTTGTAATTCATGCTACTGGCTGAGAGAATCTGGATTGTAACGGTTTTCCACAAATTTTCTTACATGATTATTTACTGCTATTTCATTTTTGACACGCGTGTTTTGATAAAAACACTTCTCTTAGCATCAGACATGGGTCTGATTATGGTGTGGGCTTATTCTCGAAATAATCAAATAATCGTATGCAAATACTGCAAATAATCGTCTAAGAATTTGTGGAAAACACTTATATATTATCCAGGTAGTTTGAGCCATTATAGCATAAGCTTAATTTCTCACTTTTCCGTCCTGTCCCGCGGCCACTCGTCAAACATGCCGATCAGACGCACGGCAGCAACTCTGCCCGGAAACCATAGGAACAGAACGTCCGGACATTCCCGATGTCCCAGGGTCGCCCCCCCTCCCACCTAACTGGAAGTTCTGCGTTCCGCTGTAGCCAGTAGCACAAATTACAACTCACGATATTGCGTATAATTTTCTGAATTTTCACGACATTCAACTGGAATTTCAACTATATTTCTGACAATCAAATTTTGAAAAATAAAATTCACATTTCTTGCTCAGGTGCTATTAATAATCATTTATTATAAATCCTATATCTCATTGAATAATGGTTTTTCACATTTTAAATTTCTACATGGCATATCTCATGCATAGTCAGTGCCGTCTTAACGCATGGGCCCACACGGGCGTGGTCCGGGGGCCTCGAGAATAGGAGGGCGCTCAAAAAAATGAGTAGTTGAATTTTTCGAAAATTTGCTAGGTAGGGCCTCAGAAAAATCACTTGGCCCTGGGACCCATGATGCTCTTAAGACGGCCCTGGTTCTAACCCTACACCCACCCTATTTAGAAGAAAAAAAACGAAAAGCCCTCCCTCGAGAAAATTCTGCATACGTAGACGACTGATCTAATGTATGTAATGTACATAGGAATATACGCACACAGGAGTTTTCACGTAGGAATGCGATGAATTGACATCATCATCAGTATCATCGTGCCCTCCCCCACCAGAGTTTCTAGTCTATCTCTGCCAATGTTCATAGGTGGTTCAACTGAGTTGTCGGTGAAAGTGTCCTGAATACGAAATCAAGAATTCACTCTCAATGGTTTAAGTGATTCCATGGACTCCCCCCCCCCTCTCCCCAAACACACACAATTGTAGCATGGGCCCGGGACAAAATATTATTATTGTTTTTTTAACTATAAATTCGCCCACAATGGTACTCAGTCTAAGGTGACCTGGCTCCAGAATGTAGGGGAGAGGATGGGAAGGGGGGGGGGAACACATTCTAATTTTTACACCTGTTGTTTCTCTGCGCACAGAATTCCGCTATCTGTGCTGAACGACAAAATAACACGCTACCTTAATGCAATATAGGGAATTTTTAGAGGGGGGGACCAGAGCAGTGAATAACCAAAAGATTGATCTTGAGAGTTTGTAAGCATAGGAATGACCAGGTGAGTGAACGACCAAAAGATTGACCAGAAAAGTGTGGAAGCGAGTGAGTAGCCCACCACTCGCTCCAGTACTGGAGCGACCCCTACTGAAGCCTCTAGTAGTACTTCAAGCAAATTATCGTAGACCTAACTTATGCGTATAAAATATATTTAATGCAGGGGAACAGGAACGAAATTTCAAATTTTTCTGGTAATTAATTAAAATATATATATATACAGGGTGATTATAAAAAAAACTATCCCGACGTATGGGCCCCTAACTATCATACCATTCACAGAAACTGAATGAAATTTTGGCATAAGGTATTTTGAGTTATGCGCTCAAGAATAAAAAAATTTTCAATTTTTATATGTAATTACATTAATTAATATGTATATCACACAGGTATCTTCAACCAAGTCGCTCGCGAGTACCACGGTGCTCCCTGAAGCACCCAGAGTGTTCGATGCTCGTGTCCGATTTCGTGCTCGCGAGCAGTTGATCAAGGTCCCAAGAAAGCCCTTTTTACGAATTGCATTGAAGGAGTGAAATCATACTGATTTCGTGCATTGGTGTGCCAAAATTGTTATAAGGGTGCTCTTCTTTTGATGATGGGTACCGGCAGTGCTCGTGACTAGGAAAAGATTGAAAACCTCTTTTGATGAATATTAACGATTATGATGTTTAAAAAAAAAAAAAATCAGCACCAAATTAAATAAAACATATTTGTGAGAACTACTCAATAGTGCACCTCGATATAACGAACTTGAATATTTGTGTTGATCTCAACCCCGATATAATATTTTTTTCTCCACGTTCGCTAATTCCTTCCCCCCCCCCGTTTATTTGTCTTTTGTCGGCCCTAATTATTTTTTCCTGATTATCCTTTGTATTTATTTCTTGACTGTCCGGAAATTTTGCACATTAGAACAATCACGTCCGAAATACTGGTGTGTGTTGCGCTCTGTAGGAAAACCGTTGTACCTGTATCAGACTCCTCTAGAACTAGTCAGCTAATCAGTGCCCTAGTGGAGCAGTTGTAAGATGCTCGCTTTCCACCATGATGGTTATCGTCACGGTCCTCTGGTCCGATCCGGGGGAAGAGAACATAGCTAACAAGTTCTCTACCTACCGAGCCTGAGGTGATCATCGATACTTGACGCGCATTCATTTCCCACTCAACTCTATCGGCAGTAAATTGCTGTGTGGCGGGCGATATGACCGGAGTTGGCGTGTGGTAAAGTTGTAGTCGGCCAACACGCATTAAACGGTGGCACGGGACGTGTTGCGGCTGTGTAGCAAAATCATCATACCAGCTTTCCCTATTATTCAGTGGACGGTGTGTCACGTTGTACGCGGCGAAAAAAGCTCCTCCTCCTATTGCGCCTATATATGGAAAAAAGATGACTTTTGCCATTAAAATCAAAAATACACAGATCCCATTAATGAACACTCTGTCTATGTTTAAAGCCTCCTAGATACTACTCGAGTAGAGACTAGGAAAGACTAGACTATTGGGAGACTTTTGTATGTCCCGCTGTGCCACATTCACCACAAAGAGAGTTTTATGATGAGTTTTGGCACAGCGATACAGGAGAAAATACATTCTTCTAGAAACAGTCGACCAATCACTCTCGACATATCTAGGATGCTGTGTGATCAGACTCTTCTAGAACCAGTCGGACAATCACGTCCGATAAATCTAGGAGGTCGAGTGTGATCAGACTCATCGAGAACACACGCGACAAACCTAGGATGTCGTGCTCAGACTCATTGTCCCAACAAGATCATGGCTCGCTGATTTGAAAAAAGGAAGAGATATAATCAGATGGTGGAAGAAGGCCATGCTGGAAAAATCCTAGCAGTGTCACGACCGTAAAGTTGTGGTCAGACATCTTCGGAACCAGTGAAGCCTATCTCGCCCAACACATCCAGGGCTATCTAGAACAAGGGTTCTCAACCTTTGGAAACCCGCGGCCCCCGGTTTCACTTATTTTTGTAAATGGAAGGCCAGGTCAAACACACGACTAACGGAAAATTAATGGGGAGAAAAGAATACGGCTTGCGGTCCGGTATGAATGATGTCAGGACCCGGTACAACATCGAAGTGGCCCAGCACTTGGGCTGGAAACAAATTAACAAGGGCTCATCCGAGCCAACTAGCCAGCGGCGACATTGAGGTGACCCAGCACCTGGGCTGGCCACGAACAGCGGGTTCATCCGAGCCAACTAAGCAGAGACACCGAGAAGCGACGCCACGCCCCGTGGGGGCATATGTCGCGTGGTTGGCCACAAATATGTGTAAATAGGCGATAATTGTACATATGAATTAATAAAGCATCCAGGGGATATTGGGAGTCGGGTCTTGGGGGTGTGATTGGGAGCCTCGTTGGCCGCTGCTCGGATCTGTGGGCCCCTCCCGGGGCGGGTGGTGGGGCTGCTGCCGCCGTTTCCTTGGAAGGAGGAAAACCCTGAAGACCAGGCTTCGTGCATGCAGCTAAGGTCTTAGACAGAGGGTAGAGGGTGTCGGGAGGGGGCGCCTTCCGGTTACATCCCGGTGGGCGCCCAGCACCCCTGATTCTCCCCAGCACGACCCAACTTACACGGGTAAAAGGCTTATATCCCGGGAGGGACAGAGCCTGGGTCGCGTCTGGTCTGACGGAGGACCTGGTACTGGGCAGCAGATGGATTGGTGGGGACGAAGTGCAATGATGACATGGGCAGACACGAGCTGGTGGAAGAGGACGGACTTTTGGTTCCGTTCTGTTGCTCCTTTGGTCGATGAGTGACGGACGGAGGTGTTCTTTCGTGGGATGGTGGAGCCAAGGGCCACCGGATTTTTTTGCTGGGTCGGAGAACTAGCGGGAGGTCCACCAGTGCTCTTTCTTGACCGACGGGGGTTTCCAGGAGCTTCCCGGAATGTGGCTGCTGCTGCTTGGGATGGAGTGGTGTCCCGGCGGGAGCGGACCCGGTGACTTGGGAGTCGGGGGATGTTCGCCGGGCCCGGATGCCAGGAGAGTCTTTCCAGAATGGCCCAGCCGCAAGGTAATCCGCTTATATCCCCCCCCCAAAGAACAAAGCAGGGGCCGTGTTTGGTGTTATGGGTACTGGGCCGCAGCCCGGCGTTTGAGAAACACTGATCTAGAAGGTCATGATTAGACTCCTCTAGAACCAGTCGGCTAATCACGCCCATTACAAAACTCTGACGTGTTGCGCTTTTTAGCAAAACAGTCATACCTACTTTTCCCTTTCTGTGAGTGGACGGTGTGACGCACCGAGCTATTGACGTTGTACGCGCCGCAAGAGAAATTTTACTCCCAGGAAAGCCTAAACACAAAAATTCTCAGATCCCATTTTGTTTCTGGTCGCCATTTACGTTTATGGCCGGAGTCATAAGTGCCATCTCCCGGAGCGTCAACAAGGAGGAAGATTAAGTGAAAGTTGGAATTATTTCCAGAGAGCCATTCCTCAATTCTAATGCCTCGAGTATTTTTTCATCCACACACTCTCCATGTCAGTGGCATATCGTGTCACCACAACGGTTTCATCCCGTCGCGTCTCCAATACCGTGTACATACACACCGTATATACCAAGTAGGCACTCCGTGTATGTCCCGCTGTGCCAGAACTCACCACACACGGAGTTTTTCTTTTGTGGAGAATCGCGAAACCGTGACCGGCTTGTCGAGGACAATGCGTCATCGGCAATGTCAAAAGATACAGGAGAATTCCATTAGCGATTTTGCTTATAAGCACTGATCGCTCTCTCTCTCTCTCTCTCTCGGCTCGCACATACACAGTTTCACTTCTCCTCATAGCCATGTTCGTGTCCCGTCGTCTCGCAACAACCACAGTGTGGTGTGAGAGAGTTGCTGTTGCTCTCTTATACCGTCGCGGATCGACCTGGAACATTCTCTCTCTCTCTCTCTCACCCTGCTCTAGGGGGTCTCCTCTGCCCTTTGATCGTCCAGAATAACTGATCAAAATCTCTCATCCATTTTCCTCTTAGACTGGGTGGTTTTTTTTTCTCCTCCTGTGCCTTGTCTGAGCGGGTTTTTTTTTCAGCTCTCATTCTTCGAGGTCGGAAACACTTTGGATCATCAATTTTATCATTGCACAGGAAAAAAACGTGTTGGTACTTCAGTAGTGTCAGTATGGTCGGAAAGATTTACTGCCATTTTTTTTTTTTTACATAGGAACGAAAACGTATCTGTCGGGGTCCTTTCTTTACATAAGGTGTCAATTCCCCATTTTTTAAAATGATCGTCAGTGGACAATCCCATTGTGCTTCAAAGGTGGTACTATGGGTACTGGAAAAGAAACCAACGCTATCAGATCGTGAGTACCCAGAGTCATCCTAAAATTTAACCGTCTCACCGGTATTGACGAGATATCTCGCTATCTTAAAAGTTTGTAGCAATAAGCCTGTGCGCAAATCTATTTTTTTTTTCTAAATCATCATCAGTGGATCATCCTTTTGAGCGTGGTGGTAAGATGCTTGTCTAACCTCCGTGAAGGTTGCCGTCACGGTCCCAGATTCACACCCGGGGAAAGCAACAGGTAAGATATTTTCCCTAACGAACTTGAGGCGAATACCGATAGATAGCGCCTTCATTTCCAACCCATTTCATTCAAGAAAAGTAAAAATTGCAATATAGCGATATGGGCAGAGTTGGTTGTTTGGGGAAGTAGCCTTTTGAGCACTGAATGTGGTACTGTGTGTATCATGAGTACCTCGAAGTTCCTCGAATTTTTTTCCTTTCATCGATATCGAGGAGATATCTATCGTTTACCGAAAGCCTGTGCACACATCTCTAATTTATTTTCAAATCATCCGTTTGAGCTGTGAATGAGGTACTATGGGTACCAGAAGGATATCCAACAATATCTGATCATGAATACCCAGAGACCCCTTGAAATGTAACCGTCTCACCGGCATTGACGAGATATCTCGCTCTCATTAAAGCCTGTGTACCCATCTCTAATTTTTAAAAATGATCGTCCGTGGACCATCCATTTTTGAGCTCTGAATGTGCCGGGTACTGGAAGAGAATCCAAAACTATCTCATCTCGAGTATCCGAAGGCCCCTGAAATAAACCGTCTCACTGACATTGACGAGATACCTCGTCTTCTTAAAAGCCTTTTATTTTTAGCAGTGATTAGCCCAAGTATTTTGTATAGATGATTTCTCAATGGAACACATTTTTCTATCACTTTCTTTCACTTCGAACCTGCTGAAAGTTGAAGAAAGCCTATTTCAATACAAAAGATAAGACACTTTACATAGGGTCAGTGGTTTCTGCTGGGGAAAGGGTTAATGCAAGAGGTGCACAACCTCCAGTCTGCGTGCCAAATGCGACACGACAAAGCATTCCATCTGAGCCGCGAAGGATGTCGGTAAAATATAATACACACAACACGATAATTACTAGGCTAAGCATATACCCTTCATAAAAATACAGGAAATCGTCATCCACACGCGGCAAATTTACAGACCGCATGTGTCCTGCGGCACAATTTCAGAGCACCTCCGTGGCCCGCGGCACAATTCCAGAACACTAAAGCGGACGTTTGCAGATCACTTGAATGACCTGCGATGCTGTTCCACATCATTTGATTTAGTGGCCTGCTACGTGTTTACAAATCAATTAAGTGCACAGCACTCTTCTAAATGATGGACACGCTCTTGGTCCATTACGTAGACCATGGTATCATGTTATCATAGGAAGATCACCCACGTGGCCACTCTGACAAATGCAAAACTAGGTAAGAATTTTCTAGTTTAAATTCTACTACCTTAAAAAATTTGGTGGAGAAGGGTCCCATCCGAAGATGACGTCACTCTACTCTTCTCTTGAGGATTTTTTTTTCGAAAATCCACAGTACCCTCCCTTGGAAAAATGACACCGAAGAAAAATCATGGGATTCGAAACAGATGAGCCCCCCCCCCCCCCGAGCCGTGCCCGTGCGTTAAGACGGCACTGCTTTCGGGTAGATATAGCAGGAAATCACGATTTTCGTTGTTAGAGTTCGTCTCCTCCGCCTCAGATTTATTGTCATTCAGCACTGATATAATTAAGAGATTGATAAAGAGCCATTTCTACACACTGTGAATGAAGGATCATCACACTGTGAATGAAGGATTTCACTGAAGGATCCTCAACACTCATATAACAGAGGCTATAGCCAGCAGCAAGGCCTCCGCAGTCTATTTGTGACGTCAGTAAGTAGTCCATTTTTCCTCAGAATATTCAGGGGAAAAAATTCCCTGCTTGTGCCAGTATCACCGTTGTGAGGAAAAGAAATGATCGGGTTCAGAATTGACGATTTCTACGCCCAACATCCAATCGCTATGCGGTATTTGTGAGCCGATCAGGAAGATTCTACGCCAAAATAAGAAGGAAACGAAATACGATGCTGTGTTTCAAAATGTGGCAAACTTGCTAGGTAGTCTGAATGACGTTTTTGGCAAACATTACAGAGGCCTTCTATCTCTAGGCGGTGCTGCTATAGCTCAATAAGATATAGGGTTTTGATTGTGTGTGGGTGTGTGCGCACACATACTGTTTTCCCTGTCAATAGACTCTTTAGATTTCCCCCAGTAGCATAATATAATACAATACAATACGAGTAATACTTATTGGTGTATTACTCGTGAATAGATGTTGTGTTGTGTGAGTCATCAGGGAATGATCGTGAGAATAAACCTGAAAGTAAAAGTATACATGAATGGCCTCCTCAAGGAGAAAACATGTACAATTTACACATGGCAGTGAAATGCTCTTTTCCGTTCTAGTTGTATAAACGTCGATATCTCCCGAACAAAACCTTCAATGTTTTCAAATATTTGTACACGGAAATAAGTGCCAAAATAATGAAAAGTCATTGAAAATGAAATGTGCACGTCAAATACTGCCGAGATCATAGCGTTTTCAAAATCAAAAACCTGCCGAAATGACTGCTCCGGCCATTCTAGCATGGGGCGGAGATACGAGGAATCATGCCCCCCCCCCCTCCTCCCAGCGTCAAAGGTGGGGTCGACTGATCTAATGTATATGCGTATATATGAATTGACATCATCATCATCGCGCACCCCCCCCCCCCAACAATAATCACCGTGCCCCCAGACTTTCAAGTCGCCGCCTATGCGTTATAGTGTTAAGTGGTCTGGAACAGTGCCGCTGTCACTAAAGCAATGTAAAACTTCACCGTATGTCACCTATAAATGTGCTGTGCGAATCAATTAGTTGATCTATAATGGTGTCGCGGGTTACTCAAGTGATCCGTGAATGTGACGCGGGTCACTTTAATCATCTGGGAATGATCGGGACTTAAATGATCGGGAAATGTGCTGTAGGGGACTTTAATGATCTGGGAATGTGCCATGTGTCACTTTAATGAACTACTTCACCAAACACCAACTCTGGCCATATCGCTATATTGCAATTTACTGCCATTAGTGAGATGGGTTGGAAGTGAAGGCGCTGTCTATCGGTGGTCGCCTCGAGTTCGTTAGGGAAAATATCTTATCTATATCCTCCCTTGGGTTCGAACCCGGGACCCTGGCAACAATCTTCACGGTGGTAGACGAACATCTTACCACCATGCCACTCGGGCTAAAGTGAGGCCAACAGCACGCGGTGTTCCCAGGTGGTCACCCTCCCAAGTAATATCCACCCCCGATGCTGCTTAACTTCGGTGATCGGACAAGAACCGGTGATTTCAGCATGGTATGGCCGTTGGCCAAAGTGCGACGATCACTTTAATGAACTGGGAATGTGCCATGGGTAGGGCCGTCTTAAGGGCATCATGGGTCCCCATGGTTTTCCTGAGATCCTTCCTACCTGGTAAATTCTATAAAATTTCAATCGGAACTCATTTTTGTGGGACCCCCCTCTTCTCTTGAAGCCCCCGGGCCGTGCCCGGGTTGGCCCGTGCGTTAAGACGGCACTGGTCATAGGTACCTTAAGTGAACTATAAAAATGCACCGCAAAGTTCATTTCTCAAAATCAGGTTTGAGATCGCGAGCCACATCAGATGATTCCGAGGGCCACAGTTGGCCCGCGCGCCATGGGTTGAGCATGCATGTTCTATGATGAATACGGACACATCTCTCAAGTTCTGAATTCATTTGTCAAATGCATAATATTTATATATTTCCAGGATTTACGAACATGGCCTCGGCATTCCTTAAAAGAAGTCAAGATTTTGCGAGGGACGTCTCATCAAAGGAGAAGACGAAGTGGCTTTACTTGTCACTAAAAGGGGTGTGTGTGTGTGTGTGTGTGTGTGTGTGTGCATTCGAGATGACGACGACAGCAAAAAGTGAGAAAATTTATTTATTTATTTTTAAAAAAAAAGAAGCAAAAACTCAAATGATGTTCACAGTGGTGACCTCTTTCGGTGAGGACATCACTGAAAGTGAGGCTAATGGAATATGTGTGTTCTCTATCCATCTCCTCTTTTTTCTCTCTCTCTCTCTCTCTCTTTACTCTTTTTCACTCTTCTTATGGCCCCCTCTTTTGGCCACGAATACCGTCACCACCATTTCTTACAGCCGCTGTATCTCCTGCAACCAAAAATAAAATATTTTATCGTATGTCTTCCTGATGTGTGTGTGTATATCATCATCAGCAGCAGCCATTTTTTTTTTTTACTTCGTCACCACACTCTTTTACGTGGGAAAAATATTTTAATTTTACAATTCAATTGACACATCCATGCAATTATACAAATACGACGCCACAACAGGCAAATTGCCCAACGAGGTGGCTGACTTAAGACATCATGGATCCCCGAGCCATTTTTTTTTTGGAGTCCCTACCTACTACTGCTACACCACACATGCACCCCCCCCCCCCGCGGAGCCCCCCAACGAACCGGTACATGCGGGAATGTGCGTGTACGTGTAGCGCAACCTGACGTAAAGTTTGTTTCGGTGTAATGCTTGTTATGTGTAGTGCTGTCATCTGCCCCCAGTTTTTCTAACTATGAGTGAAGTGTTATGGTTGAATGATTTACCGTTGTAGGACTGTTGCTCTCTGTGGCGAGACTTTTTAACGGGGAGATCGGCTCGCATTTGCGCCTTGAAGTTGGGAACCACAGAAAACCAACTTCAGCCGACCACCACTGTGGGGTTCGAACCCGGATCCTCGCATCACGAGTCCGGCACTATAACCGCTCGACCACCACAGCGGCAAAATCATGTTGAAATGGAAATATGAAATGCAAAAGTGGTTTCGAAAAATGCACGAGTCCACGAGAAGCTGATTTTCTGAAAACAACAAAAAACTGATTTACAGACAAGTTTTCAGTTAGACTAAAGGGATTTCTTCCTTCTCTAATATACAGTCGAATCCCGTTATAACAAACTCCAACAGACCGGAGAAATCACTTCGTTATAACGAAATTTCGTTATAAAGGAATTCCAGGTTTTTCCGATTGTTACTATGTAAACTTATCTGGGAGATTAGAAAAGTGCTCGTTTAAACGAGATTTTCGCTATAATGGCATTCGTTAAAACGGGATTCGACTGTATAAACAATTGATTTTGTGTGTGTGTGTGTTTTCTATACAAATCTAAAATTTTAGATTAATCGTTTGCAAATTTTGCATATAGTCCAAATATTTCCCGGGTTGAGCGACAGGCAACTTTAAAAGTTCGTCAGAGCAGGGAAATGCCCGAAATGGGCGAAAAACCGTCGGGCAACAATTTTTTCCGGGCCTCAACGATCACTTTCGGGATGATTTCCGTGGTTCTCCAGCAATGCGTTTCAGGATATGCATATGCCTTTATAATGTTTTTTGCCACTTTTTCAATCCTCCCAGTAATTGATGAAAACTCACGTAGCGTACTCAGGAATGTGTACGAGGTGCATGTACGGTTGAGTAGTAGCCGGTGAACGGAAGTGAAAGAGCGTCGTTTCAAGGACAACATGTGGCTTAGTGCAAAGGTATGCCAGATTCGAGACAAGAGCATTTATTTATCGCTGGCAGTCGCTTTTAAAGCGATGTAAGGTTACCTGGAAAGGCCCGTGACCGGTAACAAATATAGTATAGTATAGTATAGAACCGAGCACGCCCAGGCTCTGTCGCTTTTGCGATATAAGCTCATTGCTCGTGAGATCGTGGGCGTGCAGGAAAAAAACTCAAGCCGGCCGGGACCAACATCCACACCCCCACACCAGGACAGCACCGCGGGCGCAATCCCCCCTCACCCCGCCGACGCGGCCCACAACGCCCCAACACGCCCCGCGAAGGGAGACTCCCGACCATCCTGACGAACCTCCACCGCGGACACGAGAGAGAACCCTCCACAGGACGGGGACACCACCCCCACCAAGAAAAACACGGACGCCTCGCAACAAGGGCCCCAACCGACGCGCCACTCCCGACCACGCACGAAGCCACCCGACCGCCGACACCCATTCCCGCCCTCCCTGCAAGGTAACAAATATATTTATGATCATTTTTGTCACACCCCGGTCATTTTCCGCACGCGCGGGCCAATTAGGCCGGGACCTACAAGTTATTGCCGATTCCGAACGGCCGCCTTTTTATACTCACCGCGGAGTTGGTGCGCTAACCCTTCGATGTGGGACTCCATTGCGGTAGCAATGTTTTTCTGTGGTCATGTCGCCGTTTCTGTCGTAGTACCTCTGTGTCAGGAAAGTTTCTGACAAGGACGAACCTGGTATCGAACTCGTGACACCTCTAAACGTCCTTTGGTTCTTCAGGAGAGCATCTTATCAACCTGGGCTACCGCATCCAAATATATTATAGGAGCCTAATCGTTCAGGTTAGTTGCTGTCGGACATCGCCAATTTTAGAAGCTCTGACATTATTGACACTTGTTTGACCCCCACACGCACACACCACTTTCCGACATGCACCAATTCGTTACAAATTCCCCAGAGGAATGTTTACGAGGTACACGTATGGTGTAGAAGTAGTGAAAATCTTCATTAGTGACGAGAACAGCCATGAGGATCACAGAGGATCACCCTCCTTCCGTCACCACCGTAAACGTCCGACGCAGATGTGGACGGTACATTTGGAAGTTAGAATTTTAATAGAGACCAGTGGTTTCAAACTTCTGTCACCAGAGTCCATTGCCAAATTAATGGTTTATTTGCGGTTCCCCCAGAATTGTTTGGTGGATATTGTTCCGTATAAAAGAACCACTTAATAAAGCATAAATGAACAAATAAATCAATATCTCTGGCTCACCGCGACGCGACTGATAAAGGTAGGCGACGCCTCTAGGAGCATCGACGCACACTTCGAGACAACACTGGACTAGACCATAGATACTTAGACCGGAACTATCGTTGGAATCGTTTTTTGGAGCAGTGGATATGATCGTCATGGCATCATCTTTGCCACCCATTTTTAGAAACACTATAGATGCAAATGATATCATTACTCGGAAGAGGAATCTAAATATGCGTTTCTCTTTCCCTCCCGTCATCTTTGCAGAGTTCAAGTGGCGGATGCACAAAACAGACCAAGTCTTTGTCTCTCGTTATAATATATATTGTATGAGGAGTCATTTCTTCTTCTTCATCTTGTGACTTTCTCTCTCTCTCTCTCTCTCTCTCGCAACCTGCATTACATGTATAAGAAAACAAAGAATGACTCTCACTCCCCTGTCTCTAATGAGTTTCTTTGTACATCGGACTCTCGACCCTAAAAGACAATTCAGAGAGAGAGAGAGAAACACCCACTGCGTCCTCGTTGTATAATCTCCTTTGTGTGCTTTTCTTACGCGTACAATTTCGATTCGTGGCGTTTTCACAATGACTTCCATTTTTCAATCGTGACGTTTGTTCTTCGAAACGAGAGATTAACGTGACGATTAAATAGATTAAAGAAGTGGATTAACTTACACGCATCAGCACATCAATTCGCGGCATTTTTCTTGGAAATTTGGATGAATTTGCATGAATTGTATCCAAATTGATGCGATCTGATCCCACAAAATGCGTCTGTTGGCGTGTTACCATAATATCGAATTTTGTTATTACTTGTGAGTATGATAAGGTAATTACCCACTATACCAAGAAGATTCGGGCATATCACTGGTGTAAACCACCAGTCCTCAACCTCTGGTCCTCAAGCATAGCGCGGGTGGTCCGCAGGCAAACTTGATAAACTAATGCCATTTGAATGAAATAATATTCAATTGATATCAACAATACCTTATGGATTCCTAATAAAATACAGGGTGTTTCAAAAAGGATCATTCGATTTAAAAAAATCATAACTATTCAGCTTTTAATCCGTTTTCATCGAATAATATATAGGCGTTGTATTTGTATATTCTTAGGTAGAAAGAGGGAAAAATCTCGAGTTTCACGCGGTTCAGTTGCCGACAGGTAGCGATAACGCTCTTCCTTCGGCCGCCATTTCAGTGTTTATCAAGATGATGGCTGCACAACAGAAATCGTTTTGTGTTCTAAGCTTCGCGCTTTTCGTCTGTAACACCCTGGTGTTGAACTTCCGTCCGCTCAGAGCATTAGGGGTGGGTATAAACAGTTCCGGGACACGGGTTGTCTGTGTGAAGAGAAATCCCTCTGGCCGTCCTCGCATGTCAGACAAAAATGTGGAGCGCATGCGACAGAGTTTCGCACGTAGTCCACAGAAATCCACTCGCAGTGGATGCAAACATGCTCGTCTCGCAAAAGTTTGCGACGAACTTGACCACCGTATAGACAAATTCCGGTAACCTCAGCCGGTTTTTTGGTAACCTCATCGAATTCCTCTAGCAGTAGCGATACACTAATGATGTAAATGCCTTTACCCAATTTAATACTGTTTTGTAAGATAATGCGGGCGTACCGCAAATCTGATGAAGACAGATTGCATACAGATTAATTCAACGCATCTTACCATTCTTCGATCACAAAATCAAAAACCACCGCATTCATAACTGAGTGCTTTCGTGTTGACCAATTACGACATCATCATCGTGCAATAATGACCGTACCCCCCCCCCCCTACCCAGACTTCCAAGTCTATCTCTGCCTATCACGTATGAAAGCACTTAAAATTATCCTTGAATATGGATTGGGCCGTTGTTTGGTTGACAAGCACTTCTTAAACACATAACGAGCGTTCTACAGATGCAAACTTCACATTAGTCTCAGAACGCATACGCGGCACATTCTCACATGTACGAGTTCGTTACATGATCGTTATTTTCGTTATATTAATGTTCTCAGAGGAAGATTTGCGAGGTGCATATGCGGTGTAGTAGTAGTAATAGCACGGCACTACAAAAAACAAGCATTCCAAGATGTACCAACTCGTTAGAAGTTCCGAAGAGGAATGTCGATGGGGTACATGCGTGAACCACGCATGTATCCCATACACGGTACGGGGTAGACACGGGTACGGGGGGCATAGAGAGTGTGGGGGGGGGGGTCTCACAAAGTCAGTATCTGGTTGAAATTTTCGAGAATAAGCATGTAAATTTGTCTGGTAGGGCTTCAGAAAAATCACTTAGCCTGGGGGCCGATGATGATGCTCTTAAGACGGCCCTGAACGGAAATAGGTGTCTTTGCATTCATTAATAACAGAACCGAACACTTTTACATCCATTGGTTCTAAAATCTGCAAAAATCGAAGCCTTTTCAATTATCATTGGCAGAACCGAATGTTTTTGCATTCACCAATCCATGAAATTCAAGCACTTTAATTATGAAAATTCAAGCATTTACGATCTGTAGGGATCGTATTGCTTGTAGTAGTAGTATTACGGGGCGGGGGGAAGGGTTAGAATGATGCTTACGTCATCAACCACCCTTTATGAAAATATTAAATATTCTTAATGGCATCTTAGTCTTTGCCAAAAACGAGAAAAATCTTTCGCTAGTTTGTGGGCACCTGAAATAACATTCTCCCTAATGATAAATCCCTTACAGGGCCACTTCAGCGATCTCTAAATGTTTCACGGATCCTTCAAGTGCTCTGGAAATGTGTCCGGCCCCTTAAGTGCTCTGGAACTGTGCAACGCATCACTCAAGTGCAATCTGGGAATGTTCCGCGGGTAACTTGAGTGATGTAGAACCACACTGGGGGCCGCTTAAGTGTTCTAAAATTGTGCCACATGCCATTCAAGTGATCTCTAAATGTGTCACGGATCGTTTAAGTGTTCTGGAACTGTGTCGCGGGTTACTTAAGTGATCTTTGAATGCGCCACGGGCCTACTTCAGTGATCTGAAAACGTGCCACCGGCCACTTAAATGCTCTTGAATTGTGCCATGGGACATTTAAGCTATCTGTAAATGTGATGCTTAGTTCATTTTTACAAAATCGGGTTTGAGGGGGCAAGCCACATCTGATAACTTTCAGGACCACATTTGGTCCGCGGGTCAAGGGTTTACCATACATGACTTAAAGGGTGGGCCGCAATGAATTTCTTAAAGAGAAATTCTGAGTTTTTAACCTTCAAATAGCATTTAAATTAACAGAAATTGATTATAATAACATATAAAGATATTTTCTTTCGAAATTTTAATTTTTTTTAAATATTTTTTTATATTTAAAAAAAATTCGTCTGGGGGGCGCACGTGTCCCCTATGCCCCCCCCCCTCCCTCTTACGTTTCTAATCCTACAATATGCGTTAGGAGGCGGGAGCATTGCTGACGGGGGAAGGGGGGGGGGTCAAAAATGGCTAAAAATTTGCTGACGTAATACTTGAACGGCCCCTTATCTCAAAATATGGAAGACAGATTAATCCGTTAGGGCCATGCATATTTTCACACACTCACACAACACGTTTCGGCATGCACCGATTTGTTTAAAATCCCGCAGCAAAATTTTTCACGAAGTGCGTGTACGGTTAAGTAGTAGTAGTAGCAGCAGTCCACGGTGACACTGTATTGCCACACAACACCGCTCGCGCATTTCATTTTCATCTAGCTCCGCTGCGTCTGCTTTGTGAACGTCGTGACCGTACTACGGTAGACCGCTTGATCACAATAGTCTATATTCTTGTCATCACGCATGTAATGGGAAGGCAGAGCCAAGTCGCACTGAAGCAGGGTAGATATGGTAACTACGCTGTGGTATATAAAATCGAATTACCGGGCGTTTATACATCACTATTAAAATACTCCCCCCCCACCCCCCAGCATATTGCAGTGAAGTAATCACTCATATAAATGACGCGTTACCGTGGCAGGAAATTTTTGAAGTTTTTGAAGTTTCCTTGATGTATTTGAATCGATATTTTATGGCTCCTGGAACGACATCAATATCCTGATGGAGATTTGAACATCGTACCCACCAGCAGCAGACACAGCATTTATCCGAACAGGAGGGGTGGGGGGGGGGGGGGTGATAAAAAAAAAGTCTATTTTCCCAGACACGAAAATGCCTGGGATATTTCTGTGAAACGTATATAAGAGAGGGGGCCACAACCATTTGCTCGAAAGTGTTATTATTCATGAATCAACTCTGCACTCGATTTGACGTCATTAAAAGAGATGCTGTTTGCGTTATTCCGATTTAATGGCGTCTCTCTCTCTTCTTTATTTATTTATTTTTTTTTTTATCGAAATATAGCTTCGTGGCTTTTCGGGGTTTTGGCTAAAATAATAATAATAATACATACATATATATTCGCTTATAACCTCTGACGGATCCATTAATGCAAATACTTCCCCTTGTGCAGATGTTCCTCGTGGATCAATGTTCCTAATGACCTTCTAACACATGTTTCCGATGATCCTCCAAAACCGAGTATAATCGAATAAAAAGGAGAGAAATTTGAATAAAAGAATCTCTCGAATAGTATTTAAGAGGTAAAATCAATATGTGTGTGTGTGTGTGTGTAAGTCATAAATTGATTCGAAAAACCTTCAAATTTGTTGCGATTTAATCTCCGTGGATGCTAATCTCTTGAGGTTTTACTGTATTCATTTAGTTGTTACTTTAGGTGACATTTGGACACGCATGAGCTTTCAAATTTCGATGTTGTTACGGCACTCGAGGATGGTATTATGAAAGAGAAACAAGCGGAAAGATGTCCTCGTTCTCTGTGGTCAAAAGCAGTTCTTGGTAATAAATGCGAGGGCCTTAGACTTAAACTCAGTTTAGTTGAGACAGAAACTTGGTTCTAATGTTGATGTATGCAAAAAAAAGCTCGGTTCTGTTGCTAATGAATACAAAGACAAAGGGTTCTCTTGCCGGCGAACGCAAAGCACATTAGTTGTGTCGATGATGAATACAAAGAAACTTGGTGCAATCACTAATGTATAAAAAATTCTCGTTTCTGTTTCTGATAAATACAAAGAAAATTGATTCTGTTTCTGATGAATACAAAAAAATTGGTTCTATTCCTGATGAATACAAAGAAAATTGGTTCTGTTTCTGATGAATACAAAGAAAATTGGATATTTTTCTGATGAATACAAAGAAAATTGGTTCTGTGTCACTCATAAACACCAAAACACTCGATTCCACTGCTAGCGAATAAAAAAATGGGCTCTGTTGCTGATGAATACAAAGTAAATCGGTTCTTTTTCTGATTAGTATAAAGGCAATAAGTGCTGTTGCCGATGAATACACAGAAAATTCATCTTGTTGCTGATGAATACAAAGACAAAGGGTTCTCTTGCCGGCGAACGCAAAGCACATTAGTTGTGTCGATGATGAATACAAAGAAACTTGGTGCAATCACTAATGTATAAAAAATTCTCGTTTCTGTTTCTGATAAATACAAAGAAAATTGATTCTGTTTCTGATGAATACAAAAAAATTGGTTCTATTCCTGATGAATACAAAGAAAATTGGTTCTGTTTCTGATGAATACAAAGAAAATTGGATATTTTTCTGATGAATACAAAGAAAATTGGTTCTGTGTCACTCATAAACACCAAAACACTCGATTCCACTGCTAGCGAATAAAAAAATGGGCTCTGTTGCTGATGAATACAAAGTAAATCGGTTCTTTTTCTGATTAGTATAAAGGCAATAAGTGCTGTTGCCGATGAATACACAGAAAATTCATCTTGTTGCTGATGAATACAAAACATTCGATTCTGTTGCTGAAGAATGCAAACATTTTCGGTTCTTTTGCCAAGAACATTCGGTTCTGGTCCGATGAATACAAAAAATAGTTGTATTGCTGATGTATACAAAACTCTTGGTTTTCTTGCTAATGCATACAAAACTCTCGGTTCTATTGTTAATGCATACAAAACACAAAACTCTCGGTTCTATTGTTAATGCATACAAAACACAAAACTCTCGGTTCTGTTGCCGGATGAATATAAAGACAATTGGCGATTCGCCTCTGATGAATACAAAAGCACTTAATTCTGCTGCTCATAAATGCAAATGTCTCTGATTCTTTATATTGTGGAACCAATGAATGCAAAGGTCTCCGGTTCTGTTGCCAATAACACATTCGGTTCTACTGTTAATAAATGAAAAGTCTTCAGTTTGAGAGGTATTGGTATAAATGAATGCGGAAGCTTTCAGGAAAAGCCTTCGAAAATAAATTTTTTTTTTGAACTGATTCTTTCGTTCTGTAAAAGAACGAAGCAAAAACTCTCTGTGTCCATTAGAGTTACTAAACATTGCACTACTACTGCTACTTAACCAGTCTTTACAAACCTTCGACAGTCCAAAAATATTCCGAAACTAAACCCAATTGACTTTCTGGCTTCCATTTGGTTAGTCTTCCAAGTAAAACACTGATCCTGTACTATGAAACTATGCCTAAAAGAAGTAAACTTTCTCAAATACAGTGAAACTTCGAATTGCGGATCTTAGATTAGCGAGAAAGGGAGTTTCACATCCTTAAAAGAGCAAGCAAGCACCCTTTTAAAGTGGTCAATTCAACTGGATCTTTCCAAAGGTAACTTCAAAAATCCGGAGACATGGAGCGAGGTTATATAACTCATTTTTCAAAAATTTCACATTATAAATTCTTAAAGTTAGCATTAGAGGGAGATCCTTGCTTGCTTCCTCCGTCTCTCCTTCTGTGTAAGATCTATGAGTTACAACGAGTTGGCGAGAGGAGATTTCGTTTGCACTTACCAAGTGAAGAGGAGGAGGCAGCAATTCTTCAAAGTCCAAAACCCGCTCCATATTCGGCTTCATTTGAATAAATGTCCGTCCGTTTCCTTCAAACATCAAGCTTTTAATAATCTCTCTCTCTCTCTTCACCTTCATTTTAAATAACGACTTCCTTTTCCGACCAAGATCCTTAACGTCATTTGTATCCGCCATGACGAATGCCTAATTCCCTTCCTCATAATATAATAAAATAGATTTCTTTTGTAGTCCCTCCACCTTTTATCGAAGAGACTCGGGTGGAAATGCAGATGTCCAACCTCAAATATAAAGAGAAGCTCAATTTTTACTTCTGAAAAATGAAGCAACATAAAACTCGAATATCAGTTCCAATTAACGGATATTCCAGAAATGTATGTCGAATCTGAGGGTAAAGACTCATTTGAATGAATAGTTTGTTTTTAACATGTTTCAAGATTGGCATTGAGAAGTCACATTGGAAGAAGAAAACGTGTGTTTTTGGGCCACATAAAGACAAGAAAAACTGCCTCGGGCCCCGTTGACAGAATAGAAACTGCTTTTGGAAACATAGAGAAAAAGAAAAACTGCTTTGTGCCGCATTGAAAGAAAGAAAAGGGTTATTAGCAGCAACAATTTTTTTTTTTCGGCCGCTGAAATAAAACTCTTACGGGCAGCATTGAAGCCCCGTTTATATAGGAAATAAAATATCCCAGGAAGTTAATCGGTAAAGCAGGGTTTTCCTAGGAGTAGAATTTTTGCGCCGAGTGCAGCGTGATAACAGTGAATGGTTAAAAGCCTGAAATTCAAATTTTTTAACCAATCAATGTTTTCACTCTGCACGCGCCGCAGAAAACATGCTCCTAGGAAAACCCGGCTCTACGAGGGATTTTCGCTACAACCCGTTTACATGGCGTTTATTTTATGCCGGTATCCCCCTCTTTTTCCCAAAAGTCGTCACTGGTCACGTGGAGAGATACCGAAATAGCTGACAGTAGTTTTCGCGGCACAAATAGAGGTCGAGAGTCACCCATCATTATTCAGCAACAAGGATGGGACTCTTTTGACGGATCTCTGTGCTTCCTAAAGTTTTTTTTTCCATAAGGGAAACAAGTTGCCATGCAGGTAATAATCACCAAAGCAACCCTCAATCCTGCGCACGTAAACGGGACTTGAGACAAGAAAAACTGGGCTGGGCTGTAAAGGAAGATGAAAAAAACTTTTTGCATAGCACTGAGACAAGGAAAACTGGGCTAAGCAGCATTAAGAGATAGGAAAAACAAGCTGTTTTGGTCGCATAAAGAGAAGAAAAAGTGCCTCGGACAGCGTTGATAGCAGAAAAAAAAACTGTTTTGGGCCACATTGAAAGAAACAAAGAAAACTGTTTCAGCGGCAGGAAAAACTTTTTTCTTCTGTTACTGAAATAAAACTCTTTTGGGTCTCATTAAGACAAAAAGCATTGTACTGAACCGCATTGAGAGAATAAAAAAACTGTTTTAGTCTTCGTTAAGACAACAAAAACTGTACTGAGCAGCATCAAGAGATAGGGAAAAAAACTGTTTTGGTCGTATAAAGAGAAGAAAAAATGCCTCTGAACGAGTTGACAGAAAAAAAAAACTGTTTTGGGCCACATTGAAAGAAAGAAAGAAAGCTGTTTTAGCGGAAGGGAAAAGTTTTTTATTCTGTAAGTGAAATAAAACTTTTTTGGGTCGCATTAAGACAAAAAAGCATTGTGCTGGGCCGCATTGAGAGAATAAAAAAAACTGTTTTAGTCTCTTCGTTAACAAAAACGGTACTGAGCAGCCTTGAGAGATTAAAAGAAAAAACTTTTTTAGGCCACGTAAAGACAGGAAAAACTGTTTCGGGCCGCGTTGACATCGAACATTGGGAGAAAGCAAACGTTTTTAACCATGGGGTTTTTTGTTTTGTTTTTGTTTCTTTTTTTTTGGTCACAGAAAGAAAACTACAGTGTTTTGGGTCGTACTCATAGACTAAAGATATATACTACTACTATTATTACTCTATGGTCGTACTGAAGTAAGAAAAATCATTCTGTGTCCTATTCTTCTTTATGAAAAACTGTTTGGATCGCCTCGACAAAAAAAAAAAGCACTAGAATGGACTGCATAGATATAAAAAGTTTTTTACTCGTAATGAGACAAGAAAAAGTGAGCTGAGCCGCATAAAGAAAGATTAAGAAACTGTATTGGACCGCTTTGAAGTAAGAAAACCTGAGCTGGGCCACATTTGGAAATGAAAAACAGTTTTGGACAGCATTGAAACAAAAAAAAACTGTGCCGGCAGCATAGAGAAAGGGGGAAAAAACTATTTTGTGCCACATTGGAATGGTAAGAAATAATCTGGGCAAGATAGAGAGATGGAAAAAAAAGTTGCGGATCGCATTACGACAAAAAAAACTGTTTTGTGCTTATTGTAAAGACGTTAAGACAACAAAAATTATTTTGGTCGCATAAAGAGAAGAAAAAATGCCTCTGAAATGCCTCCAATTTATCAAAAGACCATGCAGAGGAATACAGTGGAACCTCTCTCAACGGGCATCTCTGAAGGACGAGGAATAGGGCTTCAATGTATTTCGCTATACATAAACGAACATTTCCCTTATCAAGAGTATCTACCCACTGTATGTCATACTATTCTCCTCATTTATAAACGAATTCGATAGATTTGTTCAACTTAAATGCTACCAAGATGGATGGCTCCACATTGCAAAAGTCATTTTTTCCTGGACTGAGGGCCCACTGCATGGTTGGACCGCCGCCCCCCCCCACCCCCGCATGCGCGGGTCCAGGACGATGCTATTTTGATCCTCCCGTATTTTACAGCACAGGCAAATTTCCTCATTTTATTCGACTCTTGGGGATGGGAGCGTTCCCATCGCGCCACCCGGCTCTGCACCAGAACTAAGGCAGACATCGTCAGGTATGAATGGGGCAGAAGCAGAAATCTTCAGCCTCGAATGAAGCATAGGTAGACATAGCTGCTAATTAAGCCGAAATAGATATCTTTAGATGCGAATGGAGCCGAAATAGATATCTTTAGATGCGAATGGAGCCGAAATAGATATCTTTAGATGCGAATGGAGCCGAAATAGATATCTTTAGCTGAGAATGAACCTTCAGCTGCGAATGAAGTTGGGGACATATACATCTTCAGCTGCGAATGAAGTCGAGGAAATATACATCTTCAGCTTCGAATGGAACGAAGACAGCCATCTCTATCTCCGGATGGAGGCGAGGAAATTAGAGGGGAGGCACACATCTTCAGCTACGAATGGAGCAGATGCAAGCTGATCCATGTGTCAAAGAGATGCATTGAATCATCCCATATTTTACTGGACAGACAAATTTTTCCCATATTATTCGGCTCTTAGGAGCGATCGCCCCCGTCTGAATCCTTACTTGCCCTTCCACGGAGAAACGCGTACTCGGGCTCTTTACAAACCCAGTACAGTTGATGTTAATGGCTATGCAAAATTATCATGAGCTTCATATGCACCAAGAGACCCTCAAGTATATGACCACGTGTTAAGACAACCATGCACTTGAACGGATCCAACACAAGTCATAATAGTCCAGCAGCATGGGTTAAAATTGAATTCATCCTTCTTTGTGGATGCGAAATTTCCCCTTCTCTCGTAAAATAAGCTAATTTTTCCAAGAGGTGAATTTTCAAGAGCTTTTCTAAATTGAAAGAGCTCAAAAGCCAATTGAGTTAGTTCTGGAAGTCTCTGGGAGTTGGCCATTCTTCCAAAAGGTGGTTATCCTTCCCGGTGGCCCCTCGGAAATCAACTTTGTTTGTTGAGAGCCGAGCAGCTGGGAGAAGATAGCCATTCCGGAAGGATCCATTTAATACCTCTGCAACTAGAACCACACACTGCTCGAAGGCCACAAACTAAACTTCACCCTAGTACATTCTAAGGTCGAAATTAACTTCAGAAATCTTAGAGACTAGGGAATGTCTTTTGAAATATTTCTACCGAAAGTTTCCTCCTCGTTCTTCTGTAACCCCATTTCACTCGCCAATTTTTAATGAGAGGAAATCCAGTTTTACCCATTTTGCATATTTTTCTTCGAATCCCAAGTTCCTAAGGTTCTTAGAAGAGAAAATCGGTCTGAGGAAAAATGTGTTTTCTCGGGTCTCCTTGAGGGAGAAATTTCCTTGAAAAATTCGCGATGTAAGGGGGAAATTTTTGGCTTCTCAATCTCAAAGAACGTCGAAAATTCGTGAAAAGGCGCTGAAATTATATGAATTTGTTAATGTATGCGACAATCATTTTTGTCATCGAATCTATCCAAATCGGATTGTCAGATCCCCAAAATTAAATTACTGAACATGTTTTAATTCCTCTCGACTAACTGTTTATTTCAACGATAGATGCCGAAAAAGATATTTTACCAGAAGTAAAAAGGGAGTATTATATGTATAAAATATATGGAATCAGTTTACATATGCCTGTTTTTAACCATTACATGAAAATTCCTGCATATGCAGTCGAACTTTGTCAATTCGGAGTTCAAGGGACAGCAAAGAAAATTTGAATTATTCAAAATTCGAATCATTCAATTAATCTATTCTGGATCCGTAAAAGGACTACAAATTGCAACTTAATCATCAATATTCCCATGGGATTAATAATTGATCTTAGCTGCTACATTAAAAACCACCGTTCTTAAATTGGCAATCGGCATCGTCGGTGTGCAATTTCCTGCCCACGCTCAAAGCCTTATTTACGGAAACAGTTACTGATCATCAGTTTCGAAACTGTTTCCCAATTATTTTTTTAAATTGAAACAAACAACAAAATACCTACAAATACAAAATGTAATACAATATATAAGTACAAACATAAATTACACAAAATGCATACATATATTACATGCACTATGTAGCCCAAGGGACGATAATATCCTTCCAGCAGGTCACACAATATGATTTTTATTATATTGATTTTATTTTTTTTCCTTCAGCAACAGCTCTTTTATGTATCACATGTATTTTACTATATTTATATATTTTTAACATGCATTGGACAATAACTGACTTCAAATCACTGTATTAATATCTGTGTTTTTGATCATATTAAAGATATGTTGTGTATTTCTATTACTATTTGTGTGATTATTTTTGTAAATGAAGTTCATTATTTTTGTAGCGATGTAACTTTTTTGAAATAATGTTTCATTACTTTTAGGCACTTCTTTGTAATACTAATACTTTTTATAATATTTCTATATCTATTCGAGGTTCTATTTTCGTATTTTTAGCAACCATTCTTCATTTCTGATGATGAATTTAAAAATTCTATACATGTAGTTCTGTCTCAGTGTCAATATGTGGCACTGTATTTTTTTTGTTATCAATTGGAACATTTATTAATTCTCTTAATTCATTATAAATATTGTCTAAATTGCGTATACTCTCATAATACGCTCCTCCTTAGACACATATTCCATAATTTATATTTGAGTAAACCCATGCATAGAAGGTATCGTTTAAGAAGTTATTATCAACCATGTATTTAAGTTTATAAAGAACTCGTGAATACATTCTGAGTTTTTTTTATAATTTTTTCACTATGTATGTTCCATTTTAGGGTGTCTTGTATTACTATTTATAACTAAACACTCTACCTATTTCTTCACAATCACATTCTAATATAGTTTGAGACTGGCAGTGGGTATGCAACTTTACGTGGATTTCTGTACTTTCAATTGTATTTCTTGTTTTCGTACACATGAATTTAGTTTTTGTGTAGTTATCTTTAATTTATGTTTAACTAGCCAGTGATTTATTTTTGATAGATCTTTTACCGTTGTTTTATAATCAGACTATCTATTTCTGTATCCTCAACATACAAAACTGTGCCATCTGCAAAATATATAATGTTACCATTGAGAATAATTTACTTATATCAAGTATAGATTTTATGTAAATTAAAAAAGTGTCGGCACCAAAACCGCCCCCTGTGGGACTCCTTTTTTAACTTCCTGAAATTCGCTAATTTCTTTCTCTATTATGACAGCTAATCATTCTATGGTATTTTAAATATATTTTCATTAGAATTTATTGAAGAAACTGTTCTGACGAAATCTGTTTCCAGAGGTTAAAAACCGTTCATATCAACAGATTAATTAAGTCAGATTAAGTAAAGAATTGTTTTATTCCATAAGGACGTGGTATGTGATGAACTACATTGATTTCTGATAAGTATATAAAAATGAAAAATTTCGCCCAGATTTAGAAATGGAATCCCAAGGCTTGTTTGGCATCTGTTATTTTCGCAAATAATGTGGCAATTTCATACCTGAAGTCCGACGCCAGTTTGAAACAATGAACAATTTTGATGACAATGCACTTGGCACTAACTTTCAATTAATTTAAACTCGTGGATGAAAGTTGTTTTCTTGCCTCTAAACACAAGCAGCTCATTTCTTTCGATGGGCCAAGGGTGTTATCGAAACATTTGAAGTGTTTAATACATGACTTTGATTTTGCACAGATTTTAGGGAATATAGTCTTTTTCAAGGACCGGATTGCAGTCACAATATACAAGTTAGATTTTATGAAGCCATGGAAAAGTACTAGAGCATTACAGCCGGGCCGTAACTAAGATTTTTGCCAAAGTGGCGAAAAGTTATTTTGCTACCCGCTCAACTTTAAAATTCGATAATTTTATAACGGTGTTCTTTGTTCCCACCTAAAATTGCCGCTCCCCCCTAAATTTTACCACCGGCGGCAGTTGCCCTTCTGCACCCCCCCCCCCTAATTACGGCCCTGCGTTTCGTAAGAAACAAAAAGACAAGTTCTCTTCCAAAAAATTTGGTCCTAATTAACTAAAACATATGTTTATTTCTATGGAAAACTGTAATCCGACTTACGCGGTTGTCGTCGTTCCCACCCATCGCGTAACTTTGGGGTATTACTGTATTCGTCATAATCCCCCCCTCACCCCCGAAACTTTAAATTATCCTAAATATTCGAAAGAAAAAAAATCTATATAATCAAGAAATATTAACATATCAGATTAGATAGAAAACTCGTTGACAGTCCGTACAAGTTTGAATTATTCAAAGCTCGAATGATCAAAATTTCGAATTAACAAAGTTCTACTGTACCATTAGCGTGTATGAGTCCAGTCAAGGGGGGCCTGGTGATTTTTGCTCCTTCAGCGGCTGGGGGGGGGGGAGGGTCACCGATGGGGCCAAAGGACGAGGAAGATTAATGACGAGAAATGGATAATAATTTTTGTTACACTGATATGAATCAGCCCCTCACAGTCGAAAATCTCCGTGAAAGATTCGCTGTTCGAACGGGAGAATATTTCCCAAGAACGAGAAAATTCCACAGCATATTTGCCTTTTCTAGCACGCTTAACGTTGACTTATCAAACTTTTTGACGGATGCGTTCGAGCGCGTAAAAGCGTTTCCTTCTCCCCCGTTCCATATTTCTCCGACGTATGCCGCCCACCCAACCAACAAGCCTTCGCCCCTCGCCCCCCGTAACCCAGCCTGAAACTCGAAAACGTCAGACAATTTTGAGCTTGAGCGAAGACAGCACCATACATGCACACTTCGACCTCTCTTCGTCCATCATGCACAACATCACTTGAGAACATCCTCCCGCACTAAAACATATCCTTTTACCGGGTGCCGTATTTTCCCACCACCGACGACCGCAGGTTTGTTGTAAGTTAGAAGCTGCTGCAGCAGCAGCTGATGGTACGTATAACCCCCCAACGCCTCAATCCTCGTTCCTTACAGAATTCCAGCAGTAGAGGGGGTAAAGGGATCCGGGCCATTGGCTTTAATTAGAGCGAAGTGCCAAAGTGTACAGGAGAGAGAGATCCGTGGTGTGTTAAGAAAGGACGAGGCGGTCGGAAACAAACGCACGCCTCATTTAGCGCCGTCAGTTTTGCTCACTCTCACTCTTCCGTAAGCGTGTAAGACTTTACCTTACGCCGAGATTGATCGGGTTGCCCAAGGAGAGAGAGAGAGAGATGAGGAACCCCCTGAGAGAAGATGGGTGATGGCACAGATCTTCTTTACCCGGAGCAACTCCTTCTTTGTCGGGGTGAGGGGCGGGTGAGGGGCGGGTGGCCCTCTTTTTCCATCGGGACCCACTTTGCACATCCGTTAGCTGGTCGTCTTTTTTTGCTTTCGGATGGCCACCACCACCACCGCTGACATTAACCAGAGCAAAACTTGCGCAAGTATCCCCTCCATTCTTGCGCCATCTGTTCCCCGAAAATTCTTTGGTATGGGAAATAAGAAGGTGGGTGCCGAAAAAGTTTACGCTCGGATTCATCCCGCAGGCTGTGTGGGTTCTTTCTCTTGCTGCTGCTGTCAAAACTGTTTTAAATTGTCCCTAACGTTTAAATCTTCGGATTCTTTCACTTTTCCTTTTTTCCTCGAGGATTTCTCCTTTACATGGTGAGCCGTTTTTTTGTCTTTGTTTTGAGTCTTGAATTTCGTAAGAAGTGTTGTACGGAGATGAGATGCCTTCTGTTTTCGTTCTGTAGCATCTCTCCCGCAGTACCGAGCTTACTGGGTACTCACTGCCCTGTGGCACGTTTCCAGGTCACTTAAATGACTCGCGGCACATTTACAAATCACTTAAGTGAACTGTGGTGCATGCAGTTCCACATCACTTAAATGAGCCGCGTCGGTTTACAGACCATTTAATAAAGTGCGGCACAGTTCCAGAGCACTTAAGTTGCCCGTGGTACAGTTTCGTATCACTCAAGTGGTCCACGGCACATTTTCACATGGCTCAAGTAACCCGTTGTATATTTACAGATCACTTAAGTGGCCCGCGCTCTTTTAAACGTTGAGCACCTTTGTACTAGAACAAAGATGCTCAACGTTTAGGAGAGTGCGGGCCCCTTCATTGTTTTGAAAATGTACAGCTGGTTGCTTAAGCGATCTGAAAATGTGCCACGGGTCACTGAAGTAATCTATAAATGTGTCGTGAGCCATTTGGAACAGTGCGAAAAGTCACTTAAGTGATCTTCAAACTTTAAATGTACTGCGGGCTGCTTAAGCGAATTTGTGAATGTGCCGCGAGTCACTGACGTGTTCTTGAAATGTGCCGCGGATCACTTAAGGGATCTTTGAATGTGCCCACTTAAGTGATCGCTTAAGGGATCTTTGAATGTGCCCACTTAAGTGATCGCTTAAGGGATCTTTGAATGTGCCCACTTAAGTGATCACTTAAGTGAATTTGTAAATGTGCCGTGGGTGCCTGAAGTGGTCTGGAAATGTGTCGCAAGCCGGGTAAGTAATCTGAAAACATACCGGGAGTCACTTAAGTAATCTGGGACTGTGCCACGGGCCACTTAAGTGATCTGCAACAGCGCTTGAGGTCACTTGAATTGATCTTTAAATGCAACGGGGTCACTTAAGTAATTAGGGAATGCGCCACTTACTTCAATCTTACAAAATCAGGTTTGAAGTCGCGTGCCGCATCGAAGGAGTCCGAGAGCCACATATGGTCCACGGGCCATGGGTTGGGCGTGTATGTTCTAGAATATATTAATGGGGAGAACAGAGAGAATGCCTATTTATTATCAAAAGAGATGCTTAAATATCTACGAAAAATTTGAATCACATTTCACTCGCATATTGCTTCATTAAAAATTTGAAACTGATCACGATAGGCCTTATAAAGGGGAAGGGGGCTTAATTAAGATGATCGTCCTTATCACTGCACATAGGCCTTTCTCCTATGGCAACAGACTATATACGGGCCGCATGGAAACAATAAACAACGCGGAAATCTGGCAGATTTCACTTAAAAGAGAGGAGGAATATCATATTCTCTCAGAAACGAAAGAAAAAAAGGCCTTATGACAAAGACCAGGCCCCCAAATTCCTCCATACTCTTTTTTTGTTAATCGGGGGGCCCCTTTCATATAGGCCTCCGTATAAGAAATACCCCCCCCCCCCCTCCTAATCTTTGAATCCTTTGCTTCTATAGGCTTCCTCATCCTCGGTTAAATGGGGATTGTAACCAAGTAGCTACGTTATAAACACTGCTAAGTATACGGAGGCCCACAAGACTTTTTTCACGTGCCGGCCCGGCCTAAGACAAAAAAAAAATGGTTTCTTGAGAGACATTAAGGGGTCCTGTTACCTTTTCCCCCTTCTTTTAATTTTTTTCTTATCACTCGCTGCTGAGAGCGGGAACGTAATATTACTCGTAAAAATGTAAGTCTTAATATCTACTCATGTAGGGTTGTTCCTGTATGATTTCGTATCTAAGTAACGATCGGTTTCTTAGACGCGGGTGATATCAGAATCCATGTAAGAAGAGCATTTAAAAGCGATATCATCTTCTTAATTTTTCTTACTTTTTTAGGTTCTCGGTGTCTTGGCTTATCTTCAAGGTCTTGGTTATGGAGTGACTTGTGCAAGGAAACATGGAAAAGGGGCATCTTTTACGCATCTTATGGGCATCTTTTTCTCAGCCACCTCGTTGGGCATTTCGCCTGTTGCGGCGTTGTATTTGTATTTGTAAAAGGGGGGCTGCAAAATGGAGGATAATGTTGCGAGAGATTGGAATACATGAGTATGACGGTCATACAACCCAACACCTGAATCCATAAACCAATCTTTGATGGGCTGCCCATGAAGGTTGGAGTAGACATGAGTATTTCTTCACAAAAATGGGACCCTTATTAAATTTTGTTATCTTGATGAAGTTTGCATATGCGGATTATGCGATGAGATGCTTTCCCTAAGTAGTTGTTGCATATTTTTGTGTTTATAAACCTTAGGTGGTGCCACTGGAATTTTTGTATGTCTATATATATATCCTGTTCAACCCTGTAGCAGGTGCTCCGTTTGCTTGTTTTTCAGTATGTCTTCCGCGGTGATGCTCATGTGTGTTCGCGTGCCTGTTCGTTTTAACTGCATTGTGATTAGTTTCTAATGTATTAATAATTTCGCATTAATGGATTAAACCTCCGTTGTATTTTCCTGCATACGCTGTTGTCGAGTGCTCCTTACCACCCGGTCACTGCAGTAGTGAAATTAGCACTTGGTGCAGTATTACTTGGTCGTAGTCCCCACAAGGTTGAGGGGCTGCCGAGCTTCCATCCCGGGTCCCGAGATGATTCTTATCATTTTTTTGTTCACACTGTAAATTTACTATGTAGAGGCCAGTGGAAAATCTAGTCTGGGGCCCCCCAAGCTAGAAATGCAGGAAGTGGGAGCACCATGAAAACTTGGTGTCCCATGGGCTTGTTGGGCATGTGGAAAATTCGAATGTGGCCCATAATGTCTGAAATGTTGAACACCCGTTAATTAGACCAGTGGTGCGCAAACCGTGGGTCGTGACTCAATCAATATATCGGTTCCGTCATGCCAGAATCACGAATGTCAATGTCCTTGAAAAAAAAAAAAGGAACGTGGGAAATGACGTTTGAATGGTTACTCTGTGGAAGTTATTTTCCATCACTAATCAAAATTGAAACAGGCGGTTCCGAAACGGGCTTTCGGGACAGCACGTTTACTGGCAAAAAATTGGGATCGAGGGTCACGGGACATATGGTCAACCTATGTAGGGATCGCCGAAAATTTTTTTGGTCAAAAGAGGGTCGCGCTTCAAAAAGTTTGCGCACCACTGTGAACTAGACCAGTGGTTCTCAACCGGGGGCCATATGGCCCCAGGTGGGCCCTACGATATTCCAGTGGGGCCACGGATGAAAATCTCGCAAAAGGGGAGCCACGGCTACTGATACGGGGGCCACGAAGAAGTTTGTGAAATTAAGTTTTTTTTAGTCACTCTGACTAAAAAAAATTAATTTCAAACAAAATGCATAGAATATCTTTTCAGCAATTTTTCCCCCATTCAAGTAATATTAACATGAGGAAGGAAATAAAGTGTTGCATGTAATCTCGGTGGTTTTACGACTTGGGGGTGACAGTAGGCCCTGGCACAAACTATAGAAGAGGTTTAAGCAAAATGGAGTAACTGTAAAGACAGAAAGTTGTATGTGTTCGAAGACTTTTCATTCAAAGAGGGCTGCCATAAAGAAAGCAGGCAAAAATTTGTTGACCATTCATTGGCATTCTTTTGAGTGCTGGTAGTAAATGTAATCCAAGAAGTAGATGGGTGAAAACTGAAGGCTTGTAAAAAAACACCTCATCGTTCTCATGCAATTACAGACGGATAGCCATCTAGTTTAGCACAAAGCTATCTTCAGCAGGCACTGAGTGGGAATATATTTATAAAAATTGTATAAAGAATGATTGCTCTAGGGGTGTTTTTTTATGAATTTTGATGGGGGGGGGGGTGTGCCGATCCATTGCCTCTGATGAAAAGAAATAAAGTCGAAACCGGTTATAACGAACTCCAAGAGACCAAATCATACATGAGAAAAAATACCCGCGTAATTTAATTATTGAAAACTACACTGTGCGGTATAACTTGAAAAACTGTAAATGCATAAAATTACTGTTGTTTCAATCGCAAGTGTTCATATGCCATTCCTTTCAATTTAACAGGAAAAACGTAATTTTAAACATATTTAAGACGGTCTTAACGTCTTTTGGTTTGCTGATTGGTTTCTATGTACAATCCAAGCAGATAATGTATTGGGATTTCTCCAAGATTGACACCACACCTTTGAAGTTTTTTTAATCTATACTGTAAAGCTTCCTATTAACAGCCCTACTACTTAAGCCTGCTGCTGGTCTGCAACATCCCAAATAGTTTCAATGAAATTTTCCTATCCTGCAAGAAGAATATTGTGGACATTAGAAAAAAATTTCTAAAAGGGCGTATATGACCACATTTGAAGCAATTCAAATCCGTTTATTTGAGACTCGCTGCATCTGCTGATTTCTCAGAAAAATGCAATAAATTCTCACGTAAGTCTTCACTTTGAAATGTCCAACCGGCTCAATGGGTCTCGTTGTATCTGTCAACCTAAAATTTATGGTTTTTAGTGTTGATAATACGCATGTAAAACCAATTCAGCGACGCATTTTTCACAATCTACAAAAATCGCGTGGATATAATTAGAAATGATGTCTAAATGCCAAAGATTTGGAGTTCGAATCGGAATGAAATTGTTAAATAATTGAAATTGTGCTTCGTATAAATGAAATATTTTAATATTGAAAGCTATATATAGTCAAACATCTCATAAATGTGAAATTTTGTCATAAAACGGAGAGTGAGGCGCGAATCTCCTTGAGCACAAGTGGAATTTCGAGGCATTTACGCACAACCGAGCCCCTCTTGGCCATTTTTCTTCTCCCCACCCTTTCTTCCTTTTACAAATACAACGCCACAACAGGCAAATTGCCCAACGAGGTGGCTGACTAACGAACATCATGGATCCCCGAGCCATTTTTTGGAGGCCCTACCTACTACCGCGGTTCTCAACCTTTTCTGACTCGCTGAGCCCTTTTCAGTGTATAATTTCTATGGCGAAGCCCTTTTTTCTATATTATTTATATCGCGGTAGCCTTTAGGCCTCTTTATTATTTATTTTTTTTGTTTGTTTATCAAATTTATTGATTTATTTTATTATCCTCGAGTGGTCGTGGAGCCCCTGGGAAGTTCTGAGCACTGGTTGAGAGCCACTGGTCTTAGAGAAATACTTACAACTAGAAAAAGTATCCGAATCACGTGTACAACTCAGACATGTCATTTATGTTGTAAGGGGTTGTATAGTTATGAAATTTAAAAAAAAAACTTTTTATATCGTCCCCGTGTGCCAAAAAACCCAAAGTTGTTGCTCTGTCTTTCCCGATGCCAACTAAAATAATTTCACGTTTCTAAGTGCAATATTCACCGAGATACGCGAATTCGAAAAATTGAGGAAATTTGGGAAAAAAACAGCGTTAAATGCGAGTAAAATGGTTTCCCCGCATCCAACGCTGTTTTTTTCCTCCAACTTTCTTCGAATATCTCAGGGAATATTGCACTTAGAAATGTTGAATTTTTTTGTTGGAGACAGGGAAACAACTTTCCAACTGGGTTTTGGGGCACAGGGTGTCCATATAAAGAGTTAACATTTTTATTTTGATAATTATGCAACCCCTGGCAATATGAATCAAATATCTGTGTACTGCATATTATTCGGGTACTTTTTTCAACTGGAAGTATGCCTCTACGACCAATGGTTCGCCAGTAAAATGTCATATGCCCCGTTACCTTTGCACCCTGTATATTAAATATAGTGCGGACTGTTATGTGAAATATTGTGTTGTGTTTATGCCGACTCACATGTTGCTCCGTCCACCTGCGAGAGAGCGGTCACATTATGAACCAAAAAGCCACTTGAAGGTAGCTTGTCATCCAACGAAAAAATCAGATTTTCACCGTTTCGAAATTGAAGTCAACAAACTGATAATTTTCTTATTTGAGAATCTGATTATTTATATTTTCCGATGGGCTTAAAATCCTGATAATGAATCATTATTATGTTCACACGAACAGTTTTGTCACTGCGTACATGATTTCTCTGGAATGAATGGTTCAAAATAATATTAAAAATTTTTTCACACGTACTTTAGTTCATTTTTTTAAATTCATAGTAGGGCTACAGCATGAACCTATATCCTTGGTACATGTATTATTGTTGAAAACGATGTGGAAGGTTGAACTATTCAATTGTGATTCATTTGTGTGGCTACTCCCTCGTTACTACTTTTATCCGCATGAAGAGAATAAAATTAATAAAACTGCTTGCTACCACTTTTTGCGATTTTTATCACCATAAGAATGCATATTTTGGAAGCTACAACTGACATTTCTCAATGAAACCATAATCTTTTACACAAAAAAAAAACTAATTTGGAAATAATACAAATTTCATCCAGTACAGTAACTTGATGACATTGTACCGTCTTCAAGCCCAGAGTTTACATTGATTCAAAATAATGTATTCTATTTTTTTTTTTACTGTATTCTGTTCATTTTGCTTTTTCGTTATTTTCATTAATTAAAAATTAATGAGATTAAATTCAAAAATATTTACACTTCAGACAATTTTTGAATAACTATCGTCTAATGGGAAAACGGGAGCGGGGGGGGGGGGTGGAAAGTTAGTCATGTTCGCAAGGGGGGGGGGGCACAGTTGAGAAATGTTGAAAGGGAGCTATGGACAAAAAACGGTTGAGAACCACTAAACTAGACTATACTATTCTCTTATGTTCTATAAGTAATATAATTGAACTCGAACTTTTGCTGCCACCTATCAATTGAAAACACAACTGTTATGATTTTTCGATTGGAAAAGGTGACCGATTTTCAACTAGTGTACCGTATAAACAAAATAATATAATGATTAATTTAATGTTTAAAAGTAATAATATTAAGAGAGAGTTTTCTCTGAAATTTTAACAATTATTATTTTTTTACAGTAAAATATTATGAGTAAATATATAAAAATTAATTTATTATTTATCAAATTGGAATTTTTATTAGAGGTATTTCTTATTTCACTTCATAGAAATAACTATTTTAAGCCAGTTCAATGTTTTATTCAATGTTATCGCTTATGTAAATTTGTTTAGTTTATATTATTTTATTTATGGGGCACATCAATTGAATACCGGTCACCAATAAGAAAATTGCAACAGTTGTGTTTTTATTTGATAGGTTACAGTTCCATTGTGATAATCCCGTTAAAGTAAAAATCTCGTTTTTTAGGGAAAACTTTTCCAATTCCTCCAGATGAGTTTACATATGAACGATGCTAAAACCTGGAATTCCTTTACAACGAAATTTCGTCGTGACGAACTGATTTCCCCGGTCTCATGGAATTCGTTAAAATGGGATTCGACTGTACACAGGGTGCCTGTCCTATAATGTGAATCGCTAAATGTAAAAATGGATCAGGTCATATATTTTCAGTTTTGATGGATTCATGTAATAAAGACGCCAATGCATAGTTTTCACGGTAAAATGGGCCAAGTCTCGCCTCTAGATACTGAGGAAAAGCGAAAGTTAAAAGGTGTCCATTCCAGGACATGATCCCTATTTACATTTAGTTTTCGAGAACGCTAACAGGTGACAGCAGGGTCTCCTATTGAGTTACCCTCATGAGAAGGTTTTCATCGTTTACATTGCTTTTGTTTTGTTGTTTGTTGACCAAGGGTTGTGGTTATTCGACGTTATTAATGAAATGCCGTCGTTAGTAAATCATGGAAATAACATCAGGCCATTCATTCTACACGAAAAGGACAAAAGATGAGCAAGATGGTTAATTGACTTGATGGACATAGTTCCAGTGGGTGGAAAAAAACCCAGAGCGAACGTACCAGAAGAGAAACCCAGAGGTTGTACAGTTCACTATGAGCTCCTTAAATCTGGTCTTCCTCAAAGTGACCAAAAAAGGGAGTTCAGAGAATCAGGGATCTTTTAGGATTGAACAAAATCCCTGCAGACATGAGGGACAGAAAGACTCTTCCCTTTGTTATAAAGCATGAAGCATTGGCAAAAAACTCACTCCCACCTTGCATCATTTCCTACCAAGGTTGCTCGTTATACTGGAAAAGGAGTGACCTACTTGAATTCTCATCTCAATGTGGAAAACTATGCACACATGCCCTGTTCAAAGAAATTCACATTAATGAGAAGATTTCTTACCAGTTTTATTGTGACAGTACTTCAAGGAAATATCTTAGATTTAGGCCAGCAAAGGGCAGCACATGCGAAGAGTTGAACATTAAGATAAAAAGTCCTATCCTGTATGAATCAGCAAAACCCGCGATTCCCCACGTGGGCGTTAACGCCCCCTGGGGTCGATGGAATATTCCAGGGGGCGGTAGAAGCTACGAGTATAACATAGGATTCTATGCGTTAAATTGCGTTCGGGGCAATGGGAGAAAAAAATTTCTGAAGAAGGGTTGAATTGGCCAGAAAAAAGGTTGAAAAACTATGAGCTAAACCATAGTTTCCCAACCTTTTTTGTCCCATCGCCCCCTTCTTCAGAAATTTTTTTCTTCTATCGCCCCCCAACGCAATCTCACCCATAGGATCCTATGTTATATCCGTAGCTTCTACCGCCCCCCTAGAACATTCCATCGCCCCCAAGGGGGCGTTAACGCCCACGTTGGGAATCACTGAGCTAAACGAACTGCCGTGGCAGGATTATTAGTACTTAAAAGTAGGAGCAAAAAATTTTATGATTCAATTAAAGAAGCCAAAAAAATTTCGCCAAAAAAACAGTGATATTCTCTATGTGTGTATTGACTATATGGCTGCTGTATCTTACCTCGGATCCCAGTCTAACATATCTACCATTTTAGGCACCTTTGTGATTCGTAACCTAAGAGATGGTAAAATGAAATTTTTCGTTTATGACTGATACAGGAAACTGGCTAAGTAAGAAGATATCGATGTTTCAGGAAAAAAAGGAAAATTCAACAGCGAGCTATTAGTTGAATGTTGCCACCATCCATTGCACGGAGCCATTCAGCATATACATACGCTCCAAAGATAGGAAATTTTATCTATCTTCATAGCTTAGTTGGTAGAGTACTCGCCCGGCAAACGAGAGACCGGGGTTCCTGTCCCCGTGAGATCAGATATGAATTTTCCTTTCCTAAAACATCGATATCTCCCTACTTAGCCAATTTCCCGTATCTGTCGTGTTAGCACGGGAGAGAGACGTCTTTTGTCATGTTTCGTTTATGAGGAAACAAATGTTGCCTAATGTGAAGTTTCCTTTCCTTTTGAAAAAATATATCGATTCAACTGAATCGATAGGAAGATTTTGTACCTTTTTATGAACAATTGTGGAGGGCAGAATAAAAATCACACGTTTTTGAGGTTTGCCATCCGAACGCATTCTTTTTTAACCTGTGATAGGTTACGCTCTGATGAAAAGAGTTACCAAAAAGAGTGAGAGTGCTCACAGTAGACCAATATGTGGATTTGATCAACCAGAATGCATCAAAGTTTACTGTAGTAAAACTCGAAAGTAAGGAAATTATCGATTTCAGGAAGCGGGGTGGCCCAATCTGTACAAGTTTGGAAAGCAGGTTAAAGAATGTAGTGTAAAAGAACAAAAGGTTCCTTTCTGTATTACCAAATACCATCGATTTTCTCTGCACAGACATTCACCCCATACAGATTGCTGTAAAGATATCAAGAAAAAAAGAAATATTTTTGCTGTTATAAAAATTTACTGTTGCCTGTTCATTGGCAATGGACAAAAGTATCTAAGCAAAATATATAATATTTCCCGGTGAATAACTTTACAAAAAATTTACGTTTAGAGTCTAAAATTTACGTTTAGAGTCTAAAATTACGTTTAGAATGCTTCTGTGTACACCGAGTTTTTGCTGCCCAGAAAAAAGTTCCCTGTATTACATAAACTGGCGCAGGGTTCTTCAACCCATGGCTTGCTGGCCAAATGTGGCTCCCTGATCATTCTTAAGAAATAGATACTTTACATAGAAAAATGATTATATAAATTCCGAAAAAAAATTCATGAAAGGGCTTTATTCATCATTAGCATTCATCACTCTTACTTATTTGGAATGTTTTTCGTATTTATCAAAGTCACCAATTACGTTTGGGTATTATGCATGCTCACAGATAAAAGCGATAAATTTCAAGTATTTATCAAAATTTACCGATGACACTTGGTTATTATGCATAATTTCCGGTGAAAGTTATAATGTTTTTCAGTATTTATATCAAATTTACCATCGACTCTTCGGTATTACGCATATTCGCCTATTAAAAAAGTGATAAATTCATCAAACTTGCCAAGACAATTGGTAAGTATGCATAATAACCGGTTCATAACATTTACCGTAACATATTTATCATTTCGAGGTCTCAAAACAGGTAAGGCTCCAGGGAAATGTATAGGGAGGGGAAATTTAGTGTGTAAAGTTCGTTGAATCGTCCCGGACTTTAGGGTACTGACCAATTTTTTCCCTTGTTATTCCGCTCTTAGGAGGAGCGACCAACCTTCCCTCTTCCCGGATCTGCGCCTGCTTCCACAAGAACAAGAAACAATTTAGAAACGCTGCCCTGATCAATACATAAATAAGAAGCTCATTTAGGGTCCATACAGAGGTATAAGAGGCCCCGGGATCCGGAAATTTCGCCTGCCCTGACTGTATGAGCAACCGAGTGACCAAGTGATTGGACGAATGACAATATCACTGAATGAGTGGCATTATGAGTGACCCAGTGAGTGACCAAATGAGTGACTAAAACTGAGTGACCACGTGAGTGACCAAATGAGTGCCTAAAACTGAGTGACCATGTGAATGACCAAATGAGTGACTAAAACTTAGTGACCATGTGAGTGACTAAAACTTAGTGACCATGTGAGTGACTAAAACTTAGTGACCATGTGAGTGACTAAAACTTAGTGACCATGTGAGTGACTAAAACTTAGTGACCATGTGAGTGACCAAATGAGTGACTAAAACTGAGTGATCGTATGAGTAACTGTATGGTTGAGTGAATGAGAATATGAATGATCAAGTGAGTGAGTGACCGTATGAGTAACTGTATGAGTGATCAAGTGAGTGACAGTATGAGTGATCGTATTCGGGATCAAGTTAGTGACTTCATGAGTGACCAAGTAAGTGACCTCATGAGTGACCAAGTAAGTGACCTCATGAGTGACCAAGTAAGTGACCTCATGAGTGACCAAGTAAGTGACCTCGTGAGTGACCAAGTAAGTGACCGTTTTCGTGGCAAAGTTAGTGACCGTATGAGTGAACAAGTAAGTGAACGTATGAGTGACCAAGTAAGTGACCGAATAAGTGACCAATTAAATGACCGATTTTGTGATCAAGCTAGTGACCACACTCACTTGGTCTCTCATATGGTCACACACCCACTCACTTGTTCACTCATATGATCACTCATATGGTCACTCATACGGTCAATCACGCCTTCACTTGGTCACTCATATGGTGACTCACCCACTTACTTGATCACTATTACTCACGCACATGGTCACTTATACGGTCATTCACTTGATCACTCACCCTCTCTCTTCGTCGCTCATACGATCAGGGCAAGCGAAATGTCCAGGGCTAAATTTCCATAAACTCCCACACAAAAAACAGTATTATTTATGTTCATTTTCTTTATTACAGCCAATGCCGGTAAATGGATATCAAGTGTCCAATGGACCAAGATATGAAATATCCCGAGTCCACCCTTCCACCCATTTTCTCAAAGTGACGTGACACGCGCGCGTGTATGTGTGTGCGCGACGCTCGATAATAACGCCTATCGAGTTTTGTGGGCTCGTGTGGAGGCCCAAAGAGCCCCCCCCCCCCACAACCACCACCACCCAAAGAGAGGACCCAACGACGACGCGTCAAAAACAAATCACCTCCAACCATCAGATACAAAATACAGGAAGAAGCACGAAAAAAAAAAAGCAGTAAAACAAAAAAACCTTACACACACACAAGTACAGTACAATATACATATGTATGTAATGTACTAAAAAAAATTGTTTGGGTTAAAAGTTGCTAAGCAACAGATATATCTTCGTGTTTAGTGAGAGAGAGAGTCCGCCACATCCATTTCCGCTCATTTGAAGCGTCCAGGACAGGAAATTGTCCCGATGGGACACGGGGGCCTTGGTATTAACGTTGAAGAAGTGCTTTTTCTTGTGTGTGTGTGTCCGTCCAAACCCGAGGTAGGTTCGAGACACGCGATTCCGGAGAGCTTTAAATCTGGATAGAAGACCGGAACTGCGAAGCCGCTGCTGCCGTAGCCTCTTGTTTGGAATGGATCACGGCACGCGAACAACTTAGGGGCCCCCCAGTTTCATTTTGGTTTTGTTTTTTGGGTGGATTGGCCTCTCATGCAACTCACTTTCCACGAATATGATATTATTAAAAGAGTAAAAATATGGTATCACAATGACGCCGGTTAAACTTGCCAATTTCTGTTGTTGTTTTTTTTTCTTCTCAGATCAGGCCTTTCAGACGCGGAGGGCCAAATTGAAACTTCACTCGAAGCCCGCGGGCCAACAACTCGTAATTAAATAGCATCTTAAGGCGTCCCTTGCCTTTTAACACGATGAAAAAGTGTGCTCTAGTAGAAATTATCATTAGAAATATTACTAACCCCAGGGGTTTCTGGAACTCTGTGCGCCTCCAACTTTTGTCGGGGGACGCCGCGGAGTGGAGGCCCGAACAAAAGTTTTTTTCGAAGAGATTCTTTGATGAAATGGGTCTGGGAGCTCGTAAATTTATTATTTTTTCCATTTAGATATAAATTATTAGGATTTTTATTTCATTTTTCGACATAATCCCTGAAAAAGGAATAAGGGCAAGAACAAAGCGAAGAGAAAGACAATTTCCTTAGAAACTACGACTACGATTTTAAAACAAATAGTAGAAGTTGAAGGATCCGCAGCTCTTGGTAAGGAATTTGGATTAGGTGAATCCACTATAAGAGGCATACAAAAACGTTTTGTATGTGTAAAATGGTTACGTATGTAAATAAAATATTTAAAAATGTTCGCATGTGTATTTTCTAAATCAGATTCCAAAAGGTTTGGCGAGATTCCAAATATCTGCCAAGCAGGGCCGCAACTAGGGGGGTGCAGGCGGGTCTGGCGCTGTACTAGAGGGGGGCGCAAATTTCACTCTGTAATCTCTCCTTCAATATTATGAGGGGGCGCTAAAATGCATTTCGTTGCCTCGGCTGACCAAACATCTAGTGGCGGCCCTGCTGCCAAGCCTCGTGTCTTGATTTCATTTAAAAAAAGCAATTCTTAGTTATGTCGGAAGGTTTTGAGTTATTTTCTACGTGAGACTTTTTTTATGCGGTCCCTATCCACCGCACAAAAACAGGGTTTGAGTGTATATAGATGAACATTTTCTGAAAATGATCGGTGGAGGCCACGAAAAACGCTCAATTGCTCATATGGCCTACGAATCCATGCGTTGAAGAACCCCTGTCTTAGATTATCTTATTCCCGTAAGACAAGGTAAGTGGCCCTGTGGGTCAAAATCAGATTTTTTTTTCCCCTCCATAATGAACCGCGTTGACACTTGCAGTTCTACAAACATTTGACAAGGGAATGTATTAATGTATTACAAAATTATATGTAATTTAGTATTTAAATTTTTTTGGCGTAATAAAGTTATAATACAAGTTTTTAACTATTTTTTTTTGCAATTAAGTAGTAAAAATTTTAATAAATTATCTAAAAGACTGAATTTTACGTCAAAAATTATTATTTTTCAAATCAATTTCGAGTAGTTTCAATGAAAAACACGAATTGCGTCACTAGAGAGCGCTCAAATTATCAAGTTTTTTTTTTTTTTGCAGTCTATATCAGGGATGAACAACACAGCTGACATGATTAATAGACTATGCATTTACATCCATTATTTCTAGTGACGATAGCAATTGGCTGAGCTCTCATCACGCTGCCTTTTCGTACGCGCGTATTGCGTACGAAAAGGCAGCGTGGATTTTTGGAAGTATGTTATGGACATTTTTACCCCGTTTCTTTCCGCCATCTCGTTGGACCAGCCTGCTCGCCCCTGTATTTGTAGCCTCTCGTGGCTGAATGCATATTTGGTGCTTTACTCACAGTGACAATAGGTTTTTCGAAGTGGATGCCCTCACTGTGACACCTAGAAGTTACAACCGACTGCAGTCGAATCACGTTTTAACGAATACTGCTATAGCGAAAATCGAGTTTTAGCGAATACTTTTCTGATTCCTCAAATAAGTATACATAGAAACAATGCAAACAACCTGAAATTCCTTTATAATGAAGTGATTTCTCTTGTCTCTTGGTACTCGTTATAGCAGGATTCAACTGCATATGTATGTATATACACACACAGTCGAATCCCGTTATAACGAACTCAAATATCTACCTTACTCCAAAGAGCAAAAATATCTCATATTGGATGGTCCGGTTCATATTGCGCAGTTGAACAAGGGGCGAATTCCGAGGCCAGAATGCGAGTCGCTCTCCCCTTTAAAAGGTCTCGCCACAGATAGCGGCAGACCTACACAACGATACAATTATTCAATCATTGCACTTCACTCATAGTTAGAAAAATTGATGACAGATGGCAGCCAATTCCATAACAAGCATTTACCCAGAGACAAACTTCCCGTTCACAACACATGCACGCACATTCCGACGTGTACCAATTCGGTAGAAATTCCGCAGAGGAATGTGGGCGAGTTGCCTGTGGGGATTAGTATTAGTAGTGGTTGAACAAGAGAGAGATAAATCCCTTCACATCCATAGGTGGCTGGAAATCAAATGAATGAATGCATGGAAGTGTTTCAGTTCACGAACCCAGGGTTCTCAATTAGAAACCCAGCCCAGTTCCTGGGGCCCAGGGTACAATTTCTAATGGCAAAATATCACTTTTTTTTTTCACCATATTACCTACGACGAACCGAAATCTGCGAGTTTTCTGGGTCATTTCACTTGCGCGGCTTATACACCGGAGTGTTGTACCTGGTGCGGCCCACAACGCTGCAGATGAGCATTATGTAGGCCTTTTGCTTTTGAACAGTGAGAATTTGTCCAAACCCTGGTCTATTTCAGTGGTTAGGACCCAGGATGGGCTCATGCGGCCCTAGGAATTTGTAAAGTGAAATGGCCCTCGGATAGCAATGAAGTTTGAAGAGGGGGATTCATGACAGGTTGTTAGAGAGGCCACAGAGCGAAAAAAAAACACTTTTGAAAGAGAAACGGGGGGAGGGGAAGGGCCAATTGTGAATAATGCACTTCCAGAATTCAGCAGAAATACCCATAGAATTTGCACATAACACTTAGACCCAGCCAGGCATTGGTCCAGGAAATCTCATATCTACAGGAAGACTACTACTACTACTACTACATAACTGAACATGCATCTCGTACACGTTCCTCTGAGGAATTTCTAAAGAATCGGTACACATCGAAACGTGTTGTGTGAGTGTATGTATATGCATGGCCCCAACGTATTTATGTTGTTAGAGCTGTGTTGTTTCGTATTCTTGCCAGTGCTGCCATCTGCGTTCCATATTTTGAAGTAAAGATGGTAAATGCTCTTGAGTTTTCAGTTTACGTAAGTATTATGTTGTAGGTCTGCCTGCTCTCTCTGATGAGAGACTTTATCAAATGGGAGAATGGCTCGCGAGCGCATTCACACCTTGAAGTTGGGAAACCAACATCAGGCCACCATCACTGTGCTTCAACGGGGTTCGAACTTGAATCCTCAGAGATGAGAGCACACGATCGCACAGTGGCTTCTATAGGAAGACTGCATGATGAAGGAGTAGCCTACTATGATTTGGAAAAATGAATGTGTGTGAATAAAATTTTAAGCTGTTGCACTTCCAGCACTGGGCCGGACATAGACCTAGGCAGTTGGTGCCCAGGCATCCTACAATGGCCGAGACGGTTCTTATCACTTTTTTTTAATGCAATAAATTCACTATCGGGGTTGGGGGTCCGCAAAATGCCTTCCCGACCTCAAATCATGAGTCACGAGTTTTCATTCAACCTGAATGAAAGCTAGGGATCCTATTAGTAAAGTGGATCCCACTTATAACATTTAAAATAAAACGTCATGTGAAAATACGCTTTAAACGAGAAAAATCTTGATGGATACTAGTAATATATAGTCAAGACCCCCCCCCCCCCCCCCAAAATAAGTCGCACTAAGCGGTAAAACCTTCCAAGCGGGATCCACTTTATTTGTTAATGCTGAAATAAAAGGCTTCCGGGAAGACGAGATGTCTCGTCAGTGCCGGTGGGAGGGTTAAATTCAGTTAAGTAATCAGTTCAAAAAAAGTGTAAAGGATCTCGCGGAGGGGAAGTGGAGGTGCTGGACAATACAAGTTTTTATAGGAATAAAATATAGTCTAAAGAGGGCGCTGAACTATCGTCGTGAAGGAACATCAGGGATCCTATTAGTATATACTATTGCTTATCCAATGTTAAAAAGTATGTAAACGGAAATGAAATATCGTGCACTTGTGTCGCAACTCGAAAGCGACACTTGTCTCGTAAAAATCATCGCGAATGTCTACAATAGACATGCTCACAAGGAACCCATCTTCTTCAGATCTCTCCTTCAAGTATTTCTCTTTCTTGTCACCCACGTAAATCATGTTGCCACTTCACGAACATTCGTGTCGATTTCTCTGTCAGTCATTCACTTCAGAAATCAGTTACTGTAGGTGTCTCGTGGGGTGTGAGGGGACACTTCTCTTCATATAAAAAAAAGCCCAGGGTACTCGGGTATATTTTTTCTCGTGGGAAATACACTTATTCCACAACACACTCGTGATACTATTAGTCCCAGATATTATACTGATAGTAATTTTTTTTTGTCACTTTTCTTCTCAAGTGTGCCAGTATAAACATGCGTACGTTCCTTGTGGTGACCGTCTTCCGGAAGACATTGATGACATTACTTGTGTAAACGTACCCTAATCGGATTGTGACAATAAATGCGTCATCTCGCGACCCTTGCGAGATAATACACACGTATATTGTGTGTGTCTGAGAGAGAGAGACATCGTGTCGGACAGAGACACTTATGCAGCTTGAGATGTCACACAATGGGTCTTTATGAGGTGGTTGGAGGAACGAAATGGAACATGTGCTGCTCATCCTTGTGTCAATTACACGTAGGATGGAACAACAACGGTTCATTGAGAAGACTGTCCTTTGTGTAGGGGGATACTGATGTAATCTTCATTTTGCGATGAGAAATTGTCTTCTCGAAATAGCTTTGGTAGGTGCTAATGCAGAGGTTTTTGCTTGACCCCATGGGTCACAGCTTAGTGACCCATGGGGATTATATATTTTTCCCAATTGGTGGGTTTGCACGACTCATCTAGGAAGCCCCTGCGAATCAAGTTTGGGTCGTGACCGATAGCTCAAGAGTCGCTGGCTGTACGCAGAGATGGTATGGTAACTCGTGGTAAAATTCCCATATTCGTGGGAAAAATTGGCCAAAATTTGCTCACGTGGGAAATTTTGAGAGTTCATCAAACAAAAGAATTTTGGCAAAAAATAAAGAAATTATTGCAGTACAATAACTTTTCTATTGTAAAATACTTGGTTACGTATTCTTCCCGCTAGGTGGCAGCACATTTTCCTAAATGCGTGGGAAAAATTTAGTCAAAAGGGAAATTTCGCTGGAAGAGGTTACCATCACTGGCTGTACGTGTATTGGTGCGGCTCATCTCGGAAGCTCCTGCGAATCAAATTTTCACCGGGAACCACAGTTCAATGGTCACTGGCTGTAAGTGTATTTATACGATCCGTCTCGGATGACCGTGTGAATCAAGTCTGGATCAAAGCCCATAACTCAATAGTACTCGGGTATTTGGTGGGTACAAAGGTGTTTAACAGCTGGCTGAGACGCGAAGATATATTTTGGAAAGAGTGAAAACTCAACTGCCCCTGCGGGAAATCGAACCCACGTCCTTTCACTTTCCGAGTGAATGCCCTAGAGCCTAGACTAGCGTTTCTTAAAATTTTTTTGCCCGTGGCTCCCTCTGAAGCATATTTTTTTTTTCTCGTGGCTTCCCTGTCTTACCAGAGTCCCTCATCTAGAAGCACGATCCTTTATACTTATTGAATTGATTTTTTCAGTGAATTTATACTGAATGAAAATTTTGCAAATAAGATTGGCCTCCAGACCCCTAGCCTAGAATTTATTGAGCTCCGATTTCTATGCTGGACCGTCTCAACATCATGGGCCCCCCCCCCCCCCCCTAGGCAAAGTGATGCTATGGTAGTCCCATACTTAGCCGGAAATAAACAGCCTACATATTTCCTACTTATTTTCAAAATTTATTGTACTATACAAAATATCATAAGGTGGGGGGTCACTTATGGACATGAGACTTCCTGGCATGACCCCTCACAAGAGTGAGACTGTCAAAGCTGCAGCCCGGGGCCTGATATGGTTTTCATCATTTTTTGTTATTAACACTATAAATTCAATATAGAGGAGAGGTCTGTGAAAAAATCTAGACGGAGTCCGGCGAAAAACCCCATCCTAGGGAACCTGATGCAAAATGTAGGTGGTGAGGCCCGGGTGGGTCCATGCCCTAAGCCGGCCCTGGTTTTGTGGGGAGTTTTGTTGGATTCTGTACGTGTATAGTCACTAATATAAAAGCATTATTTCTTCACGTCATAACTTTCTTCTCAGTTCTCTGAATCCATCACCTGTCATGACCCCTTTCTAAATTTTCTTTCGTGGGTCCCCCCTGAAGTATCACAGTACCACTTAGGGGCCATATGGCCCCTGGTTGAGAATCACTGCCCTAGACCACTACACTACAGAGGCAACGAATATCTTAATCTTTCCTTGGAGCTCGTGTGCACTGAACAGCACCGTACATGGACGCATGGATGGTCGGACCTAACTCAGGGGCAGTTGAATTTTCTCTCTTTCCAAAATATATCTTCGCAACAGCCAGTTGTTAAAAACCTTTGTATGGATAGTGGAGAGTGACATCATCCTCGGATAAGTCGCCATCTGGTGGCATTGTCAGCAATTGTGAGCTTTGGCCTGAGTTAGGTCCGACCGTCTATGTACGGGCCCGTTCAGTGTACACGAGCTCCAAGGAAAGATTGCGATATTCGTTGCTTCTGTAGTCTAGTGGTCTAGGACGCTCACCCAGAAAGTGAAAGGACGTTGGTTTGATTCCCCGCAGGGGCAGTTGAATTTCTCTCTTTCAAAAATATTCTTCGCATCAGCCAGTAGTTAAAAACCTTTGTACGGATAGCGGAGAGTGACGTCATCTTCGGATATTTGGTGGGTGTTTGAATCCGTGTCGATCTCTAATCCTTCAACTCGCGATTGCAGTTGAACCATGTCGGTGAATACGGCCGTAAGACCAGTTGCATTACAAATCGATTTATAACCCATAGATTTATTGCCCCTGAGCTAAATTCCGTAAAGAGACCCAGAACTGTATTGCATACCTGAGACTTCATAACAGGGCGACGGCGCGCAAGTAATCCGAAAAATCGAGTATAGGCCTACTGAGAAACTGAATTTTCTGAATGTTATGCAGAAACTAATATATTTGGGGAGAAAATTGATTTGTGTGTGTATATCCTCCGGGAAACGAACCCGTTTCCCCTTGCATACCGGGCAAAATCGCTAACCAATAACTTCATTTCCTTGTAGCACGCATTATTAGCGCGAAACGCTGAGTGGAGACATTGCAGCTTCCCTTAACGAGTAATTACAATCCCTACATTTTTAGTAACACAAGAGGCATTAACTCGCCGGTGATTGGTTACTTCGAGGAAGAAAGATAGCAAAACTTTACGAGGGAAGCGGAGCTTTCTCTCTCTCTCTCGAAGTTCATTAACGAAAAATTGAAGCATTTTTTGGTGAATCAATAGCAAAGATGGAAAAGGCAAGGGGAAAAATCTCGAATGGGTAGAAGAGGGAGCCGAACAAACAACCTTCGGTACGTGCGTCCTGTGCTCTAAGCACTGCTCCAACTGCAGTTGTCAGATACAAGTATAATCAAGTACATGTATATGCATTGTTAAACGTCGCCCACGGAAATTTCACTGTGGGTGGCGTCATCACTCATTCTAGCCAATCACGATGCGCTAAATTTTCGTAATGTAGCTAGAAATGTAGGATTTGTTTATAAGCTGCCCCGGGTATATGCAAGGGGACCCGAGATCGATTCCCGGAGAAGACAAATCACTTTTCTTTCCAAATATTCGTTTTGGCATCTTAATAAAAGCGAATATAATTTCTGTGCAGGGCCGTCTTAAGAGCATCATGGGGCCCCCAGGCGGAGTGATATTTCTGAGGCCCTACCTGGCAAATTCTTGAAAATTTCAACCAAGTCTCAGTTTTCTGAGTCGCCTTTTTTCTTGAGGCACACCCGGGCCGTGCCCAGGTGGGCCCATGCCTTAATACGGCACTGTTTCTGTGGTGTTTGGTCAGTACATGATAACTCCAAAAAAATGTCTTTTTAATCTAAAAGTAAGTTTTATGTTTTGCTAATTGTAACTAATTAGAAGTGAGATAAATGCACAAATACGTGCTTACGGCTAAACAACATGCTGATGTATGATATTTTCATTTGTGTGTATGCTTTATTTTTTATTTTTAAATGACCATGAAAATGCTTATACAGTCGAATCCCGTTTTAACGAATACCGTTATAGCGAAAATCTCGTTTTAACGAACACTTTTCTGATCCCTCAGATAAGTTTACAAAGGTACAATACAAAAACTTGGAATTCCTTTATAACGAAATTTCGTTATAACGAAGTGATTTCTGCGGCCTCTTCGAGTTCGTTATAACGGGATTCGACTGTATCTCAGAAATGTAATTTTGGAATTATAATGCTGTGACCAAACACCACAGACTTGAAGAATAGAAGGCGGAAAGTCTTAAAACTCAACAAGAACAAAACACTCGTACGATACTGAACGACTAAATACTTATTTTATTTATTTCAGCTTGTCCTTGTGTCTGTTTAAAGGAAGAAAATAAGTTAAGTAAAGACGCATATCCATCATAAATAACACGAGCTATGTGTGTGTGTCATCCGATACCCGCTATCGGCGGCGATGTCTCGAGACTGACTCGCAACTTCTGTTAGTTGTCGTCCAAGACAAGATACAACACAACACTCTCTCTCTCTCCCATCGCAACTCGAAACTACCAGCGGGGGGAAAAATAATAATAATAACAGACAAGAGTAAAAATAAGTTTAGTGTTGTTGCTGATCTTGTCCGTTATAACAGGGTAATCTCTAAAGAACAGCAGGAGCCTGTCATTCAGATAACAACTTCTTAGCTTCCGCTTACTTTCGGTTTCTTCTTGTTGTTGTTGTGGCAATTGTGGCATCCATGGAAAATCAATTGAAAGAAAAGTCTAATCTAAATCTAAAGAATAGATGATGTAGACCGCAAACCCGATAGCGAAAAAAATGGTTTGTCAAATACCGATGAATAAAAAGAGTATAGAATTTTATCAAAATCGGTAAAGACATTGTCTTCTCATAGTGATACAGTGGAATCTCTTTTTAACGAACACTTTTTTGATCCCAAGATAAGTTTACGTAGAAGCAATACAAAAAACCTGGAATTCCTTAATAAGGAAATTTCATTGTAACGAAGTGATTTCTCCGGTCACTTGGAGTTCGTTATAACGGGATTCAGCTGTAGTATAGAATTCGAAAATTTGCTCAAAAATGGGATTCATAGTCGGTCCTGCTTAATATATGTGTCACTATACACTTGAATTATTAATAGACATATGTCTATTATGGTTAAGATTTTGAGAGTAGGTACTTGCCTCCGTACTGAAGTTCAAGTCGTCTTCAGTACGTATATTTAGTTTCTTTTTTTCTATTACCTGTTGAGCCAATAGAGGGCGCTATCTTTCCTAATGAAAAGTAAAAATCCTAAGTATTATATAATCGTTGTAATTAAATATAATTTTCATTTTAGTTTTGAGGTCTGATTTATTCGAGAAGCTTTATTAAATGTTGATCCTTCATCAGTTTTCAATGCACAAATTATACTAATGTTGTAAAATGAAAATTGAATTGTTCCCCGCATATGCGGATACCCTCCTAACCTTTCGTTTGTTTTGTTTGCTGGAATCGTTGGCCAATCCAATTAAGCGGAGCCGACTGTACTTGACAACAAATACTTAGGTCTTTGTCAGTAGCACGAGATCTGAACATGCTCACGGGCTATAACTGTGATCCTATTTCTGGCATGCAACTATTCTGGTCTGGTGGTGGTGGCTATAACTGTGAATCCGTTGTGGGTACAGTTACTATAGTCCAGCATTTCTCAACCAATGGTCCGAGGACCAGAGGTTGTCCTCGACGATGGCGTGGGTGGTCCATAGACAGACTTGATAATTCAATTCTAACTGGATGGGAAATTATTCATTTGCTGTAATTGATATTATAGTAATATCCATATGGATTCACAAATAAAAGTTGTGAATTCATACTTAGATTCATTATACCTCATCAAGGAAAATGCGGAAAATGGCAATCCTGATTACGGGATATCACTAATTTGAAGCCCAAGGATGCAATTAACGGCAAATTTGATGATTATTGCGAAAAAGGAGTGACGGGTGAGGAAATAAAATGTTGCTACAAGTCGCAGTAGACAAAAATTTGATGGGAAAGAACATTCAAATAACCCGATTACTGTAAAATACGGGACGTCGCCCACTGTCTTCAAAAACGTTGTTGCCGTGTCAGCAAAATCCCCTATTGTAGTTGAAGTTGCTGAAAAATTGAGGAAAATCAGTTCAACTTGACATTGCGAGATGAATATTTGCATTCGTATCCAAAATTACCATAATTAAAAAAGCGGGGCAAATGTATGGGAAGAAATACAGAACCACTAAAAATACAGAAATTTCCCGTAATACGGGACGCGAGTGGTCCGTCGGATTGTTCGAAACATTTTACTGGTCCTTGGGTTCAACAAGGTTGAAAAACACTGCTATAGTCCATGAATGATCCAGCACGATTCTTATGAAAGGCTTTTTAGGGTTCGGAATTCTAGACGTTAAATGTAAAACGTTCAACATCTCATCACCGTGGGTACACTGACTGCCCCCTGCACACACGTTTTCTGCCCCGTATCCCGACTAAAGTTTATGTTACACAACACACGTCACTCTGTGTACAAGGTGCATAGCTAAAAGGGCGTATGGCATTTTACTGACAGACCGTTGATTGCTAGAGGCATTACCTCTAATTTGAAAAAGTATCCAAATAACGTGTAGTACTCAGATATGTCATTCATTTTGCAAGGGATTATATAGTTATTAAAATAGAAATTTTAACTTTAAATGGACACTCCTGTGCTCAAGAACCCAATTACAAAGTTGTTGCCCCTGTCTATCCTGATGCCAAAAAAAAAAAAAAAAAAAAAAAACAATTCCGCGTTTCTTAGTGAAAAATTCACTAGAATATTCGAATTCGAAAAATGGGGGAAAGTTGGGAAAAAACCAGCGTTAAATATGGTTAAACCGTTTTATCCGTCTCCTTGATCTAGACTCCGCGACCTCTACAAATAAGCAGCGGTGACTTCACGCATGGGCCTAACCGGGCAGTGCCCGGGGGCCTCAAAAGAAAAGGGGCCTTCACAAAAATGAGATCTGGTTGAAATTTTCGAGAGTGAGCGTGTATACAGTCGAATCCCGTTTCAACGAATACCGTTATAGCGAAAATCTCGTTGTAACGAACACTTTTCTAATCCCCCAAATAAGTTTACATAGGAACTAGCTAGGTAACCTGGAATTCCTTTATAACGAAACTTCGTTTTAACGAAGTGATTTCTCCGGTCTCTTGGCGTTCGTTATAACGGGATTCGACTGTATTTGCCAAGGAAAGGGCCTCAGAAAAATAACTTGGCCCGGGAGGTCCCACGATGCTTTTAAGACGATCGCCTCGCGAATAAGACCGACTGGAGCCTCTCAATAACGGACAACGCTCTCAACAAAGTTTGGCGAAGTCACCCGGGAACCTCGATGCCCAATTTGAGAAACCCTGCGCTTACCCGTGATCACTTGTTGATAAACCCACACGGATATCGTTGATGGCTACCGATGGAGAAAGGAGAGCAAGAAAACAGATCCAGCACAACTTCATCAAGGCTTAGAAGAAGGTTTTTGAACTCGGACACCACAACGGGAAATAGACGGAGAAATAGAAGAAGAAAGAATGATTCAAAGAGAAGGGGGGGGGGCGATGGGAACCACGGACACAAAAGGGGCGAGGAACTCAAATCTCAACAATGGATTATTCCTCAAGATCGTGGAATAATCGTAGAAACTCGGGCTTTTAATCAGTCTCTGAAGAAGGTGATTAGAACGAGGAAGTGGCAATAAAAAAAAGAAAGAAAACCTTTTCTCCGAATGATACCATACGTCTGGGGGTCCCTTTCCAGGGTGAGAGATCGAGGGGACCCTTCCCCCCCCCTCCTCCTCTCCGTTGGTGTAAATCCCACGGTTTCAATGTCGCCGAGTGTGAATAAATAGAATCTGACTCTCTCTCTCTTCTCTAAGACTCGATTCTTCTATGGATAATAATAATAATAAGATGCACAAGGAGACTTCCAAGGAAGTGTTTTGAGTTCTTCGGGAATTGACCATGCGGATCAACTGCAATAAATCAACCCGACGGGGGTATATATCCAAGACCCCTACCAGGTATGGTAAGGTAGGAGAAGAAGGAAAAAAAATGCAGCACATGAAGTCTCTGGTAAATCCTATTGTATTCTGAGGGTGAGACATATTACAGGGAAAAAATAGAAAAAGAAGCACGACATCTTACCTATTTCTCAAGAAAAGTCAAAGTCCTGTGCACTGATATCTATGTACGAATATAGGAAAAAAATGAATGGAGGCATCTCCGAGAGGAAAGAAGTGAATATGTGAATGTATTGTAAATATGGGGCGAAAATTTTCTCTTAATTCGTTGAATTCACACGATTTTTTTTCCCCATTTTTTTCCTTGTCCGTGTAACCTGTCGTGATGTATTCGATTTCTTATTAGCTGTACTTGAGTGTTTGCAACTGAAATAAATGGCGTATTCGGTTATTGTTATAATCGTTTGATGTCTACTGAAGTACCTTTTTATAAATGTTTTCTATGAATAATCGATTCTATACCAAAATAATTCTATGAATAAATGAAATGAATTCTTTTTTTCAATTATTCTAGAATAAATGAAAGAAATAATTCTACGGTTGGACCCCGTTATAGTGAACCATTTGCGGACCCAATAAAAAGTTCACTGCGTGATGTGTTTGGAATCTTGAATCTTCGTAGTCTTTGCAATAAACTGTATGCTTTGAATTCATTTTTTGAGACGTATGATCCTTCTCTTGTATGCCTATCCGAATCATGTCTGTCCCCAAGTCTTCCCAATTGCGTGTCTCACCCAATTCCACTGGTACAATATGCTGATGATGCTAAACTGTTCTTTCCCACGTCTGAACACACAGAGCTAAATTTCGCCTGCCAACGTCTCCATCGCTGTCCTGTAGTCAATCGTCTTCTGATTCCCATTAATAAAAGTGGTGTCATGCACATAAGGGGGGGGGGGTGACACAATGAACTCAAGCTACTCGATGGGTGGCAAAGAGCTCCAGAAGTTCAGTTCTTACACCAACTTGGGAATCGCCGTTTGCAGTACCGGAAATTTCGACCTGCATTATTCGAATGTAGCGTGTAAAGCGAAACGCACTTCTTATGTACTTCGAAAAGCTTATGAAAATATGCTACTACTACGCTCACGCACGCATTTGCCGTTTTTATACGTCCAATCCTGGAATATTTTTAGCAGATAGGATGCCTGTACAAAGCGAAAGATATAAAATTCATCGAAAAGGTCCAGAAGTCATTTACCAAACAGCTCTGTGGTCTGCGTTACCGCCCATATGACGAAAAACTGGGAAGTCTGGGGGCAGGGCCGTCATTTCAACTTTTTCCAGGGGGGTCAAAGAGCATGTACTAAAGGTACGCATATATATATATATACCATTTGTAGTGTATTTTCAAAACCCAGAGGGGGCTGCCCCCCCCCTAAATGAAAGGCCTGTCTGGGGGGGTCCACTCGTTAGAATGGCATCGCCTTGAAGCTGGCTTAAAGCTGTGCTTCAAATTTGTACACAACCTAGTTCATACGGGTCAGTCAACTCTATTTGTCGAAATTATTGCCAGGCTATCAACGAGAAGACATCCATTGCAAATTAAAATTCCAACTGCCAGGAATAATGCTAAATTTTATAACTTCCGATGCCGAGTTGGAAGAGTATGGAACAGATTGTCGACAGAAATCATATGTTCATTCACATATCACAGATTTTGTCATTCTGTCAACGGTTTTGATCTCTTATCATTTTTAGTTTGTTATGTATTTTAGTTCATCACATTGAGTTTTATTGGTGTATATATGCTTATTTGTATATACACTGCTCAAAACAATTAGGGGAGCAAGCAAAAAAGTGAAGAAAACCGTGCGAGACAGCCACGTATTGGCATACAATGGATAGTACACGCGTATCAATGCGCAATACAGAAAAAAGACGTAAAAAAATTTGGAATTAAGCTTTAATTCTTTGAAAATATGGAAAAAACATGAAAAGATGATTTAGGGCAACAATTTGGTTACATGTAAACGATAAAAAAAAAGTACTGTTTAGACATGATGCATGAGTTTTAATAGGGCGTGTGGTCTCCTCGAACAGCTAAGATTGCAGCACACCTGTTTGCCATGGATGCGATGAGGTTATCGATCAGACTTTGGGGAATACTGTTCCACTCCTCAAGAAGTGCAATCTGCAAGTCTCGGACAGTAACAGGCGGCCTTGGTCGCGCAGCAATGCGTCGTCCGAGCATGTCCCAAACATGCTCGATTGGATTCAGGTCAGGAGAGCACGCTGGCCATTCCAATCTCGCTGTATTGTTTCAGCTTCAAGCATGTTCTCCACCAGACGAGCTCTATGCGGTCGGGCATTATCATCCTGGAAAACAAAGGAATCTCCAATAGCTCCAGCGTAAGGGATGACATGAGGTCGCAGTATCTCGTCTGCATACCTTCGGGCCGTCAAAGTGCCATTCCGAATGATATGCAGGTCCGTACGTCCGCCTATGCTGATTCCACCCCATACCATCCAACCAGCTCGTCTGTATTGTGATCTTTCACGAACGAATGCGGGTTTATTTCGAGTGCTCCTGTCCCTCCATACCAGAACACGTCGGGTGTCACACTCCAGACTGAATCGGGACTCGTCTGTAAACAGCACTTGGCTCCAATCATGTTGCTCCCAATCTCGATGTTCAGCAACCCAGCTTCTTCGGGCCGCACGGTGGCGTGGGGTCAACGGAACGCAGACCATTGGCCTACGTGCATAGAGCCCTCCCTCATGAAGCCGATTACGTACGGTTGGGCTGGACACCCTTCGTCCTGTTGCCAAGAGCAACCGTCTTTGCAGTTGCGTAGCATTGTCTGTTCTGTTTCGACGGGCTGTAACCGTATATACCGGTCATCAGTTGCTGTAGTGGCGCGTGGCCGACCTTGCCCTGGTCGACGTCAAACATTTCCTGTTTCTTGGAATCGATTCCACAGCCTTGCAACAACACTTCTGGCGACTCCAACAGCGTCCGCGACACTATGTTGTGTTCGCCCGGATTCCAGTTTGCCTATAACACGCCATGCCATGGATTCCGGTAAATCACGTTGTTGAGACATCCTCAAGTTACCTTGTCTCAAAAAAAAAATACTGCGCAATCGAATTTCACAGTTACGGCAGTAAAACAGACGTTTCTGCAACATCCCGATTTCTGCCCTTATCTCCTTTTTCTGGTTTTTGACGTCATGAACTTTGATTTGCATATGAAGTTTTCTTCTTCCGTTTCCTGCTAGGCTTTAAATTATGGATGATTCATTTTATGTTACTTATCGGTATACATCTTTGCGTAATTTTGTTAAAACCATGTGCTCCCCTAATTGTTTTGAGCAGAGTACATATCATATGATAGTGTTCGTGTTTTTTTTTGTTTTTTTTGATAAAACCTATTAATAGGTGTCATCTTTTTATCTGTTTTTTCCCGTTTGTTCGCGTTCTTGTATGAAATCTTCTCTATTGTTTCTACTGATATTGCTGCTCTCTCTCTCTCTCTCTCTGTATTTCAATTTGGAATAGCATGCAATGATTTTTTAACAATTTTAATTTAAATTTTTTGTATACATTTTTATATATTTTCAAGTTTTATTTGTGTGTACATGTGTTTATTTTAATATTTGTTTGTTGGTTTTGTTATTTATTTTTTTTTTAACGTATTTCTTAGTGTCATTTTTTATGCATTTTCCCCTTACACATGTTCGTGAGCGTGAACATGTTATTGTTTTTTACTGATATCTCCGCTATTTTTTTCCAATTTTATTGATTGTTTGAATTGTGCACCTGTGAAGTTAGAGCCTAGGGCCTTGCACAGGTTTGTATATTAAATAAAATAAATAACCCAAGGTTCACTGTATCCAAATTTGTTGGAACGTTGATACATAATTGAAAAAAATAATTCTAGAATAAATGAAAGAAATAATCTTAAAATAATTCTAGAATAAAGGAAAGAAATAACTCTGGAATAAATGAAAAAAATAAGTCTAGAATAAATGAAAGAAACAATTCCGAAATAATTCTAGAATAAATGAAAAAAATAATTCTAGAATAAATGAAAAAAATAATTCTAGAATAAATGAAAAAAATAATTATAGAATAAATGAAAGAAATAATCTTAAAATAATTCTAGAATAAATGAAAAAAATAATTCTAGAATAAATGAAAAAAATAATTCTAGAATAAATGAAAAAATAATTCTAGAAAAAATGAAAAAAATAATTCTAGAATAAATGAAAGAAATAATTCTAGAATAAATGAAAGAAATAATCTTAAAATAATTCTAGAATAAATGAAAGAAATAATCTTAAAATAATTCTAGAATAAATGAAAAAAATAATTCTAGAATAAATGAAAAAAATAATTCTAGAATAAATGAAAAAATAATTCTAGAAAAAATGAAAAAAATAATTCTAGAATAAATGAAAAAAATAATTCTAGAATAAATGAAAAAATAATTCTAGAAAAAATGAAAAAAATAATTCTAGAATAAATGAAAGAAATAATCTTAAAATAATTCTAGAATAAATGAAAGAAATAATCTTAAAATAATTCTAGAATAAATGAAAAAAATAATTCTAGAATAAATGAAAGAAACAATTCCGAAATAATTCTAGAATAAATGAAAAAAATAATTCTAGAATAAATGAAAAAAATAATTCTAGAATAAATGAAAAAATAATTCTAGAAAAAATGAAAAAAATAATTCTAGAATAAATGAAAAAAATAATTCTAGAATAAATGAAAAAAATAATTCTAGAATAAATGAAAAAATAATTCTAGAAAAAATGAAAAAAATAATTCTAGAATAAATGAAAAAAATAATTCTAGAATAAATGAAAGAAATAATCTTAAAATAATTCTAGAATAAATGAAAGAAATAATCTTAAAATAATTCTAGAATAAATGAAAGAAATAATCTTAAAATAATTCTAGAATAAATGAAAGAAATAATCTTAAAATAATTCTAGAATAAATGAAAAAAAATAATCTTAAAATAATTCTAGAATAAATGAAAGAAATAATCTTAAAATAATTCTAGAATAAAGGAAAGAAACAATTCCGAAATAATTCTAGAATAAATGAAAAAAATAATTCTAGAATAAATGAAAAAAATAATTCTAGAATAAATGAAAAAAATAATTCTAGAATAAATGAAAAAATAATTCTAGAAAAAATGAAAAAAATAATTCTAGAATAAATGAAAGAAATAATCTTTAAATAATTCTAGAATAAATGAAAGAAATAATCTTAAAATAATTCTAGAATAAATGAAAGAAATAATTCCTAAATAATTCTAGAATAAATGAAAGAAATAGTTTTATAATAAACGAAAGAAATAACTGCGGAAGAAATTGATTAAATCTCAGAATTACTGAAAGAAATAGTTTTAGAATTTTTGAAACAAAATAATTTCAGATTTCTCGCATTCAATCATTTATAAATCAATGAGAGAAATAACTTCGTGATTTCTCTGATAGAAATTATTTCCCAATCAATAAGAGAATAATTGCATAATTATTGAAAGAAATTATTTCAAGATGTAATGGAACGGAGAAAGAAAATAATTTCAGAATTATAAAAATAAATAATTAAAGAACCATTTGAAAGGATTTGAGATTAAAATTAATCACGGAATTGATTTATTATCCAGTAATTAATAAAAAACATTTTTTTTTTCAAAATTAGCAAAAAAAATTATTTAAGAACTAATCGAAATTAATAATTAATGAAAGAAATAATTTCAGAATAAATAAAATCTTCAATTATTGTTGTTACTTTTCAATTCCGCGGGCCCCCATTGCCGCTTCCCCGTTATTAAGATGTTACTAAATTATATGAGTTGATGTCCCGCGGGCTTCGTGAGAAGTTTCAGTTTGTCCCAGTAGGGCCGTGTCTGAAAGGTTGAAGACCCCTTCTATACAGGGTGAATATAATTGAAGCTGCAATTTTAGGGCCGCAATTAGATACTTTGTCAGCCGGGGAAAACACGCATTTCGGCGCTCCGTGTAATATAGATGGACCAGTTAAAGGATGAACTCGGTGCCCCCACTTGTTCAGCTCCCGGGAGCACCAGACCCGTCTGCTCCCCCACCCCTAGTTGTGATAAGTAAGAGTATAGGCCTATAGATAACAAGATGAAGATACAGCATGTAGTCCTCTTATCTATGGGAATGTGCAGACATGTCCCGTTTATATACACCTATGAATAGGGTGAATGTTTTTATGAATCACACAAATTTTATGTGTAATTCATAAAAACAATGGAAGGAGAACACGATTATCGAGAATTTTTGTTGTCGTTGTAGCGAATGTGGTCCGTTTTCATTCATAAATAATTCGCTATAAGTGAATATTTTTTGTATCTTTAACATTAGCTCTTTGACAATAACTTGTGAGATTCTCGTTATAAGCCGTAGCTAATCGTTATAACAGACTTTTTTACTGTACTTATATGCATGCTGCTTTCCTCCTCCCACGAGAGATGTGATAGGATTAGGCTTACAGATGAACTCATTATCGCTCTACATGTTCAACGAATATCAATTTATGGAGCTCTGCCCCTAAGAAACTCGGAATTCGGGTCCGTCAAATAACCTTCCCGAGGAAGTTTCCAGAGTGCAGGGCCATGTTAAAGCATGGGCATACGGTCACTGGGGGTTCATGTAGTGAGGGAGCCTCATGTTAACGAGAAAAATATGCAAAACAAAATATTGTCTAATGTATGAAAAAAATATTTTGAATTGGAGAGGCTGGTACCCCTCAAGTCTGATTGAGAGACGTGCCCAGAGAATCTAATTTCCGGAAGGCTCGTGGTGCCATTGGCCCCAACATCCAGGAGTAGGGCCCTAGGCTGGGATCTTTTGCCCCCCCCCCTCGTCAGACTTCTCACGTGCCCTTCTATAGTTCACGTATAGCGCGAAAAAGCAAAAAATAACGAGAAATGTCCCGGGCCCTAGGGCTAGAGCCCTGTCAGCCCCGGCCTTGTGGGGGCCATGCATGGTGCTGTTAAGACAATGACCCCCCCCCCCCCCCAGGTTGGCCTGTCTTCTTGCAATATGTCCAGCCCATTTCCATTTTAAACGTTTAATTCTTTCCATAATATCATTTACGTTTGAGTGGCTTCTTATCCAAATGATTCGTTTTCTGTGTTGCCTTATGATGCCTAACTTAAGTATTTTCATGCTCCTTTTTTTGTGTTGTCTGTAGCCTGTGTATCGTCTTGCAACCAAGTGTCCATGTTTCAGCTCCATCTGTCAGCGCTGGTAGCACACACACTGGTTAAACATTTTTCTTTTCAAACATAATGGCATGTGGCTCTTCAGAATTGCACTGCTTTTGCCGAAAGTGCTCCACCCGATCCAGGATTCTTCATCAATGATTCTGTTTTCCATGTTAAGTTCTTGTCCGAGGTATACAAAGCTTTCTACTTCTTCTATCTCTATTGAGCAAGATCTTCTTCTTCAAAGCAAAGGAGTTGAACATAACTTTAGTCTTTTGAAAATTCATTTTCTCGAACCCACCTGAATACTTACCTTCTCCAGTTCTTGTATCATTTCTTCTAGTTCGTCTGGATTACTGCTGATGAGTATTTGCATTTTGGCTGACAATGTCGTCACCAAAATGCAAATGGTTGAGAAATTCTCCATTTATTTCAATTCCTTTCTCATCCTCTAATCCAGTTTTCTGAATACTTCTTTTAAAACAGCGGTAAACAGTTTTGGTGAGATTGTGTATCACCCTGTCTGACTCCTTTCCCAAGTTTAAGCTTTGCTTTTCTTTTATCCAAACGAATGGTTGAAGTTGCTTGGTCATAAATTTTCTTGATGATACTGATGTAAGTCATCTCCACCCCAATTACATCTAGACATTTAACAACAGCAGATGTGAAGACAGTCAAACGCTTTCTAAAAATCAATGAAGGTGGGGAATTGCACAATGGATAATTAGGGGTGCTAATTAGGGTGGTTATTAGTGGTTAATTACCTCTCACAAGTTCCGATATTCTAATACTGTATCAACCTATATTAAGTAGGTGTTACTTTTCGGCGAGAATCCGTAGGCATCTTTCTTACATAAAAAAAACACAAAGTTTAAAATCAGGGGACTCAATTCGCCAGTAATTGGAGCAATTACGGGACCCGTCGGGCCATTTTGTGGGGAGGCAGTTGGCGAATGGTTCCTCGTAATGGGATAGATAACCACGATGGAAAAAGTTGCCGCGTGAAAAATAGGATGTAATGTCGGGTGAAGAGGGGGGGGGGGATAAGTGAGGGAGATTATCACTTTGCGCAACAGTTTGCGATTGGAGGGGGGGGGGGTAAGTTGAGATCGAAAAATACTCTCTTTTTTTGGGGTTGTAACAGAGTTATCAAACGCCCAACAAAAGATGTGAGAAACACGCATTGACGACGGAGGGGAGGGGGCGGAGGAGATAACTGTTAAAATGGCGACAAAAAAAAACTGCCGATTATTGGCCAAGGGTTGGGATGAAGAGGACAAAAAGTGTCGGTGGAGTTGAGAGAAAACTTATTAACATAACAAGAGACCTTGCTACTATGAAGTCAGGGATAGGAGGGGGGCAAAGGGCCCACCCCACAGGTGGGCTCTGCTATTCCGTGTATTTCTCACTCTCTCTCTCCCCTCTGGACAGAAGAAAAGGTTTAAGGATAGAGGGAGCGAAAAAAAAAATGTATGTAGGGGAATATAGATGTTTCTAGATAGAGATATAGATAGATAAATATTTCACTGGAGGATCGGGAGAATAGATCCCGGGAGATCTAGAGAGAGAGAGAGAGAGGAGAATAGACCAAAAAGACATCTATTCCGCGACATGGGGTGGAATTGGTGAGGTCATGAAGGAGGATGTCTCTGTTTAGGATGGATGCAAGCAAACACTTCCCCATCTGTTGTCCCTTTTGACAGAATTTGGCTGTGGAGCGCGTTTCGGTGTTGTTGGCGACCGCCGACGGTATCGTTTGGAGCTAACGCCATGATCTTATTAGCAAAAGTCCCCCTTCCCCCGGAACAGATGCAGATACAAAAGAAGGCAGTGATTGCAGTGAGGGCAAACGCATGCTCCTTCCCTTCTTCCCCCAAGAAACATTCAAATACGATTAAAAATAATGGATCTGTCCCGTATATTCATCTTACACTTTTTACTCCCACCGATCGAATTACCGTCTTAATGGCGAAATGGAGGCATCCTACAGATCTGAGAGCTCACCTATTTAAACATTTATTCTCGAAAATCATTATTATTAAATTCAATTATCACGCCAGCCCTTAATTTACTTGTGGCCCCCTTGGACTTGCTCGTGTGGGCTCATGCTATAAGGCAGCTCTGACTAATAGGTCTGTTTGACACGTGGCCTAGGATCCATTCGTGCCCCTGGAAAAGTGGTGCACTGGGTCTCTACTAGCCCAGGACTTGGTAGCCGAACTTCTACATTTTGAGTAGTGTGATATCTGCATGCGTCGTCTCCTCCAGGTGGAGGCTGAAGAAACCAGTAAAGCACGAAACACCCAGGCTCTGCAGCAAGATAAACACTTCCTCCCTCCCTCCCCTGAGGGATGGGAGTTGACCTGGGCATCTCCCAGCAAAACCAGAATTTATTGCATTCGTCAAAGATTACATACAGTCCATCGTAATTACAATTATGTAAATCGAAGAATCATAAATCCCCCGGGGGAGGAGGGGAAAATCAAGAATCTCCAGGTAAAGACTGTTAGCAGGGCCATAACTAGACGAGGTCAAAGAAGTCTGGTGTCCCGGGAGCTGAACCAGCAATAACGTTGAGTATATTCATTTTCAAAATTACAGGTAGGACGGCAAGGCCGTAACGAGGTAGGGGAGGAGACTTGGGGGATCTGGTCTTCCCTCCCCCCCCCCCGAAATGTGAGAAAATGACCGAAAAAAGAGGAAAAAGGTGGCCAAATCTATCACTTTGTCCCCCCCCCCCCGGAATGAAAGTGGTTCCACCCGAACGAAATTTCTGGAAACGGGCCTGTATCAGGACCTTCTTAAGAGTATCATGGGCCCCTGGGCCAAGGGGTGTTTCGGAGGCCCTTCCTGGTAAATCCTAGAAAATTTCAACTGGATCTCATTTTTGTGAGGCCCGTCTTCTGTTGAGGCCCCCGTGCCGTGTCCGGGTGAGCCCATGCGTTAAGACGGCACTGGCCTGTAGGAGGGCGTCGAAATGGGTACTGGCCTCGGAAATTTTCGTTTCTAGTAAAATTATTGACGTGAATAGAGCCGGGGGTGGGGGGTCAGGAACCCCCTTTTTCTTTTGCTTTTTAATTTTACTTGAATATCAGTGGTGCGGGGGTTCACTGAAAGGTTAGACATGGGCTTGTCTGCAGATTCCTTGGCCTAGAGTAGTGGTTCTCAAAAGTGTGCGTGATGAAAAAATAAAATATATTGATTGATTGGTTGATCGATTGATGCGTGACTGTTCAGTGATTTAGAGTGATTCCTTTGTAGTCTGGGGAGCCGCGTATAAACGATGACGAGGCCAAGGGAGACACGGACTGAAAAAGTTTGAGCGCAACTAGGCTTTAGGGCAGTCTCCCATTCCATGCTTATCTATCCCATATGTTCCATCGCTACGCCCCCTCACTAAGACATCCTATGAGATTGCATTTTGAATCCGTAGCTTCTATCCCCGGGGGAAGGGGGGGGGGTCTGTTTCACTTTGGAAAACACTGACCTAGCCAATCTGTCACCCGTAGCAGTTACAGGGCCAAAACTAGAAACAGAAATTTACTCCAACATTCATTTTGGAACCCCTCCCCATAATTTTCAATGGACAAAGCGTGAACTCGTTTATCTTCCTGGTTTAGCGCCCGGCCAGCGGCACTGTTGATTTCTTTTATGTGAGTGGAAGGCCCGGTCATACGTACGCCTAATAGGGGATATACGTGGGTAAAAATGAATCGGTGAGCTGTTCACAGCCCGGTCGACTGGTCCCGGCCGGCCGGTTGAGCAACACACCGCGGCCCGGCGGTTGAGAAGCACTGACCTATAGGAACTATATATATATATATATATGGCAAGGATCCTACCCTCTGTGCCAATAGCATTCTATAATAGCATTCTTCTCCGGAGGCCACGGACTCCTTTACAAAACAATATTTAAAAAAGGCAGCAAAGTAAAAGAGATGTGCTGATTGTTTTCGCATCCAAGCTCAGGGACCCCCCTCCCCCCCGAATTAGTTTCGCCGTCACGATATTTGGCGAATCTTTCCATCGCCAACTCAGAGACGTTTTACGTTACAGATTAACCATTTTCTCACGGCAACCCCACTCTCATGAACGATCGCACAAACGTGTAACAAATGCAGGGGGCATTCAGGGCGCAACAACACACACACACACACTATAAAAAAAAAATAGGGGAAAAAGAAGGTGTCAAAGGGATCGTCACCGCAGGGGCGGACTTTATGCCATATTATAACTTGAACCAGTTGCAAAACAGACTACGAGAAAAAGAGATATTTTACTATCTATTCGGATAAAAGGCCCACAGAGAGGAGGGGGGGGGGGAGAATGGATGGTACAATGGCCTAGGAGAGTGCACAGTAGCCATCTGTGATCGAGGCTCATAGCGAAGAATAGGATTGCAGAGTTTCACTGATGAAGCGATCGTCGATGGCAGGGATTTGATAATAGTTCGGGGGGGCCCCCATTGAATGAGATGTCAAACCTTTTCTTTGGGAGGAAAAAAAAAAGGTTAGTTGAAAAGGGTCGTCCCGACTTTGCTGCATCAAGAGCCAAAGGACGGCCAAAAAGCTTCTTTTTTTCGTTGTTGTTGGTGAAAGAGAGGGACCACGGACTCGGTATTGTTTCCCTTGGTCTTCTTCTGCTTCGCCACTTTGGTAGAAAACAGAATATTCCGGATTAGTGGAATCCATTCTCCCGCCGTGTTCGGATTGTCACCTTCCTCTTCTTCGGCAGCCGGGGATGGATTTAGGGAATCCATTTCTTTTCGGGTTCCTATTTTTTTTTTTACATGTGGATTGACTGGAGAGGAAAAGGGAAGATGGTTTTTTTCTTTCGTTGATCTGTGAGATCAGTTTTTTTTTTCATATTGAATTTCCTTTGGTGATTCCAGTCTTGAGAAGGATGTTTGAAATCTCATTTCGGTGCGAGTTTGAATTTCTACTGAAGAAATGCAAGATTTTTCTTACCAAGTATCATCAATGGAACCCTGTCAGATTACTACTGCTCCCCTATCCAAAGGCGGATTTATGGTTTTTGCCGCCCTTCTCACGTTATTATATAATTTCCTTGACCACTCATTACTCAAATTCGCCAACCTGGGTAAAACTCGTTAAGCCCTCTCAAAGCCTACCTAGCACCCCCCCCCCCCTACTCCTGTATAGATATGCCTTTAAGTCACTCTCTTCCAGGGCCGCAACTAGAAATGAAAATTTTGTAGCTCTAGATAAGTGTTTCCCAAAGTCGGCAATATTGCCCCCTGCTCCGGGGGCGATGGAATAGTCCAGTGGTGCGGTGGAAGTTACAGATACATGGGATGGGAGTTGAACCAAAAGTTTGGGAAACTATGTCCTATGCCAGCGGTTCTCAACCTTTTTTGACGGAGTCCTTTCCAGTATATAATTTCCATGGCGGAGCCCTCTTTGACTGGAGGAGCCCTTTTTTGTACATAATTTTTATGGCAGAACCTTGTAGGGCTCTCTTATTTACTTATTTATCAAATTTACTGATTCATTTTATTTTCCTTGAGTCGCTACGGAGCACCGGTTGAGAACCACTGTCCTATGCCATTGTGCATCTTGACACTATCTCCCGTAATTTTAAACGGAAAAACAGTGAACTCGGTGCCTTTCCTGATCCGGAATTATTGGGGTACCAGAACCTCTTCCTTCCTCTTCGCCTTACCCTGGCTCTGCTCTTTTGATCACTCTCATGCTCGCACATGCTCTAGGTCAATCTTTTAGTCACTCTCCGACTTGATCCCTTGCTCTCTAGCAGGTCCGCGACTAGGGAAGTACAGAGGGGTCCGTTGCCGCTGCGCAGGATCAGGAAGGCGCAGAGGTTACGCTTTTCGCGTCCAAAAATAACGATAATAACCGGTGTCCGCAATCGAGGGGTTTCTTCTAATATTGTAGAGGTAATTTCTACAATATTAGAGATACAATATCTGTAATCTCTCATTATTTTCCGAATTATTTCTGTTTAATTAGGAATTTTTATCATTTTTGAAATTGTTTCTCAAATTCTAAAAAGCATTTCTTTTCAGTAGCGTACGCAGAATTCTCTAAAGGAAGGGGGTGTTACGTTTTTTACTGAAAAAATACACTATAATCTCAGCTCGGGGGGTTCACTCCCTTCTAGGCCACTCTCGTCATTCACTGGCATAAGTACCAGAACATGGAGGGGGGGGGGGCATTTCAGCTCCCCCACAAAATTCCATTCCAAAAAAAATCCATGAATATGCAATGGAACTCACCATTGCGCCTCCTGCGTGCGGACTGTAGTTCCGTAGTCTATATACGGGACGAATAGTGATTTTCAGCGCCCCCCCCCAATGCTTTCTTCATGTCGGCGCCTCTGCTCACTGGCCTGTCGCTCGCTCTCTAGGTCACTCTTTTTGTGCATATATGCTCGCACACTCTTTAGATAACTTTTTTTTTTTGGTTGCTCCTTGCCCTGACACGACTTGGCTCTCTATATGTCGCTCTTTTAATGGCATACAGGCTTGCACTCTCTAAGATCATTTTTTTGGTCGCTCGCCGACCTAGTTTGCCCTGACATGGTGTTGCTACCCTTCTCCTACTTTGCTTTTCTTGACTAACCATTCCTCAGAATTTCTGCCCTGTGCTACAGCCCGCTTAGCCACTCCCCCCCCCCACCCTTGTAGGTTATGTTCATGAACTCCTTTTCCGCTCATCAACTCCGGTCATATCGCCATACAGCAATTTACTACAGATTGAGTCTGTGCGTCAACTGTAAGTGCTCCATAAAAGTTTGACCCGGTATTATGGCCACTGAAGATGCTCAAGGTAGGTGGGGCTGAAATTTATGGTCTAATGTTATCTTGACCGAAGCTCTACGGCCCGGAAGCCCGGAGAAACTCAGACTAATTTCTTTCGTTTTCTTTCTTCCAAACTGAACACGGCCCAGGCTGTATCGGCTTTTGCCAATTTTATCCATTGCCCTTGTGAAAGAGCGGGACCATGTCGGGGAAAACTTTATTAAACACAGTCAAATGCGAATACATAGAATTTACGTATACAAAATATTATAAAACAAAGAAATGTTAAACGATGTAGAAATACAAAAATACAAAACACAAAAACAATGAAGAAATGTAAAAGAAGCACCTACTGATGATCATTCCGAAACTTCCATTCAAAACCCATATAACATAATCTGATCAATGCTGTCAACGCATGGGCCCACCCGGACACGGCCCGGGGACTTCGCAAAAATGTAAATTCGCGAGTTGGGAATTGCCTCTCGAAAATTACTTGGCCCCCGGGGACTCCATAATACTTTAAAGCAGCGGTTCTCAACCTTTTTTGACTCGCGGAGCCCTTTCTAGTAAAAAAATTCTATGACGGAGCCCTGTAGGCCCATTTTTTTAATTATTGATGAAAGTTACTGATTTATTTTTACTATTTAAAAATATTTATAATTATTATTTTTCTAATTTTACTGTTTTTTTTTATTTTCCTCGAGTGGCCGCGGAGCCCCTGGAGAGTGCGCAAGGAGCCCCAAGGGCTCCGGGGAGCACCGGTTGAGAACTGCTGCTCTAAAGCAGTGTTTCTCAACAGCCGGGCCCTGGAATCATTCAAACCGGGCCGTGAGTCATTTCATCGTTTAATTTTTCCCCATTTATTTCCGATTAGTCGTGTTTATGACCGGGCTTTCGTCTCAAAAGCAGAATTCAATCGGGCCGTGTGCTTTCAAACGTTGGGAATCACTGCTCTAAAGGCGGCCTTGAATTTGATATGAACTGCTTCAAAAACTGTGAAACCGAAAAACCTTCCGGCTTTAAAATTGAGCCATGCCATGCTTATTGAGGCTGCACACTGGCCATTCGGATAATCCAGAGCATATCTCAGCCTTTATTAGACAGATAAGATATTAACCTATTCACAAACCCTCAACAGACCATAAATCTGAAATCTCTACCGCCTATGAATGTCCCATTTGATACACCTTTCCAGGTGAGAGACTATGTCTTTACAAACGTCTTCCCTCTAAGTCCTTCCAACTTGAGGAACGGGTAAAAAGAGTCCACTTTGTCACTGCGGGAACGCACCTGGGACTTTCTCCGCCCTGTGTAATGAACTACATACGGGTAGGGTAGATAGTAGGCCTGCCTGCTGTAGCCTACTAATGAAGTTAGTCCGAAAAGGGGAATTGAAAGAGTTGCATTTGGCGGGGATGACAGTAAAGTACGGTAGCGTTTTGCCTCCTGCATTTACTTTCCTATGAGATATGAGCCGCAACCGGCGTCGAGATCGGGATCGAACCCCGGGTAAAGGAAGAATAGAGATAGAAAACGCCTACTGAAGCCATTAAAAATCCCTTTATTCTGTTAAATAAATAAAAAAAAACCCGCAGTGGGTCCCGCTTATAACGTTTTCCCGCTAAGTACGATTCATTTTATCCAACTCCCATACTAATGCTCATCAAGATTTCCCGTTTAAAAGGTTTTCCTGCTTACCACGTTGCTCCATGAGGTTATTCGAGAAACGTTATAAGCGGGATCCACTGCATTTCTATTTCATAACAATTCATTGAAAAGTGCGTTTAAAAAGCAACTTTTTGGTTATACTTTATTTGCGTAAATAAAATACATCGGTATTTTATATATTTTATCTTCCATGGTATAAAAGATGGGATAACATTCATGAGCGATTTTTATGTAAATTCTTGGGTTTTACCATGTAAATCAAGGGTGCTCACTCAACCAAGAACGAAGGGCGAACCACTTGATTGGTCTAAAAACGTGTCACGAGCCGCTAAGTGATCTGGAACAGCGTCGCAGGTCACATAAGGGTGGTATTCACCGACATGGTTTAAACTAGTCAGAATATTTTGATAACAGATGGACACGGATTGGTTAAATTCAGGTTTTTAACCAATCTATGTTGATCTCTTATCTAATTGTGACTACAGTTTAAAACATGTTAGTGAATACGGCGCTAAGTGAACTGTGGTCTGGTAAAGTGCTGAGGGCCACATAGTAGTGCGAAACTGCGCCGCGTTAAACTTGAGTGATCTGGAACTGTGTCGCTTAGTTCATTTTTACAAAGTTATGAGGTTGCGGGCCACATCAGATGACGCCGAGAGCACTATCTGACCCACGAGCTATGGGTTGAGCGTGTATGATGTAAATTTTCTGATTTCATTGAGTGAATTCTCTGATTTCATCGTGTAAATTCTCTGATTTTTCATGTTTTATTCTCCCTTTTCAGGTTACACTGAAGTTTCTCTTGAAGGTGATCTTGATATCTTGATAAAAACATGACGATGCTTCGATTATTACCACATCCTCTACCGGAAACGTTGAAAAATTTGAACCTGTATAAAACACTGAAAATATAGGCAACATAACCTGAAACTATTTTTTTTTAAATAATACTATTGTATTATTATAATTATACTATTAAATGTTACTGCCACCTGGATTTCTTTAATCGAATAGAAACTTTCTCTGAAAAAAATGAACACTTATCGTTTTTCTGGGAAATTTTTCTAGAAATTTTTCTTATTTAACAAATTTGTTAAAAAAAAATCACCGTTATCTGCGAATAAATCAGACGATAGGGAAGAAAATACTCTTATTTCAGAATAATTCAAATAGTTGAGTAAAAAAATGTTTGAAAAATTTTTTTTTTTTGGAATTGGTTGAAGATTGTTTCAAGGAAAAATAGATTATTGTTGTATACGACGTTATCTCTCAAAGGAATAAAAAATTATTGATGTTATCCAAAAAGTTAATAAATTGTTGCAGTTGTTATCAGTAAAAATTATTAAATATTTCGTCTGAGGAAACTGTTGAAAAATGTTTATATCATTGAAAAAAATGTTATTGGAGAAAAATATTAAAGCTTATAACGTTATCGAGAAAAATTTAAAGCTAATGATATCATCCGTAAAATTTTTACAGCAGATGTTATCGAGAAAAATTTAAAGCTAATGATATCATCCGCAAAATTTTTACAGCAGATGTTATCGAGAAAAATTGTTGAAGACTATATTTTCCGTGAAATGGGTTATATTAGATGTTGTCCAAAGAATTGTAACAGAGAATGTTATCCGAAAACTGTTACAGAAGATGTTTTTACAATTAAAAAATGTTGTGTAGCTGTTATCTCCGAAAAATTGTTACAGAAAATGTTATGCAAGAAAAATCCTTAAACATATTTCTGTACTTGAAATATATTGCAGAAGATGTCTGAGAAAATCATCAAAAACAGTGCTTCTCAAAGCGTACGTCGCGGCTCCTAGAGGCGTCACCAAACTTTGTCAGGGGCATCGAGGCTAGCTGGAGATACAGTCGAATCCCGTTATAACGAACTCCAAGAGACCGGAGAAATCACTTCGTTGTAACAAAATTTCGTTATAAGGGAATTCCAGGTTTTCCCGATTGTTCCTATGTCAACTTATTTGGGGGGGTTAGAAAAGTATTCGTTTAAATGAGATTTTCGATACAACGGTATTCGTTACAACGGGATTCGATTGTATTGATTTGTTTATTGTTTATGTTTCGAAATGGTTCTTTTAACGTAAAGTAGTAACGTAAAGTTAAACTATTCTGAAGAACCACAGAATTGAGCGGGCGAAGCACGGGAGAAAAAGTTTGAGAACCACTGGTTAAATATGGTTTGAGAAATAGAAAAGCTGAAAGGACTTTTTCATCATAAAAATATTATAAAATTGTATTTTAGAAACATATTTAATTAACTTTTGATTTGAAGAAGCTATCTGATTGAAGATGGCATAAGATTGATACAGTCGAATCCTGTTATAAGAACTCCAAGAGAACAGAGAAATCACTTCGTTATAAAGGAACTCCAAATTTTTACATTGTTTCTATGTAAAATTATTTGTTGGATTAGAAAAGTTTTCGTTAAAACGAGATATGTGCTATAATGCTATTCGTTAAAACGGGATTCGACTGTATTACTGACAAAAGGAATCATTACAGAAAACGTTATCTTAACGAAATGAGAAGTTGCAGATGTGTTATCTGAGAAGAAATTAAATCGTTTCAGAGGTTATCAGTAAAAATTATTGATGACCTATGAAGCAATTTAATTTTTTTAATACAACATAAATATTTTAGGGTCATGCATGTGCATGCACACACACAACACGTTCCTGCATGCACCAATTCACTAGAAATGCCGCAGAGGAATGTGAACGTGGTGCATGTACAGTTTCTTAGTAGTAGTAGGCGTAGTAAAAATTATTAAAGATTGTATTGAAAACTGTTCAAGATTGTAGAATTTAAAAAAAGGCCAAAGGTGAAAATTTTTAGAACTAGTAATGTTATCTGTGGGGGGAGGGGGGGGGGGCAAAGAGGATGTTATCAGAAAAATTTTCATAGGGGATAATGTCCGAAAAATTGCTACAGGGGAATGTTGTTCGAGAAATTGTTACAAAGGGATGTTATCCGAGAAATTGTTACAAAGGGATGTTATCCGAGAAATTTTACAAATGGATGTAATCCAAAAAATTGATAAAGGGTGATGTTTTCCGAGAAATTGTTACAAAGGGATGTTATCCGGAAATTTTTACAGACGATGTTATCCGAGAAGTTGTTACAGGGGGAATGCTATCCAAGAAATAATTATTTTAAATTATTGTTATTTTGTTTTTAGAAAATCCGACAAAAGATGTTAACCGAGATTAAATCCATTGGTGAGATGTAATCCATTAAAGATGTTCGAGAAAATAAAATCGTTACAAAATTACTTTTTTCATCTAAAAATTACTACAAAATTACTTTTCCGAAAAAAAATTTCTGATAATTTTTTTATCAACGTTCCTATCCGAGAAATTTTTTAAAACCACAATATTTATAAATTAATTACATAATTTGTATATTACAGTGGTAGAAGAACACCGCTGAAGACAAGCTAATACAAAAACAGATAAATAGACTGCTGCCACTCTTAACATAGAAGAAAAAAATTCGTCCATTTTTCTACAAGAAAAAGCACAAATATATCATATTATCCTTCTTTCCAGATAACCTCCAAGATAAGATAATCAGGAAAAATAAGAGGAAAAAAAAAACAAAATTTATCCGGCTCTCGTATCGATCGCATCATGAAAAATCTCTTGTATCGCGCGATTTAAGGGAAATTCGATTTTATTTCGCCCTCTCACTCCTCTGCTTCGAACATATTTCATTCTAAAAAAAAAAGATAAATAAATAAATAAAAAAAAGATATAAATTTCTTCTTTTCTGGAAAATGTAGTTTCTTAGATATCTCTGATCAAATAAAAAGAGAAGAAAATCTTTCGCTGACCAAAAGATGGGATCTCGAATTCCATTGGAGCAAAAACTTTAACACTCAGTGGACTTGATGACATCATGGAGGTAGGCAACCAATCGTTGCCGGGCTTGGTATCACGTGGTGACGTCGAGCCCCGCCCACGTCCCAGAACTGGGCGTGGCTCGCGACGGAGAGACAGAAACAGCCGCTCCGACGCATTTTTCGTACTTACTTTTACTCCGCGGGGGTTTTTTGGTTCGGAGAGAGGGGAAAAAAAAGGAGATAACAAATTTTTTTGTTTTCATCATATCACACATCATCATCATCCTCTTTTCTTACATGATCATGTGGGGAAAACCCTCCGGCACATTTCTCAACATGTGTCTGTTAGATAATGACGAGTAGAGTGCTTGGGAAAATAGATATTCGTGAATGAATGGAGAACTCGAATTTTTATGTGATGATACGCCGCTAGAGAAATAAATATCTCATTGGTGATCTTTTTTATTTACAAAACCGAAACTGATAATTTCGTGGCAATAACAAACTGTGAATGTGTCGTTGATGTTGGACATGAACATGGAGAATTTTTCGATTGAAAATGTTCGAGCCCGAAGTCTTTAATGAAGAAATCAGAAGTACCAGTTTCAAGTAAGAAATTATCTATTCTCTAAATTAATAATTTTTTTTTAAATTTATTTTCTCGTATAATCGAATTAATATGCTGACTGATAATATGTAATCCGATATTTTTTTTGGAATCGTGAACGTTCTATGATAATTGGATCGAAACCTACCATTTAAAGCCGAATCGGAAGGTATTAAAACGGTGGTTGGTGTTGTTATAGGGCCGTTTAAACACTTTCTTCCCCGGAATGTTGTTCGATAATTCTTCAGATAACGATAATGGAAATATTTTTTTTAGAAAAAGTTGAAGGAAATTTATTAAAGCATTTTTCTGAAGATATAACAATAACTTTGTTCAGAAAAAGTTTAAAAGAAATTGTTTCTCGGCTGCTTCTTTCGAGATGATATTGTTTTTAACAGTTGTTTCAGATATTATTATCAAAAATCCAATTTTTCGGACAACATTATCTTCAAAAATTTCATTTTTAGGGTAACATCACCTTCAAATACTTCATTTTCGGAAAACATCATCTTCAAAAAAATCATTTTCAGATAACATCATCTTCAAAAAAATCATTTTTGTAGAGAACATCATTTTTTCACACAAGAAATCTCTTTTTTTGTTGTTTACGTCATCTTAAGAAATCTCATTTTACACATATAACATCATTTTCCACAATATCCCGTTAACGGTAAATTTTTAAATTCTTTGAACTATTCTGAAATGACTGAAAGTTATTTGGTAACTTTCCTTTCAGATAATAATAACTTCAACAGTTCCTCAAATAACCGTAGTTTGTAAAATGATCGGTTTCAGAGAAGCGTATTTTCCTGAAGAAAAATCAATGATAAAAATCCATTTCGATTATTAATGGCCATATCTTTGCACGAGCGAACATTTTAAGGTGCACAGAGAGCCAAATTTCTTGGTGTTACCATGTATAATATTTATTGGTTTTGAGGTTGAGTTGGTCGGGGGGGGGGGGCGGATGAAATATTCGACTACGCAGGGTCGATGAGACCCTAAATACGCAACTTAGATTGACTTTTTGAAATGCTCTGGAGCACGCTTACCTGGCTGGAGTATTACCAACCTAAATATTTACATACTTGTTCCGGAAAAAGTTGTAATTTATCTCATTAAGGGGTTGCCCATAAACGTGGGAGGTCCCACGCTTTTAGTTGGCCTAGTTTACTTGCTCTAGATGGTCTCATTAATAAGAAGAAAGCACATACGGAATTCATCATCAAATGTGAATTGGCAAATTCAAAATTCTCTCTCTTTCACGTAAAAATAAATTATCATTCATGTGATAAATGATGCATTAGTATTTTTTCGGGCGTTTCCAGGGCCCATTTCTCGCATGGGCAAACGGAGCACGTGTCGAGGGCGCACAAATTTTTGGGGCCCATTTAGATTCAAAAACTGCCATCTTCTTTCGATATTTTAATTTTTTTTTTCAAAAATATTAACATGTATTTTTTCAATTTCGACCGTCTTTGGGTGGGGGTGGCCCATTCATTCCTTTCACCCCTGCATACGCTTTTCCTCAAACAATGCTGTATAAGCATAAGAAAATATGCATAAATAGCTGGCGATTCGCCAATGTTTTTGGAAAGCAATCAAAAAAAATATCGAACCATTTTATTACAGCCATAGATGAAATAATCTCCAAACAGTGTCTAAATCAGACTCCCATCGGTGACCATGATACCTCTTTGCGGTGCTCCAAGATACTTCGGATTCCAATTACATTGGAACTTGATATGCTTCCCAACCTAAGTGACAAAGCAGTTTAGGGTGCCGCAGAATAACGGGAAAGGTTTGGGAACGTCTCATCCGAATGTTTAGAAGCATATTTTCATTAATAATTCGACAAATAAACATCATATATAACTGAATTTACTTATTTAAGTAAAGAAACAGCAGAATTTGTCGACGTAATATTGAAATTGGAGACATCTATAATTTCTAAATAATGAATTTTCAGGAAGGGCTTAATTTGTATTTCACCCTACTATCTCGAATATGTCTTCACTTAAAATTCTCTGAAAATATATGAGAAATGCATTGATCAATTGCTGCAAAATTTTACCCATAAAATGTTATTATAATGAAAAAAGCGTGATGAAAACAAAGAAATATTCACAAATCAGATTCACACCCTTACGTAAGAAAGAGATCGGGGGTGCACCAACAGTGGTATTGATTTAAATCGTATTCCTGATTGCGAGCGAGTGGGGAGAGAGAGACTCGTGAAAATTACCGCGAGCCAAATCAATCCGAGCCGACTGCCGACCGAAAGCCTCCGGGGCCCCGATTCCCCAGAGGCATCCGTCACAGGAACCGCGGGCCCGCTCTCTCCCCCAACCACCAAATGATAATACCGCTCCTTTTCGGTGGTTGGTCGGCGAGATTCCGTGTGTAAAAGGCCATTTTACATTCACATTTTCTCTCATGCAAGCACACATTGAATCAAGAAGAGGATGGGAGAGAAGAGAGCAAAACACATTTTTATTTCCAACGCACAAATCTTTTATCTTCAATGGTGGAACCGTTCAAAAATGCTGGAAATTAGTTTTCAAATCGGAGATGTTATCTCGGTGTAAGCAGCCATTGCATTTTTGGCTTATTCCATAGCTTTCCGACGGGTTTTCCACGGAGCCCTGGGGGTTCCACAAGAGGCTTTTAGGAGGTTCCGTGTTATCGAAAAGTCAAACTTTTCATTAGTTTCACTCATGGCCTCAACCCGGGAGGAGCTTGGAGCTCTTATTTTACTTTATTTTTCCACATTGTAAATTCACCATGCAGGAGCCCCCCGTTAAAAGTCTTGCCTGGGCAATCCAAAGATGCTAGCCTAGGGAACCCTGTTACAGAATGTAAGGGGGCATGATTTTGTTACACAAAAAATAGATATATTGGAAAAACATCCATGCTTGTTTGGGTTAGAACAATCTCTTAATCATCAAGGGTTCCGTGGAATCGTCTCGTATAACTATCAAGGGTTCCGCTCAAACTAAAACCTTGGAAACCTCTATCTTATTCAATGTAAATGTTTTTAGTATGACCCGTTTCTTTGTTAGTACGTTCTTATTAATGCAGACTTGAATTTAAAAAGGAAATGAACAACTGATCATCGTGATATGATCCGATAATTACTATTGCAATCATAATTGAGAGTGTTGTTTCCAGTGTATGTAATTAACATTCATTTGAAACATAGAGAGGATATAGTCACCTTAAATATATTCAACTACGAGTTATCTATTAGCATTTACAAATCTTAGACAATAAAATAATTTCTAACAACGATCTAAAGCTTTTAACACAATTATCTGATTATTTCCTCCGAATTATTAAAAACTATTATTTAAAAATGCATTAATTTCTTTCGTTTCCTCAAAGAAACCATAGTTGATATGAGAAGTAAATAATCATCGGAACATTCTCTCTCGAAGAGTAACTAATGAAACTGAGACTTTTTGGATCTCTTACCACTCACTGTCTCTTTTAGCGATAAGGCATTTAATTGTCCCGTATATTGTCGTGGTTTTCGACAAGGATGTAGTGATATAAGGTCATGTTGTAGGTGGCTGTTGGGATGTTAACATTTATTTTGTCCAAAGTTCTCGTTTATATTAAAGGCTTTGAAACACCCAAAAAATAGATTTTTGTGACCGGTCACTGGCTGCGTGACAGATTTAGTGATCGTTACGTGACCGCAATTCGATTGGATAGCTCAAAATTTGAATACACAGCAAGACCCCTCTTTTGCGGACATTCGCGGAACAAAAAAATTGTCGGTAACAGCGGGGGTGATCATATTAGAGAGAGGTATTCCTGTTTTAATTGTATTATATACAGCCTAATCCCGTTTTAACGAATACCGTTATAGCGAAAATCTCATTTTAACGAACACGTTTCTAAACACCCCCCCCCCCCATATAAGTTTACATAGTAACAATACAAAAACCTGAAATTCCTTTATAACAAATTTCGTTTTAACGAAGTGATTTCTCCGGTCTCTTGGAGTTCGTTATAACGAGATTCGACTGTAGTATTTTAACAATAACTGAAATGTTTCTTTATTTTAATATGAATTGAAATTCTGACATTATGAGATGAGTTTAAAGTCATGAAATACATAACAACTGCATAGATACGAAATTAAAATTGCAAAAGAAATATTGTATAAAGTTTGCATACTGAATTGGCACCTTTTGGGAAAAACTGATCAATCGCAGTTTGGTAGGTTTTTCTGAGTATTTCAACGCCTTCAAAATGTATTTTAAGCTTGCGGGACTAAATCGAATGACTTTTTGTCATATAGTTTACAGGAAAATGTATCCATGTAAATCAATGCATCGAATTCATTTGCAATAGCACCAACTCAAATTTTCCTTTTTTCACTGTATTTGAGACATAATTTTCTTCTTCTCTTAGTGATAGAGAGCGACGATTACTAGAGCCGGCCATATCAAACAGCGTGAAATAATGTAAAATACAAGAGTACAACCAGAGCAAAACACACCGTGATTTCAAATTCTAAACGCGCATCAGAAGTGCCAAACACATTAGCAAACTTGAAACCAAAATTTCATTCATAAGTAGCCGAATATAAAAAGTTGATGAAATATTTAAACTTTTACTGCCATCTAGTGAGAATAATTCGAACCAAAATTGCCACCTATTGGTGTCCGTAAAGGGGTTTCAGTCCAATGGAACGAATGATGAAAATTGCGTCCGTGTGACAGTATCTGAGGGTGATCGTTAAACAGGGGTTCGAAATGCATTATTTAAGTAGGCTTTCACCGGGATATTTGGCCGTAAAACAAGGGTGACCGCATCTGAGGGGTTTTACTGTAATAATGGAAATTTTAAATTAAGATCATCATTGGAGAACAAATAACTATTAAACTTTGGCTTTCAGAGAATCTGTAATTGTCGATCTTTTTATAGCTCAATAATTGAGATATCATTAATTTCCATTAGTTAACGATTTCTCCTCTTAGGTTCGGCTTTTCGGCGTAGCGGGCCGCATCAGATAGCTCTATGGGAGTTATGCATTTGGCTGGGGGGACGGGGGGACGGTCAATAAGTAACTCTCTAGTAGGCCATAGGGCCGTAACTAGTATTTTTGCCGCCCGGAGCGAACATGATTCTACCGTCTTCACAACTTTAAAAATGAATAATTTTATAACGGTGTTCTTTATTCCAACCTAATACTGCCTCTAATTCCCTCTAAATTTTCCGCGCGGAATTCCACTGAATTGCCCCCCCCCCCGCTCCCCTCTAGTTCCAGGAGAGTAATAAAGTGGGCACTACTAAGAGTAGTGGGAAGTGGGAAAAGGGAGTTCCGAAAATTTAGCGTCGTCGTCGGATTCTAATTTAGTAATTATATGTACAATTTAGGCAGCAATGCCAATTTTTTAGTTTTGGCACCAATGACAATTTCATAGTTGTCACGGCGACAGGACTTCTATGATTTGTCAAGTCCTTTTTTTATTACGCCTGTTTATGAAACCGCTGAATCTATCTTTTTTTTTTCCCCCTAAATCATACCTTGTTTATGAATCTCCCGCGTGGAATACATCATATAATCACTACTGCGTTAATGAAGCCCGAGTAAATGAGTTTCCAAAATCTATATTTTGATGCAGCAGGTTCTCAAACGTTAGTGGTCATCGTTTATTCGCGTCTTCCCAGTTTTTTTTCCGAAAGAAAAACCATTTCAGAGCACTAAAGAGGCGCACTTTGGTCTGCTTCTGATAGCTCACTGCCGCAACGCACATTTTGGGAATCATTGCTTTAATGTATAGATACGATATTTCGTCTCTTTTCTCTCTCTCTCTCTCCCCCCAGGCCTTATTCTTATTGAAATAGTAGGCCTACATAAAAGAAACTTATCACTGAGTTGCTTTTGAAGTCTTTGCACCTCTTAGTTTGGACAACCAGAACCCGTGATAAAATCACAAAAAATGTGACTTGTTTCTGAAGCCCGCGGGGAATCTATCATATACAATCACCCGCTTATGAAGCAGTAATCCGCTTTCTATCCTAACTGCAGCTACGGGCTTATCACTAATTTCAACACTGGTAACCCCCCGCACAGATTGTTTACGAAGCTCACTGAATTTATAACATTACCAATATAGTTATAACCCAGTGGTTTTCAAAGATTGCATCGCTTCGATCCGGGGATACAGACAAATGCCTACTCATTGGGAGGGGGGAGAAGGTATGTGATCACGCGGTAAGTGCGTCACTGATGTCAAAAAGTTTGAGAAACATCAATATAGCCTGTTTATGAAGCTGCCTGATAAATCTATCACATAACCACTACTGTGAAGAAGGGGGGGGGGTCTACGTCTTGTTTATGAAGCTCGCGGAATTTATCGCATGAACAAAAACGCTATAGCCCGTTTAAGAAATTTGGGAATCTAAGCCAGGATCCCTTAGGCTATGCGGTATCTACTTGCTTAATTTTCGTTCCAATTTCTACTTTGCCTTGAAGCACATCTCGTGCAGCTCAACAACCACTTACGAACCTCCTGGGGGGCCCTGCAGAAACTACTTTTTAAAAACCACTAGTTCATAATTTATTTATGATACTTGTGGTATCAATTACATTATCACGACACCATTGGTTGATTATGAATCCGCGAAGAATCTATCATATCATGACAAAATTCACCAAACTTTGGTTATAAAACCCGCGAGGCCCATCATGTTATCACCAATCCCACACAACTTGTTTATGAAGCCAGTGGAATCTATCGTATGCAAATCTCGTCGATAAATAGAATTTCTAGATCAACACTTAAAAGAGGACCCTTGGTCTTGTACTCAAGCAATAAAGGATTCACTTTCGCTGAACCGTAGCCACATTTTTTTTTCTGATTCATGCTTAATTCTAAAATGCCTCCCACAGATACCTTGGGTAGCATCTGTTGAGGGTCCCTTATGTCTAGGACAGTGTTTCTCAAAGTGTGCTTCCTGGCTCCTCGGGGGCGTCGCCAACCTTTGTCAAGGGCGTCGTGGTGATCTGGAGATTTATTTTCCTTCGACACATAGTTCTTTATAAGTGAAAATATCTACTAAACTATTCCGGGGGAGTCACGGGTGACAAAAGTTCCACTGGCTTAGAATCTGCGGGCCACCTATCACTAAATAGTAGTTTATAAAGCTTGTTTAAGAAGTCTTTGGAATCATATCATCCCTATACTCCTGGACAGGCGCACATCAATGGCGATGTACTGGGACGAGTGAATAATTATGTATGTTTAGATGGTCTTGTATTTTACTGGACATGCAGAGCCGTCTAAAGTGCATCACGCGCCACCTGGGCGAAGTGATTTTTCTGAGGCCCCCCTTAGCTGACTATAAATGTTTCTCTGTTCAACAATTTGCATGCTTAATCTCAAAAACCTTACCCCAATCGAATTATGATGAGGCCCTCTCTGCAGTTGAGCCCCCCCCCCCCCAACTCCCGGGCTGGGTCCGGTGGAGCTCATACGTTAAGACAGCACTAGGAACACACCAAGTTTTCCTTATGATCCTGCCTCTTGGGAGAAGTAATCACCCCCATCGCCCCATTCTGGATCCTCTTTGCCCCTGGATGTTCTGCAACATATCTCGCAGACAGCTCAATATACTCTTGTGGACTCATGGGGGGGGGGGGGAGACTATTTTTTTTGAAACCACTATTTTCTGTGCGCCATTTAAAAATCATTGAATTGGTATTTTTCACCGATCGCATTTCTCTTCGAAGTTTTTCCTCACGACTTATCACCACATTAGTGTATATCCGCCCCCCAACCCCCCACCCCTATTTTCTAACGACGAGATACCACAAACAACGTCGCCACGACGATCTGTTTGCGCCCCCCCCCCCTCAATCTACTGAAGTGTTAGCAAACACACACAATGATCGCTCTCTTTTCAAGAGATTTTCCAAAAACAACTTGATTCGAACCCTCACACCCTTCCGTTATATGTGTGTTCTCTTTCACTTCACGAACCCCCTAATCTTTTTTTTTTTTTTTGGTTCTTCTCGACCTATGAACCCCTCCGTACAGTCTCTTATCCGAAGACACAACCCCACCAAGTTCATGTGGTTTTTGGAAGAAGGGTGTTATACACGAAGATACGGAGATGTCCAGAGGACTTGATGACCCTATACCCATAGAGGGGTCCGTGACATAGTTTGTTTAGACGTGGAGGAAGAGATTGTGTACAGACAAGAGGTGCGATGACCTCCCCTCTTTTTGTTCATAACCAAACATGACCAAAAAGACAAAAAAAGAGGGCAAAAATGACCCTGGTCCCCCCCCCCTATTTTTGGTAAATCTTGGCCTTGATGGTGTGTATTTGGTAGATACGAAGGAGCACATCCGTTTTCCATGGAGCACTGACTGATATCACAGTCCTCTTTTCACTCTATATTATTCACTAGATCATGTGAGTCCGAGTTTCTAACTCTGAATCCTTTTTCGTAAAACAAACTGTGCATGTGATAAGGAAGCTGCTCGTTTCCACCCGTCACTGATGGCGGTGATTTCGCCTGTGTCGTGTTGAAATTGACGAGGAAACGTGTGACAATCAAATTTTTGACAATCTTGGAGCCCCTCACGTGAGTAAGAGCCGGATATTACCATCCTCCTCCTCCTTCTCCTCGCCCCCCTCCCCAGCAAAACGCTCCTTTCGGCTTCCTGCTGAGGGTGCTAATACCTTGGAATTTCAGTCGATATCCAATGACAAATGTTTTCTTAACCTTCCAGAAGTTTAAAATTCGCTGAAATTGAAGATATTCGTAAATCTAAGAAATAGTTTTATTGACGTTTCAGAACACTTTCGTTCGTTTAGTGTTTCCCAAATGGGCGATATCACCCATTGGAAAATGGGATAGGAAAATATGCAGATTTAATGATCTCATGTGTTTTCTTATAAGATGGGGGTACATACTACTACATCGCATCTTCACCTTGTCAATATTCCTCTGCGGAAATTCTAAGGAATTAGTGCATGTTGGAATGTGCGTGTACTGAACCTGAAGTGAAGTTTATTCCCTGTATAATACTTGTTTTGTGTAGATTACCATCAATTTTACTAACTATGAGTGAAGTGTAATGATTGAATAATTGTATCGTTGTGTGTGGGCCTGTTGCTCTATTTGGCGAGACTTTTCAACGGGGAGATCGACTCGCGTTTGGGCCCTCGAAGATGAGAACCACCGAAATCCAATTTCATCAGACCACCGCTGCAGGGTTCTAACCCAGATCCTCGTGATGCGAGTTCGTCACAATGATCACTCAACCACCACAGCTGCTGCGAGAATTCTTTGAAGTGTAAAACTCGGTTATTATGACACCTGAGCAGTAATTAGCGGTCACTGCTGATTTCCACAGAACAAGGGGGTGTATAACATCCTGACCATCAAAGAGGTTTCACCCCACTCATCAAAGAAGGGCCTGAAGAATAGTATCTACACGATAGGTGAGTAGGCTACGCCAGTTTCTGGCACGTGGACTGAAAAAAGTTGAGCAACCATGGGTGGAGATACGGGGGGCGGGGAGGGGGCATTGTCTCCCCAGCGTCAAAGGTGAAGTTGACTTATCTAATGTATATATCCATGTATGAATTGACATCATCATCATCGTGCCCCCCCCCCCAGACTTCCAAGTCTATCTCCACCTATGTGAGCAACCCTTCTATGGATAATATTTATGAGCCTTGCTTATAACGTCGGTAAAACGCAACAGCCTTGTATGTAACGACACTTTTGCTTACGTTTTCTAGGTGGTATTTTCCCAAGAAATTCCTGGAATTAGAACTCATCCCACTAAGGCAATGCTCGTCAGCTGCTCTATTTAATCCTAAAGATTAAAAATGAAAAGGATTTGCCACATGCTTAACGCTTCAACGTGACCCGTACACGAGACACTCATATATATTTTCCTCTATCATAATCCAATGCAGTATATTTTCCAGTAGTTTATCAAAGTGTCCCGTTTTTCAATGAACCTTAGTTTTAATCATTCAGTCTTCACGAAAATCGAGGATGAAAATAATTTGCAAAATTTATAAATTTTAATGTAATCAATATGATTATAAATATCCATCTCATGTATTTGTCATGTTTTTTCAACATCTTTTTTTGTGAAGTGCATTTTAATCCACTTCAGACTTGTTGCAGTCTACAAGGGGCATTTATACGCAAAAATAGGCAATTTGGTTAACTGGCAACATCTCTGGCGAAAAAAAAGGCAATGTCCCGTATTTATGATCCAAATTTAACGTAGTTATCTTGATGGTGGTCGTTGAATATGGTCACGCTAATTATAATGAAATAATAACTTCACATATAGCATTTAATTGGGGAAAAAAACACATATTTCTCATCCGTGAAAGGAATCGAAAACCTCATCCTCGGTTGTAGTAACGAAATTTCGTGGAATTTTTAGTCTCTTTAACCGAATTTGACCGTAGGCGAAATTTTTCGAGTTATACCAATGATTCCTAGATACAGTAAATATATGTAGGAGGCTCTTCGTCTATGCCTACGGGACTTTCGGTCCGATCTATCTTGGATGGTTTCCTGCATCGGTAAAGGAAAATTAACACCTAGGTTATTTTTCCAGATACATATAGCAATGTCCTCCCCACTTGTTAATACAAGATTCATTGAAAGAATGGTTATTTGTGGAGATGTGAAGATTACAAGGAAGAAAATTCATCACTGCCCCCACGGGGACTCGAACCACGGTCTCTCGCTTGCCGGACGAGTGCTCTCCCATCTATTAAGGTTGGTCCAAGGTTGGAACATTCTACTTATCTGCTTCCAATAGCTTAGATGGTAGAGCACTCGTCCGGCAAGCGAGAGGCCAGGGACTCAAAACCCGGTCTCTCACTTGCCGGACGAGTGCTCTCCCATCTATTAAGGTTGGAACATTCTACTTATCTGCTTCCAATAGCTTAGATGGTAGAGCACTCGTCCGGCAAGCGAGAGGCCACGGACTCAAAACCCGGTCTCTCACTTGCCGGACGAGTGCTCTACTATCTATTAAGGTTGGTCCAAGGTTGAGATATTCCACCATTTATTAAGGTTGCTCCAAGGTTGAAATGTTCTACCTATCTGCTTCCATAGCTTAGATGGTAGAGCACTCGTCCGGCAAGCGAGAGACCGGGGTTCGAGTCCCCGTGGGGGCAGTGATGAATTTTCTTCCTTGTAATCTTCATCTCCACAAGTAACTAGTCTTTCAATGCATATTGCATTTCCAGATAGCATAAAGTCCAGTGTTTCTTAAGCGACTAATTTTTTAAAAAGATAAAATTTTCCCGAATTTTCCGGATCTTGGAAGAGGCGATTGTCCCTTTCTCTGGATCCACGCATGTCTGGAAGATGAGACCTTTCTGATTCACCTGATGTGATGACTTCTTCAAACGAAGGTTACGTTCTTTGCAGATCGTCATTATGGCTTTTTCAAAGAAACCAAAATCCATTCGACGGGAAAAAAAAAAAAAAATCCTTAGTGCGGAGCGAATCCACATTTCTTTATCCACTTTGTTTCTGATGAGTAATGAACGTAACAGGATATACATTTTGTTGTGTAACCCGAGAAATTACAGACAATTTTTTTTTTCTACTCCCGTTTCTGAAGTGCGTACTTTTTTGAAACATCGTGTCTTCTCTTTTATGGTGAGAGAGCGCGGTGCACGTTTTTAATTTTGTCTTGTCCTTTTTGCTGTGTCTTTCCAAGCATTTTTATCTGCTTAAGTGGCTTCTTCGTTGACAGATACCTCTTTGTCAGATCTCGTGTTTTCTTTTTTCACTTCACCCTCTTTTTTTTAGAGGATCCTCTAATGACCAAAAGAACGACGCAAACTACCACTTGATGATGGCATCTTTTCTTCGACATCGTGTCTTCGAAAATTCTTTTTTTGTGTGGAATAATTGCGCGAAACGGAGGAAAAGTAAGAAAAAAGAATGGGCC